>NC_059327.1:128567852-129192852 GCF_018350155.1 Leopardus geoffroyi
TTGAATACGAATATCCCATTCCCAAAGTAATTAATTATTTAATTAATTAATTAATTCAGCATTTATTGAGTGTTCCAAGTTTTAGTCTTAGTTTTGGGACAAGCAACTTAATTGTTTTCAACTATTTCATAAGGTATTACAAACATAAAAATACTTCTTGAAAGAAACTAAAGTATTTGATGAGGTGAATAAACAGACATATGATTATTAGGAAGTTTGAGATTATTAAAGCACATATAATTGGAATATTCTAAGCACAAATAAACAGCAGAGCTGTTCACTCAACTGCTACCTTATCAGCACTATAACCTTGGACAATTTCCTGACCTGCAAAATAGAGATTATAATGTTCCTTGTGTTCGGTTTTGAGAGCTTTAGAAATAACAGAGCACTGTATTTGGCATACAGGAGCAGTATTAGCAATATTATATTATAGGTCTCATTCTACCTCCTGGTAGAATTCAAGGAAGATTCATTTCTCCTTCCTTTATAATGTCTAACACAATACCTTGCACATTTTGATCTTCAGTAAATATTTTATACAATGAATAAGTTGCAAAACAATAAGCCTATAATGGCACTGTTTATTTTAAAATGGCATAAGACACATGCATATAATCACAATGCTGATAAGATAATTCTAGAAAACTGTAGAAAAAGTAAAACTTCCATAGATATGCAAAAATAATTATCAGAAGAACAGAGTGTCTGGACTACACACATACTATGATTAATGATTGTCTTCTGATTATTGATATATTAGTAAATTACTAATTTATGTGATCTTAGCATTTTCAATGCATCTTAAACTTTAATTATCTTCTCAATACCTCTACGAAAAAGACAATGTTGTCCTTTTGGAGCACATTCAAGAAAGGCTCACGTGCAGTGGCTTCATATTCATTAAGAATTTACTAGCAAAGCAGTGGGAAAATAACGCATACACTGAGAACAACCACAGCTTCAGTCACTCTATAATTGTTAAACTATGCCAGTTATTGTAATAAAGTAATGACAGGCAAAGCGATTCGAAATTACACTTTGGAATGTTCTTGACTTTAGATCAGCCGTTGTTATAATGCTGTCTTTTCTTGAATCTTACTCCAAAAAAATGTGTTACAAGGTTAAGACGAAAAGGAACACAAGCACACATTCACATTCTAAGAATCTTTAAGGAAAAAGGTATACAAAAAAATCTTTCCTTTTCTTTATTTAGTGAAACTAAATACTATTTACAGACAGTAAAGAATACTATTACCAGTAGAATTATACTGTGATGATATATTTTTTCAGAAATATCTGATGAGAACATTGCCCAATTCCACCCTATATATTGATGGAAACAGTTTCCTGTTTTAATTATCATGTTAATACCCATTCACATTTCATTAAATACAATGTTTGTTTTATTTTCTTCCCTATCACTCATATTAACTATAGCTCTTTTAACTTGTTTAGCATCCAAAATGATGTTTTCCCATGTATTATTGCTCAAATTTTTTAATAAATCTTACTGGTTTTAATATGAATATGCATTGTGATTTTGCTTTTGGAAAAAAATAGATGACTGGATATTATCAAAAAATGAAAAATCTAGATAAGGATAATATGTGTTTCTTCACGTGTTCCGAAGCTTTCAAACATAAAGGTGAGAGTTTTCATTTGATTTTATATTTCATCATACTATAACTCAGATATTTCTTGGTTTCTTTGACCAGAAAATTGTTTCTTGAAGGTAAAGCTTTCGATTTCTCTAAAACATCCCAGGGCATGTCACAGATGATTTGTTACAGTATGTTCTTCCTTCATTCCTTCACTTTCTACATAGAGAAGCCTGCCTGAAAAGTAAAGTCCAGTTCTTACAGTTATATAAGATCCAACCCACTTTTAGACTTTGTGTTTTAATATGTTTGCAGTTAATTGCATGCAAATGTGAGAAGTAAATATAACTATTCTTTGTATGGAATAGTCTGTTATTTTTCTACTTTAGCCAGACTAAGAAGAAGTCAAAATAATTTCTGAGTCAACAAAATTAAGTGAAATTGTCAAAATGTGCTCTTGATCAGAGGTAAATATCAAATTTTGCATTAAACTATGTTCATTTTCATGAAAAGCACTGCATTCCTATTTACTATTTTGATAGAGTCAGAAATTTCTCTATACTTCAAAATAAAAGGAAAATATTTAATTGAACACTAGAAAACCTGACTGAATAAAAATTTAGCTAGCCATTTATGAAAAGCAGTAGGAATTCCAATGAAATTGAATTTTCTCTTCCTTTTCTTTTATATTGCAACACTTTGATCTAGCAAACATATCTTAAAAATATGACAGCAAGTTTTAAGAATCTCCTGGCATGCCAAAAACTGCTTTTCTAATGCAGTTATCCAAATTTCAAACTGTTAGCTAAAAAGACTACAGTCAATAGAACAGAGACTAAGAGATACCTTTATCTCTAGGCAACTTGGACAAGCAAGATAAATGGAACAAAAGATACACTGAACAGGTTTTTGTTTCGTTTCTTCCCAGGAAGTTATTTCCAACAAATTGCTTTGTATTTTTAAAATACCAAGCTTTTATCTCTTTTTTCAGTAGTCAAAATTTATATCAAGTCAAGGCTTTCATAAAGCCTGCTGTATGGAAGAAAGTGAAAAAGAATACAAACAGAAAGTAAATAATAGAAAACAATTATGAGAGTCTCTCATTTAACAGAAACTGGGATTGAAGAGATATTATCCTGTTAGGCAAGAACCTCGATTCTTATTATACAGATGAGAAAACTGAGGCTTAGAAAGGCTACTTTGCTCAAAGTCATAACGTTAGGGAATGAAATTGGACCTAAGCTTGTCTGACTTGAGAACTCAATTCTCCAAAGCATAATTTATATATAGTTTTACTGAAAGGTAGAGGAGCATATTTATAAAGAGCAGTCTGATAAAAGAGCAAAAAAAATATTTAAAGTAAATGAACTAGATTTAAGATGACAATATAACTTAACAAAATCTGTATCAAGTCCCATTCTCTCCCACTGTTTCCTTCCTGAAAATTTCAAATGTTCATAAAAAATATGTGGTTTTAAATCTTTGTAGAAAAATCGTTTCAAGAATGAAAAAGTGGTCTATGTGAGATGAGTTAAGTCTGTTATTAAAGTAGTAGAATATCTCTTGGGGCGCCTGGGTGGCGCAGTCGGTTAAGCGTCCCACTTCAGCCAGGTCACGATCTCGCGGTCCGTGAGTTCGAGCCCCGCGTCGGGCTCTGGGCTGATGGCTCAGAGCCTGGAGCCTGTTTCCGATTCTGTGTCTCCCTCTCTCTCTGCCCCTCCCCCGTTCATGCTCTGTCTCTCTCTGTCCCAAAAATAAGTAAACGTTGAAAAAAAAATCTCATTATTTTTAAAATGTTTTTTAACGTTTATTTATTTTTGAGAGAGACACAGTGCAAACAGAGAGAGAGATGGGCAGAGAGAGAGATGGAGACAGAATCTGAAGCAAGCTCCAGGCTCTGAGCTGTCAGCACAGAGCCCAATGTGGGAGACTTGAACTCACAAATCACAAGATCACAACCTGAACTGAAGTTGGATGCTTAACTGACTGAGCCACCCAAGCACCACAACTCATTTTTATTTTCAATACCAGTGACAGGGGCGCCTGGGTGGCTCGGTCGGTTAAGCGTCCGACTTTGGCTCAGGTCACGATCTCACGGTCCTGTGAGTTCGAGCCCCGCATTGGGCTCTGTGCTGACAGCTCAGAGCCTGGAGCCTGTTTCAGATTCTGTGTCTCCCTCTCTCTCTGCCCCTCCCCTGTTCATGCTCTGTCTCTGTCTCAAAAATAAATAAACATTAAAAAAAAATTAAAAAAAAAAATACCAGTGACAAAGTCATTACATTCAGACAAATTTTTTTTTCTAAAGCACTAAATTTTCTTGATTTCCTTACTATTATTAATGTGCAAGTCACTAGTATTTTAAATCATATTTAGATATATAATAATTTGTATCAATTTTTTATGTTTTACAATCTTATTTTTATCTTTATAGAGTCTTAGAATAATTCAATTATGTTAGATGAGAACATTATATACTTATGTAATTAAATTTTCCAATTTTTGAATCTCTTCTAAGGTATCCCTGAGAGTAATTCATCTAGTCAATGTCTAAACATCCTCCTTAATGAAGAATTTACTACTTGCCAAAGTAGTCCATCTCTAGGCATTAATAATTACCCCCAATGTCTTTCTATGGTACTGTAGCTAATTGTATCATTGTTTTCACTATTTCTTTCCATAGTACAATTAATATCTTCACTTAGAGGGTATTTCTTGTAGGTGTGTCATTATTGTTTATGAACTATCTAGTTCTCGGGATTGCACTGAAATAAAAATAGTGTGTGTGATTCTAAAAAAAAAAAAAAAAAAAAAAAAAAAAAAAAAATACCAGCAACCAGAATTTTCCTGCAGATGTTTCCTACCTTGAGAGAAGCAGTATCTTTTAATTTAAAAAGTTTTCATCAACATTCAAAATTTGTGTTTTCAAAGGAATAAGAAAGTATTTGGATGATGATTTGTTGAAGGGAGTATAGTCACAGCAATATACTGTTAAAGCTAGGAGAAGAAATGAACCCGAGTCTTATGGGTATTCTAAACTGAAGTTAGATGGGAAAGTACAGAAATCTGTAATGGTATCAAAAACACTTAATACCAAAGTAACCAAAGAAATTGGACAATCATGACTCTTAATAAACTTCTATGTTATTATATACAACTCATTCATACTTTGGTTTTCTGATTCTATCACACTAAACTACAATGCAGAGAAGATCTTTTTAAAGGAATAAACACATTTCTATATTTAAGTCTTTAAGTTTTGGGACAGATTCTGCCTACAACCACAAAAATTTATTTATAAATTTTTTATTTTTATTCTCACTGAAATTTGACTGAATCATTGATGTCAAAATCACTGATATCTGATATCCTCGCTATTATTAAACTGTAGTAATGACAATTATTAAACTACTCGTGTTTGATAAGATTCTTTAAATGTAGTATTACCAATTGGAAGTTTATTTCTCTATCTACAATGTAACTAACCAAATAGGGAAACTAAAAAAATCACTTGCCTATGATTATAATTATAAAATACCATCCTGAAAGTAATCAAATTTTAAATAAATTCTTGAAATGAATTAACTATGAGATCAATATTTTCAGAAAAAAAGATTATACTTATCTTGAAAATGTATATTTTAATTTGAATAAATATTGTTTTACTCCTTTGCTAATTTTTAGTCACCTTTAATGCACAGAACAAAAGTACCATTTCATACTAAAGAGTGTACAGACAAAAACAGTTACTGTATATAAGTTTGAGGAGGTAAGTACTCTTTAGCTTCAAATTCAGCAGAAAACTGAGGAAATACCACATCACATCCAAAAATGGCATACTGTGCTGTTCTATTATTACCTGTCTCAAGCAATAAGCCCTTTCTCATCTTGAATATAGATAACTGATAGCCCTTTGCTTTGGAATGCATTTCTCAGTTCAGTCACTCACATTTGTTAGAGTCCTGCTCAAAATTCACCTCCTCCTGGATATTTTCAATGATGTAATTCACCATACTCTGACTTTACTTTTATTCCAATACCTCACACTCATTAATGTATCAATTTAACACTTAATCTTGTGAACATTTCACGTTTGGGACTCACTCTGAAGGTAGGGATCAGTAACAGGCAAGTATGATTATCTCTAACCTCAAAACCTGGTAGAGTAACAGCTATTTATGGCGCATTTACTGTAAAAAGTGCTTAGCCTACATTACTTAATCTTCAAAACAGCCTTGTTAGACAAGTCTGCTGGATACAACTTTTTATCTTCTATATTTTCTTTGTGGAACTGCAAAAGCCATGCTCTCTTATGAGAAGAGATACTTAATGGCATTTCCTATAATTCTCTTCTTTCAGATACCAATAGGACCAGTGAGCACATTAGGCATTCATAAACATTCCTGAATTTCAGTATCATCTGTGAAATGAAAACAAAAAGGTCATCCCAGTATACTGACTTAGAATCCACATTTATCAGACAATGATGAGATCTGGGACACCTAAAATTGATAAACATTTGAATCTTGGAAACAGTTGAGAAAGATGAGAATAATTTCTAGGATTATTGCATGTGAAGTAATACAGGCTTGGTTTCAAATTATAATCTGTATTTCAAGAGCTGTTTTTAAGAACGATGAGAAAAGACATGCAAAGTGCTAAGTACAGAATTAGCACTTTACTCACAAGTAGTTATTTTTTATTAAAGTATTAGAGGTAAGTTCTATGTGAAGTAATGGATTTATCAACAAATAAAAAAAAACAGAACAGTGAAGTGATTTCATTATGATTACATACAAAACAGTGACTACATGTGAGGAAAGAACCAGAGTAAATAAACTTAACCCATAATCTCATGTATTTAAGTTAGAGAGAAAGTAGAATTATCTAACAAAGATGGAGTGACGGTTGCTAATCTGCTTAACAAATTATCAGGATAGGGTAGATATCTCATTTTATATCTATTTGTTGGTGCTAATTTTCTGGGTGATCTTGCTCAAGTTTAAAACCTACACACATAAACACACAAACACACAAGTTCCTTGGAGAGGAAGCTCTTTGCCAAGTTCTTTGTATACCAAGTAGGTCTTTGAAAAGGCTAATAGACTGTTTGCAAATACAAATAATCACTGCTCACAAGACAAGTACTATTTAGAGTTGCATCCAGAAGAAGACATTTAGGGTGTAATTACTCAGCTAATATAGCATATTTGTTCTGGGCAGACTGTGGCAGGAAGAAATATGAGAAAATCTATTTGCATTAAAAAAAAAACTTCAAATCTAAATAATTCATGCTTTCACTCACTGCAAAAAAAAAAAAAAGTGCCGTAAAAAACGATGTCATAAATACAAGCATGATCAAGGAATGGTCGTTACAAATCCATTATACCTCTGTAATTAAAGGGACACATTCAATGCAGCTGACTTGCAACATAAGTGTCCACCAAAATGGTTCCTTACTCCTGATGTAGACAGAACAATCCTATCCCGTTTGTGAAGTAAAAATTTGTTACTTCAGGTGGACAGTAAGATTATATAACAGATATCAGCATGGATATAAATTACATAAACTCTCTATAATAACTTGGGATAAAATTTCATAATCATTACTTAATGAAGTAAACCTCCCACCTTCAAAATATAATGAATAAACAACAATAAATATAATGGTCAAGGTAGAAATTGAAAACTAGTTAAAAATAGAACATTACAATTATTTAACGAAATTAGGTACAGTAGAGTATAAAGAGGTGGAACACAAATTCATGATTGATTGAGTCTACTGACTATGAAGCTGACATAAGCCTATTTATACAAGGAAGACTTACGTGTGCCTCTTTCACTGAGTATTCACAAGCATCTGCTGTTCTTTTGGTAACTGTATATTGAATATATTATGTTACATAAGGCAGTGACTGGTAAAGACATAATAACTACTCATCTAGTGTATTCACATGTGAAAACAGAAAAGAAACTATTCTCCAGGTCTAATTTTGAAGATGGCACCCCAGCAGCTGCTTATGTTTATTACACTTTGTCATTCTCTGGCATTTACTTGCCATCCATTTCTCTCAGGACATTTGAATTTGTGGAAGAAAGACTAGTAAATAAGAGGCATATAAGAAAGAAAGAAAATGGGCCAAAAACTATTTTTCACAGAAATAACTAAAATAGTAAAGTTTTTAATAGGATTTCCATATTAACATTATGTATTCACACATACATAGAGAATGGAAAATATAAGATGAAAATGGAAGCCGTAAAAACTGAAATAACACAACAATCATTAGGGAGATTTATGTAAATCTGTGTCACAACTTCACCTTAATTCCCTAGGTAATTCTTTAAACTAGGGTAAAAAAAATGGAGAGCTATTATCAATTTCATAGGGTATTAATTTTAATTCTACTAGATAGTTCTAGTACTATGAAATATATACTTAGATTTCTAGGGCAGTCTAACTTACCACTCACTTTAATAATGGAGTTTAGTTGATATACTTTAACTTATACTTTCAGGTCTTTAGTGTATCTGTTGGTCATTTTCACATGACCATTATTATTGTACTCTGGCCTTTGATGACTCTTTGTTCTATCAATACTAACCAGCTGTTTTGAGAACTACCTTAGTACATTAATTCATTACTGTAGCCACAGGACTTTATGATATATGGTTCCAAAATTGAAAGTAGAGAGTTTATTCCCTGGAATCTCCAAAGTTATGAAATAAGTAATGAAGATTACTCTTTCTGTGTATTTAAGCACTTTATCAATCACTGCACTTGGGCCAAGAAGAATACTGTGCTACAAGGAGATATGTTTATTCAAAAGCTGAAATACTATGGATGATTACCTTGAATTCTAATATTACTTGAAAAACATTACTTCTATTTAACTTCTTTAATGTAAAAACTATTTTAATGCATTGCAGGTATGTTTTAGTAGCACAAGCATCTAAGCATATCAGGATAATTACAGAAATATTTCAGAGAACCTGAATGGTAAAATTTTAGTTTAAAAATTTTACAATAGTTTTTTGGTTCAATATTAGACAGCCATAGAAGACAAAAATTCACTGTAATTTCCAGGTCTAAATGGGAATACTTTTCTTTAAAAGAAGAGGGAATATTCTTGCTCTATTCTGGCTACTAAGAATTATTTAACTAAAACATAAACCTGTAACCTATATTATATTTTACTAAGATTCCCATCATTACGGGGTCAAGTTAGGAACTAGGGCCTGAGATTATGTCACTTTATTGTGAACTAGTTTACTTTCTCAAAAGTTCAAGTAAGCTGCTATCTTTGAAATCTGTTCACTCATAATATCACTATCTTTTAATATCAAAGGTATGAAAACATGTAAATGATGCTGAAAAAGGAAAGTTAACAATAAATATTTTGTTGGGTGTTCACTAATTATGTAAGCTCTCCCTACATAGCATCCCTACTCAAATATGTGACATACGATGTTGGGTTCATGAGGAAAAATACAGTGTTCATTATACTGTCATTCTGAAAATGAAATAAAAGCTGGGTCATATTAACTAATAAATATAAAAGCATTCAAATAGCAATCATACTCTACAGTGGAATGAATGATTTTGCCCACCATCACATGAGACAGGTGACTGATTAAGGATTTAAACTCAGGACTACCACAAGTCTTCCTCTATGATTTTTCCCAACTGTACTGCAATGTGGGCCTTACCTTCATTTCATTCTCAAGGATAAGAAGGACGATCAGTCAGATATTTATGGGAAGACTGTGTGTCACATCTGGTTTGTCTATACTGGTAAAATGAAACGGAAAATTCTCAACTTTTCTGTGCACTATAAAAACAAAATAGTAGCCTATCATTTTTGCAACTATGTCTACACTGCTTTTAAATCTGTAAATAAAAGGTAAAAGAATAAACTTTTTTTGAAATACAAACTTTACTTCTAGTTCAAAAGAGGAAATTAGGTAAAATTCTGGATCCAGAATTAAACATTAATATATACCTGGCCCTTTCAAACTAATAAAATCTATCTAAAATTATTTTTAAATAATTTAAATAAACTATGTTTTAGAAGACACATGCAAACAACACTAACAATTGTATTTCCCTATAAATAATTAAGCATTGTCTTGCAGTTTTCTAAATATACTTCATCAATATACAATATAATATACTTTTGAAAATTGTAAATTGCATCTGTCATAAAATTATCAGCGCTTTAAATCTATAGTGCCATAAATGTTTTATCCTAAGGATATATTACTCCTTGGCCTATATCTTTTTTTGTTAGTTTGTTGTTTTCCTAAATCTTCGGATTGTGGCCTTAATCATCTTTGATTTACTATTAAGTGTATTTATGGGTATAGAATTATTTGCTCCCGGTGGTCAAACAGACCAAAAATTCTAGAGACCTACTATGTTTTACCAGGGACAAAATACTTTCATCACATATTTGACTTTTTACATTTATTAACAAGAAACAGTAAATAGTTTATTCAACTTCCCTAAAGAGGCAACATTCCATTCTGCTTACATTTTATTCTCTTTGCCCTAGAAGTATTTCATTTTCCTTTGTGGCATTTCCCTTTTCTCTCCAGACTTGACAGCAAAAAAATCAAGTTTAAGAAAGGAGATGCAGAGTTTGTGTGTTTCTCCTGTGAGGTGGAGGTGGGTGACAGGGTAGAGGAAGAAAGCAGTAATCAGCTATGAACTAAATAAACACAGTTCATTTTTGATGTATATGCTACTTTGTATGTGTATGTGTGACTATCCTCGCACTTAGAATACAAATATTTTTCAAACTATGTTTTTAAGAAAATAATTCTGTATTGTTAAAGGCCAAGTCCTTCTGTTCTTGATTGAACAAAAACTAAGAGAAGTGAGAGCTTTTATAATTTTTATTTTTTGGTAAATGTTTATTGCACTTCCTTGCATAAGCCATCTTCTTCTTGACTCCTGTACATTCTTAGATCCAGGTTTTGTGAAAGTTTCTTTAATATATATATAAAATTATGATGGCAGTATTAAGTATGACAATGAACATTTCAGATAAACAAATGAAATCATAAAATATTACAAATTTTAAAAGTAGCAAAATACCCTAAATGTCACAAAATGTAGAAAAGTAACTTTTTTTTAATCAATTCACTGCTTAATATAGCTGGCTAAGAACCTTTTCCTATCATTTAATGGCTGCATACTCAATGGTCATGTCTTCACATGGCAACATTACTTGTTAAAGGGCACTTATTGTCAAATGTAGGAATGCTTCTTTTACATTTTTTTTTTTACACATGAGCAATTATAAATATAGTTACTATTTGTAATAGCAAAGGTTTGTGCAATACAAACACAGGCAACTGGATCCATAATTATATGTTCATCAAAAAAAAACAAAAGAAAAAATGACATGGTATTTTTATGATTATATGTATTGTATTATCTAGTATATATCTGACAAGTAGAACTTCCATTTTGACCAGGTATTGATGAGAACCAAATCTCTTACTTTTAGTTTTACATTTCTAGCTCTCTGCGTTTTAAATTTTACTTTCCTCTACTCTCCACCTGCTTCCAGGACCAGGCACCGTGGCAGAAGTTACAGTACAAATGATGGCCCTGTACCTTTGTGTCACAATGATTTTTCACAGTGGGTAGAAGGAATAGTCCTATAAATCATTTCTATGCCTGCACAGCCAGAATAATTTAAACTCCAATTAGACTACATACAACATATCCCACTCAATCTCAACTAAAAGGATTCTCAATTCAAAGTCCATTTAGCAGGATCCCATAAATGCTAGTGGTCACTCAAACACCACTGTAGATGAGGGAAAAAAGTGATAGAAGTTGTAACAGTACAGCCAGTATCTAATTTCTTTTTCTCCTTTTTACAAAATCTATGTCCATGCACACATACTGCAAGGGCTCTCTCTAGGGCCTTGGAAAGGTTTCTCTGAGTGAGCAGCTCTGTTTATTAGTATCAGTTCTCTTACAATAGCTTTGTGTTACATCTTCCTCTGCATCCATGAGTCACCCACCCTTACATATCCTACTCTCCTATATTTCTCTACCACCAAACAAAGTAGAAAACAAACAAAAATAAAAGCAAACATTACTTAAAAAAAGAAAACCTTAATGGCCAATCTTTTTGAAAGGATACAAAGAATTCTAATGTCTTATTTCTAGACCCTTTATAAATCCTTTTCTCTCTAGCCTTCTAGTCCGTTCTCTTCTTTCCATGAGCATTCCTCTAAAATTCCTCTCAATAGGACTACCAATGATAGCATATGATTTTAAAATCTAACGTATAATACCTTGTGTGACATATAGGCATGTTGGTAACTCTTTCTTTTTTGGAGCATCATCCTGACTTTCTTCCCATCTCTCTGATCCTTTTTACTAACCTCTACTAACTTCTCTTCCTCTTCCCTCCTAAATGTTGCTGTCCCCAGAGTTCATATGACTACAGTCTCATTGTGTACTGTGCATAAACTTCTAGTGAATACATCATCCAAAACTAATTTAGAATATGTATTAACATTAAATTCTACTGAAAATCTATACCTGCACATCTGATGGGCACCTAAAATTGACCTACTTTAAATTAAACTGTTTTTTTTCCTTTTCATCATGGAAATGCTCAAACATAAAGAGAGGACCACAAAGAACATTCAACTATTCAGTGTCGAACACTAAACTTCAGAGATAAATGTTCCCAATCTCATTTTATCCAGTCCCCACAAAGTTTTTATTTTATGTCATGTCATGTCATGTATGTCATGTCATGTTAAGTAAGATCCGAGGTTCTATGCCTTTCCATTTGTAAATTCAACAGCATGCATCTCTAATAACATACCCAATAACATTAACAATAAATACTAAATAGAATCTAATACCGAGTCTATATTTAAACTTGCCTGATTATTTCAAGGAGCTCTTATTAAAGTTGGTTCATTCCAATCAAGATCAAATTCCACAAACTGCATTTGATTATTGTGCTTCTGAAATCTCTTTTTAATCCTCTACCATCACCTGCCCTCCATGTCTCTTTTCTTGGCATTGCTTTAACTGTTCCTTGCAGTAGTGGCTGACTTTTCCACTAGTTTAAGTATTTCCTATAAACTGGTAATTAAATCTAAACTCTTGATAAATTATAGGGCCAATTTCTTTTTTAATAGAAGAAAATTTCATATGTGATGCTCTGTATTTCCTCTTGCATCACATCATGGAACATATCATGTATGATTGTCCCACCTTTAGTAAGGCTGAAACTTATTTTAAAGTCAGGTGATATCATCCTAATACCTGTCTTAAGAAAGACAAGTATCATATGATTTCACTCATATGTGGAATTTAAGAAACACAACAGATGAACATAGGTGAAGGGAAGGAAAAATAAGATAAAAACAGAGAGGGAGACAAGCTATAAGAGACTCTTGAATACAGAGAAGAAACCCAGGGCTTCTGGAGAAGAAGTGGGTGGGGGATAGGTTAATGGGTAAAAGCATTAAGAAGGGCACTTGTTGGAATGAGCACTGGGTGTTTTATGTAGGTGATGGATCACTGGTTTCTACTCCTGAAACCAATACTACACTGTATATTAATTAACTTGAATTTGAAAGACCTATATGTGAGACAGGAAACCATCAAAATCCTAAAAGAGAAAATAGGCAACAACCTCTTTGACCTCAGCCGCAGCAACTTCTTACTTTACACATCTCCAAAGGCAAGGGAAATGAAAGCAAAAATGAACTATTGGGATATCATCAAGATAAAAAGCTTATGTACAGCAAAGGAAACAATCAACAAAACTGAAAGGCAACCGATGGATTGGGAGAAGATATTTGCAAATGACATATCAGATAAAGGGTTAGAATCCAAAATCTATAAAGAACTTAACCAAACTCAACACCCCCCCCAAATAATAATAATAATCCAGTGAACAAATGAGCAGAAGACATGAATAGACGTTTTTCCCAAGAAGACATCCAAATAGCCAACAGACACATGAAAAGATGCTTGTTCATCATCAAGGAAATAAAAATCAAAACTACATTGAGATACCACCTCACACCGATCAGAGTGGCTAAAATGAACAACTCAGGAAACAACAGATGTTAGTGAGGATGTGGAGAAAGGGGAACCCTCTTACATTGTTGGTGGAAATGCAAACTGGTGCAGCCACTCTGGAAAACAGTGTGGAGGTTCCCCAAAAAATTAAAGACTGAATTACCCTATAACCCAGCAATAGCACTACTAGGAATTTATCCAAAGGATACAGGCGTGCTGATTCATAGGGGCATATGTACCCCCAATATTTATAGCAGTGCTATCAACAATAGCCAAATTATGGAAAGAGCCCAAATGTCCATCATCTGACGAATGGATAAAGAATATGTGGTATATATACACAATGGAATATTACTTGACAATGAAAAAGAATGAAATCTTGCCATTTGCAACAACGTGGATGAAACTGGAGGAGATTATGCTAAGCGAAATAAGTCAGTCAGAGAAAGGTAGGTATCATATGTTTTTAATCATATGTAGAAGTTAAGAAACTGAACAGAAGACCATGGGGGAAGGGAAAGAAAAAAACGTATACAGTTACAAACAGAGAGGGAAGCAAATCATAAGAGACTTGTAAATACAGAGAACAAACTGAGGGTGGAAGGTAGGGATGGCTGGGGGGCGGGGGCAGGGGAAATGGGTGATAAGCATTGAGGAGGACACTTATGGAGGTGAGTACTGGGTGTTTTATGTAAGTGATGAATCACAGGAATCTACTCCTGAAGCAAAGTGCACACCGTATACATTGTTATTAGCTAATTTGACAATAAATTGAATTAAAAAAAATTTTAAAGGGGCGCTTGGGTGGCGCAGTCGGTTAGGCGTCCGACTTCAGCCAGGTCACGATCTCGCAGTCCGTGAGTTCGAGCCCCGCGTCAGGCTCTGGGCTGATGGCTCAGAGCCTGGAGCCTGTTTCTGATTCTGTGTCTCCCTCTCTCTCTGCCCCTCCTCCGTTCATGCTCTGTCTCTCTCTGTCCCAAAAATAAATAAACGTTGAAAAAAAAAAATTTAAAGAGAAAAAAATTAAAACACCCATAACTCCACCATCTAGAATAAATGATTTTAATATCCCACAAAACGCAATATAAACATGTTAGCAAAGTGAATATAAGAATGAATACATAACTGTTTTACACTCTTATTACTACTGTTTACAAATTACTATACATGTGAGTAGGGTCTAAAAAAATGATGGAAAACAACTGGGAATTAAAAAAAATTAAAATTAAAAAAAGAAAAAAAGAAATACCCTATCAATAGGGTATCATTGATGGTCATCACCTGGATCTACTATTTTATTAAAGGTTACAAAGTGTTATCCTTTCTGCATTTGTTAGAAATTTCTCTAAATAGAGATTTTTCCCACATGAAAACATATTCACACAACAAAGGCAGAATAAACTCTTGATCCATTGATTATATATTACAATTAACTCCTTATTCTTATCCTCTTCATTTACTGCTACAGCCATATTTGGTTATATAGCCCCTGAGTCAAAGCTTAGCATGTATTCTGTAATTCTTCCTCTCCCTTAGCCACACGTATTTGCAGCCGGCTTTTATCTATCTCTAATGTTCTTCACTGCTCTTCACTTCTTGACTGGCAATGATTTAAATAGATTCTACTCAGCATTGCTCATCAATGTCCACCATATCAGAGTCTTGAACTCTGGTCCTGACTTGTAACTTATCTTTTACACAAATGCTGCAGTGATGGTTCAAAGTGCAGAATCTGACAGCATCATTAAACAGCTTAAAATGCTTAAATCTTCAAATGATTCTTAAACATCTTAAGGCAAGATCCAAGCAAAGCCTTTTATGATCCATCCCTGCTTTGTGCCAACTTCACTTTTTATGATTCCTTGGTCAGCTTCCTGGGCTGCAGTGTCATTTAGCTATATTTGGTAATCTGAATTTATAGTCTGTTTTAACATATCTTCATACGTAATTCCTCAGTCTGGAATCCTATTCCCCTCTGTTTCTGATTTCCAAATCAATATTCATCCTTTCAGACCAAACACAAAAGTCAACTATTCAATAAGGTCTTCTCTCATCTTCCCGGACAGAAAGAGGCATTTTGATCTGTGTGTTTGTTCCCTTCTAGCCTTTAGGCACACTCTTTGATTGTACCTATTATGTGGCTGAATGATTTGTGTACCTATATCTGTCACTAGACAGTAAGCTATTCAAAAGCAAGGAGACTCTCACCATTGCTGAATCTTCAGTGCCTAGGGCAGTCTTTTTGGTATATGGTATGTACATGGTAATGATGAATTATGATTGGTCCTGTGAAGAATATTTTGCTTGTGTTCCTTTCCCACCCACTAAATAGGTACCCCCTAGGCTCAGCTTTGGTTTCTGGTTTTCATTCTCTTTACTAATACCCAATGAAAGCTCATCTACTCTGGATTTCTCATCTTTTTATCCAGCTTTATCTTCTGTTACACACTGTGTAGATTCCCTCAGATATTCTACTAACTAGAAGGTGGTTTCTCAGATATATATGAAAAGACTCTTTACCAATCCTACATACATTTTCGCTCACATTGTCCTCCTCTATGAAGTATTCTACCTCCTTTCTGCAAGATTTTGTTTTTTAAAGATTTTTTTGGGTGATAACTAAGAAGCAACTCTGGTAGACCATGTCCAGAAACTGCCCTAGGATGTCTGACCTCTTCCTTCATTTTCAGTGTATGAAAGCTGTTTTTACAAGATTTTGCCACACACTTCTTTAGCTGGATTTTCCCCTTATGTATGTATGTCTTTCCTATACACAAATTTCTATCCTTTTACATACATACTATTTATGCATGGTTTTCCTATACTATAATCTTCTCAAGACTACTGTCAAACCTTTCTCCCCTGATAAATACGAAGAATGCTGCTAAATGTAATACATTCTTTAAAAGTCTATATGAGGGGCGCCTGGGTGGCTCAGTAAGTTAAGCGGCCAACTTCGGCTCAGGTCATGATCTCGCGGTCCATGAGTTCGAGCCCCGCGTTGGGCCCTGTGCTGACAGCTCAGAGCCTGGAGCCTGTTTCAGATTCTGTGTCTCCCTCTCTCTGCCCCTCCCCTGTTCATGCTCTGTCTCTCCCTGTCTCAAAAACAAATAAAATGTTAAAAACATTTTTTTAAAAAGTCTGTATGAATAAAAAAAATTTACCATGTAAATTAACAGATATTAGTTCGATAGTTCTAATCATTTTGAAAGTTATTGTCAATGTCACATTCCATTTTTTAATATTATTTTTCTTATTTAAAAAAAAAATAAAGGCGCACATGGGTGGCTCAGTCGGTTAGGTGTCTGACTCTTGATTTCTTCTTAGGTCATGATCTCACAGTTCATGAGATCAAGCCCAGCATGGAACCAACTTGGGATTCTTTCCCTCCCTCTGACTCTCCCCTCCCACTCTGTCTCTCTCTCTCTCTCTCTAAAAATAAATAAACATTTTAAAGGAAAAGGAAAATTTAAAAATTGAAAGAAAAAAATACAAAGATCAGTCTTGAAACAATTTTTAAAATGAAACAATTAAAATCCATAATTAATATATATATATATATAGCCACACCCAAGTAGCAAGGTGACTAGTCAAGTTAAGCTTGCCTGTGATTTCACTTACTTTATTATCTTTTCCAGTTTACTAAATAATTTCACAACAATCTAAAAGAGATCATGAACCACATCAAACTGTGTTTTAAGGGTGGTAATTTTGATAATGTCATTTTATTTTTTCCTTCCTTTGTCTCTCATACTAACAGAGAAGATCAATTCAAACAATGTTTTCATGTATATTTCAAACAACAAAACTTTATGATTCAAATTATGGGGGAATTTTCCTTATGTTTAATCTTTAGCATTATAAACATCACTATTTACAATGAGACACAACAAGGGAATAAGAAGAAACTACTCTAACAAGCCTCCTATACTGAAAAATCAGATCAAAAACCATGTTGGTGGGGGCCAATAATTCCATGTTTCAAAAAATGGGAAAAATGTTTTCTGGATGATCTGCTTATTTAGTGAAGGCTGAGGTTGCAGATTGACTATATTAACTTGAGTGCTACACATGTATTTCCAATTACTCATGAAATTTCAAAAGAAATGCACTTAAACCTAATGACTATTTTTGTAGCCAGGTCATGTGCTACTAACATGTCAAGTTAGGAAAATTCAGAGACTTGAATTTTTTCCATCTTCTTTATTACCTTGGCCATAGTGATTCTGATATAGAATAGGTAGTCATAAATATTCTCCCTTGTAAATGTATTTGGAAATATTCATTTAATGCTTCAGCTATTTTAGTATCTCGGATGACTACATCTTCCATTATAATTTGTAATACTGTACCTCCCTCCTCCTGCTACCTCTTCTTATATAAAACTAAAAAATAACTTTAAACATATCCAAACCCCCTTCTCACATATATATGCCAAATATCAAATGGTATATAGTTACTATCTTATTAATTTATAATTTAAAAGTACCCATTGTATTCAGAAATTTCTTAAACAGCCATAATAAATTCAAATTTACCTTCTAAATCTGAGGAAAATCGGTTTTTTAAAAAATACTTTCCTCAATCACTTCACTTTTCCTGCAGCATTAATGTGATCAGAAACATTTATAATTCATTATTCACATTGTAAGAGGCTGTGAAAGCTTGCATTTCTTTCTCATTGTAGTAAATGCATAGAGATCCCATTATGAGTGATAGACAGTAACTACAAAGAGAAACACACACTCCACTGCTTCACACCATTCTTCAAAGCAGGTCCTTACTGATATTATCTTTCCCCCCCTCAATCATATCCTTATCCCTCCATGTAATCAAATACTGAGCTAGTAAAAACAGATAGAATGTCAATTTTAAACAGAAGCTCTCTAAGATGAAAGATATATCTCTTATATGTATACTGATGTGCTCATTTTGGTAGATGTCTAATTTAGTTTAATGCTGGATTGACCTAACTTAAGACTTGCATTTTAGTATTTAAAAACACAACTCTCAAAGTTTTTTTTTGTTTTGTTTTGTTTTGTTTTTTGCTTTTTAGTGCCTTCCTGCAGAAATAAAGGATAGCATCAGGAAATGTGTTGAAAGCACTCTAGGACAAATCCACTCTCATTTTAACACTAGGAAATAACCTAGCGATTTTTTTTCTATGTCTCTCTATTCAATCCATCCTTCCCTTCCTCCTACCCTCCTTTGCACCCTCCTTCACTCTCTTTCTCTCTTCCTCCCTCCCTCCCTCCCTTCCTTCCAACAATATAATTAAGGAAAATTCTCTATGAATAAGACATCTAAGATTTACTCCTGGGCTTCCTGTAGCATCTACAAGAGTACCATCAACGCTTAACATTATCAGCTTCCTCCT
Organism: Leopardus geoffroyi; assembly: GCF_018350155.1. Lineage (NCBI taxonomy): Eukaryota > Metazoa > Chordata > Mammalia > Carnivora > Felidae > Leopardus > Leopardus geoffroyi. The sequence goes on from NC_059327.1 coordinate 128,586,901, forward strand.
ATACATAAGGTTTCTGCTTTTATTAATGTTATTGTAAATTTATTATAATGTTTCCTTTGAAAACTTCATCATTAATTCTAACCTTTGTCATCACTTAACAGGTAAATAGCTTAGAGGCTTTAGCTTCTGTGTTTTCACCATCATGGAATACTGTCGCATAATTCTTCTCTTTGGCTCCTTATATAACCCCCAAAACACATATGCAGACTTTCTCTGCAAAGCCTTCCATTAGACCTTTTCAAATGTTGTTCTATGGTAAACAAATATCCCTGCATCTTTACTTTTGTGCCTTAAATATAACCTATCTCAACCCAAAGTTTTCAGCTTCCTCTACAAGTTTCTTCAGGAGAATAAGGTTTCTCCTTATTCTCATTCCTTTTCTGTATTTTGGGGCCAAGGGGTGAAGGAAGCTTTCTTCTGATTCCCTAAAGCTGTGTCCCCACATCATTTCTTATCTATCATCAAGTACAAATCCCTGCTTCTTTATTTCTCATGCTGTTAATCTGTACCTCTACTACAAGTACCTCCATATTTGACTACTTTTCTGAGAGTTCTCCTTCAATGATTGACAAATTATTATGAGTCTCATGATCTTTCTACTGCAAAGTCAGCTATCATAACAGGTGACTTCAGGGTACATTATGAATGGTCCATCCAATAATAACTTTACAAATATTTGAACTTCTCCATTTCAGTGGCCACTATCCCCATCGTTAATTATTTGTTCCCATGATTATGTCCTAGAAGTTTTCATCACCCTAAACTAGTCTAGCTCTGAGATCTTAAATTCCAATATCCTACTCTTTGAATATTATTTTTCTGACTTTCACTTCCTTAAATACATCATAGCTACCTTTTCATTTCACAGATAACATCAGTTCCTTTTTTTCCCCATTTTCCACTCCACAGTCACCCCCTGCAGTCTATCAGTTGTTTTTTTTTTTTTTGTTTTGTTTTGTTTTTTCTAATGTCTTCGGCTAACAGGACCAGACACCATGGCTCATTATGCAATATACTCTATCATTACCACCTAATTTTTCTGTACTTCTATTTTTTCACTAAACACAAATTGAACTCTGAATCCAGGCTCAAACAAGTTTTTTTTTCTATTCCTTTGTTGTGGCATATAAGTATGCATTTCCAAGATTAGCCTCATTTCAAGCCCTAGTCTCTAAATTCAGGTTGACGCTCAGCCTCAGCCATTGTGATAGAACAGTGGTCTCAAGAAATGCCCACCTCCTAATCACCAGAACCCAATACTATATTGGGTTACATGGCAAAGAGGGAGTAAGGTAGCATATGAAATTAAAATTGTTTATCAGTTAACTTTAAGATAGGGAGATTATCCTAGATTATTTGGTGTGTCCAATATAATTACAAGGGTCTTTCAATGTGGGAGATGGAAACAGAGGAAGCATTGTGAAGTACTGAGATGTAAGAAAGTATTGGATAATCATTTCTGGATTTGAAGATAGAAGGGGAAGATAAGAAGCCAATTATGTCAGGCAGCATCTAAAAGCTGGAAAGGGCAAGGAAATAGATTCACCATAGAGCCTGGAGCAGAAAGGAACACAGCCCTACATATGTCTTGATTTTAGCTAGTGAGATACACATCACACATGTATAGAACTACAAAGTACTAAAACTCTGAGATCTATATTAGTTACATAATTTACTGTAATTTGCTATAGCAGAGAAAGGAAACTAATACACCCATTAGCCTTTTACTTTCCCATGTCTAGTATTTACTTTTAATTTTCTTCTGCAGGTATTCCAACTTTGTACTCAACTCTAGATTGCCAGAAAAGGCAACTTTTGCTTCGTTGAGAAGTTTGTGGTCATAAGACAAAGTCTTTCTTAATTTTGCTTCTCTTAATCTACAAAATTTATGTGAAGGTAGGCTCGTCCTCACCAACATTTATACTATTTACCCTTAAGTTCCACTTTAAGTACATCCTACCGACTTTCTACATTGCCCAAATTCACCTCTTTCCTATGTTCTCTCCTGTTAGAATGGGAGAGATTTCACACCAGTGAAGGATAAGATCATTTTCTCTTTGCCCCATAACTCAAACCTACAGTTCCATCTTTTCCTTCCAGTTATTACTTCTTGAAGGTCACTCTCCTTTTTTTACTCCCACACTCTAAGCCTTTATTGCCAGCCTGATTCTTCCCTGCACCCCCTTCCTGTCAATCTTTAACAACAAAAGTGATAAGAAGGTAGAGAGACTTCCCATATACTCTCTGTTCCCACATATTCATAGCCCCACATTAGCCAATATCACTCAGCACCATGGTACATTTGTTACCTAACATGAACCTAAATTGAAACATCATAATCATCCCAAGTCCACAGTTACTATAGGGTTCACTCTTGGCATTGTACCTTATATAGGATATGAACAAATATATAATGACATATATCCTTCATTATAATACTGTATCACAGCCCTGAAAGTCCTTAATGCTCCATTTATTCATCTCCCCACTGCATCCACCAACACATCTACATATACACAACTGATCTTTTCCTTGTCCCATAGTTTTGCTATTTCCAGAATGTCATAGAGTATGTAGCCTTTTTACTTGGTGGCTTCTAAGTCACTTCTTTCACCTAGTAAACATGCATTTTAGGTTCCCTCATGTATTTTTATGGGTTGATAGCTAATTTCATTTTAGCACTGAATACTATTCCAATGTCAGGATAAAGCACAGTTTACCCATTTATCTGCTAAAGGACAACTCGGTTATTTACAAGTTCTAGCTATTATGAATAAAGCCACTATAAATATTCATGTGGAGACCATTGTGGGGTATAAATTTCAACTCCTATGAGTAAATACCAAGGAGTGTAATAGCTGAGTATTATAAGAATATGTTTAATCATAAAAACCGATCGAAATGTCTTTCAAAATAGCTGTACTACTTTGCGAACACCATCAATGAATGAATGTTCCTGTTCCTCTACACCCACACTAGTATGTGGAGTTGTCAGTGTTCTGGATTTTGACCATTCTAATAGATAAACAGTGATATTTTATTGTTGTATTAATTTGCCTTTCTCTGATTATATATAAGGCAGAAGCTATTTTCATATGCTTATTATCCACCTGTACATCTTCTTTGCACACAAGTCTTTGGCACACTGTTAATTGGGATGTGTGTATTCTTATTATTGAGCCTTAAGAGTTCTTTGTATATTGGAGCGTCTGGGTTGCTCAGCTGGTTAAGCATCCAACTTCAGTTCAAGTCATGATCTCATAGCTGGTGGGTTCGAACCCTGTGTCGGGCTCTGTGCTGACAGCTCAGAGCCTAGAGGCTGCTTTGGATGCTGTGTCTCCCTTGCTCTCTGCCCCTCCCCCACTAGCATTCTCTCTCTCTCTCTCTCTCTCTCTCTCTCTCTTCCTCAAATATAAATAAACATTAAAAAAGAGTTCTTTATATATTTTATTCTTTAATTTTTTTTTAATTTATCTTTGAGAGAGAGAGTGAGAGCAAGAGCATGTGCACACAAGTGAGGGAAGTCGGTCGCTTAACCCACTGAGCCACCCAGGCGCCCCAAGCTCTTTGTATATTTTAGGTAACAGTCCCTTACTCAATGTGTCTTTTGCAAATATTTTCATCTAGTATGTGGCTTGTCTTCTAATAATTCTCTTGACATTGTCAATCACAAGACAAAACAAATGAAGCAAGCAAAACAAACAAAAGTTCCTCATTTTAATGAAGTCCAGCACATCAATTATTTCTTTCATGGATTTTGCCTTTGGCATTATATAAAAATAGATGTCATCATACCCATGGTCATCTAGGTTTTCTCCAATTCTTTCTTCTAGGATTTTATAGTCTACATTTTACATTTAGGTCTATGATTCACTTTGAGTTAATTTTTGTAAAATGTGTAACATCTGTATCTGTTTTTTTGTTTTTGTTTGTCTGCATAGGGACATCCAGTTGTTTTAGCACCATTTGTTGAAGACAGTATCTGTTTTCCATATATATATATATGTGTATATATATATATACACACACACACACACACACACACACACACATATATGTAGGGGCACCTGGGTGGCTCAGTTGGTTGAGCACCCGACTTCGGCTCAGGTCATGATCTCACAGTCTGTGAGTTTGAGCCCCGCGTCAGGCTCTGTGCTGACAGCTCAGAGGCTGCAGCCTGCTTTGGATTCTGTGTCTCCCTCTCTCTCTCTGCCCCTCCCCCACTCATGCTCTGTCTCTCTATCAAAAATAAACATTAAAAATATATATATACACATATATGTATACACACATATATATATACATACATACGTGTGTGTACGTGTGTGTGTGTATTCTTAGGCTTTCTATTTTGTTCCATTGATCAATTTGTCTGTTCTTTCAACAATATCACACTGTTTTAATGAGTATATTTTTATAGTAAGTCTTGAAGTCAGGTAGTATCAGTCCTCCAACTTTGTTTTTCCCCTTCAAAATTGTGTTCATTGGATATTTTGTCTTTTCATATAAACTTTAGAATCAGTTTGTCAATATATATATAAAATAGTTTGCTGAGATTTTGACTGAAATTACAATACATCTATATTTCAATTTGGGAAGAACTGATATCTAGAAATTATTGAGCCTTTCTAGCCATGAACATGGAATATATCTTCATTTATTTACTTTGATTTTTTTTTATTTGAGTTCTGTAGTTTTCCATTTATAGCTCTTATACATATTTTTTTAGATTTATACCTATTTTATTATTTGAGGGTACTAATATAAATGATACTGTGTTTTTCATATCAAATTCCACTTGTTAATTACAAGTATATATTAAAGCAATTGGCTTCTGTATATTCTTTGTATCCTGTAACCTTGCTATAATCATGTGTTAGTTCTAGGAATTTTTTATCTATTTTTTTTTCAGATTTCTTTATAGACAATCATGTCATCTGTGAACAAAGTGTTTTTATCTTCCTTCCTGATATGTATACCTTTTATTTCCTTATCTTGACTTATTTATTAATAAGGACTTCTAGTAAAATGTTGAAAAGAAGTGGTTAGAGGCAACATCCTTGCCTGTTCATGTTCTTAGTGGGAAAGTTTTGAGTTTCCTACCATAGTTGTAAGGTTTTTGGGTTTTTTTTTTATTTTTGGGGTTTTTTTTGTAGATTACTTTCAAATGAAGAAAGTTTCCTCTGCTCCTATAGTTTACTGAGACTTTTTACCATGAATGGATGTTAAAGTTTATCAAATGCCTTTCTCTATCCATTGATATAATTGTATAATTTTTCTTCTTTAGTGTATTGATGTGATGGATTACATTAACTGATCTTCAGATGTTAAAAAGGCTTGCAAACCTGGGATAAATCCTACTCGGTCATAATGTATGATTATTTTTAGACATTGTTTCATTTATTTGCTAATATTCTGTTGAGGTTTTCTGTATTTATATTCATATGAGATATTGATCTGTAGTTTTCATGTATCTCTGTCTGGCTTTGGTATTAGGATAATGCCAGCCTCACAGAATGAGTTAGGAAATATTCTCTCTGCTTCAATCCTCTGAAAAAGATTGTAAAGAATTGGTATAATTTCTTCCTTAAATGTGGAATATGGTAGAATTTACCAGTGAACCCATCTTGGCCTGGTGCTTTCTGTTTCAGATTATACATTATTGACTCAATTTCTTCAACAGATATAGGCCTACTCAGGTCATCTATTTCTTCTTATGTGTGTTTGGGCAGATTGTGTCTTTCAAGAAATTAGTCTAATTCATCAAGGTTATCAAACTTGTGGGCTTAGAGTTTTTCACAGTACTCTTTATTATTCTTTTAAAGTCCTTAGGATCTGTCATGATAGTCCCTTCTTCATTTCTCACAGGGTAATTTTATCCTCTCTTTTTTTTTTCCTTGAAATTGATCTTAGTGGGGATCAATTTTATTGATCTTCTCAAAGAACTAGCTTTTTGGTTTTGTTGATTTGCTCTACTGATTTCCTATTTTCAATTTCACTAATTTCTCCTCTAATTTTTGTTATTTCTTTTCTTCTGCTTACTTCAAATTTAATTTGCTCTTCTTTTCCTAGTTTCATAAAATGGAAACTCAGAGTATTGACATTAGATCTTTCTTCTTTCCTAATAAATGCTTCCAATGGTATAAATCTCCCTCTAAGCACTGCTTTCATTATATCCTAACGCATTTTGATACGTTGTGTTTTCAGTTTCATTTAGTTTAAAATGTGTCGTGTTGACCATTTATAATTGGGTCCTGTTTCTTTTTTTTTTTTTTTTTTTTTCAACTAAGCATCGGACTCTTTTTTTTTTTTTTTTTTTTAATTTTTTTTTTCAACATTTATTTATTTTTGGGACAGAGAGAGACAGAGCATGAACGGGGGAGAGGCAGAGAGAGAGGGAGACACAGAATCAGAAACAGGTTCCAGGCTCTGAGCCATCAGCCCAGAGCCCGACGCGGGGCTCGAACTCACGGACCGCGAGATCGTGACCTGGCTGAAGTCGGACGCTTAACCGACTGCGCCACCCAGGCGCCCCTGGGTCCTGTTTCTTGATCCACTCTGACAATCATTGCCTTTTAATTGATGCATTTCAGTCTGACTCCTTATGCCCAGCCCACATCTGCAATCCTCTACTTTCACCTACCATCACAATGGTCATCAATGTCCACAATGCAGTATTTTACAGTTTGTGTGTAAATAGCAACATTTTTGAAAATTTTAATTCCCTTGTAACTGACTCATGACTGTCCTTGCCATAACGAGTCTAAAATCTCTTTCATATGGCCCTCTTACTTTACATAAATCTCAAATACATTTATTTATTTGTTTTATATTTTGAGAATATTCCTTTATTTTTCTCTCCATTATACTGTCATCCATTCTCATGGTCTCAATTTTAACATTAATTCTAATTAATTTCTCCCTAACATTTATGCTATGCTGAGACATCCCCCAGGAATTTTACTCTCATATTTCAATTGCTTCCTGGGTATCTATACCTAAATATGCTACATTAACTGAAATTATAAATGGTCAAAATTAAATTTGAATTTATTCCCCCTAAACATGCTTTTCCTCTTTATTCTTTATTTCAAACAATGACACTTATATTTAATAAGCCAACTAATTTAGAAAAAAAATTTACTCCTCCTTCTAAGATACTCAAAACCAAAGAAATATTATCCTGGTTTTTACATGTACAATATTTCTCAAAGTGTCCAATCCTCTCTATCCTTACATTCATTATTTATTCCCACAAACTGTCTTGGTCAACATTTATAGCCAAATACTAACTGGTCTCCCTAATATCAGGCTTTTATCTTCCAGGTCAAACTTGCACCTAACCACCAGAGAGTATTAAACTAAAGCATACAATTGACTCTACTTCCCTCTACCTGAAATCTTCCAGTAGCTCTCCATTATTTAAGGGTACAACTTAAATTTCTGAATATCTAATCACTAATTTTTCCTCTACTTGGTTTTCTAATAAACATCACCAATTTTTATTTCCAAAACTGAATTTTTAACTTTTCTCTGAAAATCTGTCCCATTTCTCATTTTCCCATCTTATTTATTTATTTATTTATTTATTTATTTATTTATTTGGTGTCTTTTAGGCAAATGCTTCTCCAATTTGGATTTGATCACTTTTAAAATTCATCCAAGCCCCAGCTGCCACTGATTTTTATTTTGATATAAAAATTATAATAATAACTATATGAAACTAAAGCAAGATTAAATATAAAAAATTGTTATAGGGATGCCTGGGTGGCTAAGTCTATTAAGCGTCCGACTTCGATTCAGGTCATGATCTCACAGCTCCTGGGTTCGAGCCCCGTATTGGGCTCTTTGCTGACAGCTCAGAGCCTGGAGCCTGCTTCAGATTCTGTGTCTCCCTCTCTCTCTGCCCCTTCCCCACTTGTGCTCTGTCTTTCTCTCTCAAATATAAATAAACATTATTTTTTTAAAATACACTTGTTATACATATTTCCCTTCCTTCTATGCCAGACTTTGAACCTCTTTTCTTTTCCAATGTCATAAAGTCATGAATGGATTGCTTTCAGTTTTAGGTTCTATGCTTCTGGTTCTATTATATTAGTAAAACAAAAAACCTGAGTCAAAATATCATATGGGGGAGCCCAGGTGGCTCAGTTGGTTAAGCATCTGACTTTGGTTCAGGTCATGATCTTATGGGTTGTGAGTTCAAGCCCTGCATCAGGCTCTCTGCTGGTAGCACAGAGCCCACTTTGGATTCTCTGTCCCCATCTCTCTCTACCCTTTCCCCTCTTGTGCATGCTCTCTCTCTCACAAAAATAAATAAACATTAAAAAAAATTCATGTGGTCTTATGTAAATGTCATACTTGCCCCCAAAGGGCTTTTTATTTCAAATCTGATTTCTAATTGCAAGATGAAAGTTTATGTCTTGATTTTTAGAATTGTGAAGCAATACTGAATTTCAGAAAAAATGAAGATAATTGAAAATACTTCTTGTCAAATTCTAGTAAATGAATACACTTTGAGGAAATAAATTATTTCTTATAGGTCAATGATCGATTGATAATTGTTGTTTAAAAAACACACATTAAAAAACTATTTCCTTTCCCTCCTGCCTCTGGCAACCAGCATTCTACTTTCTTTTTCAATAAATTTGACCACTTTAGGCACTTCATAAAGGTGAATAATATAGTATTTGTCTCTTGGTCTTTCTTGCTTTTAAACTTCCTTAACTTTTATGAATAACCAGCTTCAGTGTTCAACCAAGTATACTATATTGAGGATTTTCTTTATAAGGTTTAAATTTGTGCATAGCAAATTGGATATTGGTACAGAGTTAATCAGAACTTATATATCTTGGCAGGGCCAGATTTGAATTTACAGTATACTAAGTCTATTAAGTTGATCTTTATCCTAACTCTAACTTGAACAATTATCAGGCAAAGAATCCATTGAAGAACCCAAATCCATCTTAAAGAAGGAGAGGAGAAATAAAAACAGAGGGGGAGAGGGAAGAACACACAGACACTCACACACACACACACACACACACACACACACAGTGGGAGGGATGGGCATACAGTAATTATGAGGTTGTAAAATTAGAAATATGGATATGAGGAAAATATTATTTGGCTACATGATGTAGGTAATAAAATGGTCAGGAACATCATGGTTCTCTAGAAATCACTTTTAAAATATTAAGCATATGACAAAGTACAACAGCCATTCATGATACAAACTCTCAACAAAGTAGGTTAAGGGGAACACACTTCAACATAATAAAGGCCATATATGAAAAATTCATAAAAAAATCATACTCAGTGGTGAAAACCTGAGGGCTTTTCCTCTAAAAGCAGGAACAAGACAAGTATGTCCACTTTCACCACTTCTATTCAACATAGCACTAGAAGTCCTAGTCACAACAATCGGACAAGAAATAAAAAAATAAAGATATCCAAATTAGTGAGAAAAAGCGAAACTTTCAGTATCTGCAGATGATTTCATACTATTTTTGAAAACCCTTAAGACTCCACCAAAAAAATACTACAACTGATAAATTAATTCAGTAAAGTTGCAGAAAGCAAAATTAATAAAGAGAAATCTCAACACTAATAATGAAGTAGCATAAAGAGAAATTCAGAAAATGATCCCATTCACAATTACACCAAAAAGAATAAAATACTTGGGATAAACTTAACCAAGAAGATGAAAAATCTGAACTCTGAAAACTACAAAACCTTGATGAAAGAAACTGAAAATGACAGAAACAAATGGAAAGATACTCCATGTGCATGGACTAGAAAAAAATATTGTTAAAATGTATATATTACCCAAGCAATCTACAGATTTAATACAATCCCTATCAAAACAACAACATTTTTTTCACAGATTAAGAACAGATAATCCTAAAATTTGTATAAAATCACAAAAGACTCTGAATAACCAAAGCAACCTTGAAGAAGAAAAGCAAAGCTGGAGGCATAAAATTCTGTACTTGAAGATATATTAGAAAGCTGTAGTAATCAACAATATCGTACTGAAACAAAGACAGACATATTGACCAGTGAAATAGAATAGAGGGCCCAGAAATAAACCTAGACTTTATGGTCAATTAATTTACGACAAAGGATGTAAGAATATATAATGGGGAAAAGACAATCTCTTATGGTGTTGGGAAAACTGGCTGCTACATGTAAAAGCGTGAAACTGGACCACTTATTAACACCAGACACAAAAAGAAACTTAAAATGGTTTGAAGAAACTTAAAACTAAATGTGAGAACCAAAACCATAAAACTCCTAGATAGAACCCAGATAGTAATTCTTTGACATCACCCTCCGCCAATTTTTCTAGATATGTCTCCTCCGGCAAGGGAAACAAAGGCAAAGTTAAACTCTAGGGAGGAGGAGACATATCTAGAAAAAGCTTGAATAAAAAAATAAAAAGCTTTTGCACAGTAAAGGAAACCATCAACAAAACAAAAAGGCAATCTACTGAATGGGAGAAAATATTTGCAAACGATATATGTGGTAAGGTTTTAATATCCAACATATGTTAAGAACTTACACAACTCAACACCAAAAATCCAATGGAACTTTGGGCAGAGGACCAGAAGCGACTCTTTTCCAAAGACATACAGATGGCCAACAGATACACGAAACGATGCTCACATTACTAATCATCAGGGAAATGAAAATTCCCAGTAATTCTACTACTGGATATTTACCCAAAGAAAACAGAGACACTAATATAAAAAGGTATATGCAATCCTGGGTTTACTGCAGCAATATTTACAATAGCCAAGGTATGAAAGCAAAGCAACTGTCCATCAATAGATGAATGGATAAGGAAGATATGGTATATAGATACCCCATATATATGGTGTATACATATATATATATTTAATATTCCATTATATTTATAATATTACTCAGTCATAAAAAAGAGTAAAATCTTGTCATTTTCAAGAACATGGATAGACCTAGAAGGTATAAGCTAACAAAATAAACCAAAGAAAGACAGATTTCATATGATATATGGAATTCAGGAAACAAAACAAATCAACAAAGAAAAAAAGAGACAAACAAAAACCAGACTCTTAAATAGAACAAACTGGTGGTTGCCAGGGGGGTAGTGGGACAGGAGATGGGTGAAATGATGGGGATTAAGAGCATTCTTACCTTAATGAGCACTGAGAAATGTATAGAATTGTTGAACCATTAAATTGTACATCTAAAGCTAATGTAACACTGTATGTTAATTATACTTAAGTGAAAAATAAAAATAATTTAAAAATGTAAAAATATATAAGTAAAATCTTGATACTTTATCATAAGACAGATTTTTTTGCCTGTCTGATAATGTTCTTCACTTCTGACATACCTCAAAAGTACACAGAACAATTTATACACAGGGACACAAACTTTGGGTCTTCACATAGTGGCACTGAATGATGCCAAACCAAGTAAGATTTATTTGGAATATTTCCCTAACAGCATTTTCATATGCTTCAAGAAATTTTTAAAAATCCAATATTCTAAATTAGGAAAACTTGAGGTAAAAACCATTATCTCATACAGCTGACTAATTGCAGAGTTCTGAATAAAACCCAGTACTGTTTATTTGTATGTCAAATGTCTAAGACTGCTCTTTTTTTCCATATATTACAAGGAAGACAATATATGAAGCCAATATAGTTAAAAAAATATTTAATACTCTTTTGTTATCACACACACAAAAGAATATCTAAAGTTAGCAAAAGCTTTCCAAGGTTTTTATTTACAAGGCATTGTGAAATCCTCAAAAGTATGGACATTATCTTTTTAAAAGAATTTTTTAATGTTTCATTTATTTTTGACAGAGAGAGAGAGAGACAGAGACAGAGCATGAGTAGGGGGAGGGGCAAAGAGAAAGGAAGACACAGAATCCAAAGCAGGCTCCAGGCTCTGAGATGTCAGCACAGAGCCCAACGTGGGGCTCGAACTCACACACCCGGACATTATCGTTTTTTGTTTACCTGATCTCAATACGTATGATAAAAGAAAATATAAATAAATGTCCTGAGTCATAAATGAGCAAACAAGCAAAAGGCTCAAATAAAATTGGAGATACTAATTCTCTCCCTACTGTTTCACTTTAAATTCACCTTGAGGACTATTTGCTATAAGAGAAGGAACCACCTTGCTGAGGGATTCTGCTGGAGACTGGAACTTGTAAATGAACACCATCACACAATGAACCGGTCTTTAGAAAGATTAAAAGATAGGTGAGCCAAAGAGGCATCCAGTAGGTACAAACGAGTCACAGTTATACAAACCAAGAGCAAGAATATAAAAACTCAAAGAGAGGGGCACCTGGATGCCACAGTCAGTTACGCGTCTGACTCTTGGTTTCAGCACAGGTCATGATCAGCTCCTGGGTATGAGCCCCGTATTGATGCAGAGGCTGCCTGGGATTCTCTCTCTCCCTCTCTCTCTGCTCCTACCCTGCCTTCTCTCTCTCTCTCTCTCTCAAAATAAATACACTTTAACAACGAGTGGAAAATATCGTAAATATATGCAACTATCCCCCCATACAATTTCTTATTCCCCTGTCATGATACTTATTAGTCACATTATTAAAACCCATGATTCTGTTTTTATGAATAGTAACACCCCAAGAAAGGGAGTGCTTAGTGGCAACCTGACAAAGGAACGAGAGCTGACAATATTCCTAGGAAGGGCAGAAAGAAAGGGGAATGTCAGGAGCCAATGGGAGCTAAGAAAGTAATTTAAACCAAGGGAAGGCTGCACAGTAACAGACACATGGCAACACTCATTTCATTGCTTGCTTCCATAGCATTTCCTCTTAAGGAGGAATATGGCTTTCTGCCACCATGATTGATGCAGAGAATCACAGACATGTCACAGCATTAAGGAGCTTCATGACTACAAAGACATGCTGCTTTAAAGTGAGCTTTAACTGAGCTTAAATATAGAGCACAGCTGTCACACTGCACAGGGTCCTCTTTCAATCTGATATCATTAAAATGATGTTTCGAACTGATTGTAATTTGAAACGATAGGGATGCTGTTACTAGAGGAGACAGGTCAACTCTGTGCCGAACCTGAAAATCATTAGTTGCCTACTACTAAAAATGTTTTGTTTTAATGACCCCTTAGAAACAAAGGTGTTGGTTATCTTGAGTATTTGATGAATTACTAGATTTTTCCTACAATTCTAAGAATTATTATACAACAAAGAATGTCTAATACAATACAGATGATAGAATAAACCAAAGGTTAAAAATTGTAAGAAAAATTGTATCTTATTATCAAACAAAATTTATGAAAACAAAGGTACTAACCACTTTTTCCCTCTAGGACCAGTTAGGTTGATTCTTTGTAACATATTTCAAGCATTTCAGGCACATTATTTTCAAATAAAATACTTGAGGTGTAAAAAACAGATAACAACTACAATACTTCTGTGACTTTTCTTTCTACATGCATCTGAGAACTATTGTTCTAGCAAAAACATAATGTGTCATGGTTTAAGAAAGCCAAAACTTTGTGGTTCTGGGTCTACAGTATTCTCTTGCATGTGTCTGACTGGAATTCAATTTTTTTAAATCTTCTTTCCATGTAAAAATTTTAATCAACCTGACAAATGAAGTGAAAAATGTGATAACTAGTATTAGAATAATTTGCCTTCATTTAAAGTCACAAAATGTAGAGAATATCAACAAACAAAGGAACAGTATTCTCCTTTTGTCTATTAATCACAGGATGTATCCAAGCATTTAGAATAACACTTTATACATAGTAGACACACAATAAATATGCACTGCATAAATAATGAAGTTGTAATAGCTGTACAATTTGTGTGGTTATAATTCTATAACATACAAGGTAGATTTTAAAGCAGAATAAATATGAAATATTCTCAACAATTAGCTGAAGAGCTCCAAACCAACTATAGAGAATCAACCCATTTATTAGGTATATCTTTGAATTTCTTGATTTTTTGGAATCCACTCCTATTATAATTGCTGGGACCTGAGATTGTTCTCAGCTGAAATGCAGTCTCTCTGTAATAAACTAATAAGTTAGAAAGTAGACCTCAATGGGGAAAATTATAGTTATACAAAATGACCTCTTAGCCTCTAATGCAAAATAACTCACTGTCTTATATTGTCGATTTCAGTTAATAGTTTAAAATTGGTTTTATTTTATGGAAATTGGTTTTATTTTAAGAAAAAAATGAGACTGGCCCTACAGTGATCACAATTTGTTAGAAATGGATGCTAATTGGAATTCAGGGTGAACTTTATATGGAAACAAGAATAAAAAATGATGAAAAACACAACTTTACCATAGCTCAGTAACCTTTTCTAATCCTCATGGTGGCTTCAGTACTGAAATTATAAACTGAGTAAATTGTAAACTATAATACATGGCTATATAAATATATATAAAACAGAATAATTCTGTATGTGTTCACTGTGATGAAAAAAAAAAAAACTATATTGCTTTCAGCTTGATACTTGCATATACAGGACATTTGTAGAAACTCAGTAATCTAAGCCACTGCTGAATGGAGACCTGAACTGGAGTAGTTGCAAACAGAGTAGGCAGAAGAAATGCTTTATACACATGCTGAACCACAACCTCTAATATCACTGCTTAGAAAGAAGACACGCAGACAGACCAACTTGGAACATGACTGTAAGCATGGGGTGACTTTGTGATCAAAAGAGCCTGGCAGGCTTTGTGACTAAGAGGCATCGATTCAAGCAGAGCTGTGTTTTACAAATAGCAGTGGCAGCCATAGAGCAAAATACAGTTTTAACATGTGTATAATGTGGATATGACCACTGGCCACTCTGTCCTTTTTGTCACCTAGTCTATGTGACTAGTGATTACTATAGAGGTGTCATTTTTCACAGAAAGATCAAAGATTTTAATATGACCATTCTTCATTGGGAGAACATGTGAGGTCAGCTAGGACACATCAACTAGCTGTGATAATAACAGTTAATCTACTTAAACTTGACTGAATATAGCAGAGTTAGATTTCCACAGCATACAAAGATAACACATTCTCTTTTTACTTAGTTCAAATGAAATATAAAATATCTTAAAATTAAACAATATACAAAAATTATCTAGATCAGTACTTGGTGCACAGAAGTACCAAATAATTGCATATTATAACTGCTAATAATAAATAAACTTCTATTTACCCCAATGGTCATGAAGTAAATTGTTCTGTCAAATTACAGCTGTTCGCAGGGATGAAACCTGAGAGAATCAGAATACAATAAAATGTGTGGAACACTAAAATAATCCTGGCTATATAAAATTTAAGCTGTCATGGGTAAAGTAGCACTTATGAGTTGGCCCATATAAGCAGCTTAGTAAGAACATAGCAATTCTCTTTATGGGTTTTTGATTTCTAGTCTTCTCTTGAGAAATGCCTGCCCATCAATGCTCTTTCTGTGTTTCACAGTTCCAAAGTTTCAATTCAGAGTGATGAAATGGGGCGCCTGGTGGCTCAGTTAGTTAAGCATCCAACTCTTGATTGCGGCTCAGGGTCCTGACATTGAGCCCCAGGCTATGTGCTGGGTGTGGAGCTGACTTAAGATTCTCTCTGTCTCTCCCTCTCCTTATGCCCCATCCCTCCCACTCTCTCTCTCTCTCTCTTTCTAAAAAAAGAAAAAAAAAACAGCAAAGTGACGAAATGGACACTTGATAACAGCTCTGAAATTCTCATTCTTCAACTATTCTAAATTCTGAAGAAATTAATGTACAATTCCTTAACCCATACTATACTTACTAATTAGAAGCCTACATAATACATTAAATTCACATAAAACACATATTTAAAAGTTCCTTCTATGTCTTTATCATTCATTCATTCCTTTGTTCACCCACTGATTCATTAAATACATTTTCTGAATGCCTACCATAGTGTCAGACACTATACAAAGAATCAGGGACATAGCAGTGGGTGAAATCAGGCAGGATCCCTATTGACAGGGAGCTGACAGTTTCATAGATGGGACAGCCATTATTGAAATAATCATTTAAAAATTACAATAATAGTAAGCATTAGGAAAGAGTGCTACATTGAGCTATGACATTATATGTTAGAAGGAGCTGACATACAATACAGTCAAAAGATTTCCTTGTGAAATTAATGATTGACCTAGAGGTAAAAAGGAAGAGTTCTTTTTAAGTATAGGCAATCCTTTGTCCAGACTTTGGAGCAAGAGCATATAATGGTCCAATAACTCAAAACTTACTCCTGTTAATGTAGAGTTCCAGAATTAGCAGAGCTCCATGCATAGCAGGGACATAAACTTCATCAAAATTCTCCCTTCCTTAGTCAACCTCCTTGTCCTAAACAATTTCAAGATGTCAGAATTCTATGATGATTGTGTTCCTCTGTATTGAATTATAATGTTGCAGAGTCTAACTGATGACATTGGCAAGAAAGGGCAAAAGGCTAATTAGGGAAAGAGTCAGCTTTTAGTGGTAGACAAACATCATAGAATTACCATTGGGACAGATTTATGCACACACATATACATCAATTTAGGAGGCTGTCATTGCTGTAAAAATCCTGCATATGTTCTGTTTACACTATTCGCTAAAGTTTGCTCTGGGAGTCATTCTATTTGTTAATCCTGTACCCATGTTTTACGATATATTCACATATGTGTGTCCAGTCAATGTCGTGATTTCACTCTAAGGTAAATGTCGAGACTCAAATACAGTATACAGCAACAAACTTGAGATGACAATTTTAAAAATACCAAAGTCAGATAAAACAAAAAAGAGGCAGAGCAAGAACAATAGTAAAATAATTAGATGTTAATATTGCCAAGGTTATTATTGCCAAGGTTGGTTCTTACTGGTTTAGACAATTTACACTATTCCCATTCTGATTTCAAATCAAAGCCCCTAACTGATCAGGCAGACCTTTGAAAAGTATAAAAGGATGCTTTGTTATCACATGTAGAATATGTTTCTACCTACCTAGGACCCCAAGGTACTTTGTTGATTTAAAACACTTATTAAGACTGATTGCTATTTAAGTTTGTATGTTGTCTCCCTAAAAATTATTTGTTGGACATACAGACAAATGATTCATCTCTTTTCCAGAATTTGTACTGGTACAAGAAAACTATAGAAAGCCTACAAACATTAGATTTCTTCTGTCTTAATAAATAGTATAAAACAAAAAGAATGCAAAGCAGGGACTCACAGATATTTGTCTAAGTATATTTGGCTATTATTACAATAGCCAAAAGGTAGAAATAACTGAAGTGTCCATTGAAAGATGAAAGATAAAAAAAATGTGTTATTTACATACATAAAAATGAAATATTCAGTGTTAAAAATTCTGGCACATGACCCAACATGAATATTGAAAATATATGCCAGGTGAAATAATCCAGTCACAAAATGACAAATACTATATGATTCTACTTACATGAGGTACTTAGAGTAGTCAGACTTATAGACACAGAAAGAAGGGTGTTTGGCAAGGGCTGAGTATGGGGGTGAAGGGGAGTTGTTGTTTAATGGATACAGAGTTTCAGTTTCAAATGATGAAAAAATTCTGGAGATCAGTGGCATTTATGGGCTGCACAAAAATATGAATGTTCCTATTCCGCTCAACTTTGCAGTTAAAAATTATGTAAAAAGGTAACTTTTATGATGTATGTATTCTATCACAATTAAAAAAAAAAAACTTTGTTTGACTCTGTAATCTGTTCTGGTTCCACTTTACTTTTTTTTTTTCTTTTTGTCTTTTTCCAGCGATTTGCTTGTCCTTAACTATTTCCAATTTACTCCTTCCCATTATCTCTTGAAACTATTCAATCAGACTTTTAATCCTATTGCTCTACCAAAACTTTTGTTCTCATGGTCATGAAGCCCTAGAAATTTCTGAATATAATGATCATTGCCCAGTCTTCTTCATATTTGAAACATCAATTCATGACCACACATTCCTGTGTACCTGAAATCATACTGGTTTTTGTATATTGTTTAGATGTAATTAATAGTGACCTCTTTCACTCTCAGAGGTCTATCAGGTTGGATCATAAATCTTATTGTGAGCCAAACTACATCATTTTATGTATAGTTGCTCACCTCCTCTTCTCAGTATCATTGTTCACAATTTTCATCTCTTTCCTCTTCAGGCACCCTGGTCTTCTTGCAGTTTCTACAACATGGCGTGCTCACTGTTCTCTTTGGACTTTTAAAAAATATATATCTTTTTTAATGTTTATTTTTGAGAGACAGAGTGCACGCAGAGGAGGGGCAGAGAGAGGAAGAGGGAGACACAGAATCCAAAGCAGACTCCAGGCTCTGAGCTGTCAGCACAGAGCCTGGTGCCAGGCGGGAACTCACAGACTGCGAGATCATGACCAGAGCCAAAGTCAGGAGCTTAACCAACTGAGCCAGCCAGGCACCCTTCTTCTCTTTGGACTTGTATGTGTGCTATTTCTCAGCCTCTTTCCTTAGGTCTTTGCTCCTTCACATTATGCAGGTCTCAACTATATGTCACTTGCTCAGCAAAGGCCTGGATGATTCTCTTCCAAAAATCAATGTTAACTCTGTCAGTCTTCAGATTGCACCATTCCTTGATTTGCTTCATTAAACTTACTACTATGTGAAATCCGATTATTTAATGGTTCCTTTATTACTCCCTAAAATGTAAGCTTCATATCAAGGAATTCATGCACTTACTTCTATAGCCTGAGAACTGGAGTAGTGAGTGGTGTATATCACTCAATAAATTTTGTTGATTGAATAAACAAATGCAATGCAGTTAAGTGTTTTAATGGAAGCACTTATTCAAGAACTGATATTGAATATCTACTATGTATAAGGCCGTTTTTGAAAAAAAAAAAAAACTATGTTTACAAGGAATAAAACATAACACTGTCCTTAGGAAAACCATAGTCTATTTTGAGTGTCAGACACACAAGAAACTTCCAATAAAATATAATGTCATGATATAAAAAAGTTTAAAATGCTCTTTAATATGAATAAAAGAGAATATTTCTGCCAAAGACAAAAATGATTTACAAGAGAAGTGAACCTTCCTATCATACTTTGAAGGGATTTAAATGCAAGGAAAGCCCGGGAGGAATATTCTACATACTACAAGCCACAGAGCTCAAGACATGGACTTAAGAAGGGCTTGGTGGAAACTTGATACTAATCCTGCATGAATAGAGCATGCAGTATGACAAGTTGAAGAGAATGAACTGAAGTGAAGTCGGCAATGTGAGTTCACATTTCAAGAGTTATATGCTGCTTGCCAGAATGTAATGGATACAAGAAGCATTGCTAAGAAGCTACTGCATCAGGTAAAAGGAAAAAGAAGTAAGTAGAAAAAAAGATATATATCTTAACTAACTCACTGATAAGGTAGATAACAATTAAGGACAATGCTGAGAGCTCTTACAGAAGTAAATAAAAAACAGGACTCAGAGATTAACTACATATGTGTGGTCTGACATACAGAGCAAAGAAGATGATTCTAAGTTTTCTCTCTTCAGGACCAAATAAAGAGCTATACCCTTCAAAAAAAAATGCATTACAGGTGGAAAGCACATTTGTAGCCATGTAGTAAGCAGTTGGAAATAACATAATTTTAGATTTTAGATGTCTTGAATCTGAGATGCTTTCATCCAAGTGGTGAAACATCGAGGATACCCAGGTGTCTGGGCATAAGCTCTGTAGTTTCAGAGAAAGATCTATGCATGAAAGATCTACACAGGAGTCTTTAAAGAAGACTCAAGTGAAACAATTCATGTAAAGATATCCAAAATGCTAGCTACACATGATTCTGAAGGAGTAGAATCATAAAAATACTGAGGACAGAGGAAGGTAGATTGTAATACATTAACAAGTGAATTGACAGTAAAGAAATACAGATAGTGAAAGACTACTCTTTCCAGGAGGTTTACAGTGAAATTAAGGAAAGTCACAGGAGTCTAAATAGATGGCAGTGATAAGAAATCATTAGAGGGAAAAAAACACTTATAAGCAGAATCACAAGAGGCTGACAAATAATGAACCACAAAAACAAGCAGAAAAGGAAAGAGAAAAGGCATTTTAGAGAATGTAAAGAGTATTCTAGAAACCAAGGATTCAAATCCCTCCTCCCCTCTGTTCTGTTTCTGTTATTATTGCGAGTAGAAATTTGAAGATATATTCTATATCAACACATTGTCTCAGAAGACTGGAATGCATATTACTTGAGAGTATCTTAATGTTCTATACTTTCAAATTCCCAATAACTCCATTCAGCAAAGCAAAGAAAGGAATAGAAATTATATTATTGCATACAATTAAGGAATGCAGTGATTTTTCTTAATCTAATCAGAAACAGGACTTCTAAGCTGTCACTAACTGAAACAGTCAACAAGATGAGTACTCACCAAAGTCACCACAACTGTTCCTCAATATAATTAATTAACAATGTTTCTTCTGAGTATTTCCCTCATGTAAATAAAATATAGTATATTTACTTTAAAAAGCAGCTTCCCTCTTCCATATTTCTTTAATTGAAATTTTACTGAATACAGATCTATTTTGAGTATCCGTGACACTTTTAATGACCACACAGATATTCTGCAACAAAGTCACCTACAATCCTGTCCAGAGATTTAATGTTGTTCTCATCTCTTCCTAGAAAAGAGTTTAACTCCTTTATTACAGAATCCTTTAGAATTCTACCACTTTCTGGAATCAGACTTATCTAGGGGCACCTAGATATGGTGCTATATCATATGTATGGGTCAGTAGGTTGAACATCCCACTTCAGCTCAGGTCATGATCTCTCGGTTCGTGGGTTTGAGCCCCACACTGACATTTATGCTGATGTGAGGAGCCTATTTTGGATTCTCTATCTCTCTCTCTCTCTGACCCTCCCCTGCTTATGCTCTCTCTCTCTCTCTCTCTCAAAAATAAGTAACCATTAATTAAAAAAAAATACTTGTCTAAAATTGACTTTTTTTGTATTGCATGTCATATATCTTTTTATTCTTTGAATCTTGGCCACATATACTTCTAGAAATTCAGTTATTACTACACTAAACTGCCCAAATTATAGCAAAATACAGATCAAAATTTCTCCTAGTTTTAAAGCAGTTTATGGGGTGCCTGGGTAGCTCAGTGGGTTAAGTGTCTGACTCTTGGTTTTAGCTCAGGTTATGATCTCACAATTTGTGGGTTCGAGCCCTGCATCGGGCTCTGCACTAATGTCATGGAGCCTGCTAGATATTTTGCTCTCCCTCTCTCTATGCCTCCCTGACTTGCTCTCTTTCTCTCTCTCAAACAATAAATATATAAACATAATAAATAAATAAGGCAGTTTATATAAATTTATTATATACTTTCTCCTTTCTCAGTTAATAAGCAAATACAGAAGAATTATAATTGTGTTCTAGACCTATTTTCATTTAATATTGTTTGAAGTAATTTTCTTGCTCAATATAATTAATACTACTTTTTATAATTATTTACTTCTGAAGTATTTCCATGTTTTTCTAACATGCCGTCTGTTTTACATCATCAACCTGAATCCTATTTTTCACACTTACTTAAGTAGCACATGCCTGACATATAATCCTCTTTACCATGCAAAAGCTCCTAGGAATTCCATTTTTCCCTCCATTCTGCTTTTTTTCTCTTAGAATATCATCTCACAGGATGGATATTTCACAGTCACTCATGTGTACATCCCAAAGATTTTACTAGGTTTTCTACATGCAAAGGATAACCTTTTCTCTTCTATTCTAGTCATCCAAATTTTACCCATTCATCACAATTATGATTTCAATTTACATAAAAGTCCTTTATCAACACAGCATTCTGAAGTATTTTTTTTTCTTATTTAGTCATATTGCAATTATTATCTGCTTAATATAGTTGACAAGCTTCATGTACTACACATTTCTGGTCTAAATTGATACACAAGTCTTTTATTGACATCTTCATGTTTTTACTCCGTATCTTCAGTTAGACTATTATTGCATTAACATCAGGGAAAATGGGTGACACTTGGTGAACTCCCAGGTTTCAGCTCAATACCTTATACCTCATTAAGCTAAATAAATATTCATGATAGATGCATAGTATACCTATTAGAAGTCACTGGGCATTTTTTAAAAATGTTTATTTATTTTGAGAGGGAGAAAGAGAGAGAGAGAGAATGAATACCAAGCAGGCTCCATGCTGCCAGTATGCAGCCCAAAGTGGGGCTCTATCCCATCACCATGAGATTATGACCTGAGCTGAAATCAAGAGTCAGATGCTTAGCCAACTAAGCCATCCAAGTGGATGTACATTTTATTAAGTACTTAAAACTTCCTCTATAGATTTATCCTATCTTTGCAACAGGAAAATAATTCTTATCACTAATTCACAGCTATACATAGCATAAAAAAATTAAAACATTCAATACATTGAATGTTCAAAGGAAAAGGCAATCATGTTGCTCTGGGACTGGGCATCAGTCTCTTGGAGGGGTTGGCATAAGCAGACCACTGAAGAGTCCACTGGATTGAGAAACGTAGGTATAATGATCTCGGAAATAAGCTCATAATATATTATCAGATACTTAGAAGAACATTAAAAATTCTTTTAAAGGAGTCTCATAAAAATTGGTAACAAGATCAAAGAATTTGAATGGGACCATAAATCCTAATCTAACTTGTGCATCTCTTTGAGATGGGGTTGATTAATTTGATGTACAATTAAGTTTCTGATGCCAAGATGTTATAATCTGTTTAATAACTTACTTTTTTTATAAAAAAAAATTTAACATTTATTTATTTTCAAGAGACAGAGAGAGACAGAGTGTGCGAGGGAGGGGCAGAGAGAGAGAGGGAGACACAGAATCCGAAGCAGGCTACAGGCTCCGAACTGTCAGCGCAGAGCCCAATGCCGGGCTCGAACTCACTAACCATGAGATCCTGACCTGAGCCGAAGTCGGACACTTAACCAACTGAGCCACCCAGGCACCCCAATAACTTACTTCTAAAATGACCTTATTAGTAAACTTATTTTCCAAAGATTTCGAAAGCAGAAACTCCACTGTATTTAAAATTACAGTTTCTGGGGCACCTGAGTGGCTCATGGGTTAAGCGTCCGACTTCGGCTCAGGTCAGGATCTCATGGTCCATGAGTTTGAGCTACACATGCTGACAGCTCAGAGCCTGGGGCCTGCTTCAGATTCTGTGTCCCTCCTCTCTCTCTGCCCCTCCCCCACTTTCACTCTGTCTTGCTCTGTCTCTCAAAAATAAAAATAAATGTTGGGGGAGAGGGAAAGTGGGTGATGGGCATTGAGGAGGGCATTTGTTGGGATGAGCACTAGGAGTGTAAAGGAGCCAATTTGACAATAAATCACATTAAAAAATAATAAATAAATAAATAAACAAATAAATAAATGTGAAAAATTAAAAAAATAAAATTCAGTCTCTGATATTCAACTGGAATTTTTTTTTGAAATTTAGTACGTGCTACTATAATGAGAATAGAAGGTATTACTACTTTATTGTCACATTCTCAGCTGCAAATGGCATGCACATAATTAGTACAAGGAATTCTGGATTTCCAGAGGAGAAAGTGTTTAAAAAAGACTATGATTAAAGTGTCCATATTTCATGGGACTAGTTTTAAAATGACCTATAATAAGAAGACTATTATTTTCTTTGCTTTTGAAAATCATATGGCATTATATCACTGTTATTATCTGAAAAAATAATACTACCATTTCTACCTAACAGAGTTCCTAGAACTCAGATAACACATACTTTGTAACAAAATTAATTCACCCTTAAAAATACTTACATGATAACTATACTTTTGATGTTTCAACACCAGCGTTCTTACTTAAAACACTTCTTTCTAATATAAAGTAGGTTCATGTGAGCATGTTATATTTAATAAGACCACCTAAAAACATCAAAATAACCTTCTGTTTTGTGTTAATTCCTTTTTATGTTTACCCATTTGATTTTAGTTTGGCAACATCTTTACCTAGGGTAGAAAACATCTGCCAAAAATCTTCAAGAAAATTTGCTTTTTGATTCCTAGTAATTAGGGAATGTTTGATATTAGTTCTAATGAATAATAATTTTTAATAAAGCTTTTAGTGTACATGTAATTTTTAAACTAATGTAAGCATACAAGGTGATTCTCTTCTTCTAGCATTAATTGAATTTATAAGATAGAAGTGGAGGGGCGCCTGGGTGGCGCAGTCGGTTAAGCGTCCGACTTCAGCCAGGTCACGATCTCGCGGTCCGTGAGTTCGAGCCCCGCATCAGGCTCTGGGCTGATGGCTCGGAGCCTGGAGCCTGTTTCCGATTCTGTGTCTCCCTCTCTCTCTGCCCCTCCCCCGTTCATGCTCTGTCTCTCTCTGTCCCAAAAATAAATAAAAACGTTCAAAAAAAAAAAAAAATAAGATAGAAGTGGAAGTTTTCTTAAATGTAATAGAAATACATTTTTAGAGTATTTTAAATGCTTACTTTGTGCTAACGGTACCATCATTTATTTTTAATTAAATTAGTTATTTTAAAAAGAAACATTAATATTTAATTTATAATTTATCCAACAATTTCCAAATGAATAACAAAAAATATCTAAGATATTTATATATATGACACTATCTTTGTACCTTGTAATCATTTATCTTGGAGAAGACTGTGAAGCTAAAAGTCCCCATAAGTTGATATGCTCAGCACTGCCATCCTGCCTCCTGTACCAAACCTGGTTTTGTGAGCACATCAAAAGTAGGATCTCTGTCTTATTCATATTTCATCTCATAGACCAGCTTGACACAGTGCTGACAGCATACTTTAAGTGTTCAACAAATGTCAAATTCAGTTGGTGGTAGAAACAGCCCTTTGGCACCACCTACTAACTCCCAGATGCCGTAATCCTTTTTTGCCACACAATAGTTGGCTATCCCTGAATTGTATTATCTACTGCTAGTGTAACAAAAGTAAATTATCGCCAAATTACAGTCACTTAAAACATATTTCTGCAAATAAATCATTGGGGATTTCTGAATGCATTCCCAAGACCCTTCTGTTCCTGATCTAATTCAATTAACCAGCGTTTCTCCTGAGAAAAGAATCTTCTGGGACTGTTGGGCAGCTAGAGTATCTGAGATAGGCCTCCATTTCTACTGGCATTCAGAAAAAACAGTATGTAACCATCTGCCATAATGAAAAAATGGGGACCGGAGCTGTAAAGACCAGGGGCATGGAAGAGAACATCTGAATAAATCCCAGAAAATAAAGAGTTCCAGTAGGCGTGAGTGATACTGGAAAGCTCTAATGAATTAAAAACAACATTCACCCAAAAGATCTGAGCAGTTTCTATGACCCCAGAGGAGCTGTCAGACCAGGTGTTGGTCACTGTTTTCCATAGTGCTCAGGCAAGGAGAGCCTATCTTTGTGGTTGAGAAAATAAGGGAGCAGAAAGGATTTCTCCTGGTTCCTGGATAGGAGAGAGATTTCATACCAGCTGTTCCTCCTGTAGAGCTAAACACACATGCCCACCTATCTCAGGATTTAGCTGCTTAAATCATTTCAACAACGATACTAGAGTATTGGTAGGCAAAGTAATGGCAGTCAAAGAGAGAACTAAAAAATAAAACACAGAGAAGATGAGCTCCAAGTGAAACAAGAACTACTTAGAAGTCAGATGACTGCCTTAATAAAAAATAAAAAAAAAAAAAAAGAGAGAATGCAAAGAGATTTAAGTCCATTTACACAAGTCTTTTTGATTCAATCTCCAAAGGAATATACACACAAACAAACAAACAAACAAAATCAATATTGGTAGATGAAGTGAGAAAAGAAGTATCACTATTGACCCCCCGATTATAGTACTGGAAGATCAAGTGGAAGACATACCGTAAAATACAAAACAAACCACAAAAATAGAAATCATAAGGGAAAAAGTAAGAGTTTAGGAAATAATACTGACTTTGAAAACCTTAAGCTAGAAACAATTCACTAAGTTCCTGGAGAAAGATTATTAATAAAAGAAACAATAGTAAGTAAATTCTAGTAGAATGTCTGAAACAGAGAGAAAGTCTGAAAAAATATGTTGCACATTTGTAAAATAGTCTGTATCTGTTGCATGTCAATAGGGTTATACCTCTCTATTAATTTACACATTACTCTTTTTTTTCATTTGTTTATTGAAATTCAAGTTAGTTAACATACAGTGTAGCATTGGTTTCAGGAGTAGAACCCAGTGATTCATCACTCATATATAACACCCAGTGTTCATCCCAACAAGTGCCCTCCTTCATGCCCACCACCAATTTAGCTCATCCCCCCACCCACCTCCCCTCCAGCATCACTCGTTTTGTTCTCTGTATTTAAGATTCTCTTATGGTTTGCCTCCTCCTCTGTTTTTATCTTATTTTTCTTTCTCTTCCCCTATATTAATCTGTTATGTTTCTTAAGTTCCACATATGAGTAAAATCATATGGTATTTTTCTTCCTCTGACTAGCTTATTTCACTTAGCATAATACATGCTATTTCAATCAACATTGTTGCAAATGGCAAGATTTCATTATTTTTGATCACCAATATTCAATTATGTATGTATATGTATATACATATACACACACACCACATTTTCTTTATACATTCATCAGCCAATGAACATTTGGGCTCTTTACATAATTTGTCTATTGTTGATAGTGCTGCTATAAACATTGGGGTGCATATACTCCTCTGAGTCAGCATTTCTGTATCCTTTGGATAAATACCTGGTAATGCAATTGCTGGGTTGTAGGGTAGTTCTATTTTTAATTTTTTTAGGAGATTCCATACTGTTTTCCAGAGTGTCTGCACCAGTTTGCATTCCCACCAACAGTGCAAATTTCCCTTTATTCTCCTTATCCTCACTAACATCTGTTGTTTCCACAATTCCAGACTTCAAGCTGTATTAAAAAGCTGTAAGCACCAAGACAGTATGGTACTGGCACAAAAAACAGACACAAATCAATGGAACAGCATACAAAATGAATAAATGGACCGACAAATGTATGGCAAACTAACCTTCGACGAAGCAGGAAAGAATATCCAATGGAAAAAAGTCTCTTCAGCAAATGGTGCTGGGAAAACTGGGCAGTGACATGCAAAAGAATGAAACTGGACCACTTTCTTACACAGTACACAGAAATAAATTCAAAATGGTTGAAAGACCTAAACGTGAGACAGGAAACTATCAAAATCCTACAGGAGAAAACAAGCAGTAGCCTCTGTGACCTCAGCTGCAGCAACTTCTTACTAGACATGTCTTTGAAGGCAAGGGAAACAAAAGCAAAAATGAACTATTGGGGGTGGGGGGTGCCCGAGTGGCTCAGTCATTTTAGCATCCAACTCTTGATTCCGGCTCAAGTCATGATCCCAGGGTCGTGGGATTGAGCCATACATCGGGCTCCATCCTGAGCGTGGAGCCTGGCTGAGATTCTTTCTCCTTCTGCCTCTACCCCTCTCCCACTCTCACACTCTGTCTCTCTGTCTAAAATATATATATAAACAAAAATAAAATTATATATATATATATATTTTTTAATTTTTAAAAAGGGAACTATTTGGGGGACGTCATCAAGTTAAAAAGCTTCCATACAGTGAAAGACACTATCAACAAAACTAAAAGGCAACCAACGGAATGGGAGAAGATATTTGCAAATGAAATATCTGATAAAGGGTTAGTGTCCAAAATCTATAAAGAATTTATCAAACTCAACACCCAAAAATGAGAAGACATGAATAGACACTTTCCCAAAGAAGACATCCAGATGGCAAATAGACACATGAAAAGAGGCTCAACATCACTTATCATCAGGGAAATACAAATCAAAACCAGGATGAGATACCATCTCACACCTGTCAGAATGTCTAAAATTAACAACTCAGGAAACAATTTACACAATACTCTTAGAGATGTTTTAACTTTGTAACTGATAGATTCAAAATTTAAACAACATTTAATTTTGTCGAGTTTATTTAACCCTAGTCCATCTCTTAAGCAATTAATAATCTTTAAATCAATTAAATTCATTACAGCAATTCTTTATTTTCTTTGAAAAAAGAACCATTCAGGGAATTACTGTTTAAAATAAATATTCTTCTAATATTAATCATCATATTCTTTTTATATGTTCAGCAAATTTTTAATTGGAATAACAAGTTGTTTATCTTTGTTATTTAAGTATAATCGATACATATAAATGCTCTTAATGTCCAATGTTTGCTATATCTAATAATGTGGAGCTTTCATTCTAAATACTCCTAAAATTCACTCTATTTTGCAATCAATCGTGAATTGACTCAGCTCCCTAATAATGCTAGTTCTTTTTGTTTTCCAATCACACTAACTTCATTATACTATCTTACAAGACTACTTAAAGCAAAAATAACGAAAACATTCATGCAAAAGTGGGATTCCTTTCTCTTACTCTCTTCATTCTTACAGATAATTTCCCTCTCACTGTCTTTTTTCTCTTTCCCTCTCTCTCACTTTTCCTCCCATCCTCCTCACTACTCCTTCTTACCTTCCTTCATTTTATGTGTACTTTATTTTGAGGCATATTTACTTCTAGCCCATTTTTTAAATTCTCATTGAATGCATGATATTCTGAATAACTTCTTAATCCAAATATGTAGTAAATGTTCAATTTTGCACTTTTATTACTTATTTATTACTTTATTATTTAAGAAGGGGATTTGAAAAAGCAATGAGAATTTTCCATTCCTGAAATAAAAAACAAACATATGCCATAATATTTTCCCACAAAAAAATGTAACGTGTTCAAATTTAAATACTACCATAAATGCAAAGGTACTTAAACTTTTCAAGCAGTGAAACACAAGCTAAAAGGAAGATTTAAACATTAAAACAAAAGCTGAAAATAAGAATTGTATAGGAACGTTATCAGCAATAATGTACAACAGCGGAAAAAATAGGAAGCGCAAAATATTTAAATTCTCTGGTTCTTAAAATATTCTTTTAACATTTCTGATCTGAGGAATCATCAGCTAAATTTTTAGATGTCTTACATTAGAAACCCTAATTCAAAAAACCTTCCTAAGTAATGCTCTAAAAGATCACTGGATCCAAATTATGAATATATAACTTAGCAAAACTTTGGGGCTAATATATTAACATTTATAATCTGCCTATATATTTTATGTTCAGAAATAGTACTGCTTACAGGTAGTTAAGGCTGTTGTTGAACAACATCTAGCTTTTTGTTTCATAGACCTCCTTTTAGGTTTTTCCAACCTGGTTAAACTAAATAGGATACACACAGATGGTAAAACCTTATGTTATCCTACTCTGAAAAGATTAGCTTCATTAAAATGAAAATTAGCTACCACCTGCTAAATATGTTTTGGCACCTATTACGTGGCATTCCCAAGGAAAAATTGCAAAGCCTTTTTTTTTAAGTCTTCAAAGAAGGCTTGAAATTATATTAAAGCATGAGGGTAGACAACAAAGAATAAAGAAATTTTTTTTCCTAGAAAAAAAATATTATCCTATTCAGTTTGTTTTTCTCCAACTATTGCTTTAATGTGTAAAAGAAGACGAAAATTAAGCTCTGAACTAAGGTCTAGAAAGAGATTTTTGACATCCTTATATGAATATAAGGTAGAAGACCAAAAGGAGAAATGTAATATTAACTATTTGCTTCTTTCTGTCAGTTTTAGGGAACAAAAGACAAACATGCTGGATGCTGAAAATAAAGCACTTATAATTTGTAAAAATAAGTTAACTAAATAAAAAAAATTAATTCACTGAAAAAATTATACCTGGAGGATTTTCTAACAAACATGTCACTTTAAGTTAGGTTGACCATATGTTCATTCTGGTTAGCTACAAAAAGCCTTAGTTTATACTTACTGTCCTAACAATTATTAATATAACCCTTTTTCAATCTCAAAATATCTGTTTAAATGAAACATGCTATTATCAACCTTCCTTCAGTCATATACTGTATAAGAATGATAAAACTTATCTCCAATAATTTTATTTAACATAAATGAACATCATTAGGAATCTGGAAGATCAAAAAAGGACTCTATGAAATCTCTCTGGAAAGAATTGACCTAAATTAAATTTCTCCTCTTTCAATCTAGTGCTTGAATTTCCTTTAGTTTTAGTGATAATTGTCCAAGTTTTACTTGAAGTCTCATGCATGAAGTCCATTCAACTTAACTGCTAAATCTTGATTCAGACCTTCATTACTGTTCATTTATACTCGATCTAAGAAGCTGTACCTTTTTTTTTCCAATTCCAGTAGACTGGAATCTTCAAAGGTAGGGAATGCCTAGAAGGAGGGTCATGGTCAGTACCAAAATCTGTGAGTGTTCAGAAAGAAGAAATAAAAAGTAAAGAAACATGTGCATAAATTCAAAAAGCTTATGAGTCATTTTGAAATTAGGACTAATACCAGTGTTGAAGGAATATGAAAAAGGTGTAATACAGTTTATAATGATTTTCAAAAAAAATTAATATTAATTTAAAGTATATGACTTTTATGTGATAAGCTTCAGTTATCTGAAAAATAAAACTATATATTCGGTCAGAATGTTTGCTGAAGGAACAGTATAGTTTTTTCTTCAATTTTGAGGAAATAGAATTTCATTTCATATACATTCCTTAAAAAATGCTCTTTAATTAATTCGTTTAGCCATGATGACGACTCATAGCTTTACCAAAAAGTTAGTGCACCTAGCTGTAGTTGCACACATCGTGGAGAATACTATCTAAAATAATTTCATATTCAAGTGAGGCAATAAAATGGAGAGTACACTTATTTGAGTCAGGTTTTATAAAAGCATAAGAATGTGTTTTTCTGAGGTGTCTTCCCTACTACAACTTACCCACTTAATCAGGAGATGTGCAGGTCAGATAATGATCATTCCAAATAATTCCTTTGTATTTTAATTTAGAATTGCCTCAATTCTACATGAGTTAGTGCATTTTATAATGTCTTATTTTATATTGCATTACATTTTATAAACTCTAATCTATAATCAGTTTAAATGCCAGGTGAACCTGTTAGAATCCTTCATTCAGATTCCGTGGTGCCTATGTACCCTGATATCATTCAATGTTGCCTACACTTAAGTTACATCACTTCTTTTTTGTAAGATTTCCATTATTCTACTCTTATGCCTCAAAAGGATGATTGTATCAATCCCTCTAATTGTCTTGATAGCTATATAAAATTATCATCCTTTCTGCCTGCAATTTTGTCAGCCACCTACAATTCTTTAATCATCTATTTTTATACCAGAGGTTCCCTACCTCCTTTTATTCACTGTATAATTGGGAAAATATATTGCTGGTATGCATGTTGAATATTCTTCCATAGCAACTAACTACATCTTAGAAGGATATTCTACCCAGTGACCAAAAATAAGATGCTCAAAGTTAAAATATACTTAGTAGGAAAGTTATGTGGATACAGGGAGCTTGAAATGTGTTTCCAATATTTTTGTGGTTTAAGAAGCTGAGTAAGAAGCACTCTCTCATGGGGAGAATTCTGGTTTTGCTTGACCAGAAACACAGTCTACAGTGAAATATATTCCGTATGAATGCTCTCATTGCTCTAATACCAAGAGTGATTTTTAAATACTCTTTATATTTTCTGTATATGTGAAATAGTTTGTTACTTATTTTCTTCTACTATGGGATTTTGTGTTTCATCGCAAGTCAAGTATATAAAAATTATTATAAATGGACTGTGTTATATTTATCTAAATCAGCAATATTACTGCAGAACATAAGATTGAATTATTTTTAATAATAAATTTCTTTAGGTTTTAAATATGTATTAAGGTGCCTAATATGTACATAATCTTTTTCTAGTGAAATTAGAAATATTACTGGTATGATGAAAACAAATAAAATATATATAATAAAATTAGTGTTACAATAAACATTTTATAATTCATATAACAAAGTCATGTCAGCCCAGTGTTTATGAGTATCAGCAATTATACCAGCAGACTCAGACTTGACGCTGACACTCATTATCTCTATATCTTGGTAACTATAACCAAACTCTTTTTTAGAGTTCTCTGAAGATTAAATGAGATAACACAGTCCCTAACTCATAGTACCTGTTCAATTATTTTGCTATTAATATTACCACAGTATTATTTTTCTCATGTAATATGTAAAATAAGTGATATATGTAAATTTCTTTGTTGATGTACATCCTATGAGCCAATTCCAATTTTATGATCTGGTTATCTATCTATGAATAAAACTCCCTCTGATATACATATAAGTAGTGCAGAACAACTAACAAAAGTTTTCCTAGAAAGAACTTATCAAAATATCCAGAGATTAAAGGGAGGAAATATGTTTAAATAAAATCTTAAGAAATCCTTCTTCCAAAACAAACAAAAATTAGTTCCGCAGACACAAACATGAACAAAACAGAGTTTACTCTGGAAGAGAAACCTTGGTGAGATACACAAAGTAATTATTAGAGACTTGTGAATAGTAGGTTTGGTTGGCTTTAGGATATTTTGAATCATGTAAGGTATATAGTAAAGAGACTTTTGGGCTCTGGGACAAGGAAGGAAGGGAGGGAGGGAGGGAGGGAGGGAGGGAGGGTGGGAGGAAGGAATGAAAGAAAGGAGGAAGGAGGAGAAATAATTAAAAAGGAAAAAGATACTATAACTTAGTCAAATGGTAGAAATACAGAGAGCTAATACTACTATTTCTTCTTATCTAGGGCTATATTTCTTTTTATTTTTTCAAATCATGGTATGTCTAGCATTTAACCTGGAAATGTAGTGTTAAAACAGTAAATGATGATGTTTGCTAACCAATGCTTCAGTTTGGGGAAAAATAACATTCAACTGGTCACTTTGTGTGGTTATTTCTGGTTATCTGCTATTGGAAATAGCTAAAGGTTAGAGTCTAAAAAGGTCAAATATTCAAAATAACTGCAACATTTTAAGGAGTTATACAAAACAAACTAGAAATCTAGATAAGTCTAGATCAAAAAGAAATTATGACTATCCTGTCAAGATGATCCTATGGTCAACTGGATTTAATGAGAGATAAATAATAGAAGTGAAATAATTAGTTTTGAAATTTATTTGTAGAAATTAATTAGCAGCAGTGTTTGGGAAAGGCACATAACACACAAGAATTCAGGGAGCCACTCTAGGGCAACTAGACTTGAATTTAAAGCTACTGACACAAACAACCATTAATTAAAGGTTAATCTCAGAAGGATTTGGTTAATATGGAGAATGAGAGAGCTTTAGAATTTACGTTCTGTGAGGGAGGGCTATGTCTGTCTTTTTCACTTTGATTTCTGCCTGGCTTCTTCCACTAGTAGAATATGTTTGCCCTGTTCACTATAATTTGTCTTAAGGTCTTCCTCAAAAATTCTACCTGGCCCTAGTGAATACACACAATCCTTTAAGATATGTATAACCAGAGGGGCGCCTGGGTGGCGCAGTCGGTTAAGCGTCCGACTTCAGCCAGGTCACGATCTCGCGGTCCGTGAGTTCGAGCCCCGCGTCGGGCTCTGGGCTGATGGCTCAGAGCCTGGAGCCTGTTTCCGATTCTGTGTCTCCCTCTCTCTCTGCCCCTCCTCCGTTCATGCTCTGTCTCTCTCTGTCCCAAAAATAAATAAACGTTGAAAAAAAAAATTAAAAAAAAAAAAGATATGTATAACCAGAAATATTTATTTTAAAGAAACATGCTTAGGAATGACTGGATATTCAGATTCCAGAAACATCAGCCAGTATTGGCATCTGGTGAAAGGAAAGCAATGGGAGAGATGTATGTTTTAAAAAATGTTTGAACCATGTAATTTGAAGAACCTGAATTCTCTGCTGGTCAGGGACTGTGAATAGTTCCAAGGTACCCTTTTTGAGAACAATTCTTAGAATACAAAGCCCCATTTTCTTCTTGGGGAAATAGTAACACCAAGCCATAAAAATCTATCCAGTTTTGCCCCATTGTTTACTCAGTTACTAGGTAATTTTTGACAATAATTTTCATTTCATGGGGTTTCAGATATTCCTCACTACTTATTATGTCGCGTATCAACCATTTAAGAACTTGCTGGTCCCAAGGAGCCTTTAAGCTTCCTATTTCAGGGTTACAATGGTACCACTTAGTCACCAGAGAAACATTATAATATCTGTGCTTCAGATCACATACAGAAATAAATTAAAACTAGACTTTGTGGACATAAAAATGTTCTCCTGTTCTCTAACAAAGAGTATCTGAAAGGATGCTCTAATTAAATATGGGCATTCTGAATAGTGATCATTAGAAAATAAGTCTTGCTTAAACTCTCAATGATACATGCAGGTACATATCAATGCAATTGCCTACCTGGTTAGTAAAATAAACCCTGATTAATATTTATACACCCAATAAACATTATTTAAGTCAAAATATTTGGGCCCACTTGTTGCTAATTACACACCATTTAGGAGGTTAAATACTTGCGACTAATTTACCATGAGCGAATCTTCTAACTTCAGCACACACCGCCAAATTAGTAACTAAGGAAAACAATTGCTCCTGACAGTTCATTAGAGACTTTCCAGACATGATTATTGGAAACCAACAAGGTTAAGAAAGTCCTTTTCTATATTCAAAGCCTTTGTAAGATTTGTCTTTGGGAAGGATCTTTCTCATAAAATCCACTTGGTCCTAGTGAAGATACACAAGTTTTTTAGGATAGTTATAACTAAAACTATTTATGTTAAAGAGGCCTGTTTATGAATAGCTAAAGATTCAGATTCTGGGAATATGTTGACCTCAATGAAAGCCAATCTCATAAAAAAAAATCTCATTCACCTTTATATTATGTGAAAATTTTAGGAAAATATACAATGCCTACTTTGAAATAGTATTATTACAGTAATCCAAAATTAACTTCATCTAGCATGACCAAGCAATTTGTAAAATGACACAAAACAGGGTTAGAAATGATAATGGCTTTAACATCCTGTGAAGAAATCACAGAATAATTAAGTAATCTAAATTGATACATAATGAAATTATGAAATGTTAAAATGTATTTATTTGTCTTCACAACATGTGCAAACATACATACAAGAAGACAGACCAAATAAAAGAAACCAGGTCCTGTTTGCTAATCAAAGACTTAAAGAATTAGAGTATTTATGTTGGTAATCATTAAACACGAAAACATAGCTGAGATGTGTTCTCTAAAAAACATCTAAATATTAGAGAAAATACAAAAGTAAAGGAAATGAGCTCATAGATAGGAATGAAATAAAGTAATCAAAATGTATTTAACAAATTCCTATCTATAAGGCATTTTATTATCAAGACAAATGTATAAAACATGACAATGAAAAAATAATAACTCAGTATAATAAGAAATGTCACTAGCCACTGCATCATTCATTGTCAAATGTCAAGAAAAGAGAATAAAGTAAAACATTCTGCTTTAGTAAGAAATGTCAGTCTTAGTTTGTTGCTGTAAACCAATTTTTATGTAATAAAGAAGTGAGCTAAGCTGACAGCAATGAGAAAACGACATGAGAAGTTTCATGTTAGGCTTGGGGAGTGTGCAGTTATAGCATAACATAAAAGCATCAATATACCACAGGAAACACAGAACTAGAGCTCTTTGAAGCTGTGAAAATGGAAGTATAATTTATAGATGGAAGACTTCTCTAACCAAGATACTGCAATAAGCAAGATACACAAAAATGCATGTAATAGACTTTTTACTCACATATCTCTTTCAAGACAGTCACAAATAAATGTTTCAGCCAGTCATCGATTACTTTTAGAAACAGTGGTTCATCATAAATTTATTGAGCTAATATGTCAGGGAAAAAAGCAAGTACCTGAGATGCAATCATGTACATGACCTAAACTCTGTCTATAAGTTTCTTATCGTCTATTAGGGAAACGTTAAGTAAACAAGAAGACAAAATATAAAACAACAATACTATCTGATTAACTACTGCTCCAGATATTTTTCTTATTCTATTCTATTCATTTTTTTTTCTTTTTACTTTTAGATAGGATATTGGGTTTTATGTTCCAATTACAGGATTTATTACTCATTATGACCACTTATAGTTAATTACACAAAATAGAAATCATTTATTGGTATTTTGAATATGTTTTTTCCTAGATTTTTTAAGATTAATATTGACAATTTAAGAAGAATCAAAATGGCATCAAGTCCCAAAATACTTTTTATAGGACTTCAGAGTGACTACTACCTATGAAATTCTCCGTCAATCTCATGCTAAGATGGAACTGTTCTAAGTTAGGGTTTTACACTGGGAATTCAGAATCAAATTTCATGTGTCACGGCAATTATTCCACACTACTTTTTCAGGGCATAGTAATTGTCTTTAATGAAGGTGAACACAATAAACTAGTGAAATAACCATCCACATTCTAAATCATTTTGGAAACCTACTGGCTTCACTACACTGTCCATCTCAATAAAGCATGTATTCATTTGTTATTCAGCTTAATAAAGCCTTAAGATAAATCTACTAGAAACTTATCAGATCAGGATACTGTATAATGGCGCATAAATTGAACAGAAATTATAAGCACTGAAGAAATTTGGCATTCCATATTTCATAAACCACCAATGAAGATACTTATAATTTGTACTTCTAACTCTATTCCTGTGTGTGCATTCCTAATTAATTCTGATCACCTGCCATCCTCTCCAACCCACACCATCCAAATACATCTTTTAACTTTGAATATGATGAAGGCTACAAACAGGAAGAATAAATTTCCATATATTTGCTATCTCATCAATTTAAACTGGAAAGAGAACATAGAGTCAAAAAAACTTTAATGACATGATCTGTTATTATAATACAAGAGCATCAGAATTCCTAGCCTCCAAGATGAAATTCTTACTCAGTAAAACCACAGGCAAATAAATTATAAAATAAAATAGTAACACTGGTAACTAATTCTAAGGAAATTTTCTTTCAGTCATATTGCTTCAGACTAAGATTTCTTCAACTTTAAAATTTTAATAAATGTAACAGATGGACATTCATCTTTTACTTCAAGAAAAGCCATGTACTTTCAATAAGAAGAAAATTCAATGCATTTTTCATCAGTGTTTAATTTTTTTTTAATGCCATTCTTCTAATAATATGATTTTATTTGTTGTTTTTATACATGGAAATATTCATCTGTGCCTAACAAAATAGACCAAGAATTTTAAGAAAGACTGTTACAAAATTGAGACTTTGACTAATAAGTATCTGAATATGCTTTTGATGGACCTAATGTTATGTTTTTAATGTATTTCAACATACTAAATAAAACGTAGAACAAAACACATTTTAAAAATAGCTATGATGTTAACTAAACATATTGTTGTAATCATTTTACTATATGTGTGTGTGTGTGTGTGTGTGTGTGTGTATTATGTTGTGTATTTTAAACTAATACAATGTCAAATATATACCAATAAAGCCAGGGGAAAAATACTATAAAAAAAGAGGCTGTTTATCACTCCAAAACTCAGACTTTAAGAAAGGTCACAGTACAAGGTGATCCAATATTTTTGTTATGATGAATTAAGAGAGTAAATAAACATGATCATCCAGCCTGCTCTTCTGGTTTGCACCCTTAATTTTCTTCCTGGTGTGTACGCTCCACTAAGAACTGGCAAACCTGACCTGAATTCTCTGTGGCTGAGGCACTACTGATAGGCAGAAAATAATCTAGACCAAGAGCTAAAATGAGGTTATGGCACAGACTCACAGTGGATTTCCACACAAATGAGAGGTTATATAGAAAACTGAGCCATCTAACTTAAGTCTCCCCGCAAGTTCACCAGAAAGGGGTATGCGCAGCACGTGCCAGTAAAGTTCCACTTGGCAGTGATAATGTCCAAAATTCTGGTAAAAATAGCAACAGTCAAGAAATTTCCCAACCGTTTTTGTGTTCCCCAAAATGACCAAATGCAAAGAACTACCATTCTCTATACTAGTTAGATAAGACTCACAGGTACTCCTTGTTTTACTTATGACAAAGACGGATGAAAGAATCTCCAAATTCTCATTCTTTGTCCCCTAAATGAGTAGTTGAACTGTTTGTCCTCACTGAGCAATCTGGAAAAAGTGCCCACTAGCTTGACCAAACTTTAATCAGGCTTCTCTCCCTTTCCAGGTCCCTGAACCTTTACCCACTTCTGATCATTGCAATGCTGAAAAGTGATTAACAGCTTCTTATGAGAACAGGCTGACCTCAGGAAAATGCACTCCCTAATCAACTGTTCCATCACACTGCCACTCATCCCACTTTGTAATGTTTTAAAATCAGGAACTACAAGGCCTTCAGCTTGGTTCTTTTTTCTCAGAATTGTTTTGGCTATGTTAGGTCTTTTGTGGTTCCAAAAGAATTGTAAGATTTTTTTTTTTCTGTTCCTGAAAAAGATGTCATGGGCTTTAATATGGATATAATCATCAGGGAAATGCAAATCAAAAACACAATGAAATATCACTTTACACCTGTTCTAATGGGTATTATAAAAACAAACCAACAGAAAACAGCAAATGTTGACTAGACGCAGATAATTTAGAACCCTTGTGTACTGTTGGTAGAAATGTAACATTATGCAGGCACTATGTAAAACAGTATGAAGTATCCTACAGAAAATTAAAAATCGAACTACCATATGATCCAGCAATCTCACTTCTGGATATGTGCCCAAAAGAACTGAAATCAAGATCTCAAAGCAATCTCTACACACACCCATAATTACTGCAGCGTTATTTACAATAGCCAAGAAATGGAAACATTCTAAATGTCTCTCAACAGATGAATGGATAAAGAAAATATTCTATATACATACAATAGAATATTATTCAACCATAAAAAAGAAAAAATCCTCTCCCATGCTACAACATGGATAAAACTTGGGGACATCAAGCAAAAAGAAATCAATCAATCACAGAAGGAAAACTGGCTGATTCCACATACAGAGTATCTAAAGTAGTCAAACTCATCAAAGCAGAAAGTAGAATAGTGGTTTCCAGGCACTGGTGAGACAGAGAAATAGAGATGCTTATTAATGTTTAGAGAGCTTCAGTCATGTGAAATGAAAATGTTTTAAGAGCTATGATGTACAACATTGTTCTTATAGTTAACAACATTGCACTGCACACTTAATATTTGGTTAGGGCAGATCTCATGTTGTTTTTTACCACAAGAAAAAAAAATGGATTCAAGCTTAGGAGTTTAGCTGGCTACTATTCTTTTATAATCTAGTTTGATCAACCCATGCCCCTCCCAAAAAAAAAGTCATATGAATTCTTCTGTGTTTGCTACATTCTGTAGTTAAGCTACTGTCAATTAAATCACACATTGTATGTTTTATAATATTCCCATGTGAGATTTTCCTTGTAAGTAAGTAAAAGATTCACTATACCAAGAAACTTGAAGGAGTTTTAATATATATGTGTAATTTCATCCTTCCCCTTCTTCTTTTGTTGTCTTGGCTACAATGAAATTTATGATGCTATCCTAACTTAAATCATAGACTGGGTTAACTCATTAAGTTAGCATATTTTCTTTTTCCTTCTTGTCAAAGACTATTGTCCTTGTTACTCATCTTACATTAAACTTTTAGTGAGAGTCTGTATGTGTGTGTATGTGTAAGAAATGTATGTGTGTGTAAGAAAAGGAAGGAGAGCGATTGGTAGGGTACTTCAGATCATTTTTTGAAAGAGTAGAATACAAATAAACCACAAACATAAATATAAATCTAATTTTTAAAGCCAAATTGAAATAATGTTATTTTAAAGCTGCAAGCTCCATTATATTTCCTGACATGACAGAGAGTATATCAAAAAATATAAGAAACTCAATTTATATGAAATATGAGACTTATGAGAGAAGTACCTTTCTTTTTCTTTTTTTTTTTATGCTGTACACCCGACAGCAAGACATTAAATTCACTGCACATTTTTTCACAAAGTGTTTCTAATGGGTTCTTAAAGGTGATTTGATTCTGTCCACAGAGTTTAGACTTTGTTGTTTTGTTTTTATGTTTGTTTGTTTGTTTTGAGAGAGAGAAAGAGAGAAGAGAGCGAGAGAGAGAGAAAAAGAATGAGAACGTGCATGCACACTCATGAGGCAGAGGGAAAAGGAGAGAGAGAATCTCAAGTAGGCCCCAGGCCTAGCATGGAACCCCATGCGGGGCTCTGTCTCACGACTATGAGGGTCATGACCTGAGCCAAAATCAAGAGTCAAACACTTAACCAACTGAGCCACCCAGCTGCCCCAGAGTTTAGTTTTTAAATGATTAAAAATAAACATTTTTTTAAGGTTAGTGTTTTCATTAGTAGCATTACATAACACCTGACTTCTCAAATTGGCTAGCTTATC
This sequence comes from Leopardus geoffroyi, assembly GCF_018350155.1. NCBI lineage: Eukaryota > Metazoa > Chordata > Mammalia > Carnivora > Felidae > Leopardus > Leopardus geoffroyi. Next base: position 128,627,354 of record NC_059327.1, read on the forward strand.
TTTTGTAGGAGTCAAGTTTATGTGTAGGGACCACTTTCCATCAAATCAGTGTGGGTGTTAAGGAGATCCCACCACTATTATTAACTACTCTGTATCACATCATCAGTTTTCACTACACTCACTTTTCCTGCAATTCCAAATCTTGTTTTCAGGCCCAGAAACCATATAAAATTAACACAGTAGACAGGATACACTGACAAGTATGTAAAGTTTAAGGCTCAAAAATCTTGAGCACTTCTTCACACTCTTTCAATATAAATGATCTTGTAAACATTTTTCCTCTGTTTTAATTTTTTGATGTTGATTTATTTTTGAGAGAGACAAAGAGACAGAGCTTGAGTGGGGGAGGGTCAGAGAGAGAGGGAGACACAGAATCTGAAGTAGGCTCCAGGCTCTGAGCTGTCAGCACAGAGCCTGACGCAGGGCTCGAACTATGAAATGTGAGATCGTGGCCTGAGCCAAAGTCAGAAGCTTAACCTACTGAGCCACCAAGGTGCGCCAGATTTTTCCTCTCTTATTAATTGTTATGAGTTACCTCTTCTAGAATAAACCTTTATAAATAATGAATAAAAATACATAAATAAAATGGGTTTAATTATAAATATGTGAATATTCCTATCGAGTCCTTATTTTTCCCGACTGTCATATTCTACATTTAGGCTCCTTTATCCCCTTTTATACCACTGAATTTTTTTTTTTTTCTAATTAGTTGCTTCACCTTCTTCCTCTCTCCTTTTTGATCTACCTTATATACCCTTGCCATGAATTTCCTCAAGTTATTAGCTATATCAAATAACAGTAATAATAACAATAAAATTAGTAATACTGGAATGACATTATAATAGTCTTTCAATAACTGTTTGTTTAATGAACAGATAATTCCTAAATTAAAGGCAAGCACTGTGCTTTGGCTTCCACATGAAGTTTTTGATATAATCCATATAATAACCAAATGAAGCAAATATTTCCATTAATCTGAGTTTACATATATGCAATCGAAAGCATAATATTAGACAGCTTGACTAAAATCACAGCTCATACGTAGTAGAGATGAGATGTGGATCAAAGCTATATGACTCCAAAGTAGCCTAACCCCTATTCTCTTTATTCATATAGTACTCTTCATATCATCCTACAATCTCAATACCTAGTAAACTAGGTCTGGAATTTTTGGCTTGAATCTTTGGCTCTCCATTCCTATTCTGATGTGACTTTCCAATTTGTGTCACATTATGCTCCAGTTAACCAGGATTGTTCTGTTCTCTGACTTTGCCTAAAATTGAGTTTCTCTCTAACTTTCTAAACACTCATTATACAGGATCTATCTGGAACCTTTAATCTTTCCAGATGTCTTCTCTAAACATTCTACATAGATGTGGTCTTTGAGTGTCTGGAATTCCTATAATATTTTACTTCTCTCATATACAGTGTATAATAAAAAATATTACTATTGGAGTTTCTGGATATCCAAAATTATGTTTTATTTATACTTTTTTCTAATTAGTAAGTTTTTCAGGTGCATGATTGAATCAGTATGTAGTTTGCAGAAGGCACCTCAGTGCTTTGCCTGTGGAAGTGCTGCTTCAAGATCCAGCTCTACATCAGCTTTGGGGGTGGGGTGCAGGGTTCTAATCCTGGTTGTGCCAGTTACTCTCTTTGTTATTTTGAGGCAGTTACTAAAACCCCTGTATCTTGGATTAATCTACATAATGGAACAAATAACAGTATCTACCACAGCAGGCTGCTGTGTGGACTGAATGGAGAAAAACATGTGTAAAGCACTTAGAGGAATATCCAGCATATTATAAGCACTAGTAAAGAACAGTTACAATTATTGAAAATGAATCAAAGCACTGGCTATAGCAATTACTGTTAAAAATTTCTCCACCTATATGGAATTTTCTTTTTCTTATTACAGATTTACCTTATTTTGTCATAATATGAATAAAATCAAAACAAATTTAGAAATAATAAGTTTTCATGAGTTAGTTTATACAGAAACAACCTTGCTTTGTCATTTACATAGTTTTATCTTCATTCACATAGAAAATCAGAGAGTTTAAAGTTTACTGCGGGTTAGCAATTATGCAGTCTCATGCGCAATTTTTCTATTTCTTAGAATTCTCCAAAAATATTTAAGCTAATTTGCTTAGCCTTACAATATCAGGTATGACCCCAATAAGGGACACTCTGCTACTAAACATCCTAAAGTGTTTTCTTTTTTTTTTTTTCTGTTGCCCAATTACCTCCCTGACCCTATAGGATCCTGAAAGCACTCCCCCAAAATCTCAAATATGACTTTCATTATTTTGACCTCAGTTTGGCAAAATAATTCATACTTTTCATATCTGCTTCCCCCAGATCCTACTTTCAAGACATCTGACCCCAGCTTGTTAACGTCATTCAGAAATCAGATTTTTCCCTGCATTTGGTGGTTGGTGACCCTGATCCAGGATTCATTCTAGTTTTGATCAGCCCGGTAATATTTATTTGGTAAGGAGAAGCTTACTGCCTCCCCTTAACATAAATATTGACCAAGTCTTGATAACATAAACTGAAAAAAGCATGCCTACATCATTTGAAAATAGGAACTTTAACTCAAAAAAACTAGCTGACATCTTACACAAAGCTAAACTTCTGTTATAAATTTGTGTTTGTGACTGACTACACTAGTTAAGCAACAAATTGTATGTAGATGTGCCTAGTTGTTCTGTCAAAGCGTTCCATTTAAGAATACATTCCATGGTGCAGCACGTTTTCCTAATTAGTATTTCATAATTTTACTATTCAAAGTTAAAATATACATTTTTTTCAAAAAATTATATAACATATAGAATTTAAGAAGCAAAATTAATAATAAACTATATGCATTTTTAATGTTAAATAGTACATTAAGTCATGAGTATTGGATGTAAGCAGTGATGCAGCAAATATCCCTTTCCATTATGATTCTTATATTATGCATCTTTACAGCCTCTTAACCATAGTAAGGCCAGGATAAGACAGAATTAGGATAAGACAGAAATAGAACTATTTTCCCTGGAATATGACTCAAGAAGAGGCTCTAGGTTGACAAGACCAAATGAAGACACAAACCTCTTTTTCTGACCTCAATTTATCTCTTATCTTAAAGGCATGTGCATTTTAAATGTAAAACTATTGTGCTATCTAGATCAGTTAACAAAACTAAATAGATTAAATTTATATGCTTATTCCCCTTTCACCAATTCAACAGTGTCTGTCTAGGTCTGGGAGAAAATGAAAGAATGTGAGAATAATAGTGCTTACAATTCATGTCCATTCTCTATTGCCATTACATTAAATGAGCACTCACCCCAGAACAATCACGAGATACCTTCATCTGTTCTTTCCATAATTGGCCCAGAACGAGAGGGTAATGCTCCTTTGCTTCAAGAAAGTTTAAAAACACGTAACATAGAAAATTTTTTTTAAAAATTAGAAGAGTGTAAAAATGTACAAAATGAAAGACTATAAACAATTTTCTCAAGACTTTAGAGTTCACTAATACACAAATTCTGTGTACTTGTCTTGTAACAGCTGCATTAATTCTGGTTTTCCACATTTATGTTGTTTACACACTCAGCCCATTATGATGACCTCAGAACTTTAACTGTGTTGGAGAAATAATTCTGTTGTATTGAGACCAGTAAACCTTACCAACCTTGTCAGCACATGGAGCACAGGGATGTCAGAGAATTATGTACCAAACAGTAGTAATAGGATGAGAAGTCTTGAAATTTGGTAAAGATTTGAAATAGAGTTCACAATTTCTCTAAGAACTACAATAGGGTGGGAGGGGGAAGCACAGTTAGCTAGGGAATTCTAAGCATAGGTAGGGATCAAAATATGAGTTTTGAGGAAAGCCCAGAAAACGGAAAGTGGGACTGTAGCCGATTGAGTGGTGGCCCTCAAAATATGTCTATCTTTTAATTCCTGTAATTTGTGAATGTTATCTTATTTAGAAAAAGATATTTACAGGTGTGATTGAGTAAAGAATAGTGGGAGAGCTAAAAATATTATCCTTGATTATCCAATTAGACCTTAAATTCAATAATAAATATCTTTATAAGTGAAAAGCAAAGAGAAATTTCAGGTAAACACAAGAAGAGGAGGCAAGATGACCATAGATCCAGAGATCAGAGACAGGCAGCCACAGTTAAGGAATGCCAGGGCAGCCAACAGAAGGCAGAAGTGGCAAAGAATGGATTCACTCCCCATAAAGAACACAGGCCTCCTAGGGTTAGTTTTTGGACTCTCAGCCTCGAGCACTGTGAAAGAATACATTTCTGTTGTTCTAAGCCGTTATATTTGACGTTATTTGTTATGGCAGTCACAGGAAACACAGGTACCATGTCTAGAAAATTTATTTCCCAATATCCCTGCTGTTCTTAATAAACTTATGTAAAGTAAAATTAGATATTTGTGATTATCATAAACACTGACATACACTTCAAGCAAGACAAGTAAACTACATACGTAGAAGTGATAGGAAGATATTTGAAAGAGCAAAAGAAACAACACAATGAAAAGGAACTTACACAATGGAGAAATATTTATGAACCATATGTCTGACAAGGGGTTAATATCAAAGATATATAAAGAACTCATACAACTCAGTACCCAAAATACAAATAACAATTAAAAAAACGGGCAAAGAAACTGAATAAGCATCTCTCAAATAGAACTTCAAATGGATAACAGGTATATGAAAAGGAGTTCAATGTCACTAATCATCATAGAAATTAAAACCACAATGAGATACTATCTCATTTCTTTCAGAATGGCTATTATAAAAAAAAAAAAAAAAAAGATAGCAAGTGTTAGCAAAGATGTAGACAAAAGAGAGACCTTGTGCACTGCTGATGGAAATGTAAGTTAGTATGCACATTATAAAAACAATATAGATGTTCTTTTAGAAATTAAAAATAGAACTACCATATGATCCAGCAATCAAACTTCTGAGTATATATCCAAAAGATCTGAAATCAGGACTACAAAGAGATATCTGCACTCCCATGCTCATTGCAGTACTATTTACAATAGTCAAGATATGGAAACAACATACATGCCCTTTGACAGATGATTTGATAAATATAAATCAAAATATTATCCAACCATAAAGAAAAATGAAATCCTGCCATTTGTGACAACACTGATGTAGCTGGAGGACATTTCACTTACTAAATAAGCAACACGGAGAGAGAAATACTGCATGACCTCATTGTGGCCATGTGGAATCTAAACAGTCAAGAGGCACCTTGACGGCTCAGTGAGTTGAGCACTGTACTCTTGATTTTGGCTCATGATGGGATCAAGCCTGACATCAGGCTCTGCAGTGTGCAAGGATCCTGCTTGGAATTCTCTCCTTCCCTCCCTCCCTCTCTCAGTCCCTCTCCCCAGCTCATGCTCTCTCTCTAAAATAACTGTAATAACAATAATAAAATAGTCAAATGCATAGAAACAGAGAGTAGGATAGCGGTGTCCTACAGAGAGTAGGACAGGAGCTGTGTGGAGAGGAAAATAGGAAATGTTGGCCAAACAGTAAAAAGTTTCAGTTATATAAGATCAGTAAGTTCTAGAGATCTAACATACAATATGGTGACTATAGGTAACAATCTCGTATTTTATCCTTGAAATTTGCAAAAAGGATAGATCTTAACTTAAATCTTCACAACACATACACACACACACAAAATGATAACTACATGGAGGTGATAAATATGTTAATTAGCTTGATTGTGGTGATTATTTCACAATGTGCACAACACATATCAAAATATTAACTTATACAGCTTTTGTCAAAGATATTTCAATAAAGCTGTTAAAAAACAAAGAAGTCTTTCCATTCCACTTCTATTCCATCTTCCTCACAGATTCTGATCATCTGTTTTTTCTTTTACACTAACAAATTAATAAATTAAACCTACATTTTAGGGGCTCCAGGGTGGCTCAGTCAGTTAAGTAGCTGACTTTGGCTCAGGTCATGATCTCACTGCTCATGTCAGGCTCTGTGCTGACAGCTCAGAGCCTGGAGCTCTAGGATTCTGTTTCTCACTCTCTCTCTCTCTCTGCCCCTCCCCTGCTCACGCTCTCTCTCTCTCTCTCAAGAATAAATAATCATTGGGGCACCTGGGTGGCTCAGCTGGTTAAGCGTCCAACTTCAGTTCAGGTGAGTTTGAGCCCCGTATCAGGCTCTGTGCTGACGGCTCAGAGCCTGGAGCCTGCTTCAGATTCTGTGTGTGTGTGTCTCTCTCTCTGCCCCTCCCTCACTCACACTCTGTCTTTCAAAAATGAATAAATGTTAAAAATTTTTTCTTAAAAAAATAAACATTATTTAAAAAACCCTACATTTTAGTGGAACTTAGAGAATATGTGCATTTAAAAAAAATTAATGTTTATTTACTTTTGAGAGAGAGAGAGAGAGACAGAGCAGGAGTGGGGAAGGATATAGAGGAGGAAACAAAGAATCTGAAGCAGCTCCAGGCTCTGAGGTGTCCACACAAAGCCCAATGTGGGGCTTGAACTCACAAGCCGTGAGATCATGACCTGAGCTAAAGTCAGACACTTAACCGACTGAGCCACCCAGGTGCCCCAAGTTTGACTATTTTAAGGAAAACTCCAATATGGTGGGGTTACTTTCTTAGCAAAACCTGTCCGTGATCTCAGCTTTGTAATTATACTATGTAGAATACAGCAGAGGTTCATAAAACCAAAAGAAAAGAAATGGTCTGAAAAGTATTCCCTATAAAAGCAGCACCTTTTATTAGCCATATCATCTCGTATTCAAAATGTGGTTCTGCTTCCCTGTGTGAACTTGGGACAAATTAATGAATATTTCTGTGCTCCAATTTTCCCATATGTAAAATGAGGAACATCATAGTATCTACTTAAAATTTTTTTTAACGTTTATTTATTTTTGAGACAGAGACAGAGCATGAACGGGGGAGGGTCAGAGAGAGAGAGAAACACAGAATCCGAAACAGGCTCCAGGCTCTGAGCTGTCAGCACAGAGCCTGACGCAGGGCTCGAACTCATGGACCACGAGATCATGACCTGAGCTGAAGTCAGATGCTCAGCCCACTGAGCCATCCAGGCACCCCTCATAGTATCTGTTATATAGTGTTTATGTGTAGATTAAATAGCACAATACCGAATGTAACTTTTATGTCAAGAATATATTTTATGGTGTGTGTGTGTGTGTGTGTCTAGAAAAAGAGAGATATAGACAGATATAGAAACAGATGATATATAGATATAGATATATATATAAATATATGTTATGTGTACAGTATAGCTACACAAATTTTTAAATGGATTCAAATTTTATTTTAAAACAAGCTGCTTTCAGAAATGAAATTTATCTTTTCTAAAATTATAAACTGTATTAAAACCAAAATATAGCCCAGGGTATTTATGATACTTTAAAGAAAATCCAAAATACATTGTGTGCATTCATCTGCCCTAGAGGGTTAGAGTGATAAATGGTGAGTAGAATGCATGAATTCACATATTAAAGGTATTCAAGTATAAACTGGCAAAATCAAGCATGCTGTCTCTGGCTCAGTAAGCACAGAAACAGTATTTAGAAACCTAGAGTGAACCATGACAGTAATATGCCAAAAACTGGGTCACTGGAAACTATGCCTTTAAACTGCATGGATGTATCTGTCCATTTATTCTACACTAAATAACTTGACATAGATTCAGATTGCTACTCTCTCAGTGATACTATGATGAGTTAACCATGGAGACAGTATCTTGCATATGAGAAAGTAAGTGTTGCATTAGCAAAGTATAACAATTACAGTCTTTTTTAATGCTAGAATTTTTCCAGTCCAGAGTTGCTATTTCATGACAAAAATCTTATTCCATGCCTAAAAGATTTAAGTACATCTTTACACATGTAACAACAGGAAACATCAATCAATCAATCAATCAATCAACAATCAATCTCTCCCTGTTTCTGTCTCTCCCTCTCTCTCAGACAAATCAATAGTTTAGCCATCTCTGTATTTGTAGGTTCCCCCCATCACCCATTTGAGAAGTTTAAAATGATCACATTATATAGTATATTTTGGATGACCCAACACCTCAAAAATTATATATTATATCAACTTGATTAGTCTTATAAATTGGATACTAAAAAACAATCTTAATATACTTTGTCGATATGTTTTTAAAATTCCTTTGCTCTACAATAGCAAACATATTTTCAAGAGAGAGAGAGGGGGTGCCTGGGTGGCTCAGTCGGTTGAGCATCTGACTTTGGCTCAGGTCATGATCTCACAATTCATGGGTTTGAGCCCCACATCGGGCTCTGTGCTGACAGCTCAGAGCCTGGAGCCTACTTTGGATTCTGTGACTCCTTCTGTCTCTGCCCCTCTCCCAATCACATACTGTCTCTCTCTGTCTCTCAAAAATAAGTAAATATTTTAAAAATTTAAAAACAAAAACAGAGAATAGAGAGAAAGCAAGGGAGGGACAGAGGGGAGGGAGAGACAGAGTCTTAAACAGGCCCCATGCCCAGCACAGAGCCCAACACAGGGTTCAATCTCATGCCTGTGAAATCATGACCTGAGCTGAAATCAAGAGTCAAATGCTCAACTGAGCGACCCAGGAGCCCCTACATTAGCAAATTTTACATATCCATATTTGGCTACATGTTGTGACAATAATTAGGTAAAACCATTATATATATATAATCTTTTTAAGAATATAGGCCTTATTTGAGTGGTAATAAATTAAATAGAGACTAAAAAGACAATAAAAAAGATGACGAAAACTAATAGTTGATTCTTTGGAAAGATAAACAAAATAAACAAAGTTGTAGCTAGACTCACCAAAAAGAAAAAAGAGAGAGAGAGAGAGAGAGACAGAGAGAGAGAGGGGTAGCTCAGATAGATAAAATCAGAAATAAATATAAAGTTACAACTGACACCACAGAAATACAAAGGATCATAAGAGACTTACAATGAATAATTATATGCCAACATATTGGACAAAGTAGAAGACATCAATAAATTCCTAAAAGTTTACAATCTTCCAAGACTGAATCTTGAAGAAATAGAAAATATGAATAAACTGATAGTAAAGAGATTGAATCAGTAATTAAAACCTTCCCAACAAACAAAAGACCAGGATGATATGGCTTCACAGATGAATTCTACCAGTCAAAAAAGATATAATACTTATCTTTCTGAAAATCGTACAAAAAACTGAAGAGGAGGAAATGCTTCTAAATACATTTTTGAGGCCAGCATTACCCCAATACCAAAACCAGACAAGGACAACATACAAAGAAAAGAAGGAAGGAAGGAAAGAGTGGAAGGAAGAAAAGAATGGAAGGAAGGAAGAAAAGAGTGGAAGGAAGGAAAGAAGGATGGAAGGATGGAAGGAAGGAAGGAAGGAAGGAAGGGAGGAAGGAAAAAGAAAGAAACAAAAAGAAAGAAAGAAAAAGAAAATCACAAGTCAATATCCCTGATAAACACAGATTAAAAACTCCTCCACAAAATATTAGCAAAACAAATCAAAAAACACATTATAAGAATCACATGCCATGATCAAGTGAGATCTATTCCAGGATGCCAGGATGGTTCAACATCTACAAATCAATCCATATGACATACCACATTAACAAAATAAAGGATAAAAGTCATATAATCATCTCAATAGATACAGAAAAGGGTTTTGAACAAAATTCAACATCATTTATGATAAAAACTCTCAACAAAGTGGATATAGAGGGAATGTATCTAGCATAATAAAGGCCATATATGGCAATCCACAGCTAATATCTTACTAAACAGTGAAAAGCAGAAAGCCTTTCTAAGGTCAAGAAGAAAATAAGGATGCATACCCTCCCCACTTTTATTCAACATAGTGTTGGAAGTCCCAGCCACAGCAATTAGGCAAGAATAAAAGAAATAAAGGCAGACACATTAGAAAAAAAGAAGTAAAACTGCCATGATTTGCAAATGAATTATATTATATATAGAAAACCTTAAGACTACACCAAAACTACTCCACTATTATAAGTAATAAATGAATTCAGATAAGTTGCATAATATAAAATTAATATATGAAAATGTGTCGCCTTTCTATGCACTAATAATTTCTATACACTAAACAAATGAAGAAAATAATCCCATTTAAAATCACATCAAAAATTATAAAATACCTAGGGAAAATTTTTATTTTTTATTTTTGAGAGACAGAGAGAGACAGAGCATGAGTGGGGAAGGGGCAGAGAGAGAAGGAGACACAGAATCTGAAGCAGGCTCCAGGCTCTGAGCAGTCAGCACATAGCCAAATACAGGGCTCGAGCTCACAAACCATGAGCTCATGACCTGAGCCAAAGTTGGACGTTTAACTGAGTGAGCCATCCAGGTGCCCCACCTAAGCAATATTTAACCAAGGAGGTAAAACTACTGTATGTACACTGAAAAGCTTGACATTGATGAAAGAAATTGAAGAAGACACAAATAAATGGAAAGATATCTCATGATCATGGAATGGAACAAACAGTATTGTAAAAAATTCTATACTACCCATAGCAATCTACAGATTCAATTCAATCCCTATCAAAACTCCAATGACAGGGGCACCTTGTGGCTTAGTTGGTTAAACATCTGATTCTTGATTTGGGCTCAGGTCATGATCTTGTGGTTCTTGAGTTCAAGCTCTGCTCCAGGTTCTGCACTGACAGCATGGAGCCTACTTGGGATTCCCTCTATCCCTCTCTCTCTGCCTCTCCCCTGCATTCTCTCTCTTTCTCTCTTATTGATTTAAAAATAATTTAATATTTAATAATTTAATAATATTTAATATTATCTCTCTTATTTATTTATGTATTTAATAAACTTTTAAAAAGATGTAAAGAAGTTCCAACGACGTTTTTTCACAAAACTAAAGCAATAATTCTAAAATATGTATAGAACCACAAAAGACCCAAACTAACCAAAACAATCTTGAGAGAGAAGAACAAAGATGGAGATACCAAGCTCCCTAATTTCAAACTATACCACAAATATAATCAAAACAGTATGATACTGGAATGAAAAAGGAAACAGATACATAGATAAATAGAATAAAGAGCACAGAAATAAGCCCATCCATTTATGGTCAATTAATCTATGACAAAATAGGCAAGAGTATACAATGAGGAAAGAACAATCTCTTCAATAAATGGTATTCAATAAATGGTACTGACAACTACACGCAAAAGAATGACACTGGGAAACTACCTTACATCATATACAAGAATTAACTAAATTGGATTAAAGACTTGAATATAAAACCTGAAATCCTAAAACTCCAAAAAGAAAATATAGGTGGTAAGATACTTAACATTTGTCTTAGCAATGCTTTTTTTGACCTGACACCAAAGGCAAGGGAAACAAAAGCAAAATTAAACAAATAGTACCACATTAAACATAAAGCTTCTGCATTGTGAGGGAAACCATCAACAAAATAAAAAGGCAACCTAGTGAATGGAAGAAAATATTTCAGAATCATATATCTGATAAGGGGTTAATATCCAAAACACATAAAGAACTTCTACAACTCAGTAACAAAAACAATGATGAAAAAAATGGGCAGAGGATCTGAATAGACATTCTTTCCAAAGACATATAGATGGCCAACAGGCAGATGAAAAGATGGTCAGCATCACTAATTATCAGAGAAATGCAAATCAAAACCACAATGAGATATGACCTCACACCTGTCAGAACAGTTATTATTATAAAGACAAGAAATAAAAACTGTTGATGAATATGTGGAAGAAAGGAAAGCTTCATAAACTATGGGTGGGAATTTAAATTGGTGTGGCCACTATGGAAAACAGTATGGAGGTTCCTTAAAAAATTAAAAATAAAACTACCATATGATCCAGCAATTTCACTACTGGGTATCTATGCAAGGAAAACAAAAACACTAATTTGAAAAAATCCGTGCACTCTTATGTTCACCGCATTATTTACAACAGCCAAGATATGGAAATATCAGTGTCAAGTGTTGGATGAACAGATAAAATGTGGTTGTGTATGTGCATACACACACACACACACACACACACACACACACACAGAATACTACACAGCTATAAAAAGAATGATATTTTGCCATCTTTGATAACATATATGGACCTTGAAATTATTATGCTAAGCAAAATAAGTCAGACACAGAAAGACAAATATCTCATGATTTCACTAATGTGTATAGTTTAAAAAATGAAACAAGGAAAACAAAACCCAAGTTCATAGATATAGAGAACAGATTGCTGGTTGCCAGGGGCAGGGGAAGAAATGGGTGAAGGGAATTACAAAGTATAAACCTACAGTTATAAAAAAAAATAGGTCATGAGGATATAATATACAGCATGGGGAATATAGTCGATAACATTGTATTAACTTTGTAAGGTGAGAGACGGTATTTAGACCTATCATGGTGACCTTTCCTAATTTGTACAAATGTCGAAGCACTATGTTGTATACCTGAAACTAATATGTCAATTATACCTCAATAAATAAAAAAATAAAGTTAACCATAAAAAAGTACAACTTTAAGTACCATCATATGTAAAAAATATATCAAATGATTTTCCTCTACTTAATGGCTATAATGTTAATAGGTTCTGATACATATGTAAACTTCTATTAGACATTGATAAAATATTTTATTATTTTAATAATTTTCACTAGTAAACAGGATTAGATAACCAAAGCAATGCAGTATTAAGGATATGTAACCAGATAACAGTTTTATTTCAACATGCTATAAAATTTTACTAGTTGCATTGTATTGGACAAGTTATATAACTCCCAGTGTGCCACAGTTTCATCCTTTAGGGATAACATAAGAATTTGCTACGTTGTGTTGTAAGATGATAATTAAATAATACTTCTAAAACTTTTATAATAATACCTTATCTTTAATGCAAAACTTATCTTTTACTGAGTTTTTAAGGTTTAAAATTGAAAAGAAAATTATCAGCACACAAAATCACTGTGCTCAAATGCCCTAAACATGGCTAGACTATCACTCATAGGGGTACAACTGTTTTGCTCCATAAACTCCATCTTAATCTTATATTTCCAACATCACTGTAAGCTTTCTGGAACATATATGTTCTTTATAAAATGTCTTTTATATGCCTCACATTGTGCAATATAATGCTGGTAAAGCAATTGTTTAATCAATTTCTACAGAAGCAGTGAATTTTTAAATATATGAAAATAGTGCACCTTATTCTACTCTTCTTTTCTAAAACTGACACTTCTAAGCAATACCTAAATGATACATTTTAGTATACATTTTATTAAAGATAATATTTTAATATATTATATAAAAGTGTTAATTGCAATTAATAAAACATAAAGCCATACTTTTTTCAAGAAAATTCAAAGGTGGAATTGTTAAATTATCACTGAGTTTCTAGGAAACAATAAAATGCATTTAAGTTTTTCAACTTTTTTGGGATATAAGTAATATACAAAAAAGTACATATTTAATATATACATTTTGATGATATTGAACATATACATATATCATGATCCCACCACCCAATAAAGGTAGTAAATATATCCATCACCACCAAAATATTTGGGTCCACTTTTTTTGTGTGTATAAGAACACTTAACATCAGATGTACCTTCCTAACAAGATGTTAAGTGTACAATACCATACTGTTCATTTATTTTTGATAAGTACACGTAGAAATAACAGGTAGAACTTGGAAATAACTATGTTATGAAACAGGTTTGAAAATTAAGGGTAAGATTTTCCAAATACTAAAATTGAAATATTAAATATATTTATATATGTATATTACATAATAGTAATATTACAGTATATATAAAATTATATATAACTACATAATTTTTATTACATTAATATATATATGGTACTTACACTTTCAGCCAAGATAAGTCACAGGGACCAGATTTAACTATCCACCAAAACAACTAAACCCTGAACAAAATATATGAAACAACAGTTCTTAATATTTTTGACACCAGGATACAAAAACAGTGATACCTGAGGGACAAGAAACAAACAAGGTCAGGCCAACAATTGCCCTAGCTTATAACCTGAAGAACATTTCTAGATCATGGCAACTGACAGGAGACTGTAGGACAGTCCAACATACTCTCTAAGTACTCCTCCTTAGTACTCCGCATAGTACCCATTAGTGCTTGCATGTGAGTAAACTACTTAAAACTGGAGAAAGAAACACATGAAAGCTGTAGACATATCATTCACCAAGGCATACTATGGCTGAGACTATTGACTATTCTTAATACCAAAATAGAAAACTACTTAGCACAGTTTGCAAAAGAAGAGTAAACTTGAAAAAAAGATAGCATTAGAAACTATTCAAAATGAAACACATAGAGAAAAAAATAACTGAAGAAAATACCTAATTAGCAACTTGTGGGAAAACCACAGAAATCTACACTTGTGTGGTTGGAATCCACCAGGAAGGGAAGAGCAGTGCTACCCATTCCTGGCATCTGACATGTCAGCGAGCAGGCATCATGGATCAGGTGATGCAGCCCACTGAGCTAAGTCAGCAGTTTATGAAGGATTGAGTTCGGCTGGTTAAAAGATGCACTAAACTTGAAAGAAAAGAATTCCAGAAGATTGCTGTGGGATTCATTGGCTTTTTTGTGAAATTGGTCCATATCACTATTAACATCATGTGTTGGTGGCTGAATATCTTTTTAGGAGAGTTTTTCACCTTGGGGAAATTGGTGAAAAAGGATTTGAGAAGCTCATGGAGTAAATATTTGCCTAAATGTTCTGTAGTTTTCTGTCATTTTTTTCCTTCTAAGATGTTTTGTATTTCTAAATTAAAATAATTTCAAAATAAAAAAGAGAGGGGAAGAAAAATATAATGGTTCATTTTTTCGCCTGAATTCTATGAAAACTATAAGCCCACAGATACAAAAAACAAGAGGTATGCAAAGAATTGGACCCAGGTATATTACAATCAAATTTCTTGAAACCAAGGAAAAGGAGAACATCTTAAAAACAGCTAGAGAGGAAAAAAAAAAACATATACAGAGGAACAGAGAAAAAAAAAAAAACAAGCTGATTTAACATCAGAAACAATGCAAGTCAGGATTTGATGGATCAACATTTTTAAAGCACTGAAAGAGAAACTGTCAACTAATGATTTTTTACCCAGTAAAATTACTGTTCAAAGCCAAAAGTAAAATCAAGACATTATCAGACATACAAAAGATTTAAACATTAATCACCATCAAAATCACATTACAAATCATGTTAAATGCAGACATACAGGCATAAAGAGAATGATCCAGGGGCACCTGGGTGGCTCAGTGTCATGATCTCAGTTAAGGTCATGATCTCACAATTTCCTGAGTTTGAGCCTCATATCTGATTCTCCACTATCAGTGGCAGAACCTGCTTGGGATTCTGTCTTTCCCCCTCTCTGCTCCTTCCCGGCTTGCTCTCTCTCTCTCTCTCTCTCTCTCTCTCTCTCAAAAGTTAATAAATAAACTTTAAAAAGAAAGAGAGAGAATGATCCAAAATGTAAATATGGAAACAAAAGTGAATGAAGAGCCTTAGGAATGGTAACTATGTAGATGAATATAACATATTTTTTTTCATATTCAAGGTCTTTAAAACCCAACTGGCTATTTTTTTTTATTTTTTTCATGTGTATTTATTTTTGAGAGAGAGAGAGAGAGAGAGAGAGAGAGAGAGAGAGAGAGAAAGCAGACTCCAGGCTCTGAGCTATCAGCTATCAGCACAGGTGCTATCTCACAGGTGCTATCTCACGGCTTGAACCCATGAGCCATGAGATCATGACCTGAGCTGAAGTCTGACGCTCAACCAACTGAGGCACCCAGTCCCCCCACAATTGGCTATTTAAAGAGAAAAATAATGATGTAGTGTGGGATTATAGCATATCCAGAAGTATGGCAACAACAACGCACAGGCTATCAGAAGAAAAATGAGAAAACAATGATTTCAGATTCTTACACTATTTTTAAGTGGTATAATATCACTCAAAAGTAGACTATGAAAAGTTAAATATGAATACTCTAAACCCTAAACCAACCTCAAAAATAATACAACAAAGTCAACAAATAAGTCAACCAAAAGGCAACAAAGAATCAAAACAAAGGCTCAATTAATCCAAAATGAAGCAGAACAAGAGAATAAAGCACATAGTACAAATAGAAAAGAATTAGCAAGATGGTAGATTTATTTTTTTAAAGTCTTTAAGTTATTTATATATTTTGAGAGAAAGAACAAGCGAGCGAGAGCAGGGGAGAGACAGAGAGAGAGAGACAGATTCCTAAGCAGAGTCCCATGCTGTCAGTGCAAAGCCCAACGCAGGGCTTCACTCCATGAACCATGAGATCGTGACTTGAGCTGAAATCAAGAATTGAACACTTAAAAGACTGAGCCACCCATGAGCAGCAATGGTAGATTTAAATTCAACTGTGTCAAAATCACTTTAGACACAAATGATCTTCAACCAAAATAAAAGTCATTTAGATTGGATTAAGATTTTTTTTTTAAAGCAAGACCAAACTATATGCTGTCTAGAAGACATACATTATAAACAGAAAAATACAAATACGTTATAAGTAAAAGAATGGGAAATGAGATCCTTTGCTTGCACTAATCAAGCAGAGGTGGATCAACTATATTATCAGCAAGGTAAACTTGTGAACAAGGATGCTAGCCTTTCTGAACAAATTAGCATTATCAGATATACAGAAGTTCATATCAAAATGATAAAGGAGGCAATTCAAGAGAACAAAATAATTCTAAATGTTTATGTAATGACAGATCTACAAAATGCACAAAGCAAAACCAGACTGAACTTCAAAGAGAAAAAAGACAAATCTAAAATGATAGAAAGAAATTTCAACACCTCTCTCACAATAGTTTATAGACACATATATAGGAATTCAATAATTTATAGAACACATATGTAGGAATTTAATAATTACATTGATAAACAGAGCAATTTCAACACCTCTAACAATTTATAGAACACATATATAGGAATTCAATAATTATATTGATAATTACAGAGCACATCAATTAACAACAGAACACATATTCCTGTCCAGGTAATACAAAATATTTACCATGACAGACCATATTTTAGGTTGAAACTCTGAGGAATCTAAAAGTAAAAGGAAAATGTCTGAAAATGCCATGTTTGACAAATCTACAGCTAACATTACACTTAATGGTGAAGAATGCTGAGATCAGGAACATGTCAAGAATGTTCACTCTCATCACTTCTGTTCAACATTGTCCTTAGAGGTACTAGCTGATCCAATAAATCAGAAAAAAAAAAAGAAATATGTCATTCAAAACTGAAGACATAAAATCTTATTTACCAGTAGATGATGTCATTATTATCTATGAAGATATCCAATAGAATCTACATAAAACCCACCAGAACTAAAGACTGTTTACAAGGTTTCAGGATATAAGGCATTAGTCATTAGATAAATGCAAATTAGAACCACAATGAGACACTACTATATCATTTTCTTTTTAATGACCACATCAAGTGCTGCTGAAGATATGGAATAACTGGAATTTTCATATATTACCAGTGGGCAAGGGAAATGGTGAAACTATTTTGGAACAAAAATTGGCAGTTTCTTAAAAGTTAAACACATTTATTATATATGAGCCAGCTGTTGCACTTATAAGTATTTACCCAAAATCTATAAAGCATATATCCATACAAAAACTTGAACAATAATGTTCCTATCAGTTTTATTTGTAATAGTTAAAAACTAGACACGATCCAAATGTCTAACACTATATAAACTGGTAAACAACTCATGGTATATTCATACAATGAAATACTACTCAGCAATGAAAAACAACAATGAACTATTGATAAACACTGAAACATATATAGATGCCATAATAATATGGCTGAGTTAAAAATGGACCAGAAAAATGACCAAAATGGAATATATGATTCCGTATTTATGTATATGAGCAATTATATGTATAAAAGGAACTAGGGGTGCCTGGGTGGCTCAGTCGGTTGAGCGTCCGACTTTGGCTCAGGTCATGATCTCACAGTTCGTGAGTTCGAGCCCTGTGTTGCGCTCTGTGCTGACAGCTCAGAGCCTGGAGCCTGCTTCACATTCTGTGTCTCCCTCTCTCTCTGCCCCTTCCCTGCTCATGTTGTATCTCTCTCTGTCTCAAAAATAAATAAACATTAAAAAAATTAAAAAAAAATAAAAGGAACTATATATAAATACAGAAAATATATCTATAAAATAAATACAGAAAATATATCTATAAAATAAATACAGAAAATATATTTATAAAATAAATACAGAAAATATATTTATAAAATAAACATAGAAAATATATTTATAAAATAAATATAGAAAATATATTTATAAAATATAGAAAATATATTTATAAAATAAATACAGAAAATATATTTATAAAATAAATATAGAAAATATAAATACAAATATGTACATATAAAACACAAACTAATATAGTGAAAGGATAATCAACATTTGCCTGGGGATAGAGTTGCAAATAGGAAGTTTGAGAATGAGGCATTACAAAGAAGCAAATGAGAATTGGTGGGAAGGGGATGATCATTATCTTGACTGTTGTTATGTTTCATATACATGCCAAATGTATAAATTGTACAATCTAAATATGTATAGTTTATTCTTTGTCATGTGTACCAGATAAAGCTCTTAAAATGCATATGTAAATTATTTTGATTGATTCTATTGTTCATTTACCACTATTGCAAAAGTCTTACGTTAGAGTTTTTAAAAAAAAAAACATAAATTGGGGCACCTGGGTGGCTCACTCGGTTAAGTGTCCAACTTTGGCTCAGGTCATGATCTCGTGGTTTGTGAGTTTGAACCCTGTGTTGGGCTCTGTGCTGACAGCTAGAAGCCCGGAGCCTGCTTCAGATTCTGTGTCTCCCATTCTCTCTGTCCCTCCCCTGCTTGTGCGGTCTTTCGCGCTCTCTCTCTGTCTCTCTCTCTCTCGTCTCACTCTCTCAAAAATAAATAAATGTAAAAAAAAATTTTTAAACCCACAAATTTTACAACTATCTTCAGATTATGCAACATAGCATGGAAGAAGGTATAACATGAAAAACATTAGGAGATCTGTGTTCTACCCCCTTATACTGCTGTGTTACATGCGCAAACGGTAAAGTTCTCCTATTTTTCAGAAAATATGATATCTTTCTTTGACAGTGGCTTGATCTTACCACTGTATTTTGCTATCTACTTTAAGGATTTGCATCCAATTTTAACAATATACTACACATCTACCAAAAGATGCTCCCACGAATACTGTACATGGAGAATATTAGCAAAAATAAAGTAGATGTTTCTCAAAATTGAACAGTATTCCAGTGATGGAGTGAACACCACTGTTTAAATAATCTCTAACGTCTGTTTCAGACCACTATTTTAAATCTGTAAAATTTGAAAAATCATATCAATCATTCTCATTCGTTGCTTTAGGAGATATGTTTATATACTATAAGTCACAGCTAACATACAATAAACGCAAATTCTGCTCACCTATGAAGCACTAGTAGTTCCATACCCTTGGACTTACAATATAGATGTAATTCTGAACTATTTTAGCTAATTTTTGCTTAAATCCCCTTTTACTGTTTCTAATACATCGCAGTTTGAGGAAAGATTTTATTCCTTGGTTAGGCTGTGCCAAACCTCTAAGAATTCCAAGCAATTCTTTATACTTAGAAAGACTGCATAGAGAATACTCCCTACTAAAGAAGGATGAGGGTTTGCCTTTACAGTACTGAAATAAATTTGCATCTCTCTTCTTCAGAAACGAATAAAGGCTGCGTTATTTTAAAGTGTAATTACTGATATTTATTTGTGAAATCAAATTGGTATTATTTTTTCAATCAAAATATTGAATTACTCTTGGGCCACATTTGAGGAGTTATTTTCCTATTGAGGGTTAAGGTGAAAACCATTTGCTTCCCTCTCCCTATCTTTTTAGAAGTTTTGTTTGGGAGTTTTCATTTTTTAGCTGCTAAAGAAGAGAGAAATTTACTATACAGGGAAAATTGTCTCTTAAACTCGAGTTCCACATCCAATTATAGCTTAGAATACTTACAGCCTTTAGAAATACCAATGAGAATGCATCTTTTTTCTATTCTCCTATTTGGGTTGAAATATTCGACACCTGCTTTTATAAATGCTTTCGAAGCAAAATTTTAATATATCTATGACGTTATCTGTACTTTCAGTAGGTTTGGATTATATTACAAACTAAATATTTTGGTATATATAATGTTATCTCCTGGACTAAAAGGAATTCAGTGTCTCCTTAATTTATCAATATAACTGAATTTTCAAATTTTAATCTTATCAAAGTAATTTTTGCCTTTACTATTGTGAAAATTCAGAAAGCAATGAACTCTTCTCTGTGACTAAGGTTCCTCAGGTTTGCTTTATTACCTCCAAACATCTCCTATTAACTATTATTTTTAATCTAGTCTTCAGAAAAACAAAGATTATGGGACCTTGACCTGATGGATTTGGGGTTATTCTCCACAAAAATCTGTATTTTTGTTGTGGTTTTATTTTTTTTATTTCCTTTGTTTAGTTCTGTTGTTAATTTGTTTGTGTCATTGTCCTGTAACTCTTCTCCTGACCCGCTGTATCAGATTGTCTAAACCCTTCTCGCTGGATTGCTCAATATTGGAAGTGGATGCTATAACAAAAAATAAGCCTTTTATTCTTCCATAACTATTTTTAAAACCAGAATACAAAATAACTGGAAACTAAAGAAAATATTTTCAAAGGAATAAGTCTCTTCGATTAGAACTTTTTTCTGATTGGTTAATATATCTTAATAATTAATAACCAAATATATGGGGTAAGTGGAGCTTCTAAAATATATTATATGGTGGGCATGGGCTTTGCCAGAACAAGGATCCAGTCCCAGTTCTGCCACTTTTTACTTGCTGAGTGACTTGGGTAGAGTCATTTTGTTTCTCTAAGTTTTATGTCCTTACCCAAAAACTTAAGCTAAATATATCACCTTTTCAGGGTGGTTACTGAAAACTTATATAACCCAATGATGAAAACCTTTAACATAATAACTGCTATATAATAGATACTCAATAAATTTTAAATAACAATATTTTTGTTTGTATCTGCAGAACATGGTAAAAATGCGTGTAGTATATAATTATATTTCAATTTGTGCTGGGTGGATGAATTAACTTCTCCTTCTTAGTTTAGATAATAGCTGACTGGGGCACATGGGTGGCTTAGTTGGTTAAACCTCCAACTCTTGATTTCAGCCCAGATCATGATCTCACAGCTCTTGAGACAGAGCTCTGCGTCGGGCTCTGTGCTGACAGCATGGGGCCTGCCCTGGGACTCTCTCTCCCTCTCTCTATGCCTCTCCCCTGTTCCTGTTCTTTCTCTCTCCCTCTCTTTCAAGATAAACAAACATCTAGATGATAGCTGACATAGCCTAGATTCATTATAATCTCTCAAATATACATATATTATTGATAATCTGGTTCTTCTTTGAGTCAGGTTTTTATATACTCAATAGCTAAGTTTACATGTCACATCATTCGTGCAGCTTTAAAATGACTATTCTACATCACTCATTTCCCAGACATACTAAGCTCTTAAAGAACTTCTAAAATATCAGTAAATATGGGCCAATTTAAGCCTAGTTTCATAGATAGTAACAATTTAGAGAATGTAGAATAAATTTTCAAAGCTAAACAGTCTAATTGGTTTAACAGAAAAATAAGCTTAACATTAAAAAGGGAGTTGGAAGGAGGAGTAAAATATAGGAAAAAACTAATAGAAGCAAGAGTCTAAAAATTAATTAATGAAAATAAAGTGCAGGACTAATTTTAAAAAAGTTTAAATCAATGCAAAAGTTCTGAAAAGCAATGAAAATCTACATAAATATAATACAAAAGGATTTTGTGAGGGTATCAACCTCTGCCTAGACAGATCTTTCTTTTGTCTATATTGTCTATTGCCAATAGAGGTAAATTAATGCAATTTGCAACTTTGGTTGTGTATTACCATATTTATAAGTCAGGATTTATGCAAATGTGTTAGATGCGTTTCACATTATTGGAAACGGGTAGAAAACTGAAGTGACAATGGTATTAACATCTCACAATCTCATTATTTATTCTATTGGCACCTAATTTAATACCAAGAATAAACAGAAAGAATGTCAAGTAAGATTTTCAAACAAACAAGATTATGATGCTTTGTGAACTGCAAATAAACACTTAGATACTTTTAAAAGGAAAAATCCAATTAGAGGAATGTAAGCTTTTCCTCAATGAAGATTTTAATGAAACGGCAAAGAAAAGCACCTCATCATTCACATCTCTAGGAGTTTTTTATTTGCTGCTGGTAAATTATAACTCTATGTAAATAATTTTGTAAATAAGTTCCATAATACCAATGAGCAGACAAATTAAGCAATCTGGTGAAATGATACCTTATGCCAGGAGTATGGTATTTTCCTGTTTTGGCATATATGTAATCCTATTTCAAAACACTCCTTAATGAATTACAATATTCAGTAATGTCTTCTTGATTTGTATGTGTTCTCTCTGCCTAAAATTTCCTTCACTTCCCTCTCTACTCCTTTTTTTGACAAATATTCCCACTCATCTTTCAAAATTCTGTCCATGAGAGCTTACTTCTAGGAAGTAGTTGCCTTAGTTTCCTTTGAGATTTAGGCACTTTTCTGTATAACTGCTATGTTTTATAGATAGCCCTATTTTTAAATAAATACTTTTTACTATTTATGTGTTTATATTTATAGCACTTCTACAAGATTGTAAGCTCCTTGAGATCACTCAACTTGTCTTTCTCATTTTTGATTCCTTGGTGCTTTACACACACTATCAAATGGTAGTTGAACTGAATATGATATATTGTATTTACACATCACCTTTTTTTGAGGTGTTCTGACACTCTTGAAATTCATATACAGTGACGGTATTAGTAGGCATTATATTGTTTTGTCATCAGAGGAAAATAGTTAACAATATTGTCTTAATTCATCTAAACAGTGCTAAAGAGCATAGAGCAAAATGTTAATATATCTACTAAAAGCTTTCTGGTGTGAAGGGCTACAGCTTTATGTCTAACATTAAAGAGAACAGTCTTTCTTTCTCTTAACTGAGATGATCTGAAGCCTCTGTTTGAATGTAGTAAAAAATCCTTAGAGTACAGTGAGAGTAAGTTGTTGCTAACAGAAAGGTCACAATTAAAACAGTTTCAACCAGAGCTATGCTATTTCCACTCTTTCTCATTCCTCTGGTTCTTGCTATGACAGCCCTATTCTTTTTTTTTACTATTAAGTTTTTTTAAGTTCATTTTTTTTTTTTGAGAGACAGAGACAGAGGCAGATAGAGAGGGAAAGAGAGAATCTCAAGCAAGCTCCATGCTGTCAGTGCAGAGACTGACATGGGACTCAAAACTCAGGAACTGTGAGATCATGACCTGAGTTGAAATCAAGAGGTGGATAATTAACTGACTGAGCCACCCAGGGGCCCCAAATAGTACTAATTCTTAATTTCATCAGGACAGATTATAGATTATATGACAGGATAGGAAGGAATTCTGGAGAAGAGAGAAGATAATATGCTCTACAATTTAAGAAAGGATATTTTATGAATGTTTGAGAATGGTGTGGGGAATGGTCCCTGAAAATGACTTATCATATAAATGTGTGGGGGGGGAGGGCAGTATTTAAATAGTAGAGAAGCTGAAGAAAGTAGCAATTGGGTTAAAAAAAAAAAAAAAGGAAAGGAAAAAAAGAAGAAAAAAAAGAGGTGGTAAGATAAGACTCTAAGATGGAAATTGGGACCATCAGAATCCTTAGACCTCAATGAATCTAATGTCTAGTATCCCACTTCTCACCATGGAAGAAAGGTAGACAAGAAAGAGTTAAATTCCTCTTAAAATTACCAATAGGAGGCTTAAATCCTAGCATCCCTAACTTTTTAATACGAAGTTCTTTAAACAAAAAGAAGCTGTGTGAGAACAGGCATAAGAAGAAGAAAAATCAGTACGGAAATGACTAAATGAAGAGTGACCTTCAGCTTGTTTTTAAGTCATTTTTGAAAATTTCATTGAGCTAGATTTGATACCTCAGGTTTTAATACAGATTGATCTAAGTCCCTTGATTTCACTGTTTATCTCAGAGTTGAGACTCATTGTTGTTAAACTTAGCACAAAGTGGAGTTTTTTGTTTTCCAAAAGATATATATGATTAAAAACAAGGCCTAATTAAGTTAAATTATTCTCATAGATGCTGTGGTTCAAATATTTCAGACAAAACTCTGTGATGGTAGAATTTACTCTTTGTACTTGAACTCAATGAGATTGATCTATGTGTGTAAGTATTCATCAATACCCCAAGTGAGGGCTTCTATAGGATGAGTGAGTTAACAATTTAATGACACAGAAAAAAATACAAATGCTTATACAAGCAAGATATCTTAAAGAAAATTCTAACTCAAGGTTTGAGGGCAAAAACCTTGGTTTGAGAGGATAATTTGCAACATCCAGATCATGTTTTTGACCTTGAATTATGAAACAGAATTAGGAAAATGAAATATCAGTTTTAAATGGAAACTTTACAGTAACTAGTTACTATATTTTAGAATCACTGTTTTATTTTCAGTGTAAAGGCATATGCAATAAAGAATCACTTAATAGCCTTGAAAAACTGATGGACATATTATAAACAGAACAATTTTTATAAACAACATATGATATGGTTTCTTTTCTAACACTATAAATTTAGTTCTATCTCTTAAATAAACATGAATTTACATGAAAATTTAAATTTAAATCTGTCCAAAGGTGAACAAGAGAAAACTATGTCCCTTATAATAAAGATGTATCTATTTCTTTCAGTCTTTATGGCTCTCAATAGAAATAAGAGCTTTGTCAGACATCACAATAGACTTGAGCAGCCATATGCATCTACTCAGTAAGTCTCACTGGCTTTATCTTTCGTCTGTAAGACCCTGAGTGAAACACTGAGAGTGACTTAAGAGTGTTCTATGGAGAAGCATTCACATATCTCACTTGTTTTAAGCAAGATAATTTAATTCTTTAACTCAAATTACAAGAAAATAACCATTTCAGAAATATATTTTGGTTAGGGAAGGCCTTAAATTATGAACTATAGAATATCATCTCCCTAGATAGCAAGCCATTTCCTTATCCTTAACCAATTACCTTTCTTGAGTTTTCAGAAAACAAGAACAAAAATATTTTGGTGTTGACTGGTGACCTTCACTACAAATTGAAAACCTTAACTGTATTTTTAAGCAAAATATACATATAGTTCCAGCTAAGGGCTGTTAGAAAAAAATCAACAGCCACAGGAAGATGGTTCTTAATTTATTTTTAAACAATGACAGAGTGAAACAAAGTCGACCTTCTCTGGCTATAGCTATCCTGAGTAGCAAACTGTGGTAAGAACGGGCAAGAATCCTGCTTGAGTACAGTACAAATAAAGGTAAAGCGTTCTCCTTGCCAGACTGTGATGGGTAGATGACTGAAGTTTTTGGCATTAACCATAAGCACACTTTAATTTAGTGATGTGAGTATTGTCGGTTGTACTGTATATTGCTATTTTACTGAACTTCACAGAGGAAAAACAAAAATTCATTTGCTTTCCATTTTCAAACCCCTGGCCGGGATCCCTAAAGGAATTATGTGTTCATAAAGTACTAGGTTCTGGAGCAATGCTTATTACTACTTGAATACATAAAAATGTTCAATATTTTGCAATGTCACAAATACAGAGCATTCTATCTATGCAGAGATTATCACCATAGACAAAAATTTCAGCTGGAGAGGATGCAACATAAAATCTCAATGGTATGGTTAAAAAAACATACTTTGAAGCTGATGAACATCTTCCTTGGGAATAATACCTACACATTCCTGATAATTTAGCATAAGAGTGTGCTCCCCTTGGAAAATAATCACTGTGTCAAATCTGCTCTAACATACCGAAAAAGAAGAAATGAAAATTAACTACCGATCTACACTGTGACCATGTGCCAAATTTAAGCAACACTCAAAAGAAAATAAAACAAAGAAGCCACTACACATAATCATTTCATAATGTCCTTAGTATTAAAAATTAGATACAACCAGATACCATATGTAAAAGCACCTAGAGAAGAGACTAACACTTAGCTGGAGTTTGATTAAATTGGATTTAATTTTAAATATATCAATAAGAAAAACAAAAATAACTTTAAAAGCTTCCTACAGAAAGTGTGTGTCAGAGATAAGGAAGGAAATAAAAATATGTTTAGGGTTAATGGCTTTCTTTAGGAAATAAGATCTATGTTATGACCAATATACATTCGGAAACTGTAATTTTATGGGAAGTAGTTATATGGTCCTCTATACTGAACAAGTATTTGACTTCTTATGAAAAAGACACGGAGGGTATATGGGATCATTTCTCATTTTAAATTTCTTGTAGTTTTCGGCTAGAACAGATGACAAATATACTTGATTAAATGTTTTACTTTAAAACCTTCTACCTTCACTACATGTTACAAACACGTGAACTAACACGATGGATACTTAATATAGTAGTGCTTTGTATGTAAATATATATAATTAGGTGGAAAAACTAGTGTAGGTCTCGAGACTTGTTATGTAATTTTTTTTTAATTTTTTTTTTAACGTTTATTTATTTTTGAGACAGAGAGAGACACAGCATGAACCGGGGAGAGGCAGAGAGAGAGGGAGACACAGAATCGGAAGCAGGCTCCAGGCTCTGAGCCATCAGCCCAGAGCCCGACATGTGGCTCGGACTCGCGGACCGCAAGATCGTGACCTGAGCTGAAGTCGGACACTTAACCGACTGAGCCACCCAGGCGCCCCTTGTTATGTAATTTTAAATATTTTCTAAATATTTTATTCTTTAACATTTATTTACTTATTTATTTTGAGAGGGAGCATGAGCGAGGAAGGGGTGGAAAGAGAGGGAGAGAGAATCCCAAGCAGACTGCACTGTCACCACAGAGCCCAACACCAGGCTTGATCTCACAAACCGTGAGACCATGACCTGAGCCAAAATCAAGAGTTGAAAGCTTAACCAACTGAGGTACCCAGGCACCTCTAGAAAATATTTTACAGGACTGAATCATGTTTTACAAACTTGAAAACTGATGAACTTTTTTAAAAATCTCAGTACTGAATGAAATAGGTAAATAATACTCACCAGAATATTATTTTTACAAAGATATTCACAAAGAATGTTCAGTAGAACCATGTAAATTGTTTGTATTAGAACAAATTACAAATGAACAAAATTTACATTCACAATATTGAAAATCCTTGTGGTATATGTGCAAAGTGAAATAGTGCAATACACTATTGCAATGAAAGTGCACAAACCAGACATATGCACGCAATTATGGCAAACATCAACAAGTATTAATTGAAAAAAGTTACATAAATATTATATAATATATATTACACATATAAAAATTTTAGTGAAATGATAGATGAATATTTATTATGAATACATATATGGTAAAATAGGAATAAGAAATATGAGATAAATGGTTCGAGGTGGTGTCTATATTGAGCTTCAAATGTATCTTCACGTAACTATGCTTTTTTAAAGAGATCTAATATATTAAAATGTTGATAACTGAAAAAAAAACCCAGCTGCCTGAATGGCACTTTTTTCCTAGTTTATTCTCTCTCCTTTTTTTAATATCATATGTTTGGTTTTTTTTGGTTTTTTTTTTTGTTTTTTTTTGAAAAAGAAAACTACAATTAAGTTAGTGTCCAATTTCACTAAATTTAGAAAACCTTTCAGGAAATATATTTCAGATTCAAAGAGTCCAGAATTTCAAATAAGCCCTGCTTATTCTAGGAGTTCAAAAGCCTCTTATATTTCCACTAAAAGTCAAAACAAGACAAAAGAAAGGAAAAAACGCCACAATTTTTGTAAAATGATTTGTGAACTTAAGAACCTATTACTGGTCATAAATAACAATCATAAGCATTAATTAAATATATCACTGAAGTTACTTCCTGTCCATTGCAGATGGATATGTCAGTAGTTCTCGAATTTTACCCCCGTCCTACAGGTCAGGAACTTTTGTACAATACCCAGGTCTG
Source organism: Leopardus geoffroyi (assembly GCF_018350155.1). Classification (NCBI taxonomy): domain Eukaryota; kingdom Metazoa; phylum Chordata; class Mammalia; order Carnivora; family Felidae; genus Leopardus; species Leopardus geoffroyi. The sequence goes on from NC_059327.1 coordinate 128,655,595, forward strand.
TCTCCATGATATTCAGAAAGAGGGAAATAAGGAAAAGCGGGATAGTTCTGCTTAAGAACTGCAGCATTATGGGGTTCACTGATGTCCCTCTGTAAATAAAACTGAGTACCTAACTGATCTACATATTCACACCACCGATTCTGTCCTCTGGAAGAATATCTGCTCACTTTATTATCTTGACCATACCATATTTGCCTTTTCAATATCTGTTATCACTATGGCACATCACTTATCAAAGGAGTGATTTTCTGGCTTAGGCCAATTATTTTGGTTCAAACTACTGTAACATGATCAGTACATTCTATGCCTCAAAGCAGGTATTATTTAGGGTCCTCCAGAGAAACAGCACTGACAGGAAATATATATATAGTAGGTAATACATCAACACACATACAGGATATGGACAGAGAGAGAGAGAGAGATTGACTGACTGACTTTTAAAGAATTGGCTCACTCAATTATAGAATCTTAGCAAGTCCAAACTCTACAAGATAGGCCAAAAAGCTGAAAATGAATGGAAGAGTTGCAATTTGAGTCCAAAGGTGATATATTGGCAGAATCCGCTCTACTTCACTGAAAATCATTTTTTTCCTAGTAAGCCCTTCTGCTGATTAGATGGGGCTCACCCACGATATGGAGGATAATCTGTTTTACTCAAAGTTTACTGATTTAAATGTTAACCTCATCTAAAAACTGCTTTCACAGGGGTACCTGGGTGGTTCAGTCAGTTAAGTGCCTGACTCTTGGTTCTGGCTCAGGTCATGATCTCATAGTTCATGAGTTCTAGCCCCACAATGGGCTCTGTGCTGACAGTGCAGAGCCTACTTGAGATTCTCTCTCTCTCCCTCTCTCTCTGCCTCTCCCCACTTCTCTCAAAATAAATTTATCTCAAAATAAATAAATAAAAAATTCTAACCTGCGTTCATAGAAACATCATGTTTGACTAAGTATCTGAGTATCATAACCTACTAACAGTGACACATAAAATTAACCATCACAAGCAAATACACATTTCAATGAATACAGACTAAAATCTGGGGTAGGTAATGTGCATATATTCACATTTTGGGCAGGACAAAGCGTAATAATGTTCAAAGAAGAAAGAATAGGAGGGAGAAAAAGATAATATAAATAATGTACATGGGTAATCAACAAAAACTTAAAATTCTAGAAAGCAGAATAATGAGATTTTTATATTTCTTTTTTCATGAAGTATTACATATTACTTTGAGATTCTTTTAGTAAATACTAAAGGTAAATTGTAAACAGTGTTTAAGCATGCTTTAAACATCAACATTTTGGGGGTGCCTGGTGGCTCAGTAGGTTAAGCATCTGACTCTTGATTTTGGCCCAGCTCATGATATCACAGTATGTAAGATCAAACCCATGTTGGGCTCTGTGCTGATGGTACAGAGCTTGCCTGGGATTCTCTCTCTCTCTCTCTCTCTCTCTCTCTCTCTCTCTCTGTGCATCCCCCACTCACACACTCTCTCTCACTCTCTAAATAAACTTTTAAAAATATTAACATTTTGTACTATAATAATTAAGTTATACTAACATATAATACTTTTAAGTGCTCATTTCCCATGGATATTTCACTTGGACTCTGACATATTTGTATACGAAATTACTTATAACAATTATAAACATTTCCATTTTTATACTTGTGTCACAATGATCTCTATACTTCTTACAATCTACATACTTTTTATATGCTTTAACTCTTTTCTTATAAAGGTAGAAATGTGGCATATTGTAATAAAATAATATGTGAATAAATGACGACTTTAAAAATAAAAAAATTTTTCAAATATATTTCTTCAGGCATCTGCTTTAAAATTAATGTTCCTGAAATAAAAAGTGCTTCAGTTCTAAAACAAAAGATGAAATCACTGGAATTAAAACAAACTTGCATCAGGCTGCTATCATGGTTCTCTAGCTGCCAGATGCATGAAACACAGGAAGTATATAGTTTCTGCCTATATCCTTCAAAGGCACTTTATTCACATTTATGGAATAACACCTATAACATGGATTTTTTTCCTTAGATATTTATGTGACTATCTTCTCCAATAGATTCTGAACTCTGTAGCCTCTGACTTTCCACAATGCTAGGCACAGACCCAGACATGCAGAAAATTTCTCAATACATGCTTGATAAGTGAAGAAAATGAACTAAATGATAATTATATTGACCTTAAACTATCCATGCTCCACAGAGAAGTAAAAATCAACTGAAGTTACTGATGTATGAAATGCAGAAATGATTCAATCCAAGGAATCTACTGTAAAGGGAATTTTAATAACATAATAAAACAGAAGACAAAAACAAATACTAAAAGTGGTGGTACCCAGCACACTAGGCCTCTCCTTCTTGCCAGGCAGTTCCTAAACGGACTCTGTGAACCACTGTGACTCCTCAAAGAAATTAAAAAAAAAAAAAAAAAAAAAAAAAAAACTATTGAAGACTAATCCCCAAATTCTGCAGATAAGGCTTTTGAGGTAGAGAGTATTTAGATGAATTGACCAAGGTCACAGATTTAATTCAGTGACTGACCCAGGAGTAGAACTTGGGCCATCTGATTCACTGGTTCATCTGTTGTTACCATGCATATCATAGAGATTAATAGTTTTGCAAACTTTTGCTTCCATGAGAGTTTATTTTGGGAATAAAATGAACAAAAATTTAAAGGTACAAACATTTCACTCTCACACTGAAATGAAGAGATATGACCATTTTTAGCCAGAACTTTTTCACATAGTTCATATATTCCAATTGTGTTCAAAGTAAAGTCTTTCATGCTATTTCTTTTTTTAAAAAGTTTATTTATTTATTTTGAGAGAGGGAGAGAGTGTGTGTGTGAGTGGGGGAGGGCAAAGAGAGAGGGAGAGAAAATATACCAACCAGGCTCTATACTCTCAGCATAGAGCCCGGCCTCACAAATCCTGATATCATGACCTGAGCTAGAAATCAAGAGTCCAAAGCTTAACCAAATAAGCCACCCACATACCCTCCTTCAAGCTATTTCTAACCACATAGCTCATGCCTTATTTCATCACTTCCCTCTATGTCATCAGCTCATAGTGAAAATAGCTTAATTTATTCTATGCATTACAAAAATAATATTAAAATGACAACAACATTATTTTTATTTCAAAGGAATAAAAATGTGTAGTAGATAAATTTCTTTAAGGGGAGGGGGCAAAAGTTCAACATAAACTCCTATATACAGACTAATATAGGCCCATCCCAAATAAATTTTGTATATACTTTATTTTATATTCTCTCATTCTATAATCTTATACCTCTGTCAGAAAGAAATGTCACATTTCTTGAAAAGTTCAGCTAAAGATTCACATCAATCTTGAATTTGCAAACAACTTGTGTAATACTCCTATCCCAAAGCAGATGTTCAATAAATTACTGTAGAAAAAAAATTTAAATGAGTGAAAAAGTAAATGCATACAACATTATACTTTTCTTTATAATAAGACATTTCTTCTTCAAGTCAGCTAAATACTCAACCTGATTTGTGTATGTGGATGAAGCCTACATTCTCTGGATGCATATGAAAGTAATATATTTTTTCACTTCACATATTTATTTATTCATTCTTGGTATATTTACTATGCAAGGCATGAACTAAATGACTCAGATATAATCCTCACCTTCAAGTTCCTTATAATCTAGCAGATAGACATAAATACTTCAATGGAAAATGTGACAAGTGTTATTAAAAAAAAAGCATTGTTATTGTATCACAGAGAATTCTTTGATGAAGAGAAGACAGGATTAGGGAAGGGCTCATGGAGTTTAAGTCATTTGAACTTGGCTTTAAAGAGTAGTCAGAATTGAAGTGATAGAGTAAACAGAAGGAAGAGAAAATAACAACCAGAAAGAGTAATGTGATGATAAGCCTGAAGGTAAGAAAACACAGAATATATACAGACTATAGGAGGTTTGTGTTGGATGCAGGGAGTGTGGAAAATAAGCTTAAAGACAGGTTAAAGACATGCAGATATATTCATGCCTAATATATAAAGCAGAAGATAGTTATTGAAGGATTTTAGGCACACATCTTGCCTAACATATCTGCAATTTAAAAATGACAATATATCTAATTTAGATAAGAGGGAGAAAATATAGGAAATAGGATGACTAGTTAGCAGATTATCATAACAAGCCAGCACAGATAGTGAGAAATAAACTTGTATTTCCTATTAATATGTAAACTTTACATATTGCTGTACTTTACATGTTTTTGTTATTCCACACATAAAACTGTTAATAGGTGGCATAGATGCCAAAAGTGACACAATTAGATCCTTTATTTTAGAGCCACACCACACACATATCTTTTCTTTCTCACTAATGTAAGTGACTGAGTTCTCTGATGTTTTTCTCTGAGTTGCAACCTCTATACTATCTAATGTATTCAGAGAACATCAATATTGCGGTTTGAATTTAGTGGAAGGAAGAGAAAACCTCTTAATCATCAAACCCTACTATTCTCTCACAAGATCTTACTTTTAAAAGTAGATTCCATGGAGTGCCTGGGTGGCTCAGTCAGTTTAGTGTCTGACTTTGGCTCAGGTCATGATGTCACAGTTCATGGGTTCAAGCCCCACATCGGGTTCTATGCTGACAGCTCAGAGCCTGGAGCCTACCTCAGATTCTGTGTCTCCCTCTCCCTTTGACCCTCCCCCACTCACATTCTGTCTCTATCAAAAATGAATAAACATAAAAAAATAAATAAAAGCAAAAGTAGATTCCATGGCTAATATAAAAAAAACACAAGAAACAACAAGTGTTGGCAATGATGTGGAGAAATAGGAACCCTCATGCACTGTTGGTGGGGATGCAAACTGGTGCATCTACTGTGGAAGACAGTATGGAGGTTCCTCAAAAAATTAAATATAGAACTACTCTATGATCCAGTAAATGCCCTCCTGGGTATTTACCAAAATATATGACTAGTTCAAAGGGATACATGAACCCCTATGTTTACTGCAGCATTATTTACAATAGCCAAGATATAGAAGCAACTCAAAAGTTCATCAACAGATAAATAAAGAAGATGTCATGTGTGTGTGTGTGTGTGTGTGTGTGTGTATTTACACACCCATCCTCCCACACACACAAATATACAATGGAATATTAATTAGCCATAAAAAGAATGATATCTTGCCATTTGCAACGACATGGATATATCTGAACAGCATAGTAGTAAGCGAAATAGGCCAGTCAGAGAAAGACAAATACCATATGATTTCACCCACATATGGAATTTAAGAAAAAAACAAACAAGCAAAGGGGAAGAGAAAAAAACCGACAAACCAAGAAACAGACTCTTAACTACGGAAAACTGATGGTTACAGAGGGAAGGTTGGTGGGAGGATGGGTGAAACAGGTGATGAGGATTAAGAGTGCATGTATTTTGATGAGTGTCAGGTGATACATGGAATTGAAAGAACACTTTATATTGTAATGTAATTTAAGAACTTGGAATGATGTGAGAAAGTTCTAAATTTCTGACGTATCATCCACCAATTGATGTGAACTCATCTCAAATACATAAGTGACTTATACAAATGATATGCTCTATGTAAAAACCGCTCATTAAGAATTTTTTTACATGTATAACGAGGCAGCAATTTGTCTTTCACTAAAGTGAAAATTTCCTGTGATTTAATCAAGAATATCTCAGGCAACAATAGGTGTTATAATTTACTGTTACATGCTGGTATCAAACAATGACTTAAAGTATAATAAGCTCCACACATACAACAAAATTCACCTTAAGTTTACTCTTATGACTAGATTACGACATATTTAGAGACCTACTCTTCTCTCCAGCCTCACGTCCCAGGTCATTAGTGCTTGTTTTCAGAGCCCCTGTCACAATGGTGTCTTATTTCCTGAAGCATATGTTCCTCCCCATTTTAGGATGTTCTTACATTCTACTCCCTCTCACTGGGACCCTCTTCCTCCACTATATTCCTAGATGCCATCTCCTCAGTCTCCAGATTTCCGCTCCCACACCACCCCCACAAGGACACCTCCCCAGGACCAAGTCTAGGCCTAGTACCAAGATTATAGGAGCTCATGACACCTTGTACTTTTCCTTCCTACATTCTGTCCAGTTGTAACCAAGTAATCAATTCTGTAGTGGACTGTTCCAGGAATATAAGAGCATTAGAAAATAAGTTTTTTGATGAATATAAGAACACTGGAATATAAATTTTGCAAAAGTAGGGAAATGTCTCTATTTTTCACCTAGCCCTTTGTAGGTGAGAAGTATTTGGCCTGTAAAACTCAGTGAATCCTTATTGGATAAATGCATAAAAATATTACTCCAAATTATTAAAAAATAGAGATAATATTTTTTTTCTTTCACATAAATTCAGTGCCCTTCAAAGTGATGAGCTCAATTAGGCTTTTTCTAGTTGTCCCACTGACTATAACTGAGAAATAATTTCCCTTAAAATTGCTTTAATTAATTGATATTTAATGTAGTACTATAAAAAGTAGCACTAATTTCCAATCCTCAATCATGAAGTTGTAAAATATTGATGGCTAGAAGCACAGCAGAATCTCAACCATATATTAGATGACATGTATTAGATGACATTTAAAAGTCAACATTTTTGAAAGGATTTATTTTGTATTACTATAGTTCTGCTTTTTGTGCATTTGGGGGGGGGGGGAACACAAAAAATGTGAATAATTGAAAAGTGATCCAGAGACATTGTAAAGGGTACAGATTTAATGTGAATGTTCCCCATGGTACATGAAACTACAGAGTTTGTGTGTACAAAGGATTCTCACAACATTTTTCAGAGTAAACACAATGGATTTTAGTTATGCTTATGTTTCACTTTGCCAATAAAACTGTATTTATATGCAGAAGAATGAACAGTTAGATTCTTAAAGTTTGAAAAAAAATTATATCAAGAGACCTATAAGGTACTGGCCAAATTTATTATTATGCTTAATCCTCACTTCCACCCACCTAGGTACTCTTCTTTATACTCCTCTCTGTACTATATGAATAACAGAATTAGGAAGTTAAGTAACCAACAAGTGGAAAAAAGATACTAATGTTATTAGCTTGTCATTGTTTAAGGTAAGAAACACGTTGTTTATGACTTGTCTAAAGGCACTCAAGTTTCATTAATACTATGGGAGCAAACACCACGCAATGCGTTATCAATCATATTTCTCAAAAAAAAAGTCACACCATTTATATATAGTTTTGTAGCACTGTGATATAGTGCTATTTTTCTTAAACACTAGGAGGTATCTCTGAGAAATCTAATTATGTTTTGGCTGTGGCCAAAGTGTGCATCCTGTGGTTTAGTGAATATATATTGCAATTATATTCAGTTCATGAAGCAAGAAAACAGTCACTAGTCTTGATTTTTGTAAGAGTAGTAAAATTTAGCTTCCCAAATTTATGGATTATTAAAAAATGATCAAATACACAGATAGCTTGAATATTTTCTACTTGTAAAAGAAGACAAACATTTGAGAAGAAAATTAAAAGATATACTGTAGGATTTCCTTTCTGGATGCTAAAAATCATTCACCAAGACTAGGTAACAGTCTCTAACATTGCACCCAAAGAGCAAGTTACTTGTGTCTTTATATCTTCTGGTATAGGAGATAATAATACATGGATATGTTAATATATAAGTGAAAAAAATAAAATATCCTAAAAATAGATTATCCTAATAATGTGATATCTATGATGGTAACTAAAAATGAAGATATTTTAAAATATTCATTAATAATTCATTTGGAGGAAGTAAATATTTTTAATATTTATAGATACATATGTATGTATGTATGTATGTATGTATGTATGTATGTATGTATGTATATTGTGGTATGCATGAAAGTGCATCTCTCAAATATCCTGCTGTGGGGACTATAATGGACTAAAACACAGCCCTAGCTTCTGTGTTTTAGAATCCACTACTGCATTTTTTTTGAGGCCATGGTACCCATGGATTATTCTCAGCAAATGACTGAGCAGGGCAGGATTACTAAGGCAGGCCCTTTCCCTAAAGAGCCAGGACTGTTCTGTCAGGCAATTTTGGTACAAGGACTCCCCATTGGTCTCCCTAAATTTTCTATGAAATCTGTTGTATCCGAGATCTGAGATTCTGACAATCCAACCCTTCTTCTATTTCTCTTCTCCTTCCCTTATTTCTGCCCAGGGAGCAGACTTGCATCAGTGTCTGGGATTCTCCCTGCCTTCTTTGGACTCTTCCCTTCCTTTCTTCATGGACATTTCCCTAATACATCTCTGCATAACTAATTCTGAAACGGCATTTGCTTTTCAGAGGACAAGATCTAAGCATATATGCATACAAATATTCACATATACCTCATATTCATAAGTGGATAAACAGGTATGTGTATGTGTATATACATATATGCATATGTATGTGTGTATACATATATATATATATATATGTATATATATATATATATATATATATGCAATTACAAGAATGAGTAGGGGATAGGTGACAAAATACAATAGGAATAAGAACTTCCATATATATGTTTTTCTCACACATTCTGGTTATGTGTATTATTCTCATTTTTATGCTTAAAATCACACAGAACACTTCATTAAAGCTTGGATTAACAATATGTAGATTACCAAAATGTAAATTTGTTAATGAAAGCATAATAGCAAGGCAATGTTTATACTAGTAATAGAATTTTCAGATGTGCCATAAAGGACAATTATGTGGCATAAGCATAATTATTTCTATTAAAACTTTCACTTCTAGAGTTTGGTAGCCAAGGATATAAAAATAGTCTTCTACTATTATAAATTCCATGCAAGAAGATTATACCTGTCTTTGTACTGCTGTGACCTTAAGGTCTATAACAGTTAAGAACGAATAATGAATTGAGTGACGAATGAACGAATGAATGAATACAGAGAAATTCAATCATGACTAGCAGAAGCCTCACATCTACAAAACAACATGTGTTTTCAACTGAGAAAGAAGAATATGAGGTAGCCTATTCCTGGCTTTGCCTCAGTGCTTAATCTCTACTTATAATAAAGTGCAAATACCTCCAACTCATCTTATGGATCCTCCAAAGCCTAATTTCCTAGGTTCACTTTAAAATAAATACTTAGGCTATTCTTACAATTGGACCAGATAGGATTATTCTGCGAATATACTCTTCTATACCTTAGTTTCCATGAATTAACTCTGTCTTTTCTCAGCCTAGGATATTCCAAATTTGCATTAAGAGTCATCATTTGAGCCTGAGATCAAAGTCAAACTCCTGTATGAAGTATTCATCCACATGTTTACTGAAATGGGCTTTCTTTCTTTATAACATACACAGTATTTGCCTCACTTTTAATATATATTTATCAAACTCTTTATTTTAATGTAACTTATTATTTCTACCCTAGGTACATCCATTAAAAAAGTAGGAAATTACTGCACCTTACTGCAACTCTATTGCAAGTGTGTGTCTACACATTGTAAATGATTTATATACTCTAAAAAGCTGTAAATGCCTGGTGGCCAAATCATTAATCTCACTCAGTTTAATCTTTCAAAATATTGGCCTGAGTTTTTCCCTGTCTTCAAACCTTTAGATCAATCCCTCCTAAATCCAGAGTGAATCCAGGCAAATTTTGATAGTATAAAAAATATAACTAATACTTAAAAACACCTGATTTCATGGTGTACCCAGAATCCATCAGTGTGACCCAAATACTTATTGTCTCATTCCCTAAGGGTACTATAATCTGGACGATTATCTCTTCTTCCACTGTCAGCTTTAAGTGAGGTCTCTCTACCCAGTTCAAGTGCATCTCTCTCTCTCATAAGGCAGGACTTTTAACTTCAGAATGCCCTGACCTGGCAGTTCTGTTATCTGGCAATCACAAAATTACATATTTAGGTGCTGAAATTATCCTTTTTAGAAATTTCTTTATATATGAACTGAACACAAACAAATCAGATACCTCATTTGAATGGTCACACTACTTACTTAAATTTTCACACAAATAATTACATTTTCTCACTTTCAATTTCCTAGAACTATTTTTCACACATAAAAACAGGACTGACAGATCAAAATAAAGAAAAATATTTATAGGAGATTCTTCAGAAAAGTACAATTAAGACAATATTAAAAAGTAATGATACTGGGACTCCTGGGTTAAGCATCAGATTTTGGCACTGGTCATGATCTCGTGATTCATGAGTTCAAGTCCCGCATGGGGCTCTATGCTGACAGCTCAGAGCCTGGAGCCTACTTCACATGCTGTGTTTCCTTCTCTCTCTGCCCCTCCCCTGCTCGCACACTCTCTCTCAAAAATAAACATTTTAAAAAATTAATCAAAATTTGAAGAAGTAATGATACTATCTAGAACAGAAAAATCAAGTAAGCAGAAAGGGTTTCATTGAGCTAAATCTCTGCCATCAAAGCCGACCTGAGAGTAATCACAGTTCAAAACAAAACACAAAAGTGAAGCTGAAAAGATAGAGAATGCAGTACAACCAAAGAACAGAACACAACTCAATGAGCACTGAAAATCAATGAAGTAAAACTGGTCTGTCCCTGAAAAGGGATGAGGTGAAAATGGACCATTTTTGCCTTCATTGATTTTCACTGTTCATGGAGTTGTTGTCCTCTGTTCTTTTGAGGTCGAGGTCATTTTCTTTCTTATTTCTTATTTCTTTTTCAACTCCTAAGCAAGCCTTTTGGCAGTTCTACAGGTATTATGAGGACATGCTTAACGACTTCTGACATTCTATTGCAAGAAATCCATCCATTTATTCTACAATTATAGATTCTGCACCTATTACATATGAGGCACCAAGACAGGCACCATAGAAGATCAAAGGATGAGACATTATTTGAATATGACATTATCACTGATGAAGTGTGTGGTGTGTGTGTGTGTGTGTGTGTGTGTGTGTGTGTGTGTGTGTGTGTTTAGACTCTAAAACTACTTTATCTTCCAATATGAGAGGAACTTAACTTTTGCTGCTAAGGAACAGTGACCAAACTTAGTAAAGTTGAAAACAAAGCTGAAATTATTTTTCATATGTGACATATTTGATACCCAATGATGGAAGATTAAAAACTCTCAATCAAGATGAATTATGTTTTACATGCTCTTAGTGTGAGCCAAGATCCTAATTTTCTTTTAATCTAATTGCTTTCTCTGAGACTCAAAGCCAGCTTTGATCCAAGTGCTTTGATAAAGATACTTTCCCACAAAGAAGCAGCTTTTCTCACTGACTAAATTACTCCCACTAACCTTTGATACTCTGAAACTGCGACTTACAAAATTAAATGTAGTGGTAGGAAGGAGTTAATGAAATATCTATGGATTTCTGACTGCTCTGAGATATAAACAAATTTGGATTAAATTATATATACCAGCAAAAGTATTAGATTAGATCACATTTCAAGTAAATCTTGAATATAATACATCAGCAAAAACAAAAATAACTAGAAGCAGTATTTTTGCAGTTATGCCAGATAAAAGTTGATTATTTTATAAAGAGCCTATACACTGCTCAGAAAAATACTAAATTTCATAACATAAAAAAGGAAAAATTTATTTTTTGCATTGAAAGAAATTTTGTGCAAGAGAAATACAAATGGATTTTCTACATATGGAAAAATTTTTAAACTCCACTAATCTCCACTAACCCAATAATTTGTATTTTATACAAATCTAAGACACAATGAAATGTAATTTTTTTACAACATTATAAAAAATGAGCACCAAATACTAGTAAGTTTGTGAATTAGGTATTTGCCTATCTTTCTGGTAGCACCGTGAGTTATGTAAAGCAATTTTGCATTATGAACAAAAAACTTAAAATTATCTAGCCTCTACAATCTAATCATCCCACTTCTGGTTGTCTATTTTAAGGAAGTAGTCCAAAATACAAGAATACCCTAGGGATACAGGTCTCTAAAACAGTTCTATATATAATATTAAAACCTGTGAGCAAGCCATATATAATATAGAGTTGTGGGGAAAAATAGCTAAATCATGTTTTCTAATAAAATACTATACAATAATTATAATTATGTTTGTGAGTAATAGGTAATATTATGGAAAATGTTTATAATAAAAATGTAAATTGATGCAAAGGGACTGCATATTCCATGTCCAGTATGACTGAAATAATCTTTAAAAATAAATATCACAGAATGAAGAAATGGAAGCTGAGGTCCCAGAATGTTCGCAGTGGCTGAGTAATGAAATTGAAAGTTATATATTATTTTAATTTTGAAAATTTTCTTGGTATTAGGTATTTTAATAGAATATTTAAATGTTTTTATACTGGCTTTCATTCAAATATATTTCACAGAATTTTTACTATAACTTTTATTTTATGTAAATAATTATATTTATTTTAGGAATTTCTCATTTTTAATTTCTCCTCCATTCACTTAAAAAATGTTTTAGATGCTAGTCTTCACACTGGATTAATTACTAATGTATCATTTCTCTAACTAGTCTGTGTATAATTTGGTAGGGATATATAGCAAAGCAAACCTCACTTAAAACCAATTATTTTACTAAAAATTAAAATCACTATTGCTGTTCCTCAGAGAAGCCTTATCCAAACACATCTGTAAACTGGTCATTCCATGTAAGTTTCCTTGGCCATGAGGTCCCAAATGTGAGAAATGCATTATTATTTGATTATTTCCCAACAGAAAATTAAGCGCTGTGAGAGTCAGCTATTTTTAAAGCAAAGATGGGAAAATAATAGGACTGTGTGGGTTGGTAGAAATGGCAACTACTACTTGGTTTGGAAAATAAATATAAAGGGACTCTAGTGTGACTCAAAAGAGCACTTGACACCCTTGAGCTGATTTTCACTCACACAGATGTACACAATCTGCCATTAGCTAGTCTGCCAACAGTTTGCCTTGGGAGGTATTTTCATAGACATTTCTAAAGATGGTAGTATTTTCTTTTTTCCTCTAAGGAGTCTTAACCCTTTACGTTATTGGACTAGTTTCCTTCACTAGTAGAAGGAAACCACATCAACAAAGCAAATCTATTTTTGAGGTTTTGAGGTAACACATTATCACATAAATATGAACTGGAATATATTTTCTGTAAAGTTGTATCTTGCAAATTCAATGCACTACTGTCAAAACTTTTTATATATGGTTGCTTTTAAGTATTAAACTATCACAGTTCTTAAAGTGTTTGATTTAAAGAAAGTAACTAGTATATGTAATTTTAGGATGGTAAGTATGGTACTCTTATTTAGCGGTTCCCAACACTACTGGCAACTGGAACTGTTTTAAAAAATAAACAAATGATAAAGTATTTGCAGGCTTTATACCAGATCTGCTGAAGAGAATCCCCAAAGGGACAGTACAAGAGCAAATCTATGAATCTGCATTAACTTAAAGGTTACAGGCAAAACTTAAAAACATCTGTTCTAATCATTCATGCAGAGATTTCTATTCTCTGCATTTTATGCAAGTAGTCCACCACCCTAGGCAAGGTGTTGAACTGCAGCAGCCTAAAGACTTAACAGTTATTATAAATAAGTTTCCCATGAGTCAGGTGAATATATAAAATGTAGCTAGGCTGCAGGCACTAATACTAAGTGAAGAGATTCCCCAAACAAGGGGCAACTGAGTGTACAGCTAAGAATTTGCTCCAAATAGGCCAGCTTGTATTCAGATTGGATCTCCCATATCAGAGCGGTTTTCCAAATATTTCACATATGAGGTCCACGAGAGCGCCACATCAAAGTTAGCCAAGCAAAGACAGAAAAGCAGCAACTGTTAAGTAAAAATACCATTAGCACTTTTTGCCCTCTCTTCTCGGACCTAACATATTGAAGCAGTTATACCTTTAAAAAAAATGTTTATTTATTTTGAGAGAGAGAGAGAGAGAGAGAGAGAAGGAGGAGCAGAGAGAGACACAGAGAGAGAATCCCAAGCTCTGCACTGTAAGTGTGGAGACCGACCTGGGGCTTGATCCCATGAACTGAATCACAAGACCACGACCTGAGCCAAAAGCAAGAGTCCGACACTCAACAGACTGAGCCACGCATGCTGCCCAAAGCAGTTTTACCTTAAAAAGAAAGAAGGGGACATTTATCTCAGAGTCAGCCCATGATCCACTTCATCTTCGCTCCCAGCAATCATTGCCTCAGTTTAAGGCCACCAGGGGAGAAGTGAAAACATTCAAGTTAGGTCAAATTTGAGATAGAATTTTAGCTGAATTTTAAAACCATAATGGATTAGAAAAGATTAAAAATTTATGCCTATAGCATTATAGCATGGGAAATGATTATCAGAGCTGAAAATACTAACTGGGAAAAGAATTCAGAATTATGCCCTAACCAAGATGAGATTATTATTATACTAAATTAAGTACAACATATTAATGCAGCCAATGTAAAACTGAGTTTACTTTTATGGGATTCACACCACAGTGGAGCTGGGCTCTCCAAAAATCACTAAGAATTGTTCACCCAACTTTTTCCTCGGACAGTTCTTCCTTATGCTGTCCTTGTCTCATGGTTTACTGGATTCAAGCATAGCAGCTTGTATTTACTCCTGCTCTATTTATTATAGGATCTATTCCATTGCTCCTTTTGCATCCCAAATCTGTCACTTAGCATATCACTTTTTTGTCTGTCTCAGTTTTAACTTGCAAGTTTGATACAACCTGCCTCAGAACCTTCACAACTGATGAAAATTTCAAACACAGAAGACAAGATTCAGGCAAAGGCCTGAAACTTCTAACAGAAGGAGTCCTCCTTCCCTTTTCCAGGCATGCCTCCTTTATTGTACCTTGCCTTTTTTTTCTTTTATTTTTTACAAACTGAAAGTCTGTGGTAACCCTGTGTGGAGTTAGTCTATCAGTGCCAGTTTTCCAACCAAATTTACCCACTCCATGTCTGTCACAATTCAGGAATTCTCACAATATTTGAAACTTTTCCATTATTATCATATTTGTAATGGTAATTTGTAATCAGTGATCTTTGATGTTACTACTATTATAATTGTTTTGATGTGTCACCAATAGCACCCTAAAAGACGGTGAACGTAAGTGATAAATGTGTGTGTTCTGACTACTCTACCATTCAACTGTTCCCCCACCTCTCTCCTCAGGCCTCCCTATTTTCTGACACACACCAATGTTGAAATTAGGACAATTAATGACCCTACAATGGCCTCTATGTGTTCAGATGAAAGGAAGAGTTGCAATATCTATCACTTTAAATCAAAACCTAGAAATGATTGAGCTTAGTGAGGTAGGCAGGTTGAAAGCCTTTTGCATAGAACAGTCAAGATATGAAAGCAAAGGAAAAGTTCCTGAAGGAAGTTAGAAGTGCTACTCCAGTGAACACATGACAGATAAGAAAGCAAAGCAGTCTTATTTTTGATATGAAGAAAGTTTGAGTGGTTTGGATAGAAGATCAAACCGGCCACAAGAGTCTCGTAAACCAAAGTCTAATCAGAGCAAGGCCCTAATTCTCTTGAGTTCTACAAAGGCTGAGAGACATGAGGAAGTTGCAAAAGTTTGAAGCTAGCAGAGGTTGGTTCATGAGATTTACAGAAAAAAGCCATCTCCCTAACATAAAAGTCCAAAGCAAAGTAACAATCAAAAACAAGTCCAAAGCAAAATAACTTGGAAGCTTCACCAAGTTATCCAGTAGATCTAGCTAAGATAACCAATGAAAATGGCAAAAAGATTTTCAATGAAGATGAAAAACCCACCTACTGAAAGATGAAAAAGAAGATGCCATCTAGGACTTCAATAGCTAGAGAGAAGTCAATGCCTTGCTTTAAAAATGTATTTACCATTTACCGTTGCCATTATTCATTTTCCGTTCCAAAAGTCCTAGGATCCTCAAGAACTATGCTAAGCCTACTCTGAGACTGTAGTGTATATATGAAACAACAAGGCCTGGATGACAGCACATCTGTTTACAACATGATCTACTGAATATTTTAAGCCCACGTTGAAACCTATTGCTCAGAGAAAAGGTTCTTTTCAAAATATGACTGACTATTGACAATTCACCTGGTCACCCAAGAGCTCTAATGGAGATGTACAATAAGATTCAATTTTGAAAGAAGTTCTACTGTGGGTAAAATGATTTCAAACAGCATCACATGCTACAGAGAAACCATTCATGAAAATAAGAGTCAATATATGTAAGGAAAATTTTATTGTTGTCTTATTTTAAGAAACTGCCACTGCCACTCCAGCCTTCAGCAACCACCCCCTTAATCAGTAAGCATCCATCAACAACAAGACCCTCTGCCAGCAAAAAGATTACAACTCACTGAAAGCTCATATGATGGTTAGCATTTTTTTCAATAAACTGTTTTTTAATTAAGGTATGTACGCATTTTTAGACATAACACTACCACACACTTAATAGACGGGAGTATAGGGGCCCCAGGGTGGCTCGGTCAGTTAAGCATCTGACTCGATTTCGGCTCAGATCATGATCTCATGGTCTGTGAAATTGAGCCCCGCATTGGGCTCTGCACTGACAGCACAAGCCTGCTTGTGATTCTTTCTCTCCCTCTCTCTCTCTCTCTCTGCCCAACCCCCCTCAAAATAAATAAATAAGTAAACATTTTTTTAAAAACAGACTACAGTATAATATAAACATAATTTTTACATTCACTGGGAAACCAAAAAATTTACCTCACTTACTTTATTCTGGTAGTCTGGAACCAAATCCCTAATGTCCTTGAGTTATGCCTCTATATGTTGATATGGTACTTGAAGGGTAAAAGCAAAGATTTCTATGATATTCCATCTCTCAAATAACTGGAATATAACACTTCAAGTAAAAACCTGGATTCTAGAACCAGACAGCTTGGGATTCAAATTACCCAAATTAATCATACTAGCCTGAGTTTATACAATGAAACAAATAGTATCACCTACTTCACAGAACTATTGATAAGATCAAATAAGTTAATAAATATGAAATACTTAGAAGAGTATCAGGTACATAATAAGCCTTACATAAGTATTAAATATTTTTACTAGATGATCAGCCATTATATCTTGGTGAAGTCCAGAAACACTATGTTGGCTACAGTTTATATAACCTATCATAAGCAAACAAATAAATAAGGCATATATGATATCACTTACATTTTGTGAAGCCAAGCCATATTCTGATTATTTTTCTAATAATTTCTTATAGAGTTGACTGAAAACTTAGTCACTTTCACTTTTTATGAGAAATATTTACTTCATATGTTTAAATAGCAGAAGTGATATCAAATATGCATCAGTCATGTAAATGAATCAACTATCCATCAGTGCTAAATTTTTAGGATATATTCTTGCATTCTGCAATTATTATATTGTAGTAGAGACTTTTATAGAGATGTTTATAAAGAAAATCAGGGGGCGTCTGGGTGATTCAGTTGGTTAGGCATCTAACTCTTGCTTGATCTCAGATCAGATCGTGATCTCACAGTTCATGGGTTTGGGCCCCATGTAGGGGTCCATGCTGGTACAGTAGAGCCTGCTTGTGATTCTGTCTTTCCCTCTCTCTGCCCCTCTCCTGCTTACACACTAGGTAAATACACTTTAAAAGTAAAGAAAGAAAAAGAAGAAGACAATCAAAAGGAATGTCTCTTTTTTTCACTAACTTTCATAGTATACATAGCATCTGAACTTGAGAGGAGACAGAATGTGCCAACAGGCTCTCACAAAGTACTGGCAGTAAGACAGAAAATTATATTACATATCAGTATAATTTTATGAGATACTTCACGAATAACTACACAGGAGACATTGTTAGAAGATCAGCTTTGTGTATATAAGGATCTTCTTCTTGAAGGTTATATCAGAGCAAAGAAGAAAATTCAAAAATACATAAGCATTAAAAAGAAGAACTGGGAATTTTCAATGAACAGAAGACACCGATTAAAAAGGTGGCATGTTATTCAATAAAGAGCTGGGATAATCAGCATGAACATGTGCTGCAGCTAAAATTTAAACAAAGGAAAAATAAAAACAAAGAGAATGTAAACTGCCATACAATACATTATTTTATTTTCAAAATTATATAACACTTGAACCCTACCAGTACAAGGCAAAACTGATTTTTCATGGCTTATCATATACATACTATGAAATAAAAACAAACCAAATGCCAATAAAATGAGTGACAGATACTAAGATAAAGGCCAGGGAGTATGGGAAGCACAAAAATGCAAGCAATAAGGTGATGATCAACCCCTGCATTTGGATTTAGGCTCCAAGCTTCCTGGCAGCCTGATTATTTTCATTATCAATATATCACACCATTCTCTCAGCCCCTCTTCTTTTTTTCTAACTAAGATACAGTCACAAGTGGGTAAAATAGTTGGCCTAAGTTTTAGAGTATAGACACACACAAGCCTACCAGTTGATTTGGTTCGGCAATTTTTACATGTTACATCCTAATTTTAAAATTAAAAAAAAAAAAAAAAAAACATTAGTGACATCATCATGAAATTTATCAGCATGAACTTTTGTGTTATTTCTGACATATATACATATAAAATAAATACAAAACCAAATATGGGAACTTACAACTGGGCTATAACTCAGGCAATTATTAAATGTTGTTATACAAACGCAAGTTAGAAAATGAATATCAAAAAAAGCATGTTAACTTGGCTCAAGAGAAACTGATACTAGTAAGGAGAGTTCAAAGAAAGGCTCCAAGACACTGAAGTTAATACTGAAGTATAAGACATTTTAAAAAGCAACAAAACATCGAAGCAATTTTGTTTTCTTTGTATGTATATTTCTAAAGGGGGTAGTTTGTCTTGAGCCCAAGCAATTCAATTTAATGGAGCCTCAATTTCCACAGGTTGACATATAGATGCAACATGCAGAAAGGAAGAAAAGCTATTAAGTTTGTTTTGATGTCTGATTAACATATTTTCATATTGATTTTATTAGTGAAATACTTAGGATTAAGCAGAAAAAGAAATATGAATAATCAAATATCAGAAATATAGAGAGATTTCCTTTCCAGACCATTCAAACATTTAACAATATTTTAAGTATTCCTGGAATGATACTATTCCATCATATTTTCAAATCACTCAGCAATGAAACGTTAGCAACTTGTCATGTTGTAAAATATTACTGCACCAATATTTTTAAACATTTTGAATTTAAAGCCTCTTCTTAATGTAAAATTCATTTTTAAAAGCATAAGCTCCACTTTTAATACAAACATTTCTGTCAATTATAGACAAGTACATGAATCAAACTAGAATACTTCTTTAGATATTTAATCATTCTGCAAAAATTCATACATTTAGTGATGCATTGAATAAAAATTACTACAGGGTCCCCTAGGTGCTCAGTCGATTAAGCGTCCAACTCTTGTTTTTGGCTCAGGTTATAAACTCCCTGTTGGTAGCTTCTAGCCCTGAGGTGGGCTCTACACTGACAGCATGGAGCATGCTTGAGATTCTCTCTCTCTTTCCCCCTCCCCAGCTCACATGCTCTCTCTCCCTCTCTCTCTAAATAAATAAACTTAAAAAAATGCTACAGCCAAAGTTATAGCTAAATAAAACTTGTTAATGTATTTCATCCTATTATATTTAGTAAATAAAAATGTTACTCCCTTTTATATCATGTAAACATTAAATGCATTGGTTTTAAATAAATATTCTATTTTGGGACCAATATATACTATTTTTATATAATTGATAAATTGTTCCTTAAGTAATTATCAAAAATATCAGGCTTTTAGGAGGCTGCTTTCCTTTGGTCTTGAATAAGAAATCTATGTAGATATATATGTATGCCAATTTTATATATATATATATTATATATAAAATTGGCATACATATATGTATATATATATATATATATACACACACACACACACACATAAATACTTGTTTCTATACACACAGTTATGATGCAGGATGCTATTCTTATGAATCTTATATTGGATTGTAATTGTCCAAGATTATCTGTACATTTCACAGATAGAAATAGTAAATAGTATTAATTTCAGTTAAATAAATGTAAAAATAAAAACAAAAATAAACACCAAAAAAGAAAAAAAACCTCAGGAAAGGTTGAATGGCTATGGTGTTTCATAAATGAAATAAAATTAGATACCCAGAATGTTTGCACTGAATTCTATAGCCCTGTAATATCAGTATGTTAGAAGTTCATCTTGGAAGAGGGAATGTTTCAAGAGGTAATTGTTTATTGCCACATCTTCAGTATGCTGAGAAAATTTTGAGAAATTTATACTGCTTCCCTGAATTTTAAGTCAGCTGACTTCAAATTTTCATACTTAACTGATTTCAAAGTTTGTTACCCACCCACGAAAGAAAAACATTTTTATATACTGATAGTTACTTATAAACATTGTCATTATTTGTCTGCCAACAATCATTCATTTAAAGGCAATTGTTACTTTAATGCAATGCCAGCAACTTTGTGGTATGCTTTCACAGCAAGTAGATTCACTATAATATTGATGTTCCTTTCCATATGAAACATGGAAGACAGACCCAAATCCTCATGACTCAGAAAAGCCTTTCTGTGAAGTTCCCTATAAATTTTAATATCTTTGCACATGGTACAGTGATTCCTAGTGCCCAAAACTGTACCAAAGAGTATCAGGACAACAAAATTTCTATCACAAGGTCTAAAGGAAACTCAGGAATGAAAACACCCAGTCTACTAAGCTGTTATGATACCCTCTCTATGAAGTAGAGAAAAGCATCCAGTATTCTAAGCTGTATACTACCCTCTCTATGAAAATATCCTGGACAAATAAATACTGGAATATATTCTCTAGTGATGGAGAATTCACTTCTTCTGGAGGCAGCCCTTCCCAGAACCAACCATACAGTTATTTCTCACAATGAGTTTATGTCTCCCACAATACAACGTCACCCATGAATTCTAGTTCTCATCTCTGCAATAGCATAGAAAATTTATAACATCATTTACATGAGAGCTCTGCCAGTATTTACAGACAACAGTCAAAAACTTTTCCTCTCTAGGCCAAGCATCCTACACTTTCTGCAAGTCTTCATACCCTGTGATTTACATAGACTCACTCTCTGGTTTCTTCTGCTCCATGCGAGGTCCAGTTTATCAAATAGTGTATGGTCTGACACAAAGAAGTAGAAGGGAACTAATAACCTGCTCTGTTTTAGACACACAAGCTCTCATGAAAACCACAGCACAATTTCGTTATGCACAAAATACATGTATCCTCTTTACATCTTCTGCATCAACTTCATGTGCACTGTTTTCAGCTAGGTTTGATCCTCGTTTCCTTTTGGATAGTTAGGGCTTATTCTCTTCTGCCAAAAATTCTTTGACCACAAAGCTATAGTCAGGATGAAAAAATTTATACAGTTCCTATGAAAATTTGTAGAGGGTCTCACTGGTCTCCTCAACCCTGTCATAAATGAAAATACGAAGCTGACCTGGTAGCCCAAGAACAAGAACAACCTTGCAGGAAAGTGCAGGGAGGTGTCAACTTGCATAGGGATCAGTGATTTGAAAAAAATGGAGAGGTACTAGATCATTTGATACAAAACACAGAAGGTATACCTCTGATCTTGGATATGAGCAGCTCCTTTCATATTTAAGTCAGTCACTACAGAATTAAAGAATGCTAATATTGAGTTGGTAGATTTCATTTCCATGTGATCAACAACAGCAAGTACTTTTCTACTTCTAAACATTTGAGCTTTTTGCAGACTACCTAGATTTAAGGGTGCTACACTTTCATACTAGAAGTTTCTAAAATATTCAGTTGACTTTCAAAGAAACCTAACTTTATCTATATACATAACATTAATTTCCTTCTTAGATAAATTTTTATCATTAGAGGATATTATATTTAATTTGAAATTCTTTCCTAAAAGATATTAAACTTATTTAAACCTGAAAAAAATTGATACATGTAAAAACTAGATAATATCAAATTATTCCACCTGGATTTTACATGGTTTGTCTCCAAACGCCTTCACATTTAGCCTTTGTCCTTCCTAGGCTCTCCAGCATTCACTTGAATGTATCACTCCTCTCCCACCTCATTTTGTGGCCTTTTAAGTTCTGTGAGTCTTATCTTAACTGACATTAAATCATTATCCATGTAAGATAATGTAATCTTAAATGCATTGCTATTTTATATGTATTGATAATTAGTTGCAAGGGAAGATTGCCTGAGGAATAAAAAGACCATCCAAAGCCCTCAAAATATCTGTACTCCTGATCTAACCAGCCAGTGTGTCTATTTCACTCTACAAACTTCTCTATAAATTGTTTTTGCTTAACTGTATTTTGCTATGATGCCATCAGAAGTTATAAAAGAATCAGTCCATAAAATTCAATGTGGAATCTCCTGAAGAATGTTGTTGAAAATAATTCTATTATATTAAACAGTTTCTAGGAGAGCCACTGCACTCAGAAAATTTCTAGTCTGATATTACTACTGAGAACAATTTTTCATCTCAAAAAATAATTGGTTCTTTTTAAACTTATGAGCACCATCAATTGTGTAACTGATTCGATATCCCTTTTGAGTTTGATTGGAGGAAAACTAATAGCTAAATCCGTGACCCACCTGTGGTAAGTACATGATTTGTATTTTGGTCTCATTTTAGATTCCACTTCTGAATCCAAACTTGTTTGTTTGTTTGTTCTTTTTTTTTTTCAAGTTTATTTATTTATTTTGAGAGAGGGAGGGAGAGAGAAACAGCATGAGCGGGGAGGGGCATGGAGAGAGGGAGAAAGAGGATCCCAAGCAGGCTCCATGCAGACCATGCAGAGCCTGATGCAAAACTTGATCTCAGGAGCTGTGAGCTCATGACTAGAGCTGAAATCCAGACTTGGACGCTTATCTGACTGAGCCACCCAAGTGATCCCACTTGCTTTCTCTTTGAATCTTCGTTGATATTTGTAAGTCATTTTATAACCAAGGGGATAAAATAATTACTGAGATGATAAATTAAAATACTATTTTATAACCATAATGGAAGCAGCATAGAAAAAGGAACAGTAAAACCCAGGAAATGTGGCACTTAGCTTCATATAGTATCTCTAACATTCATGTTTCTCATCTCTAAAATATGGTAAATAATAACTAACCTCATTTACTTAGTTGCTCTTATTAGCAAGTAAGACAACAATTATAGATAATATATGAAGTAAGATGTTCAATAAAATGAAAATTATTATAAATACATTTCACTGATGTTAATTTCTTAAAAAGATTAAGAAATAAATTGATCATACTCATCCTCTCCTCCTTTGTCTCCCTTGTTAAAAATGCAAAAACTATAATAAACAAGATTATCAAGGGAAAGGTCAAAAGAGAAAGAAGACCAGAAAAACTAACATGAATTTATTATGATGCATCCAGTAAGTTGTTTAGAACCTTAGAAAATAAATGTCAATCAAAATGCTATTTTAAAAATAATCTCTTTAAAAAATCTCTTTTACTAACATTAATCAAATATTTAAAACAAAATAATAATCCTAATCTCCAAGGAAGCACAAAGCAGAGAGTTTTCTTCACAATGCCTTGATTTTTGCTAGGTCTGTAAAATACTCTCTAACAGAGAAGACAACATGCACAAGAAATTTACATTCATTAAGATAAGAAAATATGCAAAACTAAATTATTTACTACAAAACTCTGTACTTACGGGGTTTGTTTTAGTGTTCCTATAAGTAAGCTCAACAATCAAATGGTACCAAGATAACTGAGGGAAAAAATACTAATGCACTATGTTACATTTCCTTTCTTCAAAATTTTCTGACCCCTTTCACCAATTTCTCCCACTCCCACCCCTCACCTTTGGCAACCACCACTCTACTCTCTGTGTCTATGAGCTTGCGGTTTGTGTGTGTGTTTTGGATTCCACATTTTAAGAGAGATCATCTAGTATTTGTTTTCCCTGACTTGTTTCACTTAGCATAATGCCCTCAAGGTCTCTCTACTTTGTCAAATGATAAGATCTCAGCCTTTTACAGATGAATAATATTTCATGGTATATAAATACCACATCTTCTTTATCCATTCTTCCATCAATGGACACTTGGGTTGTTTCCATACCTTGGCTATTATAAATAATGCTTCAATAAACACAAGGGTGCAATATCTTTTCATCCCATTGTTTCTGTTTTCTTATACCAAGAAATGGAAGTGACAATTCATAATTTAATTCTATTTTTAAATTTTGAGGACCCTCCATACTCTTTTCCTTAGTGGCTATACCCATTTACATTACCATCAATAGTACATTAGGGCTCCCTTTTCTCCAAATCATCACCAACACTTGTTATTTCTTATCTTTTTGATAATTGTCATTCTAACAGGTATAACGTGATATTTCATTGTGGTTTTGATATGCATTTCCCTGATGATTAATGATGTTGAACATCTATTGATTTTTTGCTATTGAGTTGTATGAGTTCTTTATATATTTTAGATACTAACCCCTGATCAGATACATGATTTACAAATATTTACTCCCATTCAGTAAGTTGCCTTTTTATTTTGATGGTTTCCTTTGCTATGCAGAAGCTTTTAAGTTTAATGTAGTCCCACTTGCTTATTTTTGCTTTTGTTGCTTTTATTTTTGGTGTCAGACTCCAAAATCATCACCAAGACTCATGTCAAGGAGCTTACCACCTATGTTTTCTTCAAGGAGTTTTATGGTTTCAGGTCTTAATGTTCAAGTCTTTAATCCATTTTGAGTTGAATTTGCATATGGTGAAAGATAATGCACTATTTGTTACCTTTTAAAGATTAATCCCCCTATGATGATCTACTTATTTACATTTTCTTAAAAATTTAATTTTCCAGGGGCACCTAGGTGGCTCAGTTGATTAAGTGTCCAACTCTTGGTTTCGATTAAGGTCATGATCTCACAGTTTCAGGAGTGCAAGCCCACATCAGGCTCTGTGCTGACAGTTCTCTCTCTCCCTCTCTCTCTGCCCCTCCCCCACTCATGAGCACTCTCTCTCTCTCTCTCTCTCAAAGTAAATAAATTAATGTTAAAAAATTTTAATTTTCCATTGTGTAATTATATCAAGGTAAAATAGAAGATTTAGGGATTGTTTATTATGTCATCATTTCTTAGTTTACCTTTCTACATGACATTTGAGATAGACTATGAAAACGGTGCACTTGATAACAACAACAAAACATTTTCTAACAAAAAAAATGGCCTGTGATGTAGTCCATAATTCAACAAACTATTTATGCTGTCCTTTGCAATGTTATGGTGCCATTTCTCCCAATCTATTCATTTTCTCATGCAGTCATCAAAATATATTTGGCATATATTGTGGGGAACTTAAGGTCAACATAATACAGTAGCAATACTATGAGATAGAGTTCCATAAATTGGAAGACACTAAAGAAGCCAGAATTGATATTAGAGAAAAGAAGATTAACGTAAGAATCAAAGTTAGGTGTTATTTGGAGCATCCATATGATATTTTCAGTAAGAACACAGTTCAAGAATTTAGTAACATAAAGCCAATGATAGGGCAAACAAAAGACTGACTTCAGAATCAAGTCCATTAATTAAATTAGTAATTGAGTATGAAATGAGGTCCTAGTATGTGAAATTGAAAGGAAATGACATAAACTCAGTAAATGTAGATGCCAGCAGTCAAAAATCTGTGTCCAGACACTAACACAGGCAGGTAAGCACAACCTCCTCCATCTTAAAACACATGAGTCATTGGTTAGCTCACAGGCTAAATATGATTTCCTGTCAGTTTATTTCAGAAGGTTCCTTAGGAGGTGACCTAACGCTCTGTGAGCATATTATACAGGAATAGAAGAGAGGGGAGGACCCTTTAGGTCCACAAACAAAGATCCAGAGCAATGGAAAGACAAGGTAGAAAATTATATACCATTATACATAATATAACATCAAAAGTCTTTGACCCTCAATGTTGGGAGATTGTGCTATTCAATAGTCCGAGAAAATATGTTTGTTCACGTTCTTTGCTGTTGTATTTCCTTTCTAAAAGGGCAACATTTCCATATTTTTGTTCTCTACATACCTGAGTGGCTAAGGAGACTCACTTAACAAACACTATTTTTTGCAATCACATGAAGCTATCACTTCTGTATACCTGAAAGCTTTGCTGTATTTGTAATCCTGCACTTTAGCATTACCACTGACTGCTGCTTTCATTCACAATGGGCACACTCGGTTTATCAGACATCTGCAGTTCTCTGTTATTCTCAACTATATCACATTGTTTTAACATATCCTTAATCTAAGCATTTACTTTGTCTATTCTAATTCCCATTTTCCCACTTCAGTCATCACATAAAAATTCTTTGTACAGCATGCTGTCACACACACTCTAGTCCTAGGACTCCAAAGTCCTCAGAATTTGTTACTCTATTTCAATGCTGGCTGTCAGTAAATGCTCAAGGGTGTCATTATTATAGTTTTATAAAATCCAACATGAATTTCAGACATGTGAAATAGATCAAATATCTGAAGAAACTATGTTCAAGAGACACAGCAGGTTAAGTTCCACAGAAAGGCTGAACTGTATATTTGCATCATAAAGCATTTATTGCACCTATACTATGTGCATACATTGGTTGCTCAGGTGTTAAAGAGAGATGCTAATGAGAAAGAAAATGGGTGGGACTGGAGCATATCTCCAAGGCTAAAGAAAACAGAACTAGAAAAAGCTAAAGAACAGTATAATATTTCTTATCAAAATAATACAAATTAAAATATTAGCTAATGTTTATTTTATAGGCAGATACTGTTCAATACTTAAAATATATTATTTTAATTCTCAACCTAAGTTACATGACATTATTAAGGCCATTTTGTAAATTATGAAATGAAGGTACAGAAAGGTTGAGTAACTTGCTTTAAATCATACAGGTGGGGAAATGATGGAGCCAGGCAATGTCAACTGCAGTCTGTTTTATCACTCTTGGTCACACCTACTTAATCCGCGTGGGAAAGCAGGAAGCTATCTATACAGAATAAGCTACAAACAATACTAAAGGGCAGTTTGTCTGAATTAAGACACCATGCAATATAGACTGTATCTTAAATAGTACTCTTCAGCCCTGGGACAAAAGCACTGATTCATAAAATGTCCAATGGAAATATAAAAAGTGCAAGCAGGTGAACTTGGATGCAAGTTCAAGTTTTTCATTTTGTGATTATCAGTCCTTAGCTAATATATACATGTGTGTGCGTGTGTGTGTGTGTGTGTGTGTGTGTGCGTACGTGTATATTTCACTCACATGTGTTTTTGTGCTGTTTGACATTTGTGGGCAGTCTTGTTAATTAGGCAGAAGTTATCAACGATTAATGTAGTGTGAGCTGTTCCTAAAGTATTATAAATAATACAGTGATTAATTGCCATATCTAAACCAACGACCCTTTAGCACACTTCAAAAATGCATTTTCTTGGTTGGATTTGCTGTTGCCTACTTAATAATCATACTCATGTGGAAAAAATCATCTTCTTCACTTCTTTCCAACAGAAAATTATATTTAAACTATTTGCTGTAAGATACTTGTTTTGCTTGGTAGCCAAGAAAATTTTCGTAATTATTATAATAACCTCAAAGTTTCTGCTGCATTCAGCACAACTGAAAATTTAATTGCCTTACTAAACTGTTTAATGACAATTTAAAACTTAATTTTACCATTTAAAATATAATTTAGATAGTCACGGGAATTACGTTTCATCCTCATTCATTAAGCTGTTTTATTTCTAGTAAATAATAATAGTTATTAGCTCATCTCTGTACAAGCAACTTTTGAGTCTTAGCTTACTTTTAGGAGTATGAAAGATAGTCCTTTTGTTATTAGAACTCCTGGTATAAGTGAACAATTTTTTTTGTTGATATTAGGAGTTAACAACGTGCCTTGTATTTTCATTTAGTTCAAAAGAGTATCATTACCATGCGAGGAAAATGGTGAGGAAATAAGTTTGTTAACTTGATTTACACATTGGTCTTGAGACTTTCTTCCCATATTCATTAAGTTGTTGGGGGTTTTTGTTGTTGTTTTAGTCTTTTTTCCAGAGGTTTGACAGGTATTCCCAAGTAATACATTTGTGTTGTTTGTGTATCAGTGGTCCTAGGGAATTACTCCCAATTATCATTCTCCTCATCAGCACGAGCAGTTCTTAACTACCAAAAAATGATCACTACTAAAAGTTTTGAGCTTAAGTTAAAAAAAAAACAAAAACAATTTACCACACCCAAAGGAGGTGGTCATCTCCCTTACTAGAAGCACGGTATATATGCAGTCCAGGTATACATGTAACACCTTACAGGAAAAAAAAAAATATGAATATGTGGTCTCATATGTATCTCGCAGACAGACTGGAAGCAAAAGGAGCACAGATCCTTTGCAGAGAGGCAAACCCTGAGCTCTTTTCTCTCCAACAATTATCAAATCCTATCTGAGAAAATTTTATGGAAGAGTCCCTGAAATACATGCATTCTAGTATAGATCAAGACAGACTACTAGAGAATTACGAACTTTAGTCAGACTGCTTGCGCCCCTATAGAATTTTTTTTTTTTTTATTGAATTTTGTTTCAGTAATGGGATGATGTAAGAGACCCTAATGCTACCTGCCATGGTAGGGAACAGTATCCTGGACAAGTCAAATGAAATCGTTTCAACTCAACTTCAAATGGATGGAAGCTCCAGAGACTTCCCAATTATTTCCAGAGCAACTTTTCCTTTTCATCTTCTATTTTTTAAATTTATGACCACTATAAATCTGCTAATTTAATTAATTTAAGTAATTGTGTTGCTTCTCTTGTTTTGGTTATTGAGAACAAATCTGCAGTTCATGTCTATCAACATCTCTATCGATCTGTGCTAACTTACTTTTGGCTTTATAGACTGTTAAATTAACTATGCTGGTTGTCTCTTTCACCCAACTTCTGTATGTTTAAATTTTATTCTAGAGTGTTCAACTATTATTGAAAATTAGCTCTAATTTTTTGTTAAGGAAAACAAAATATAAGGAAGACAATTCATAAGAAGTATTATTCCCTCTGTTGAAGCATATGCCACCAGAATATAACACCTCTTTTCTTTTTGAACTCTAAATCATCTTCCCCACTAATTTCCTCTAGTCTTTCTGTCTTCAAATACATTATGGACTCAGATAACTCCAAAATGTACATATCCAGTTCCACCTCTCCCCTGATCTCAACCCGCTTCTGTGTAAATGCCTAATCAACATGAAATCTCTACTTTGACTTCCAACAGGCCTTAATTTCTTCACCAAACTCATTTGTGTCCCATCCTTCCCCATCTCAGCAACCACCACCAGAATTATATTCATTTAGTCAAAAACATTAGCATCCTCCATTTTGTTTTTCTTTTAAATTTTTTTTCTTAACGTTTATTTATTATTGAGAGACAGACAGAGCATGAGTATGGAAGGGGCAGAGAAAGGAGGAGACACAGAATCTGAAGCAGGCTCCAGGCTATGAGCTGTCAGCACAGAGCCCGACGCGGGACTTGAACTCACAAACCATGAGATCATGACCTGAGCCGAAATCGGACGCTCAACCGACTGAGCCACCCAG
The DNA here is from genome assembly GCF_018350155.1 of Leopardus geoffroyi. Lineage (NCBI taxonomy): Eukaryota > Metazoa > Chordata > Mammalia > Carnivora > Felidae > Leopardus > Leopardus geoffroyi. Next base: position 128,685,242 of record NC_059327.1, read on the forward strand.
GCGGCCCCCATTTTCTTCTTTATAACTAATAAATAGTCCACCAGCAAATCCTGTTACCTAAGCTCTACCTATAAAACAGCTTCAAGATATGACCATTTCTCACCACTAAGATGGCTAGGCTATCCCCCCAGTTTGAGCTATCAATGTCTTTCACCTACACTACAGCAATCTTTCTACTACTGGTTATCCATGTTTCTACTATTGGTTCACAACAATCTCCTCTCTATTTAGCTTAATTATTTTAGTTGCACTTTCCACCATTTGACATTAGATAAACCTCTTATTAGATTATTTTCTGACCCTACCACTAGAATGTTAGCTAGAAGAAGCAAGGAATTTTTTTGTCTTGTTCACTCACTATTGAATCCTAAGTCTCTAAAATAGTACCTTGTGTGTTTGTTCTACTGTCGACTCAGTTAAGTTGAGAGCTGTGTTGCCCAGAATCATCTTCCCTTTACCGTGCTGAATTAGAGATGAACAAAAGAGGAATTCGCAAAAGATGTGGAAGATGAAGGTGAAGCAGTGGTCATTCCTCGCTAAGCATACTTTGGCATCAGACAGAGTGACTCATACAGAGGTGCCCAACAGATTCCAGCTTGTCCTCACTCTCTTCTTTCCTTTTTCCATTCTTCTTTCCAACTAGTAGCACTACATGAACAGCAGTAGCCTTAGGCCCATTATCAGATATGTAACCGTGAACCAAGAGGGGACAGAGCTCACAAAGGCAAAAGCTTCTAACTGACTTCTCCACGAACTTCCAGTGGCAGTCCCACTTCAGCAACTCAATGAATCTCAGGATTCTTGTGTGAACTCCGATGACACTGAGACAGTGCTTTAGGAAGGTTGACTGGTGAACTTTTCTCAGATCCTCTAATTGCTCTCTCCATCCCTTCATTCCCCAACCCCCTCCCACTATTGTGCAAGTTCTGCCTCCTACAATATATCCCTTCTCCCAATATACTGGATTCAAGTAATAGACATGCAGAAGGCACCACTAGGTACAATTTTAATAATTAATATAAAATACTTTGCATAGATCCTAGTACACAAATATTACTCAAAATATTACTTTCCATGATTTACATATTATCATTAACAAATATAAATAAAATTTTTAAAGAAAGTGCTTTCAAAGGTGTTTGTGTATGATATGGAGGTATTTAGAAACCAACTATATGAAAGAACAAGTGATGGAAATGAAGAATATCAAGAGCTATTCTCATTCACCTTTTTAAGCTCAATGTAGTAACTGGCAGAGAATATGTGTTAAAAAACATTATTGTGTGAATGCCATGACAGCTTTACCTAGTTGGGGATCTATCATTATCAAGTGGTAATTATTTATGTACTGTGTAAAGGATAGAACTAGGGACTGAAATTAGGAGTCAAATAAAATATTTAAAAACCCTTGTATCCAACAAAAAGCATGATATGTCTTACAATCATGTGACCTTCCCTTTGTTAGCATTGTTTAAAAAATCCTAACAATTGGTCTTCAGAGATAAACAGACTCCTGTACTGGGTTGGAGTTTACATGGAATAGTCACAAATTGTCATCAGATCTTCGATTCTACACATTCTTGAATAGCTGTTACCTGCATAATGGCAACACACTAGGTGTTAAACCTTATTGTTTATATGTTTATGATGATAATTTCCAGACAAATATAACATACACATAATGAATTGATCCAATCATTACAGTTTAGTGTTATATATGCTACCCAGCAAAGGTATAGTAGAAAACTGTTAAAGGATGGGTTGTAATCATTGCTGAATTCTCTGAAGGAAAGTGATTTTTCCAGTTGGATGCCTTTCATGCAATTGATTTTAAGAAGAGCTAAAGCCTCTTCAATGCAGACATTAGTATAAACCCCAAGAATAAGTTATATGCTAAAACTATGTTTAAACCAATTCACTCTTATAATTTTCTGATGCATCAGAGTACAGATTAAGAAACTTATGACATATCCTTTTTATACTTTCAAAAAACAGTGTCAACTTTGAATTATTCGAGTAATTAAAATAGGCATTTTTTTTTTAATTTTGAGAAACTATTTTCTGATTACTACTGTTGATCATTTGAATGACCTTTATAATGTGTCCTAGAATGGTTCTAGTAAATCTTTTCTTCTTCAGTTTAAAGCTGCTCTAAATAAATACTTGTTCTGGGGCGCCTGGGTGGCGCAGTCGGTTAAGCGTCCGACTTCAGCCAGGTCACGATCTCGCGGTCCGGGAGTTCGAGCCCCGCGTCGGGCTCTGGGCTGATGGCTCGGAGCCTGGAGCCTGTTTCCGATTCTGTGTCTCCCTCTCTCTCTGCCCCTCCCCCGTTCATGCTCTGTCTCTCTCTGTCCCAAAAATAAATAAACGTTGAAAAAAAAAAATAAAAATAATAAATAAATAAATAAGTACTTGTTCTTAGAGATGTTCTTTAAGGAAAAAAGGAAGGAAGGAAGCACACAATTTGAAATTGTGTGCTATCTTCTTCTCCCCCATATGTTGCTCATTTCTTTCGTTTTCTAACTTCTATTCAACTTTAAGAAGAACACAAGAAATACTCCTTCAAAAGCATTATTTCCTACTTGAACCTGTCACCATCAGGTGACATATACTATTTCACAGATATTACCAGATGTTACCAGACCAGATACTACTTCAATTGGAGCCCCAGATCTTACAGCATTTGCTAAATTCACAAATAGAATGTCTATGTTGTTGAAATTTGTTTGATATAGTTAACCCCTCATCTTAATTTACCAGGGCTGACATTCAGTTCAGGTTCTTTGGTTAGTCACCTACTTTTCAATTTTCTCCCAAGTCACTCAAATCCATATCCACAGTTTCAATTACTCCTAGAGGCACATTACTCATTTCTTGAGTTACATATAAGAGTATTAGGCAGTCTACACCACATTCCCTTCCCACATAAGTTAAAAGCCAACTAAGAAACAATCACAGGAGAAGACAAATGGAGGATCAAAATGTTAAGCTTTATTACTAGTAGATTCCACAGAGTAAAGGTTATATCTGTGCATGAAATAGGTTTGCAACATACCACCCCTGAAAAGGACAGATTTGTCTATGTTTTCCTAAAATGGAAGGACAACTCCAAGCCTATCTCAAGTAGCAGAGACTCACAAATTAAGCTCCTAGCTCTCTGGAGATAAGTATAAATATCTTACTCTAGCAAAAAAAGAAAGAGACAGAGAGGTAGAGAGGGAAAGGGATGGACAGGAAGATGGAGAAGGAAGAGAGAGAGAGAGAGGAGAGAGATGCTTATATCAGCTTCTTCCCCCTTTAAAAGCATTAACCAGATGATCTTTCTACCTACACTGGAGAGGACTGAGTAAAAGGTAAGGTGAAAGGTTCAGCGTATTATTGTTTTGTGAGTTCTTCCTCACAGGAATCTAAGACAGGGAAATGGAAGTTTCCCACCAGAATGACTTACCATTTATGGTGTCTCAACAAACATTAAACTCATGTCCTTTTGGGGGAGATGGAGGGATAGATCCCAACTCCATGAATAGTACCATCATCTATTTAAGCAAGTAAGAACTCTAGATATCCTTGACATCTTTTTTTTTTCTTCCTTGCTCTCTTTACAAAACCATTAGTCTTTCATTTCTATCTTATCCAGTAATTAAATATTGAATCTGCCTCCACTTCCTTCTGTCCGGCTACCACCATCTTTCTCCTGGTCCACTCTTCTATATATACTCTTAGCCCTCTTCAATCTTCCCTCTACATTATAGCCAGAGTGACATTTTCAAAATTCAACTATAATCAGGTCACAATCTGCTGCTTCCACCCCAGCCCTGTCCTATCCCACTGTCTTCATACACTTTACATAACCTAACATCTTTAATGGTCTGTTCTTCACCTGTCACTCAGCCTCATTTTATACCACACTCCATTTTACTCTGTTCACCAGCAATTTTAGCCTTCCCTAGCTTACTGAATTTACCAAACCCTTTACCACTACAGGTCCTCTGAAAATGTTCACTGCTATCACCTGTGCTTATTCTTCAAATGTCAAATTTCAGCTTCCTTAGAGAAGCATCTCTGACCACAAAGACTACCTTAGGAATCTTCTGTTACACAATGTAGTAGCTATGTGTATTGCTCCTTCTTATCACATACAACTGTCACAATTTTATATTTTTATTAATTGAGTGACAATCACCTTTTCATATTAAACTATAGGTTCCGCAATGGCACATAAGATGATAAACACTTGAACACTATTATATCTAGTGTTTAGGACATACCTGGGATTGAAGATAAGATTTGTGGAATTAGTGAATAAGTGATGATCACTGCATCTTCACCTTTCTATTATAATTATATACTTTACTAGAGTACGAGTTCTTTGAGAGCAGGAGCTTTATATTCTCCCTACTTGAATTCTTATCTTTTATATTTTATACTAGTACAATTATTTATTATTCACTAATCTAAATTCAATATGAAGTTGTCAATACAAAATACAATAAAGAAAAATAAAGAAAAACAAAATATAGAACCAGTTGTTCTAGATAATCTAGTGAATTATCTTTGGCATTATGTTTCAAAGTACGTTACCCTCAAATCATATTCATAGGGTTTCTAAATTTTTCATTATCATCTATATTTAGAATTTAATTGAGGGTTTTTAAAGGTATATATAATACATTTCAAGTCCAATTTCTATTACTTATGGAAATATAATCATGTAATCTTTTCCTTTATCAAAGAGAAAAATTATTTTCACGAATTACCACATTATCATTAATAAACTAGTTGACAATTATTTTTGTCACCTCTTTGAACATTAAAGTGATCCATCTTTGCTGTAGAGTTTAATGCAATTTAGTATACATGAGATCATGTACATGAAAGTAATCTGTTAACGATAAAATGATGTAGGAAGGAGATTTATTGCTAAAATCAACAATTTCATTAGGATATATCAGCAATGATACAGGTAAATAAAATATTTTATGAAAAAGCATATAAGCCAGAAGCCACTTTTCATTTGTAAGAAGTTACAAAAAATAATATTATATGTTAAGGATGACTCATTTATCTTGTTCTTTCCCAGTAAAAATTAAGGCAAGGTAAAAAGCATTCTCTAGATATCCTATCAAACCTCTCTTATCTAGAATATCCTAAGACAAGTGGAGTAAAAAAGATTTTTGTATCAAGTAATGAAAGCTGAGACACGTTATCATGGCATTACAATCAATCAATCCCTGAGATTTTTAAGTTCATGTTTAATTGTAAAACATTATTTTGAGTGAAATTTTTCTTATAAAAATATCAGTCACAATTTATATCAGTCTGGGATATAACCTGATACATGGTATAACAATGAAAATTAATGCTAGCTAGATGAATCTCCTAACAGAAACTAAATCCGAAAACAAAACAAAACAAAATATCTCCATGCAGAATGTACATGCTATACTATAGAATTTATAACCAAGACAAACCTGGTGACATAAAGGTATTTACAAAGAGAAGTTAATTTCTAGACTAACTATTCACAACCAAAAGTTTTTCTTTGTTCCAGCTTCTAGGAAAGCTCATGACCATCACTGATATCATCAGCCACATGATGACTCAACTCCCTCTGGCTTTCTGTCTCTACCTCAAATTAAGTCTACTGTTCATCCTTTCAATTATTATGTGAATGATTACATTAACTCACTCCTTCCCCTTCCCCTTCCCCCCCCCTCCCCACTTTTGCTTCTGTTTATGTAATATTTACTCTGAACAACTCCAAACTTGCATTAACAGTCATCTACTTCCTTTCCTTGCTGCTAAGGCCCAGTGGAGACAATCATAAAAGCTTTATAAATTTGAGCCCCATAGGGGCGCCTGGGTGGCGCAGTCGGTTAAGCGTCCGACTTCAGCCAGGTCACGATCTCGCGGTCCGTGGGTTCGAGCCCCGCGTCGGGCTCTGGGCTGATGGCTCAGAGCCTGGAGCCTGTTTCCGATTCTATGTCTCCCTCTCTCTCTGCCCCTCCCCCGTTCATGCTCTGTCTCTCTCTGTCCCCAAAAAATAAATAAACGTTGAAAAAAAAAATTTAAAAATAAAAAAAAAATAAAAAAAAAATAAATTTGAGCCCCATAGATTCAATGTGTTCAGACTCATTTTTGAATCTTCTGGGCTGCCTGATAATCCTTCTATATATCTCTAGTCAGCTTCCTCTTTATACCCCTCAAACCACTGTTCATAACTTCTATCATTCTGATAAAACCTTACCTTCCCACTAGCTATTGCCTTGGACAATGGCATTATTTTCTACTTCACTGAGAAAACAGACAGCATAATGCAGCAAAATCCTCAAATTAATGTTCTCCAGTCTACAAATTTACTTATTTACAACATCAACCCTCACTACAAGTCACCAGTCTCAGGGCAAAGCTATTCGGTTTATCATATGATCTACAATTCCTATTTTGTTATATATTTTTCATCTCTCTCTAGTTTTGTACTATAGCCTTATTTCAGCCTGTTTTTAAATTTAATCTTTTTAAAATTTTTTTAATGTTTATTTATTTTTTGAGAGTGTCACAGAGCACAAGCAGGGGAAGGGCAGAGAAAGAGAAGGACACACAGAATTTGAAGCAGGCTCCAGGTTCTGAACTGTCAGCCCAGAGCCCAACGTGTGGCTCAAACCCATGAACTGTGAGATCATGACCTGAGCCAAAGTCAGAATGCTTACCCTACTGAGCCACCCAGGCACACCTTAAATTTAATTCTAACATGCCTAGGTTATTCCTACATTTAAAAAAAATCCCCTAACAATCCCACAGCCTTCTCTAGCACAATCTAGCATACTCCTCCTTACAGTCTGTAGCCACCATCTCTTTTTTCTTAAAATCCATTTATCCTTCAAAACACTACAATCTAAGCTGTTTTATTCATTATTGCAACAAAACTGCCACCACTAACATCAGCAGCATCTCCCAGATACACTTATTGAACACAATTAACAATTACTTTCTTTCAGTTTCCAGAACAATGATCTCTCTCTCCTTTCACCTTCCATATCTTATGCCATCCCTTTAAAATCCTTCACAATCACTTTGTATATGTAAACCTCTTAAATGGTGGCATTCCTCAACATATCATGGTTGTTTCTGTAGGCTCTTTTGGCTGTTCTATCACGTTGGCACCTTTTCTTCCCTTTTGATTTTTACTTCATGTCTAATCTTTCTCCTTTAGCCCACATCCATAATCTTACTGACTTGGATAGTGCATTAGCACCACAAATTCAAGGTCTAAATCTTGTATCTTGTATTCTTCCACCTCTTCCATCATTCAGATTATCAACAGATCTCAGCTGAGTATTTACACCTTTCCATGAACTGGATCATTCTTCAACATACATGCTTTAATTTTAAACCTATTTATTTTAAATACATTTACAATAAGCAAAAATATAGGGAATGCTTTCCCAGAGATACCAAGATGAATGAGCCACAGGCCTCCTCTCAACTCATAAAAATTTATACAATATATTGTAATAAATGCAAAAATACACATGTAGACAGACAAGATAAAGAGAAAATACAGAAGAATAACAAGTAAAACAAAGAATGCTCCTTAGGACTATCAAAAGAAAAGTTTTGAAAGTAATGACCTTTGCTTTGGGTTGAAGGTCACACAGGATTTGTTCCATTGAACAAAGGAGAGGAGGACACTTAATACAGGTAAAAGAAACACAAGTGCACAGAAATAAAAGTTGTCTGAAATGCCAGGGTATGTTTGGTGACCTATAAGCAATTCAGTGTTTATGCCTTGTAAAGTGCAACAAGGTGTGTGGATAGGCTGATAATGATGCTAAATGGAATGGCAAGAATGATACTTATTGTTATTACCAATTGTCAGTTAATGGAGTTTAAGTGTAACACATTAATGTGAAAGTAGAGAAGAATAAGATGTGATTAACTCAGAGAATTATTTATTTCTAAATTTAAAATTACATTTAGATGATAAATGAAAATCTTTGAGGTTAAATAAAAGGCAGAAATATAAAAATTACAGATCAATATTATAGAAAAATTATTATCAAGGGTAAAAAATGAATGTTGTTCTCTTCTCCTTTTCTTTTCCTTCGCTTCTACATTTTCAGGATTAGGAGTCAGAAAAGAAACTTATTACGACTTTCATAATTTATGTTGCAAAGAAACAATTTGCTTTTATGGTGAAACACAAATGCTCTTCTTAAACATGCAATAAACCAGTTGGCACATAGCTTATTCTCCAATTTAGAAATTGTTTTATTTCAATATTGAACTGCAAGTAAGACTTCTAACTTATTTCCTGAAAGAATCGGAATAGAAATGATGTTTACTTTTCTAGGCTATCTCACAAGAACTAATTTAAAACATATATGTACATACACACACAAACAGAATATATTTCCAATGAAAACAGAAGGTAAAGATTTTTGGTGAATAGATGATGGATCTTGGATCTGAAAATGTGGAGAAAGAAAAGAGAATGCTACACTATACACACCTAACATACAAATTTATTATATATGAAATGCCTTGATAGAGAGGCTGAAGACAGCATACAAAAATCCTTACAATGTAACAGGTGAAAACTGTAAAAAGCAAATGTATTGAAAATCAGGAAAAGGGGAAATTATGGTAGGATGAAAGACAATACCAAGAATGGGTAGGAAGTGCAGGTTTTACAAGGCTCTGTTTCATGATGTTTCCACAGAAAAATCCTCAAGGTCCACTATGTAAAAATACTCTGAGGTGAGGGGTGGAGTCAAATGAAAGGACTTCAGGTATAGGATTTTGTGCTGGAATTGCTGAGTCAGGATTTTTTAGCTTATCAAAGAAACAGCCAGGCCAATGTTATTAGTAATGATAGACACGAACACACCACATGATAGAACTCGTGCTGAGAAGATATCAATTGCCTTGTTCAGTCATCATAACAATCCGAGGTATAGATCTATAAGCTCATAGATACAATTTTGAAATCCAAAACCACAGTAAAACCCAAAAATTGTGTTTTTGTTGTTTGCTTTTTCACAAATCTGACACATAAGCCCTTCTGGTGGGGAATACTGACCTGAAGTGAGGTGAACTTATTTCTAGTTTTCATTTATTTCACTGTATCTTTGAAATAGGTATCTTTGAAAAAGTACAAAAATTGCTACAGCAGATCTTCTGAGATTCTTACATATTGCATAGATATGTTCCATATTAACTTTCCAGAAGTCCAATAGTTCTGAATTCTGAAATATATCTGCCCCCAAGAGTTTCAGATAAAGGACTATCAACCTGTATTACTATATGCTTTTCCTAAGTGAAAGAAGAGAAACCCAAGATCACACATTCAAAATGTGTCCAAGGTAAGATCTGCATTCACATGTAACTTCAGGGTTTAAGCTCTTATTCAATATGTATATTGCTCTGTATAAAAATTGTGTTTACAGTAGAATTTCAGCTTCATAAAACTAGAGATTTTGCCTAAAGTATTCAATTTGTAGTTGTCAATGCCTAGAAAACCATAGGGATTACATACAAAATAGGTGTACAATGAACAAGTGTCTGGATACATGGATTTTATCTGTCAATTCAGCTTTTTGTAGATACTGACATACAGTGAGTTCAAAATATAGTTCCAAACAAGGAACACTCTCCTGTGTTCAGTTAAACATACTGCTGTGGTTTAAGAGTCCACACTAGCAGTACAACAATAAATTTCTCTTGTGAAGGACAAAACTAATGAAATTATGTGCCCAAATGTGAAGTCCACTACACAAAAATATAAGATTATAGAGTTTTTAAGGGTAGGTCAAAGATGCTTCCCAGCAAGTCATGTTAGGTCTGTTCTAACACATAAAGTTTAATGGCATTGCAAAGGATATAGCCACAATCAGCATAGCCTGGAAAATGACTAAACAGTTACATCAGGCTTGGATATAACAATATATTTTTTTATAAAATCAATTTGAGGAGTCTTATGAACTATAGAGGCCATACCCAGAGCATTATTATAGCCATATCCTGATTGTCTCCTTATTAGGAATGCTGACAGCAGAGAAAAGCCAGTGACAAAATAATGTGGCAAGTTTTCCACAAAATAAACAACAAAAAAAGATCAGCAGTGACTGGGACGAGGGCACACCCCTTGAAAAAACTCTTAAGTATGCCCAGTGTACCTCTCTTTCCTCATTCTCAGGCTATCTGTAGTGGTACTGGACCCTAATGTGTAGGAAGAAGTTTCATACTCAGATCAATTTCATATATTTTGTAACACAGATATATGTTTATTATGTACATTGTTTTATGTTGAATATTACGTTTCATTTTCAGATATTATTATATGTTTTATGATACCAGTATCTGGTGTCTGTTAAAAATTCAAGATCCTGAATGTTCTTTAGTCCCAATTTTGAGAAACAGGTGTTTGAAATAGTGATTTTTAAATTCACCTACGAAAGTAGCACTTTCTAAAAACAAAAACAAGACAAAACAAACTCTTAAATACAGAGACCTACTAAATACCGGTAGGTTGCAAGAGGAAAAGAAGGTGGGAGGACTGGCGAAGTAGGTGAAGGGAATTTAAAAGAGAGAAAAACTGCCTGAGACACTATGAATTTTAAGTTGAGTGGCATAATGTATCCAAAAGCGGTAAATATCTATAAATCAATTATGCTAGCCACATACAGTATACTGTATTTCTCTAGAGTTAATTTGCAGTCTCTAGAATCTTGTGTGGTTTCTTTGAAGATATCTCACTAAAAGAATGGGGAATATGTTAAAGGAAAGACAACGTTGTACAATTAGAGGAATGCCCTCTCTCTCTGCATGTCACTGCTCCTATGAGATAGTTTTCGTTGTTTTTTGGCTCCATAACCACAAACCAAATTATAAGGAAAAAAACAAAAAGAAGTAAAACGAAAACAATTCAAATAAGGAAATGAGAAGAAATGACATGAAAATAGAGCTTTAAAACAAAATAAACAGAAATGAATTAGAAACATAAAAACCTAAAAGATGCCGATGCTGATAGATGAAATAGATGAGTATCAGAGAAAATATAATACCTTTAAAGGAATTATGATACATTAAAATCATATAACTTGTCAAGATAAAATTAAAAACTTAAAGCCAGGAGATTTTAAAATTGGGAAAATTTTACACTTCAGAGATAGAGGACTAAGAATATGAAATAAAGCACCAAATGTATTTGAATATAAAAACATAATGTATTTGAAGGTAGAAGTGTGACTAAATACTAGAGAGAAGTTTAAAATAATGCAAAAGAGGGGCACCTGGGAGGCTCAGTCGGTTAAGTGTCCGACTTCAGCCCAGGTCATGAACCCGTGGTTCGTGGGTTCGAGCCCCGTGTCGGGCTCTGCGCTGACATCTCAGAGCCTGGAGCCTGCTTCGGATTCTGTGCTTCCTTTCTCAGAGAGCTCCCCGTCTCGCACTCTGTCTCTGTCTCTCAAAAATAGTAAATAAAGATTATAAAAATATTTTAAAAACTGCAAAACAAGAGCTATTAGCAAAACAGAACATATGAATGTAATACTGCACAAGTTCTACCACAAAGCCAGTGTAGCAGGCTTAAAGGTGAAAGAAAATTGAACATGTTTCCTTACTGAAAACAAATGTTCAAAGTGGTAAAAAAAAGAAAAAAAGAAGAAGAAGAAAAGAAACAAAACATAGGTATAGAAAAGGAGTACAATCCCTGAGCATTCCAGAAAGACTGTTTCTCGGGGGTGTGGCATTCTTTGTGTAGCAGTGGAATCTCCCTAACTGAAATCCTAGGGGATGGGAGGAAAATAATGCCATTAGACTCCCTACCCCCAACAACTTCAACCAGCTCTGAAAGGTTTAATAATGTACCTATTCTATTTATAACCTCCCAGGATCAGCTCCCCTCTCAACAGCACAAGCAATGACTTCCCCAGCCCTGAAGACCTCCCCAACTAACTTTTAATTTAGGGATTGAACGGATTTAAATTCCCTTTCCCTGTCCCTATCCCCTAATATTTTTAAGATCTTTCATTTATATTGTTTTTACACATACTTATTTCTCAAGGTTAAGGTAGCAAAGCATAACAGAAAGCACAGTAAAGTATGTTAAGTAATGAGGGATAAGAAGCAGAGAGATAAATGCCATGAACAAATCCAAATTTCCTACCTCATTAGAATATCAGGATAGAAGGGGTGCCTGGATGGCTCAGTCAGTTAACCATCAGACTTCGGCTCAGGTCACGATCTCACTGTTTGTGAGTTCGAGCCCCGCATTGGACTCTGTGCTGACAGCTCAGTATGTGGAGCCTGTTTCAGATTTTGTGTCTCCCTCACTCTCTGCCTCTCCCCTGCTCATGCTCTCTCTCTCAAAAACAATGAAATAAACATTAAAAAATTTTTAAAAAGAGTATCAGGATAGAGAAGGGATGGGGTCACATCTGAAGATAAACATTAGAGTTTCATACGTAACTCTCTGTGTTACAAGCCTTATACCCTTAGCTATTGATCTCAAAGTCCTTTTTTGTTTCCTAGCCAAAAGCTGGCCAGGGTATTGCCATGTCTGATAGTCATACTATTCTTTATCCAGGCTAAACCTGGCTAAACCTCAAGTGTACATAGTGGTGGTTGGATTAGGCAGGAGGAGGGTATAAGAAAGATACACTCTAAATGATACCAAAAGGAGAAAAATTCAAAATTTATTTAGAAAAACTTCCAAACTTCTTTGCAGAAAGTTTTTAATATTTTCCACCTATTTATATGTTAGGTGATTCTTCAGCTTTTCTAAGAGTGGTGCTCTGAGCAAGTGCCCAGCTGGCCTGCAACTTATTCTGGCTTTATTTATGTTCAAGTGTATATAAGCAAATACAATCCATTTAAGGAGTCATTAGTAATGCTCACTGGGATAGTCCCCTTTCTACACACACACACACACACACACACACGCGCGCACACACACACACACGCACACACATTTCCCTTGGCCTACTTTTGTTAACATCTAGGAATGTTTCTTTGTTTCTTGCCAGACCCCAGGGTAAAGAAATCTTGCTCAGGTGAATTACAAAAAACTACAGGCTTTACCCAGCTCTGTCTCATCTAGTTAGGACATTTCTTTCCAAATTGCCAGGCCCTTTCTAACCAACAAGTTTCTAATGGAAACAGCAGGATTAACAGCAGGTCAGTGTGTGCATGACTGTGAAAAGGGAGAAAATGGGTATCCTATTTTTTTTATTTAAAAAAATACAGATTTCATAGCAATATACCTGACATGTATATTTTGTTGATGCCAATCTATATTAATTTTAATAATTTACATGGAAAACTACTTAACTATTAAAGAATAATATTGACTACATTTATTTCCCAGACAGAAAGCTTAAACATGGGACTATGTGGTTGCAAAGAGGAGACCAGTAAATCCCCTTACTCTTCGGGGAAGAAAGCTCTAGATACTTCCCAAGGCAAAATGTCCCCATTCATTTGCAAATAATACTATCTATACTGTCTTCCGTTCCTAAATCAGGTATCTTACACATACGTTTTTCAAATTCTAGTCATTATGCTTAACATCCCTGGGTGTTTCATAGTAACGCTACAATGATAGTGACTTTCTTGACTTTTGAGTATTTCTAAAACCAAAGGTCTGAAATTTACAGGAAGAAATGTGCTTTTCTTACTTCAAAATCATTTAAAAGTATTTAATGTTATTTTACTGTTATATGATTTATACCCCATTTCTAAAAAAAGAACCGAAGTAGTTATCCTGCAGTATATTTCCAGTATAGAGGAAATATGACCTTATAAAATACTTTCATATGCAGAAATTGTTTTGTATTTCTGAATTTAGGCTATGACCTATTTTTTTTAGATTAGATTCAGGGACATTTTTATCCTAATCAAATTTTTTTCTACTCATACATTCGTATGTTAAAACTTTACCTATATTAAAACATGAATTATTGAGGGGCGCCTGGGTGGCTCAGTCGGTTAAGCGTCCGACTTCGGCTCAGGTCATGATCTCATGGTTTGTGAGTTTGAGCCCCGCGTCAGGCTCTGTGCTGACAGCTCAGAGCCTGGAGCCTGCTTCGAATTCTGTGTCTCCCTCTCTCTCTGCCCCTCCCCTGTTCATGCTCTGTCTCTGTCTCAAAAATAAAAACATTAAAAAAATTTAAAAACATGAATTATTGTACAGACATCTGAGACATCAAGCATAAAAAGACCTTATCCTCTATAGCACAGAATGGAGTACTTCAGTGTATTGAACTGTCTAATCCCTTTTATATATATTTTTTAATTTTACTCTTTTCCTTTCCTACATATAGCACTTACCAAAATTTGTAATTATGTAATTATATATATGGTCATTATTGCAATCTCTATCTCCTCTAGCAGAATGTCTCCCTGAGAGAAGTGATCACTTATAATTATTTTTATAAATAGGTATTACTAACATATTATAGTATTAATAATGTGCCAGGCATAGTTTAAAGTACTTTAAGTACTTAAATGCATTTAATTCTCCTAACAGCTCTATTAATATGATTATTATTTGTACTTTGCAAGGAGGAAATAGAAAGAAGTTAATTAACTACCCCAAAGGCCAATTGCTGAGAAGTGTGGGAGCCACTCTTCAAACCCGCGCAATTCCCTGACTTTGGCGTTTGTGTTATTAATGACTGACTATGTTATTTGGCTTGGTTTGAAGTAGGCTCTAGAATCAGACTGCCTTTTTAAACTTTAGCCCCACTCCTTATTAACACAATGACTTAGGTAAAGTTAATTAACTGTTTTGTTTTTTAAAAAATAATATATAACACCTGCCACAAAAAGCTGGTGATAAAATTAAATTACTTATTACATAGAAATATCCAGCTCCAGGGACGCCTGGGTGTCTCAGTTGGTTAAGCATCTGACTTTGGCTCAGGTCATTATCTCACAGTTCACGAGTTTGAGTGTGGCTTCTGGCTCTGTGCTGACAGCTCAGAGCCTTGAGCCTGCTTTGGATTCTGTGTCCCCCTCTTTCTCTAGCCCTCCCCCACTTACACCCCAGCTCTCTCTCTCAAAAATAAACATTTAAATTAAAAAAAAAAAAAAGAAATATCCAGCTCCTTATACCATGCTTGCTTCATTGTGGGTATTCAAAAAGATTTGTTGAATGAATGAATGAATGAATGAAGGCAAAATTACTCTATAAATACACGTAACATACCCTTCATAGCTTCTCTGTTTACTTGTTTATTTTTCAACCTATTGCCAAATTGTATATGATCAACTCCTTTGGGGAAAGAACTGTTAAAAATGCAAATGAATTCATGGAACAAAACACAGAAGCCAGTCTTTGTGACCTTGGATTAGGCAAATGAATTCTAAAATATGACAACAAAAGCATAGCAACAAAAGTAGAAATAGATGAACTGGACTTCAGAAAATTTAAAAATTTGTGTGCACCAAAGGACACATAAAGAAAGTAAAGACGATGTTAAGAACAGGAGAAAAATTTTGCAAATACTATATGTGATTAGGGGCTTATGTTGAGAATATACAAAAAACTTTTACAATTTAACAATAAAAGGACAAATAACCAAATTTAAAAATGGGCAAAGAATTTCAATACACATTTCACCAAGGAATATACACAAGTGGCCAATATGTGCATGAAGAGATGTTCAACATCACAATCTATCAAGTGTCAATGAGATACCACTTCACACATAGGGTTACTTAATTAGAAAAAGAAAAAAAAAAGGTAGGCAATAACAAGTGCGGGTGAGGATGTAGACAAATTTAAACCTTCGCACATTGCTGGCAGGAATTTAAAATGGTGCAGCCATTTTGGAAAACAGGTTAGATGTTTTCCCCAAAATGTTAACACAGAATTATTTATCACAAAACCCAATGATTCAACTCCTAGGTACAACTCAAGAAAACTTAAAATACACAGCCACATAAAAAAAAATTGTACAAAAATGTTTAAAGAGTATTACTCCTCATAGTCCAAAAGGGGAACCACCTAAATGTCCATAAGCTAATGAATGGATCAACAAAAAGGTGATCACTGTTCATAATATGGAAGATTATTTGGTAATAAAAAAATTGATACATGCTAAAATACAGATGAACCTTGAAAATATTTAACCAAGTGAGAGAGACAAGTCACAAAGCTCACATACCTTATGACTCTATTTATCCGAAAAGGCTAGAATAAGCAAATCCATGGAGACAAAAAGTAGATTAGTGGTCGCCAGTGACTAAACGGAGGGGTGAATGGGAAGTGACTGCTAATGGGTATGGATTTTCTTTTGGGAGTGATAAAATATTCTAAAATTAGTGGTAATGATTACACACTGTGAAAAACTAAAAACCACTTAACCGTACACTTCAAAAGAGTGAATTTTATGGTATGTGAATTCTATCTCAATAACGCTGTTGTTACACATGTAAATGAGACAAGAGCTTCTAGTTGCAATACTTAAAGGATGTATTTCTTCACAGAAATGTGTTCTTCACAGTATGTGTTCATTTATTCTGAATTTCAGTTCCCAAGACAATGAAATGTATAGTGAGACTTATCTTTAAGATCTTTCCAGCTATGAAATTCTAGCCATAAAGAGATGTTTTGTCTAACTGAAAAATTACAAAACTACACGCAAATACACACACACACACACACACACACACTCTCTCCACATATATACTTAGTTGCTTTTATTCTACCTAATAAATTTACACTGTGAAATGTATAATTACAAATAACGTAATGTTTTATCTTAATAGAGCTTCTCAACTGAATTAACAGATCACAAAAATTTTCTTTGTCAGAGAATGAAAACACGATTTAATATATTTAAGCCTAAAATTGCATTTAGGTATACATTCATCCTCTTTTCAATATGACTGCCAGTTGAAAATACAACAGAATGTTTCATGGGATAAAAGGCTTAACAAGCGTTAGTGGGGTAGAAAGGTTGGAATTAACAGTATGTTAGAACCTGCGAATAGCTTGAAGGTCTATCAGCTTATGGGTTCAACCTGAGACGGATAATGGCAATTGTGAGGGTACAAACACAATCATGACTCAGTTTACAATTCTGGAGAGAGCAAACTGTCCTCAAATTATTATTGTGAAAGAGTAACCTGTGGTACTGTAGAATATAGAAATTTGCACTAAATTAGTAAGCCCAGTTTGATATCTGCATGTTTATTATCTCTCTTCCCATGAAAACATAACGTGAATAGCTAAAAGAAAATGGATGATAAATAGTCAGATCTCTGACTAAACCAAATGTAACTTTTGTTTTAAATGTCAAAACTAAAAATGAACAGAGAATCAATTCAAGAAATAATGGATGTACGAGCCGTAATGGACTTTGAGATTACCTGATTCAGGTAGTTGTACTGCTTTTTAAAGATGTGAGGCACTCCGGTCTCACTGCTAGATAGTAACATGACTATTACATAGAGTGTACTTCTTTAATTTCCCTTTTAAATAATAAGGCTGAAAACCTAAAAAACACTGAAAGTTACATAATCTAGTTTCTCTCCTATCATTCTCCCTCATCTGCCTAATTCCTATTCTCGCCTCTCCCATGAATGATGACTATTCTGAATTCCTTGAGTATAATTCCAGAATTTGTATGCATGCACAAGGAAATAAAAGTATAGGATATCCTCACCTCACACTCAAAAATAAGACTGTACATGATACACACTGCTGTCTGGCATCTGCTTTCATATTAAAGTTTTTCCTGGAGATATGTCCCTTTCTGTATCTAGACGTTTTCCATCTTCTTAGCATTTGTATATTATTCCATTGTTTAATATGCCATAGTTCATCTTAACTCTTAGTGCCAAATGTTTGCCATTTCAAATGCTGGTGCAAATGAATGTTTATGTATATATATGTGTGTGTGTGTCAGAATATCTCTAAGCAGCTACATGAATACGCGATTTCTGGGTGAAACGCAGATTTTACCAGGCCACATAAGTTTGGGGTAGACACAGTAATGGTAATCAATACCAATCTGACTCAACCTTCAAACACAGATATGGAAGAATTCAAAATCTCCTTCATATGGTCCCTCAGTAATTACTCTTTGTCATGTTCCCTCTCTCACTACACGGACAGCAGGTTGGTCTCAGGTTGCTATTGTGACAATTATCTCCTTTGTGTCCTGACAGGAGCTATATTTAGATGTCTCTGTTGTCTTCTACTCTGTTGTCTTCCTATTACCCCATGGTTTTCCATGCCACTTATTTTTTTTCCTAGTTTACTATTTTTTTATTTTATTTAAATCCAAGTTAGTTAACATACAGTGTAATAATGGTTCCAGGAGTAAAATATCATGTTTCATCACTTATATATAATACCCAGTGATCATCCCAACAAGTGCCTTCCTTAATGCCCATCACCCATTTAGTCCATCCCCCCACCCAATTTCCCTCCAGCAAACGTCAGTTTGTTCTCTGTATGTAAGGGTCTCTTGGGGCGCCTGGGTGGCTCAGTCAGTTAAGCGTCCGACATTCACTCAGGTTATGATCTCACGGTTCTTGAGTTCCAGCCTCATGTCAGGCCCTGTGCTAACAGCTCAGAGCCTGGATCCTGCTTCAGATTCTGTGTCTCCCTCTCTCTCTACCCTTGGCGCGCTCGCACTCTCTCTGTCTCTTTCAAAAATAAACATTAAAAAAAAATTTAAAAGAAAGAGTCTCTTATGGTTTGCCTCCTTCTCTGTTTTTAATCTTATTTTTCCTTCCCATCCTGTATGTTAATCTGTGTTATTCTCAAATTCCACATATGAGTGAAATCAAATATGTTCTTCTCTGACTTATTTTGCTTAACATAATACATTCTCGCTCCACCCACATTGTTGCATATAGCAAGATTTCATTCTTTTTGATGGCTGAGTAATATTTCATTTAATATATTTACCACTATTTCTTTATCCATTCATCAGTCAATGGACATTTGGGCTCTTTCCAATTTGGCTATTGTTGCTAGTGCTGCTATAAACATTGAGGTGCATGTTCCCCTTTGAATTAGCATTTTTGTATCCTTTGAATAAATACTTAGTAGAACAATTGCTGGATCATATGGTAGCTCTATCTTTAATTTTTTGAGGAATCTCCATATCGTTTTCCAGAGTGGCTGCACCAGTTTGCATTCCCACCAGCAGTGCAAAAGGGTTCCCCTTTCTCCACATTCTCACCAACATCTGTTGTTGCCTGAGTTGTTAATTTTAGTAAATCTGACAGGTGTGAGGTGCTATCTCATCATGGTTCTGATTTGTATTTCCCTGATGATGAGTGATGTTGAGCATCTTTTCATGTGTCTATTAGCCATCTGGGTGTCTTCTTTAGAAAAGTGTCTGTTTGTGTCTTGCTGATTTCTTCACTGGATTATTTGTTTTTTGGGTGTTGAATTTGGTAAGTTCTTTATAGATTTTGGACACTAACCCTTTATCCAGTATGTCACCTGAAAATATCTTCTCCCATTTCATCAGTTGCCTTTTAGTTTGCTGACTGTTTCCTTAGTTGTGCAGAATCTTTTAACTAGATGAGGTCCTAATAATTCATGTTTGCTTTTGTTTCCCTTGCTTTTGGCGACATACCTAGTAAGAAGTTTGTATGGCCCAGGTCAAAGAGATTGCTGCCTATTTTCTCCTCTAGGATTTTGATGGTTTCCTCGCTTTCATTTAAGTCTTTCATCCATTTTGAGTTTATTTTTGTGTTTGGTGTAAGAAAGAGGTCGAGGGTCATTCTTCTGCATGTCACTGTCCAGTTTTCCCAACACCATCTGAAGAGACTCTTTTTTCCATTGGATATTGTTTCCTGCTTTGTCAAAGATTAGTTGGCCATATATTTGTGGATCCAATTCTGGGTTCTCTACTCTGTTCCATTGACTTATGTGTCTCTTTTTATGCCAGTACCATACTGTCTTGATGATTACAGCTTTGTAATACAGCTTGAAGTCCGGAATTGTGATGCTTCCAGGCTTGGTTTTCTTTATCAGGATTGCTTTGGCTATTTGGGGTCTTTTCTGATTCCATACAAATTTTAGAATTGTTTGTTCTGGCTCTGTGAAGAATGCTGGTGTTATTTTGATAAGGATTGCACTGAATGTGTAGACTGCTTTCGGTAATATTAACATTTTAACAGTATTTGTTTTTCTGATCTGTGAGCATAGAATTTTTTTTTCCATTTCTAAGTCTTCTTCAATTTCTTTCATAAGCTTTCTATAGTTTTCAGTGTACAAATCTTTTACCTCTTTGGTTACATTTATCCCTAGGTATTTTATGGTTTTTGGTGCAACTGTAAATGGGATCAGTTCCTTGATCTCACTTTCTCCTGCTTCATTATTGATATATAGAAATGCAACCAACTGGGGCTCCAACAACTCAGGTCATGATTTCATGATTCATGAGTTCGAGCCCACTTCAGATCCTCTGTCCCCCACTCTCTCTCTGCCCCTCACCTGCTCAAACTCCCTCAAAAATAAATCAACATTTAAAAAAAAAAAGAAATGCAGCCATTTTCTATATGTTGATTTTGTACCCTGTGACTTTGCTAAGTTCATGTAACAATTCTAGCAGTTTTTTGGTGAAATCTTTAAGGTTTTCCACATATAGTATCATGTCATCTGCAAAGAGTGAAAGTTTGACTTCTTTCTTGCCCATCTGGATGCATTTTCTTTTTGTTGCCTGATTGCTGAGGCTAGGGCTTCCAACACTATGTTGAACAGTGGTGAGAGTGGATATCGCTGCCATGTTCCTGACCTTAGGGAGAAAGCTTTCATTTTTTTCACCATTGAGGATGATATTAACCATGCATCTTTCACATATAGCCTTTATGATCTTGAGATATGTTCCTTTTATCCTTACTATCTTGAGGGTTTTTTTTTTTTTTTATCAACAGAGGACACTATATTTTGTCCATTCCACTTCCATGCAACATTACCTTCATCACTTTACCTTACAATAGGGAGCATTTCCTCTCATTCTCAGTTTATTCCACACACTCAGGTGATATAATTTATTTTTCTTTACTCTTGATTTTGAGTTTTTAAATAGTAACGAATATATCTAATTAGCAATCCCTTCTGATCATCATATTCACTGACAGTTGACAGATGTCAATGCTAGGCTAGCTAACAGCCTAAGCTCTGCCATTATCTCTTATGTACAGAGAAAGACGGACACACAATCAAACACACACCCACATACAAATTTTAATTGTCCTTTTAGGTATCTTTGTCCTTCCTTTCAGTATACTTATGAGAGAGCTATTACTGAGAACTTGTGATTATTATTTTTTTTTTTTTGCCACTTGAGGTAACAAGGTTTAATGAGAACTTGTGATTTTAAAAGACTTCTAAACTTTTTAAATACTTTAGCTTATGAGTCAACAGCAATTCATAAATATATTTGTAAAATAAATGATCTTTCTATAAATTATATAATTATGACACTGTTCTGAATTATGGAAGTCTTACATAATTATTTCAAAGGTCTTCAAGAACTTAATGATTCAAATTTTCATAATTGTGTCTAATGTGAGTTACAGACTACCTTCATTGTAAGAAATAAAAAAAAATGAATTGTTCTTCAACCTTTGTTTTATGATGTGGCTCATTTTAGTTAATGTTTGATCTTATCATATCTCAAGAAACCATAAAATTGAGCAACAGTTTGTCCTGTTAATGAATGGTTTTTTCCAGATTTTAGGAAAATAAATTTAAAAATAAAATCATTTTATTTAAACTGTTGGTAAATCAACACTCCTACACTGGAGTTCATTATTTAGAATTTATACAGAACTGGAAACTCCTAATGTACTGGACCTTTTCTTACCTTTTCTGCTCTTCAGAACTACCTTTTAGATACTAAACTCTGCTAGATAAAAATAAACAATAATAGGTTATAATCATTCATTACAATTATTATTTTGCTGTGAAGATCTAGAACAATTATCATTTATACTCCTCTCTTGGCATTTATGTGCTATCTCTATCATTTTGTTTATGTGTCATCCAGTAATTAGGCTCTAGCCCCTGAAGTTAAATCATTGTGTATCATACATTTCCTAATGCAGTGTCTCTCTCATGTAGAAGCTTAAAAATTACTAGCTGAAGATGATTGTGTGATTATCATAATTTAAAGTACATTGTTAATTAAATAGGATCATTTATATTATAAAAGGATTTAGCACAATGACACACACAAAAAATCAATAAATATTTTTTTCTCTATATTTATCAATGTTTTTGGTTAATATGACATGTAAGACACTGGCATCATCTTACTTATTTTTTCAAAGTTTTTATTTAAATTCCAGTTAGTTAACATACAGTACAATATTAGCTCCAGATGTACAATATAGTGATTCAACAATTCCATACATCACCTGATGCTCATCACAAGTGCATTTCTTAATCACCATCACCTATTTAACCCATCTGCCCACCCAAATCTCATCTGGAGATCATCAGTTTGTTATCTATAGTTAGGAATCTGTGTCTTAGTTTGCCTCTCTCTCTTTTTTTCTCCTTTGCTGGCTTCTTTTGCTTCTCAAATTTCACATGAATAAAATCATATGGCATTTGTCTTTCTGACTGACTTATTTTGCTTAGCATAATACTCTCTAGCTCCATTGAAGTCACTGCAAATGGCAGCATTCCTTTTTATGGCTGAGCAATATTCCATTGTGTGTGTGCGTATGTATGTATGTGTGTGTGTGTGTGTGTGTGTGTGTGTGTGTATATATATATATACACACCACTTTTTTCTTATTCATCAATCAATGCATACTTATGATGTTTCCATAATTTGGCTATTGTAGATAATTCTGCTATAAACATCAGGGTACATGTGTCCCTTTAATGTCTTTGTATTCAGGGTACATGTGTCCCTTTAATGTCTTTGTATTTATCTATGTCTAGATAAATACCTAGTAGTGCAATTGCTGGACAGTAAGGTAGTTCTATTTTTAACTTTTTGAGGAACCTCCATACTGTTTTCCACAGCAGCTGAACCAGTTTTCATTCCTGCCAACAGTGCAAGGGGTTCCCTTTTCTCCATATCCTAATCAACACCTGCTGCTTTTTGTGTTGTTGATTTTAGCCATTCTCACAGATGTGAGGTGGTATCTCACTGAGGTTTTGATTTGTATTTCCCTGATGATAAGAGATGTTAAACATCATTTCATGTCTGTTGGCCATATGTATATCTTCTTTGGAAAAATGTCTACTCACATCTTCTATCCACTTTTTAATTGGACATTCATATTTGGGGTGTTTAGTTTTATAAGTTCTTCGTATATTTTGGATACTAATCCCTTATCAGATACGTCATTTGCTAATATCTTCTCCCATTCCATATGCTAACTTTTAGTTTTGTTGATTGTTTCCTTCACTGCGCAGCTTTTTATTTTGATGTAGTCCTAATAGTTTATTTTTTATTTTGTTTCCCTTGTCTGTGCCTCATTTTAATTAAAAATATAATAAAGGATAAGCTCTTTATTATTCCTTAAGCACTTTAGCTCTATTTTTCATGGAACAGTTAAAATACCTACTATTGAAGTAAATTTCTCTGTTGTCTTGGATAAAACAATGCTAAGTTAAAATGTAAATTTTCCCATAATACTTCACCAATAGCAAATGAGTCTAAACATTTCACACAATGTGTCAAGTCACTTAAAGGATCATTTCCTTAAATCAGTTTGGCTTTAATAAGTAACATCAAAATGTTTATCATATCTAATTCTTTTGTCTCGTTAAAAATTACAGATGCTTAACAAGAAATCTGCTAAGAGCTTATTACATATTTCAAAAGATACAATTTCTTTGATACCAAGGACTGGCTTGGTATATTTATATTTTATAAAATATAGTTTTCTATAAGGACTAATATTTAGAGAACATAAAGTATTTAGCCTTCAGAGCCAGACTTCAGTTTGAAAATAATAACTAATACTTACTAGTTGTTAAACTTTAGTATTCCCCTATGTAAAATGAAATACTTCCATGAAAGTCTAACTGTTTAGAGTGTTACTCGGGATGGAAATATTATATTTAAAAATATGGCATATAATAAATAGTTAGTAAATGTTACCCATCATATTGTAACTATATCCAATATTTTGTCGAAAGCATGTTCTATCTATGAGACAGATATGTGGTCCCATTAATGTACATAGAATACATATATCAGGAAGAGAACTGGCAATTGGCAAGAATGAAGATTTTGAGTTTGAAGACCTGGTTTAAGCATTGATTCTGCTTAGTTAACATTTTGTTTCTCTTGCACAAATCATTTCAACTAACTTTTACTTTCCTGATTAGTGAAAAGATAATATCTATTAATTAATGTGGTTTTTGCAATGTATCTGAAAATCTTTTTAAAGAGCTACAAAACTATTATTTTATTATACATCTTCATTTTTTCAAGATACTAATTAAATAGATGAATTGGTCAAAAGCTGTCCTCCTACTATTTTCTGAGTTCCTACAAGGCAGAGATCATCTTATTTCCTTTTAATGATTTCTTGAAAAACATTAATTGTTTTTTGTTATTGCAAAAACATCCCTGTCACTAGGAGTATACCAACAAAATATGTGGCATTCAAGCTAATTTTTTATTAATTATTGGAGAAAATACTATATTCTACACAAACTATTTTAATTTTTTTTTTCAACATTTATTTATTTTTGAGACAGAGAGAGACAGAGCATGAACGGGGGAGTGGCAGAGAGAGAGGGAGACACAGAATCGGAAACAGGCTCCAGGCTCTGAGCCATCAGCCCAGAGCCCGATGCGGGGCTCGAACTCACGGACTGCGAGATCGTGACCTGGCTGAAGTCGGACGCTTAACCGACTGCGCCACCCAGGCGCCCCTACACAAACTATTTTAAAGAAAATATTGGGCAAGTTCATTTAATTCAGAACTTAAAAACATTCTGTAATTTTAATTTAGGTCAGAGATTGTATTTTGTCAAAATGTATCACTAACAGAATGAAATATGAATTACCTTTCATTACCACTGAACACTAAGAATAAACAATTGGAAAGTAAACTACTGGGAAGAAGTCAAAAAGTAATAGTAAACAAATGCAAAATATAAATTTTATAAAATTGCATGGCTATTAAACAGAACTTATGTGGAAAGAAGTATACTAATTTACACAAATTTATGTTAATGAAGTATTGCAAATGCTACTTACATCAAGTTACAATAAATGTTATTGAGATTACATATAATTATAGAAGCCAGGCACTTGGTGGAGGCCACTGCACAGACCAGACTTCACTCGCTCACCTACCTCACTCTATTCCTCTACAACCATGTCTGAAACACCCAACATGGCTGAGATTGAGAACTGAAGAAGACAGAAACACAGGATAAAATTCTACGACCTTCAAAAGAAGTGACAGAACAGGAGAAGCAACCAGGCAAATCATAATAAAGCATGCACCACCAATATGCACTGTACATCCCACAAAAGCACTGTTATTTTACTTCTTTTAGCTGTTTAACTTTGTAAGATGCAGAGAGGTTGGATCAAGTTTAAATGACTGTGCTGCCCCTTTTCACATCAAAGAATCGAGAAGTACTGCCAACAAAGGCCATGCCAGCCTCTACCACCTGCCTGTCTGGCCAGCAGGGAAGGAAAAGAACTTGCATGTTGGTGAAGGAAGAAGCTCGGTGGGAGGACAGTGAAATCTAGAGTAAAAACCAAGCTGGTCCAACGTGTTCTGTAGGCTACAAAATGCAGTTTACTCAGTGTTATTTTTTGTTGTTATTCAAATGATTTTAATTACTGGAATGTACAATGTTTAAATATGCAAATAAATAGTTTTAAAATCTGAAAAAACATACAGAAAACTGTAATAATTCTTACAAGTTGGACTTCAGAGAAAATGAATAAATTTTAAGAATTAAAACGTATTCAATGTAGAGATTTGGAAGCTTATTTAATCAGGCTTATTTTACAACTTTTTTTCTTTTTTAAATGTTTTAATTTTTTATTATTTTTTGTTTTAGAGAGAGAGAAAGAGTGCAAGAGGGGGAAGGGGCATAGGGAGAGGGAGAGACAGAGTCTTAGGCAGGCTCCACACTCAGCACAGAGTCCGACACAGGGCCCAACCTCACAACCCTGGCATCATGACCTGAGCTGGAGAGTCAACCAACTGAGTCATCCAGGCACCCCAGTAATTATTTTTCTAAGGTGTAATTTATCATCCCTGGTGCAAAGTATTTATATTTTTTTCAGCTAAAATATCAATAGGGAGCTTAACACACACAGTAATCAGTGAACTACAGACTACAAAACTAACCACACCACAACATCTAGGACAAGATCAAAACTTCTGGCCTGTGTGAAAAAAGTTTTCTAGAATGCATGCATAAGGGACATTACTTATTAAGATTAATATATCCTATGCTGATCAATAGATCATTTGCTAAAATTGTTGTTCACTATCAGTAAAGAGCGGCCCTTAAATAAAATCAGTGAAAATAACCCCTTCCTCACTTGTTGGCTAAGGTCAAGTATGGTTAACACTCAGTGAAAACAATTAATAAATCATAACATGTTTTAAGAAGATGTGGAATTGCATATGATTATATTATTACAAATACAAGTAACATGCTGATGGTCTTTATTGAAACGAAAATTACGGCCCAATAGTTAGGCATTGAGGTGTCACATAAAAACCTAGCAAATACCATAAAGGAGATCAGTGGTATTTCCACTGGCTTGCTGTGTAACCCTGGACAAACCAAGTCACCTTTTGTGACTTGGCTGTTTAATTTTTGAAAACATGATGACTGAAGTGATAAACTCAAATTGGTATTATTCAAAATGACCAACACTAATTACATAAATATATCTAACTGGGAAGGCATTTCATCAGATCACCAGATTGTAACATAAAAATTCCACAAGAATGAATATCCAGATAGCTTTATTTTCTGATCCATGTACTTATTTTCCCCTGACTAGATCAATAAGTATGAAAAACAATGCTCTCCAGATCATTTCTTCTAGGTTGGGGCTTAGGTAGATCTTCAGTTTAGGTACTGAATTCAACTATGAATTCAACTGTACTATCCCATCAAATATTCTGAGAACTTAATATGTATTAATCATCAAGTGGCAGATGACTTCTAAAAATAACTCTTCAAATACTAAATTTCTGAGGATGCTGATTATATAAAACCATCCAAAAACATAGATAAGCCATGTCATCTAGCATGCCACTATATTATACAGATAGAAATTCACATCTCCATTTCCCCCATCGTGACAAATTAATAAAACCTTTTCTGTTTTCACACACACACAAAAAAATAGTATGAAACAAGAATATTATGATGCGTCTCTAAATTCTTCAAACTTAGGGGAGCCTGGGTCGTTCAGTCAGTTAGGCTCAGGTCATGATGTCATATTCTAAGTTCGGAGCCCACACAGGGCTCTGTGCTGACAGCTCAGAGCCTGGAGCCTGTTTCAGATTCTGTGTTTCCCTCCCTCTCTCTGCCCCTCCACTGCTCATGCTCTCTCTGTCTCTCTCTCAAAAATAAATAAACATTTTAAAAATAAAAAAAATTCTTCAAATTTAAACAGTATATTATTTATAGGACTTAATCACACCCCCCAAAAAAAAACAAAAACAAAAACAACAACTTGACCCAACCACTCTGAACCCAGGAAGCATTTTAATAATAAAATATAAATTTCTTAATTAAAAAAAAAAACTAAAAACATGAAAAGAACCAAAAACTAAGCATAAAATTACATAAAACAAATACTTTCCTATTTAATTAACTGTTGCCACCTATAAATATGTTCAAGACTGTCTTAGATTTATAAATTCAATAACATGCAGATTTATTCTCATGATAAATAGGTTAGGTGAAGAGAGGTTTCAAAAACAAAAATTCAGAAAAATGTAATTTAGCATTAGTGTGATCACGGCAGTTTCAAGACCAGTCACTGCCCCTTTCTGTATTTTTTTAATCCATTATACACTTTTCTGTTTGTACTTTTGTTTCATAGTTTGCATGAGTATTATTCTCCTCTTTGTTTTCAGTTACTCTATTTTTATTACTTATTCTCATTTACTTATTTGCATTCAATCATTACCTAATCCTTCATTAGCATACTTCCGTTCTTTTTTAATCTTGATTCTTGATTCTTTTGCTTAATGCTGAAGATTTGGGTTTTGCTTAATGCTGAAGATTTGGCCTCTATTTATCATCTTGTTCCTCCTTCAAATTCCCTTTCTTTCACCTAAATTCTGTGTCCTACTATGCTTGTGTGTGAGTGCTAGGTATATATCTGCAGATATAACACTGTGTAGCATGAGTCAGAATATGATCAGAAGAGGAAGTCATGATACAGTAACAAAACGCAGGATAAAGATAGGTTTTAGTTTCTTCAACAAAATGGTTAGAAAGTAACATTTTGAGAATAGACTCTCTTGGTACTTCCTTAGTACCGGTTTTAGTAGATTACTGCCAATCTTTCCAGACCTGAGACCTAGATGCAGAAGACACTTGGTAAATATAATCAAGTGTTACACTGAATGTACTTTACCTGTTCATTTGTCCTATTCATGTTACATATTTTCCTTTGTATCAAAACATATAGTAGGTCATTTAAATAAATATTTAAGTGTCATTCAAAAGAAGATATCTGTTATAATTTCTCTTTCCCAGCCAGAATTATAGTTTCTAGTATGATTTAAAACTCTAACGGAAGGGCGCCTGGGTGGCTCAGTCAGTTAAGTGTCCAACTCTTGATTTTGGATCAGGTCATGATCTCCCAGTCAAGAGACAGAGCCCCACCTCAGGATCAGCACAGAGTGTGGAGCCTGCCTGGGACTCTCTCTCTCTCTGTCTCTTCCCCTCCCCTGCTCATGCACACTTACTCACCCATGCTCGCTCACGCTCTCTCTCTCTCTCTCTCTCATAATAAATAAACTTTAAAAAATAACTCTAATGGAAAATAACTCTGTTCATACCTCTGTCGATTTATCCTTTAACTGAGGTTTAGCTCAAGAACGTAGATGTAATCACACACTGCATTTCCAGCCAATGGGGCTGGAAAGAAGATCTATGCAGTCTGGCTCTAAAGGATTAGGAACTATGGCATTACCAGTTTGTCACAGTATTATTAAATAAAACTATCAATCACAAGGACTGAGAGTACACAGATGCATAGTGACGACACTTTTAATGTTTTGTTGGTGTTTATCAAATGAAAGGTAGCAGTGTTAAGAATACATTCAATGAAATATTTTATCAGTGATAGAAGCAACATTTTTAAAACATGATTTGGAAAACCATCAAGACTGTCAATTTCTTGAAAATATACTTCTAAGAAGCAGTTACTGAAATAAAATTATTAAAATACAGTTTGATGTCTGTATTTTTATTATCTGTTTGATACGTTATTTTACATTTGATAAAATATGTCTATTTTACATGTATTATCTTATTTTTCATTTTTAGATTTTTAGATTTTTACTAAGTATTTCCCATGTAATTACATCTTATTATCTGACAATATAATGTTTTAAATATATATATACATAGGTTTTCAAGTGAAATGCTTCCTTAGTATATTAGTAAATGTATAATTATGTATCTAACAATATTTATTAATTAATCTCAAATTGAATTCACATTTAGAATTATGAAAGGAAGCAATAATTAAGATTACAAGATTTACATGTTCATATTACATTAAATTTTAATCCCACATTATAGTTATCAACATTTTGGGGTTTTTTTTTATTTCAAACATGAGGTATAAATTTACATGGATAGGTAATTTCTTCTACTCCTTTAAAAAATAATGTTTAAACTTTTAGAGAGAAATCTTTTAAGGTTGTATGCATGATTCTAGAGATTGCCTATATAAATGAAGAGGAAAGAAAATGATATGGATGAATATGATTGGCCCTGTATGACTGGTAAATACGACGAAAAATATATTATGTCAGTAATGGAGGGTAGGAGAGGCAATAAGGGAATATTCAGGTAAAATAATAATTTTTAAATCATACAGTCTTTTTTTTTCCTTTAGCTACAAGGGATGTTACTGAGAAAAATAACAATATTTTAATAATGCCTATATTTTAGGTAAGTAGCATATCAGTGTTAATTTTCCAATTCTAACTATTTCAGGAAGTAAGAGATTATCTTTGCTGTTTTAGAAATGTACACTAATGTATCTAAAATTAAAGAGTTATCATGTGTGCAATTTACTCTTAAATGGTTCACAGTAATACATACAATTTAAAAAAAAAACAAATTTGTTTTTAAATGATACAGATTCAGGCTACATAATTGAAATGTGCCTTAGGTCAACCAATGTAAATCTGCAATGACTAAAGTCATAATGAGTCCTACTGGTAGTTGTCAGTGGTATGTTTCCATAAAATAAAGTTTCAGACAAAAACTGTAGGTTTTTCAAAAACAGAATGAAGACAAAGACACTATGACAGACCTGTCATAGCCTGAGGGCGGGTCATTTTTTTTTAATGGCTTTTCAGAATCAATTTCAGCAGCAGATACCAGTGTGGGAGTCTTTTCACAAAAGCAAGGAAAATACTGTAATGGGAGAGTGCTAGTCTTTTATAGCAAAGCTGCCTATGGCAACTCAACTTGCTATTACCTGTCAATACTTCAACAGAAACAATGGAAAAGGGATTGCACCTAAAAAGTCCAAAGTAGTAAGAGGATAACAGTGGGTACAGAGAGAGACAACACACGCCTTGAGGACAGATTTTTTTTTTATCTACATCTGTAATCCACTCAGTCCTCTCTTTATCCCATAACATTTTGTTTTTCTACCTAAAGATCAGAAAAACTACTGGGGGAGGGGAGAGGCAAACCCCAGGGAGCATTTCTAAATGTTAGATGATATTTATTATTTTCAAGGTAAACAATGTGAGTAGTCAATGGCTACAGTAAGAGTAATACTATTATTATTGATAATATTGATAACATTATTTAATATTTAAGCTCACTCCACGCCAGAGGCAGCATTAAGCACTTAACTATATACATTATGGCTTTTAATGCCTAAAATAATTTCATAAGGTAGGTACTGATAGTTTCAGTTGGAGATAGGGATATTATGAAGTTGCATAAATTGCTCAAGATCACAAAAGCAGCAGTTAACAGTTTAACTTCAGAGCTTACACCTCTATAAAACAGTTTGATGACCATATGCAACTTCACAATGTACAAAATGTTCCAAGTGTATTCCATATAGAGACTGATAGATTAACCAATCCATTATGTGTCAGTATTTCTAACTTAACTTTTAGAAAATACAGTATTCCTCGACATCAAATTATATGAATTTCTTATGAATTTGTGAATTCCCAACTTATGTGAATATTTCCTTAGCTGACAATAAGGAACAAACTATTTTCAAGTAAGGAAAATGTAACGTGCTAGGATCACAACTGAAGCTAGAAATTTCTGGCTTGATTTTATTCATTCAACAAATTTTATTAGGTGCCTATTTTGTCCAAGGCAGTGTTCTGGATACCAAGGAAGGCATGGTTAAGGAGACATAAATTCCTGGTATTTTGGAAATTTTTTCTTTGTGGAAAAAAAAAAAAAACAAAATATAAAAGATAAAAATATAGAGCACAGAATAAGATAATAAGAGCTAGGATAAAAAGTAAAGTAGCAATACTGCAATAGACAGAATAGGTCTGTCTTATGTTGAGTAAAATCTACAATTCCCCATATTCCATTCACTGATTTTAGTTTTTCCCACTAGAGGCAAACAGGAGAAAAAAAGAATCTTTTCTTTTAAAGAAAATAGCCTTTAAATTGTTTAATCATCTTTGACATCCTACCAGAAAATCTTCATATTTAAAATACACAGATTCTAATTTTATTAAATGCACATGATATGAAATTATTTTGTCTATTCTCCCCTGGACTCGATCCATTCTATTAATGTCCCTCTACAACCATGGACAAATCTAAAAGAGTCACAACATGTGGTTGGATCAAGGCAGAGTAAACTTTTTCACTTTTTCTTTCTGTATACTGGAGTTCTATATCCTATGGATAACAACATGAATTCTAATAGAATTGGGAATAAAGGTCAGTTCTGACATTTATTACTAAATGGTTTTGGACAGGTTATTTATTCTCATTCCATTACTGTTCTTTATTGGTATACGATTCATAGGAATCTCGATCTCACTGCTTTGTTGTTGAAGATAAATAGGTGATTATACGAAAGTTAATAGCTGAAGGTATACAGGTAGTACATAGTTAATGTTAGTTTCTCTCTTCCTCCCATATTGAGTTCAGAGTTGAGCTAAATTTGCATGCTCTAGTCAAAGTTTACCCTCCTCTCTCACTGTATCCTTGTTTTTACTGTTTCCAGTTGTTCTGTTCTGGGTTTTTGTTTTTTAATTTTTATTTATTTTTGAGACAGAGAGAGAGAGAGAGAGAGAGAGAGAAACAGAGTGCAAGTGAGGGAAGAGCAGAGAGAGAAAGAGGAACACAGAATCTGAAGCAGGCTCCAGGCTCTAAGCTGTCAGTACAGAGTCTGATGCGGGGCTCAAATTCACTAACCCTAAGATCATGACCTGAGCTGAAGTCAGACGCTCAATTGACTGAGCCACCAGGTGCCTTTTTGTGTTTTTTCAAGACATTAGAGTTAACTTTGTTAAATACAATCTTGAACATCCTCATCGATTCTCTAAATTTTTCCCAGTTTTTTTTTTTTTTTGGGGGGGGGGGGCGGTTTCAATGTTGTAATTCAACAAATTTCTATTCTTTCCAGCTTCATAGCACCTGCAAGGTTGAGAAGATGGTTTCTAATATTCTTATCCAAGTTAATCATGAAAATTTAGAGTATGACAAAGTCAGGGATGGAGTCTTAAGCCACTAGTAATCTGCATTTCAGTTCATACTAATCCATAACTCATGATTATCTAAATATGATCTTTCAACCAATTAAAATCCTGCCTGTTCTATCATCTGTCAATATTTTTCTATCTTGCCAAAAGAGACATTAAAAGAGATCTTTGAAATGTCTTATTGCAATGTAGATACATTAACTCCACATCTTTTTTTTTTTAGAGTGTATTTGAAGGAAATTCCAGTCATAAAGATTGTAGTACCTACCTGAGAAACAATTATGACATTCATAGCATCTACTAAGGTGGAAATTTACACAATTAGATATTCAAACAAATCCTTACAAGTGTGAAGCTGCTGCACATGACACAGTTTTAACAGTTCCCAGGTTTTTTTTTGTTTTGTTTTGTTTTGTTTTTAGCTACAGAGAAAATGGTCACATTATTTTGTAAAGGGAATCAGGTTCATGTCATATCAGTCACTGAGTTTTTATGTAACAGAGGAAAATGATGTAAAGAAAACACTTTATAAAGTTTTTAAATGTATATACGCCATACTGTCCCTTGCCCATACCTCTCCTATGTATGAGGAGTATAGTAAAATCAATTAAATGACCACTTTTTTTAATTTTTTTTTACATTTATTTATTTTTGAGAAACAGTGAGACAAAGAGTGAGCAGGGGAGGGGCAGAGAGATAGGGAGACACAGAATCTGAAGCAGACTCCAGGCTCTGAGCAAGCAGTGAGCACAGAGCCTGATGCAGGGCTCAAACCCACGAACTGTGAGATCATGACCTGAGCCCAACTTGGACGCTCAACCAACTGAGCCACCCAGGCGGCGCTTAAATGGCCACTTTTAAAAACCATAATTTCTGTGTAAAAATATCAGATATTGGTAGCCATATCAAAGTACTGTGGAAATTATTTTTATAGATGAGCTTTTCACTAAATACCTAGTTCAGAATTCTTTTCTAGAATGTCAAACTTTCTAAATTATCAACATTATGTTATTACTTAGTATACTATAAAATTGTTGTGTATGAAAATCAATTTGAACATTATTAGGTTAAATACAATGAAGGATCAGTTTCCATTATTGTGATGCTACTTTGGGTGTATGTTAACATGTACTGTGAATCCCCAAACAGAAATGTAGTATGCTACCATTCCTCATGATCCACTAACCACAAAACCTAGTTTTCTCATATAACTTACTAACATTTCCCAATTTCATCTTTATAATAGTTATTGAGATTAGATAATAAATATTTTAACCACAAGAAGTATTACAGGGACTGAGCTCTAATGTTGGAGTTAAGAGTCAGGTCTATCTCTCACACACAGACACACAGACACACACAAAATCATAGGAGGCAAGGAATCAGTAATTAAATTAAAAACTTTTTGTATGAAATGAGACTCATGAGAACAGGGAGTAGTCAATGTTTGGTGGTCATTGCTGGAGTACTATGTACCTAGGACTGCTTAAAAAGAACAAGACTTGGGAGAACAATGCAGGATCCCAGTGATGTGAACTGAGAGCCCTCAAGTGATGTGGTTACTGCTAAACCTAGCTGATCTGTAGCATGCTTATTTAGATTGTGCTTTTACCCTTCCTCAGGATGAAGAATTATATTAACATTCAGAAGATCTAGTCATGAGGAAATGTAGAAGGCAAGGGAATGAGTTGGCTGATGACTGGAGAGAGGCCCAAGGATACTACTGTGACTATACTATTGGAAATGCTATTACAACTTCAGGAAAATAGTGAAACTACAGGCAGAATATTGTGACTATATAGTAAAGTCAGAGAAACCAAAGCTTTCTTCTGGTTTTCAATACAGCCAGTGACCTAAAACAGTAAAAACTCTTCCAGGTACATAAAACTCTCCTCTTTTTCCTGACAGCAATATCAGCAATTGCCGTCAGCAAAACAATTTGGCAGAAAATTGATCCCTTTTAGAGTTCTCTGACAGAAGATGAACAAACAATCTCCTTAAGCACCAGGTAGCACTGGTAGGAAATACATAGTAACTCTTCCAACAACAACAGGAAATATTTTTTTTAAATATTGTTTCACAAAAAAAAAAAAATGTTGAACATCTTTATTAGCCAAGAAAAATTGTATTTATACTACAGACTTTAAAACTCTTTTCAAAATGTAAGAAAGGCCCATTCTAAACTGAGAAATTGCTTAAAATAGGTAATCTATCATCCCATGTTCTGGCAATTATTCCTGCATAATATTAAGTCATAATATCAAGATAGTATCCACCAGAGATAACTTTCCACTTCTATTTACATCTTTCTTTCTCTCCACTGACTATATACCCTTATTCACGTTTCTGCTCCTGGGCACAGCTACAGCAACATGGCTTAGTCTCCCATTTATCCTGGTCTAACACACTTATTAGCCAGGAATTGTCAAGAGAAGTAATCTTTGATAAATATTCCTGTCTTTCGTTGAGGGACATACTGGGAGGTGTGATCAAGGCTTATAAAAATATATTTCACAATGTATCTCATTCTCTGGATACTGCCTACTCTTCCTTCAAGCACAGTTGCTTTTACTGTTTTGTCTTTCATAATATCTCCTATACAAAATAAAGAAGCAAATAAAATATTTTGGGTACATAAAAAGAAGAAGAAAAATATCAGAATTTGCCATTTCTGGATATATCTAGGTATCATCCCTCAATCTCCATTACATCTTTTTATTCCTAGAGTTGAAATATTGTTTAGGAAAGTGAGAAATACCATATTCTGAGTATCTAAAGTTATACATGCCTTACATTATTAGAACTGAAATATAAATATACATAAGTAGATAAATCACTATCAACTGTTTAAACTCATAGCCCCAGTGTACTTTGAAATTGTTGTATTCCACTAAAAATGTCTGCTCTATTAGGGTTTATTAAGCATATTACATCTGCAATTGAGAGGTAAAAGAAACACAACAGTTATCTTCCATTTTACCTTATCATCAATACCAAATTAATGATTGACATACAGGGAGTCATTTTTACATCAAATCTGTAAAGGTGACACAAATATATAAGTATCTCAATTAAATTTTCTAGTCCTTCATAGCACTGTCTGTTTATATTTCCCTGATATCTAGAAAGTTAGTCACAATATTTTGTATAAATTCAAAATAATTCAATAAACAATATATTTATTTACATAGCAATTTGTTTTAATACGTATTTTCTTTTGAGCAACTTTTGATACATATCTTATCCAGGACAGTGAAGCAAAACAGATTTTGTTATCAATTGGTGCTATAGAAAAGTCTTAAAAATAATAGGGGCTTAATTTAAGAATAAATATTTTTTGCTTATAATATTTTCTCTTTTTTACTACCTGATTTTCCTTCTCAAAGATCTTCTTTTGTTTTTGCTGCCTGTAATGCTATCTACATAGCTGCCAACTAAAATTAATTCCCATTTATTTCAGTAACATATTTTGTCATTACTTTGACACTACTGAAATGGAGAGTGTTGACAGTTTAATTTTTAATTGTCATACATCTGGACTTTAAAATTAATATTACAGTTCTGGTTTTCCCTTAAGAAATATAAAACAGAATACATGGTACATATCACTCTGATGATCACATTAGCAATGCCCTAACTGAATGTGAATATAGAATAATTATCCCCAATAAAATCTAGCCTGTAGAAAAGAAAGGGATCACAAAGTAGCAAAATGACAGACATGTTTCCTAGTTAGGTTGAAACAGTTAAACAACAACAACACAACAAAAAGATGTAGGCATTACTATTTGAAAATACTTTGACCTCATTGCAGAGTTTTATCTGGAGGACATCACTGAATAGAATAGCATACAAAATTACTACCACATAAAAATGAATTTTAATTGTCAGATCACATAATGATGTGTATGTTGGGGTGACATTTCACAAAGAGCATATTTTAGCTATTGAAGTATTAGAGGACTTAGTTCAAGGGTAAATTGCCAATTTATACATAACACAATACAAATTAAGTGTTTTACTTCCTATGTTTAACTCTTTAGAGCCCAGGGTAGGCCACCACAAAATGTGTCACAATGGCATATTTATTATTTTGAAATAAAGTTACTTAGGAAACAGTCAGTACAGGGAGAACGCTCTGACCATTCTTTGTCCAGAAAGCAGGAAATAAATCTCCCATGTGAAAGGTACCCTCCTTGCACCAGGAGGTAAAGAGACATCCTTATTACCAGAGATAGGAAATTCAGAGCCAAAAAAGCTATACAAACAAATCTGGTTACTTCTACTTTTAGTGCCCCAGCTCCCATTTAGAGTTCTTTACTGCTTGAAGTTTCTACACATTAAGCTTTCTTTGCCATGCCAATTCCTTACACATTTGTTTCTTTTTCTAATATGTACAAAAGCCGAATATCTCAGTCACTTGTGGGGGGGGGGGTCTCAATTTTACTGCTTGGCTTCAGCATGAATGTATTAAACCTTTTTAATCTGTTTCATGTCAATTTGATTCTTAATCAGCCAAAAGAACTTTGAAAAGTAGAGAAAAATTTCCCTCCCAACAACTCAAAATAAAGTCTTTCCAATTGAAAACAAAGGATATGCAAAATGTAGAACTATATTTAAACAAACATTTGTTTATTCTAATTCTTTTTAATGTTTTAATTTTGAGAGAGAGACAGAGTGTGAGCAGGTAAGGAGCAGAGAGAGAGGGAGGCACAGAATCCGAAGCAGGCCCTAGGCTTTGAGCTGTCAGAACAGAACCCAACTCTGGGCTCAAACCCACGAACGAAGAGATCATGACCCAAGCAAAGTCAGGCTTAACAGACTAAGCCACCCAGGCGCCCGTCTAATTTTTTTTTTAATTTTTTTTAATGTCTATTTATTTTTGAGAGAGAGAAAGAGAGACACAGCGTGAGAGGGGAGGGGCAGAGCGAGAGGGAGACACATAATCCAAAGCAGGATCCAGGCTCTGAGCTGTCAGAACAGAGCCCTACGTGGGGCTCAAACTCACCAGCTGTGAGATTATTCCCTGAGCCAAAGTCAGCTGCCCAACCTACTGAGCCACTCAGGCACTCCTCATCTAATTTGTTTTTAAAACATATTTATGGTTACCTCATCATTCAGGAGCTCTAAATCATGTCAAAGGCCTAAAACTTTACAACTAAAACTAAGTGATATTAATTTTGTGTTTGTTTTTCTTTAAACACAGATGAAAAAAAAATGCATCAAAGAGCTATAGTTTATAAATTCCATTACTGTAAGGATTACACATCTTGACTTCAGTTTTTATAATATCAACATGGTTACAACAAACTAAAAATAACATTAGGGAAAAAGTGGTTTTAATTCCTTATCTCAGACTGTGTAAGAATGTCTCTATTCTTTGTAACTCCAAGTGATATTCTTTGTTGCCACAAATAAAATATCTAATGTAAAAATTGAGCATTAAAATACTTTTAAAATTCACCAAATACAGGAGTGCTGATGCATAGGGGCACTTGCACCCCAATGTTTATAGCAGCACTTTCAACAATAGCCAAATTATGGAAAGATCCTAAATGTCCATCAACTAATGAATGGATAAAGAAGCTGTGGTTTATATATACAGTGGAATACTACTTGGCAATGAGAAAGAATGAAATATAGCCTTTTGTAGCAATGTGGATGGAACTGGAGAGTGTTATGCTAAGTGAAATAAGTCATTCAGAGAAACACAGATACCATATGTTTTCACTCTTATGTGGATCCTGAGAAACTAAACAGTAGACCCTGGGGGAGGGGAAGGAAAAAAAAAGTTACAGAGAGGGAAGGAAGCAAACCATAAGAGATTCTTAAAAACTGAGAATAAACTGAGGGTTGATGGGGGGTGGGAGGGAGGGGAGGGTGGGTGATGGTCACTGAGGAGGGCACCTGTTGGGATGAGCACTGGGTGTTGTATGGAAACCAATTTGACAATAAATTTCATATTAATAAATTAATTAATTAAGTTAATTAAATTCACCAAATAGCAAACAAATACTAACAATTTACAGAAACTACCCAAACTATTTAGCCATATAGTTATTTCCAGAAGTGGTCAAAACTTTTAATTATATCCAAAGAGATGTGCAATATCAAAGGGTAGTCTAAATATGTGTATTATAAATGTTTATGAGAATAAATCAAATCATAAAGATCAACATTTATGGAAGGAAAGTTAACATGACTATTTTATAACACTACATATTCTGAACAATGACCCTGGAGCTGACCTATTTTTCTGACAGATGCATTTTTATATTTCAGAGGACACACCTAACACTTCTCAAGATGTAAGGAAACATCTTTAAAGTGACAAGCCCATGGTGCATGATGGTGATCCAGGTTTCTCTCACAGCCCCAGCTTCACAAGCACTACCCTTTGGACAGCTTCCAAGGCCATTCCTAGAATGCCTGAAATGCATCACGAATCTCTACAGTCAATATCACTGAAACCTCAAGAGTTCTTCACGACTTCACATAATGAAGAATACCTAGACACCTACTAGCTTGAAGCGTATTCTATCTGGAATTTTATTAATATATCAGTTCAAATATATGTGTGACTCCCAATTATTTGTATGCTTCCTGGTAACTCCTCCCACTATTAATATGTGGAACATTAGCTATATGAGTAGGATAGCAATCCAGGATTACTGGCTAACAGAATGTAGAACGATGTTTTTAAGTGTTACTCCATGTAAATTCCTCAAAGCCCTCTACATATGAAGGAATGATGAGCCTACATTATCTAAGGTGATTTTCTGTGCACTAAAGGTATAAAAATGACAAATATGCAAAGATTCTAATAGAGTTTCAATCTATTTGAGACTCTACAGACAATGTACACAAACACCCTCATTTTAACTACAATATCTTTCTTCATCCCCTTTTTCTTTTAATACTTGGGATAATACTTTGATTAAAGCAAGAGTTTCATCAAGTATAGAAAAAGCTTACAGACCAATATATCATTAAGATAGAGTAATATATTACATTTGGAAGAAAAGAATGGATAATAAATTTGCTTGTATTTTAGCAGCTACAAGGAACAATGTGTAGGTTTAAAATATTATTAAATACCAAGAAAATACTCCTGATTTTCTAGGAATACATTACTTGGAAGCAAACTCACAAGCGATATTTGAATTTTATAAATCCATTTTATAGTGAGGCTTCAAATAACTCAGGTAATAAGCCAAGCATCATTAAAAGGAGATAGGGGTAAAGGAAGAAGGAAAGGGGGAAATAAGAAGAGGAAGAAAAAGGAAAAGAAACACACAGAGTAACCACTACACCTCAGATCAGTACAACTAAAAAGGTCAGAAAATATCCGACTATTCAGAATAGTGGGAGAATTAATCACTTTATCTTTTAATCATTTTAAGGGTCTTAAATATATTTACCCTGGGATAAATCTTGAAGCCTTCCAGGAATAAGTGGAAGCCAAAATGCTGAACTGGAATGACTCTTATGCTAGGAGTAAGGTAGAATTGAGCTCAAAGATGTATTTTAACAACTTCTAACTTTTCCTTTTGGAGCTTTGATACAATGCTTAATAATTTAGTTTATATTTGTAAAGAGAGTTTAACACTTACAAACAGAATTTCAAAATATCATTTTTTAAAATTTCAATTTGATTTTTTAGAAAAGATGTACTCTAATAGTATCTAACAATGTTTATATCTATCTCCTGCAATAATCAAGATATTTGGCAAAATTAAAGAATTGACTTTAAGAAGACTATTGCAGTGATCTGATATATGTATATAAAAATATTATATACATATAGAAATATATATGCATACTTGCACACTCATCCTCAAAAAATAAAACCAGTTATAAAATAAAGGTTATCCCTTTTTAAAACTGAAAGTTAATTTATCTTACAAATATCTTCAAGTCCTCACAAATATATGTCATTGATGAATCATACAGACTTTTTTCTCAACAATTGCTTTTAATTTCCAACAGCATATACCCATATTGTTACAAATGTTAAGTGAATATTAACTGACTTTATATCACATACCTAAATTTTTCAACTATTTTTTAAATTAATATCACAAATATGATGTATACGAGACTGAAGAAAGCTAAAAAGACATTAATCAGGTTTAGTAATGGCTACATCTAACATATTTAAAAAGCCCCCTATAGTCCAGGTTCAAAACTTTCCTTCCTCCTCCCCTGTTGGACTCCGCTGTTGCCATGCAGCTATCCAGCCAGCGTACTCTCACTCCCTTTTGTATGGGTGTTATACTGTTGCCATGGATATAGCTATCTCTACATTTTTTTCAGCTCCTCTTTTAAAATATGTTTTCTTCTCCAATCTCAGTAGAACATGTAATGTCATATACTCAATATAGTCACTTAACAGAATACAAAAATTATACTAAATTCTATATCCCTGAAATCATTTCAATCATAGCATAGCTATAAATATATTCAAACCCTAAATGTGTAGACACCTACCCGCTACATTTTTAATACTAATGGAATGCTCACTGACATACAGAAATTACATAGACCCAAAAACCTATTTAAAAAATGTATTTCAACTTAGGAGAAAAAATAAAATACCTGAAAAAACAGTAACAAATTTCCAGTCTGTAGACACCCTGAACTTCATTGTCTTTATCATGCCCTATGGTTGTCTAAGAAAGTAAATTAAGTGGGATGCTGAACAGTCACAGCCAAAATTAAAACCACAGGGTAGATTTTAGAACACATGCATAAGAGAAAATAAATCTTTACACTAGCTGACAAATGAGCCAGAGTTCAATTTAGATTTCAGAATCAATTCACTGATATTCCACGTCAAATTGTTCACACATTGAAATTAAGCTCCACAGCACTTCCTTATGGTGGTGGTTAATTCCCTTTGAAGAATGAATGCATTGGAATAAAGAAACTTCAGCATTGTGGTGAAAATCTGTATTGTCCAAATGAATTCACTGATGCAGATACAGAAATGAACATGACATTAGCATGGTGAGGTACAAGCACCTTCTAGATGACTGGCATTGCAGAAAAGACAAAAGTCCCACCTGATTAATATGACCATAAGTTTCCCATACCAGTATTAGTCAGT
Organism: Leopardus geoffroyi; assembly: GCF_018350155.1. NCBI lineage: Eukaryota > Metazoa > Chordata > Mammalia > Carnivora > Felidae > Leopardus > Leopardus geoffroyi. The sequence continues at coordinate 128,727,246 of NC_059327.1, forward strand.
TGTCAATCTATCTTCCAGGGATCAAGGAAAAAAAAACTGTCATTATTCAGTGATAAGACAGTACAACTACTAGAAAAATCATCCAAATCATGGGGTAGCCTACTTGTCTCCACATACAAAGTATATATTAGAAATAATAGAGATAATGTAGAATATAGGTTAAAAGTATAGATTCTGGAGCCAGACAGCTGGGTTCAGATCTTGACTCAGACACTCAGTCAATGAGTAACCTTAGGTGAATTTATTAACTTTTTTGTGCCTCAGTTTTCTCACCTATACATAGGGATAATAATAGTTACCAATCTCAGCTATTGTGAAGATTAAATTATATATATAAAGCCCTCAGCATAGTGCCTAGAACCTAGTAAATCTTAAGAGTCTTTATACAAATCTCTAGAGAAATTATTAGATAATACTGGAGGGAAAAAAAGTGGCTTTCTGGTTACAAAGTACTGATTATCTAGGAATTCTTATTTTTGATGTTACTAAGTGTATCATTTAGAGATTTTTGTGGGTCTATAGATGAGATGTAATGTTATATCTGTCATTTTAGTTATATAACTGAATTGGTTAAAATGCTAGCTGAAAAAGCTGATTTTTAGGTGAAGAAAAAAACCACCCTGAAGATTGAATTGTTATAAGCCAGAAATAACTATACCACACGATTCCATATTTTGAAACATTTTATAAATTTTACATTCTGAAACACTAAATTACAACAAAAAACTTTTCAAAAATTTTATACCAAGAACTAATTTATATTAATATATAAGTGTATTTTTCCCAAAATACTGACTGACAAATGAACATGCAACATAAGTCAACAAAATATTCTCAAAATAGGTGAGAAAACGGGACAAACATAGAGCCAAAGCAAATACTCAAAGGTACGAGTTGGGGAGGACAGAACCTTTTCTTGTAAATATTTGATATGATTTAATCTTCACTAAATCTCTATGATGCAAAGTCCACAAATTCCAGATAAGAAACTGAGGCTCAAAAGGCTAAATAACTTGTCCTTTTGTAGAGTTAGTAAACAATTTCTTCAAGAAATAAATATGCTAAAAGAGCCAAGGAAGTTTTTCACTTAGAACAGAAATTTTATGCTTGGAATAGATGCTAATTTTCTCCTAAACAGTATAATCTCACAAAATTGTCATTACATAGTTAAAAACAAACAAAACAAACAAAAAAGCCAACATGTACTTACAACAACCTACTATGTATAAAACAAAAGGCGAAATAATACCAAAAAAAAAGTAAAAATGCATTCCAATATCAGTGGTATCCCTGCTTTGTTACTACTAATCAATAAAGTGCAGATTACATCACATTGAAGATGAGCACTTTTGAATCTATACTGTAAACTAGTAGTTTTTCACATAATTAGATCATTTTAACCTGTTTGACAAGTTGCTTAACATAAACAATATTTTCTTCACCAAAGTAATAGGTATAGGATTAATATTTGTGCAGCCTGGCATCTCTACAACTATACCTTAGTGATGGCTTAAAAGACAATGTAAGACCTGTACATAATTAAAGACAATGAAAAAATAAAATTTTATTAGATGCCTGTAAGGCTACTAAAATAAGCTCGGTGGGGGGGGGGGGGGGGGGGGGAAGCGGCTCTAAGGATATTTCCAACCTTTTCCTGAAGGGATGGTCAGTTTTCAATGTGCAAGGATAGAAAACAGCATCACAAGAGGCCTCATACTATCACAACACCTGAGTAACTCCTATGTATCTCTGCTGGGTCCTCTCTCTTAGTCTTTCACGGCTCTCAGAGCCAATAATGACCATATCACACATGATCATAGTTTTTCTTCTTGTAAAATAATAGGTTATAGAATGTACTGTGCAACCTCATCATATCCCTCCATTTTTATATAATTTAATCACTAAAATTTAATTTCTATAAAGTAGATCTTTAATTTTTAATTACCTTTTAAATAAATAGCAATATTCAACAGCTATGAATAAAAGGTCAAAATATATATGGGGTTTTTTGGTTTGTTTTCTATTATGATTAGAGTCTATCAGGGAGTTACACTCTCCTTTCTTGTCTCCATGTATTTTACAGAAAATTTTAACAAAGTCCACACAATGTGAACAAAAGCACCCAAACAGCTATTAGCATCATGTTGGATTCCTCACACTCTTAAGTTAGAGCAAGAGACATTAAAAGAATTGTGAACTTAAGGAAAACTATTAAATTAATGTCTAAGCATAGGATAATCACATCAATAATTACATTAGTAATTATATTAATATATGTTTAACTATTTTATTTGAAAATTAAATGTAGTTAGTATTTTCCATGTCTTGTTATTCTGGTGATAAAACTTTGTTTTTTAAGTGATAGCAAAACTTTTTTTTTTTATTTTTTATTTATTTCTTTAAAATTTTTTTTTAATGTTTATTTGTTTTTGAGAGACAGAGTGCGAATGGAGGAGGGGTAGAGAGAGAGAGAGACACAGAATCAGAAGGGTCCAGACTCTGAGCTGTCAGCACCAAGCCCAACACAGGGCTCAAACCCATGAACCATAAGATCATGACCTGAGCCAAAGCCAGATGCCTAACCAACTGAGCCACCCAGGAGCCCCAAACCTTTTTTTTTTAAAAACCAGAATATAACTTTAGCCTAAATATAATCGGTTCCAGAATAATTACCTTTAGGAAAATGGAAATGGTCATAATTCTTAAATTATATGTAAATGATATAAAAAAGATTTAATTTCTTTTAATATTAGATAAATGAAGATAAAATACATAAAACCATACTGGGTTTGTGGACATAAGAATATATAACTAAGATTACCAGACATGAGGTAAATAATAGGCAGCATTATCATGTAGCAAATAAAATGCTTTGATTCGTGTTTATGAGGTCAACTGGGTGTAAGTTACTCTTTCCCCAACATCTTTATGGTAAATTAAAATTGTTTAATAATTGCCTAAGTTGATAAAAAATAGGCATTTTTAAAATTTGAATTTTAATTTTAAAATTTTAATTGTTTTCAAATCTGAAAGAATAAAAAATTCTAAGATCCTTATATACACACCAAATTATATAGGTGAGCTCTGTGAGTGTGTATGTGTGATGATGATTTCATTTTATCATGTCAAGGATACCCAATGGTAAACTATCAAAAAGAAAATTTTTCAAATACGATACCACCATCAAGCCAACATTTTTAAATATGCACACAAACATGTTAAGTTAGCCCTTTAAATTACAACCACCTATATACCAGGCACAAACATGAAAATGAATTTCTAAGACTAGTTTGAATCTGTGATTAACAATTTAATCTCTTGACAAAATTTAATTTTATCTCCAGGGTTGGGGTGATGAGTTAAAATCTCCTTCAATTTTCAGTTCTGCTTATTCATTAACTTAGCTTGCCAAGTCATTCAACTTCTCTAGGTCTCATTTTTTTCTAATATCTAAAAAAAAAAAGCAGCTTTTTAATAAATTCTAAAATCTTTTTTAATTCTAAAATTATATGATTTAAGATATTAAAAGATAATAATTATTGGTGCACTTCGGATGTCTAAATAAAAGGACCAATGATCTCAAAAGTGCACTACAGGGAGGAGTCAACATGGCAGAGAAGTAGGGGGGGCCTCGAAGTTCCCTCATCCTTCAAACACAGCAGTTTTGAGACCAGAAGACTTGGAATTCCAGGAATCCAGGCTACAGAGTGACAGAAACATCTCCAGGGGCCCACAGGGACAGCTTGGCGGGCCATAGGTGCATGTCTGCTAATTGGGAGAGAGAAGATGGGCAGCTAGGCATGGAGGGGAGGGAACCCCTTCTATGGAGAGACAAAAGGTAGAAAAAGAGAAGCTGTGGAAGTGTAGGGTTGTATTTGAACAAGAGAAAAACCTCTCTGGACCACAGACTGGGGAACGGAAAAAAAGAGAGAGAGCCGGTTTCTAACTTGAAAACAGCTTTGGGAGTGATGATCCAGGGTTGCAGGACTTTCTCTAGACTGGGGCTGGAAGCTCTGTAAACATGCCTGGGATGGGGGTTGGGAGGAGCCAGCTCTGAGCTGGTAGTGAGCTCAGAGGTGCACTGGGAGAGCAGTCCCCTCCCTCAAGTGCTGTGGAAAGGTTTAATTGCAGCTCTAAGGGCCAAAGATCCTGCAGGAGCCAGCCACAGGCCCTTTGTCAGCTGGGTGGAGTGGCACTACCCCAGAACCAAGGCATGTGGAGTGGGATTCTTTAAGACATCAGGGTTTGAATACCAGCTGGGCACCTGGGAGGCACTGGAGACTGTGGAGCAGGACAAACTGGCTTACACCTACAGAACACTGTGAGGACTGCCTGAACAGTGTGGTTTGGGACACCAGGTCAGGGAGGAGAGACTGGGGCTTGCAATTTTTCTCCCCATCACCAACAAGGCAGGGCTTCAGCCAAACCCCACTCCTCCCTGTCTGGTCACTGCATATCTACCTAAGCAAGATTGACACTGACCAAACCAGAAGGGCCCCTCCTGCAGACCAGCACAGCCACCAGTTCAAAGGCACCATCAGACATCAGTCCAGTGCATTTTCTGATTTAATTTTTGGTCAATTCTTATTTTATATGTAGATTTTTTTTCTTGTTTTCCTCTTATTTCTTCCCTTCTCCATTATGGTTATTTGTTTAAGCAGACATTGTTTAATCTATTTTTTTTACACCTCTCTCTATCTCTCTTTTCTTCATTTTCCTCTCTCTCTCTCTCTCTCTCTCTCTCTCTCTCTCTGGATTAAGCCATATAGTTTCTCTGATTCTCTGCCTGGTCAATTTTCCTTTTCCTTTTCTTTTCCTTTTACCTGCCCCTGTCATTTCTCTCTTTCTATGGGATAAGGCTTCTTCTACCACCCACCCCTTTTAAATTACTTCCAGGGTTACTTTAACAAACAAATCAAATACCTGGCAGAAGGTCCAAACCACCACTACAAGTAGGGAGATAAATCAACCAGAGTCACAACAGGGAGCACACAACACATTCCAAAAACAGTTCAAACCCTTTGTGATGCAGCAAAGGCAGTCCTAAGAGGAAAATACATTGCAATCAAGATCTCAAGAAACAAGAAAAATGCAAAATACAAAACCTAACCTCACACCTAAAGTAATTACAAGCAGAGCAACACTGGGCAGCAGAAGAAGAGTAATAATAAAGATTAGAGCAGAAATAAACAATGTAGAATCCAAAAAAAAAAAAAAAAAAAAAAAAAAAAAAAACAGAAGAGATCAACGAATCTAAGAGCTCGCTTTTTGAAAGACTAAATAAAATTGATAACCCCCTACCCAGACTTCTCAAAAAGAAAAGAGAAAGAGAACCCAAATAGATAAAATCACGAATGAAAGAGGAGAGATCACAACCAACACCACAGAAATACAAACATTATAGAATATTATGAAAAACTCTATGGCAACAAACTAGATAACCTGGAAGAAATGGACAAATTCCTAAACACCCACATAGTACCAAAACTCAAACAGGAAGAAACAGAAAATTTGAACAGACCCATAACTAGTGAAGAAATTGAAGCAGTTACCAAAATTCTCCAAACAAATGAGAGTCCTGGGCCAGATGGCTTCTCAGGGGAATTCTACTAGACATTTAAAGCATAGTTAATACCTATTCTTCTCAAACTGTTACAAAAAATAGAAACAGAGGGAAAGCTGCCAGACTCATTCTATGAAGCCAGCATTACCTCTATTCCCAAACCACACAGAGACCCCACTAAAAAGAATTACAGGCCAACATCCTTGATGAACATGGATGCCAAAATTCCCAACAAGATACTAGTAAATCAAATTCAACAGTATATTAAAAGAATTATTCACCATAATCAAGTTGGATTAATTCCTGGGCTACAGGGCTGGTTCAGTATTTGCAAATCAATCAATGTGATATATCACATTAACAGAATAAAGGATAAGAAACATATGATCCCATCAATAGAGGTGGAAAAAGCATTTGACAAAATACAATATCCTTTCTTTTTTTTTGTTATTGTTTAATGTTTATTTATTTTTTGAGAGAGACAGAGAGACAGAGAGAGCACACGCAGGGAAGGGGCAGAGACAGAGGGAGACACAATCCAAAGCAAGCTCCAGGTTCTGAGCTGTCAGCAGGGCCCGATGCGGGGCTCGAACTCACAGACTACAAGATCATAACTTGAGCCAAAGTCAGCTGTAAGTGACTGAACCACCCAGGCACCCCAAGCATCCTTTCTTAATAAAAACCCTCAAAGTCGGAACTGAAGGAACATATCTTAACATCATAAAAGTCATATATGAAAGGCCCACAGCTAGTATCATCCTCAATGGAGAAAAATTGAGAGCTTTTCCCCTGAGACCAGGAACACAACAGGGATGTCCACTCTAAACACTGTTGTTTAACATTATGTTGGAAGTCCTAACCTCAGCAACAAAATGAAATAAAGGGCATCCGAATTTGCAAAGAAGTCAAACTTTCACTTTTTGCAGATGACATTATACTCTATGAGGAAAACAAAAAGACTCCACTAAAAAGTTGCTAGAACTGATACGTGAATTCAGCAAAGTTGCAGGATATATAATCAATGTACAGAAATCTGTCACATTCCTATACACCAATAATGAAGCAATAGAAAGAGAAATCAAGAAATAGACCCCATTTACAATTGCACGAAGGATCATAAAATACCTAGGAACAAACCTAACCAAAAATGTAAAATATCTTTGCTGAAACTATAGAAAACTTATGAAAGAAATTGAAGACACACACAAAAAAGTGGAAAAATATTCCATGTTCATGGATTGGAAGAACAAATATTGTTAAAATGTCAATACTACCCAAAGCAATCCACACATTCAATGCAATACCAATCAAAATTTCACCAGCATTCTTCTCGAAGCTAAAACAAACAATCCTAAAATTTGTATGGAACCACAAAGGCCCCTGAATAGTCAAAGTAATGCTTAAAAAGAAAACCAAAGCTAGAGCCATCACAATCCCAGGCTTTAGCCTCTACTACAAAGCTGTAGTCATCAAGACAGTATGGTATTGACATAAAAAACAGACACACAGATCAATGGAATAGAACAGATAATCCAGAATTATACCCACAAATGTATGGCCAACTAATCTGTGACAAAGCAGGAAAGAGTATCCAATGGAAAAAAGACAGTCTTTTTAGCAAAAGGTACTGGGAGAACTAGACAGCAACATGTAGAAGAATGAAACTGGATCACTTCCTTACACCATTAAAAAAAAAAAAAAAAAAAAAAAAAACAACAACAACACTCAAAATGGATGAGAGACCTAAATGTGAGACAGGCAACCATCAAAACGCCAGAGGAGAAAACAGGCAACGATGTCTTTGACCTTAGCCACAGTAATATCTCACTCCACACATCTTTGAAAGCAAGAGAAATATAACCAAAATGAACTATTGGTACCTCATCAAGATAAAAAGCTTCTGCACAGCAAAGGAAACAATCAACAAAACTGAAAGGCAACTGATAGAATGAGAGTAGATATTTGCAAATGACATATCAGATAAAAAGTGAGTTTCCAAAATCTATAAAGAACTTACCAAACTCAACACCTGAAAAACAAATAATACAGCGAAGAAATGGGCAGAAGGGCACCTGGGTGGCTCAGTCTGTTAAGCATCTGACTTCTGCTCAGGTCATGAACTCACGTTTCGTGAGTTCGAGCCCCGCATCGGGTTCTGTGCTGACAGCTCAATGCCTGGAGCCTGCTTCGGATTCTTTGTCTCCCTCTCTCTCCATCCCTCCCCTGCTCACACTCTGTCTCTTTCTTTCTCAAAAATAAATAAAGGTTTTAAAAAAAAGAAAAGAAACAGTAGAAGACATAAATACATACTTTTCCAAAGAAGACATCCAGATAGCCAAAAGACACATGAAAAGATGCTTAGCACTGCTCATCATCAGGGAAATACAAATCAAAACCACACTAAGATACAACCACACCAAAGTGGCTAAAATTAACAACTCAGGAAACAACAGATGTTGTCAACGATGTGGGGAAAGGGGAACCCTTTTTCCACTGCTGATGGGAATGCAAACGGGTGCAACCACTCTGGAAAACAGTGTGGAGGTTTCTCAAAAAATTAAAAATAGAATTACCCTATGACCTAACAATAACACTATAAGAGTGCTGATTTACAGGGGCACATGTACCTCAATGTTTATAGCAGCACTTTCAACAACAGCCAAATTATGGAAAGAGCCTAAATATCCATCAACTGATGAATGGTAAAGAAGATGTGGTTTACATATACAATGAAATACTACTTGGCAATAAGAAAGAATGAAATCCTGCCACTTGCAACAACGTGGATGGAACTGGAGGGTATTATGCTAAGTGAAATAAGTCAGTCAGAGAAAGACAGATATCATGTTTTCATTCATATGTGGAATGAGAAACTTAACAGAAGACCATGGGGGAGGGGAAAGGGAAAAATAGTTTCAAACAGAGAGGGAGGCAAACCATAAGAGACTCTTAAATACAGAGAACAAATTGAGGATTGAAGGGGTGAAGTGGAGGAGAGGGAAAAATGGGTGATGGGCACTGAGGAGGCATGAGCACTGGGTGTTGTATACAAGTGATGTATCATGGGAATCTACTCCTGAAACCAAGAGCACACTGTATCCACTGTATGTTAGCTAACTTGACAATAAATTATATTTAGAAAAAGTAAATAAATACATACATACATACATAAAATCTTTATCACTTAGCCAAAAAAATAAAATAAATAAAATAATAAAAAGAAGTATACTACAAAATTCTAATAACCACATATGTTGAAAGGCTGGGTAGAAATTAAAGTGAATTCATTTATAACCCAAAATAATTCTTATCCTTAGAAAATAATTTTAATTTGGCTCCCTAAAAAGGTATCTTGTTTAATGCATTTAAAATATGATCTAATTATATCATTTTACTATGCTGATAGCTTTTGAGGATCATAAACCAAAACCATTTTGAGGGAAATACAGACTTTAGAAGGTTAAACATGTAGCCTAAAGTAATAAAATAGCAGACCCAGAAGCTTCTGGATTCTTTAAATTCTAGACCTACCTGGAAACTACACCTCTAATAAAAAGCTCCTTTGTAATGATTACTAGGCTGGGACTCTTCTTGTGACCGTTAAACATATGTGAATTTTGTTAAATGAGAAAGTTTGTGGTGGTGATTGTGTTAAGTCAGCTTTGTTAAATGAGAAAGGGTGAGTCCACGTTTGTTTATTAGATTTTTGCCACTACAAAAATCATTAATAGGTTCGCCTGGGTGGCTCAGTATGTTAAGCATCCCAACTCTTGGTTTCGGCTCAGGTCACAATCTCATGGTTCATGAGTTTGAGACCCACACAGCGCTCTGTGCTAACAGTGGAGAGGCTGCTTGGGATTCTCTCTCTCCCACACTCTCTGCCCCTCCCCCCCGCCCCAGTCTCTCTCAAAAATAAATAAATAAAAACTTTTTAAAAATCACTAATAGTAATTCCAGTAAAGAAATATAGAAGTTAATGTTTTCTCTTGATAATTTCACTCATAAAAATACAGCACAGCTAAAACTACAGGACAACATAGAATTTAACTCATTTTAAAAACATTTTAGAGTGAGCATTTTTAGAAGGCAAAAATTAAACACTAGTATTAATTGCAAAAGTTTATCTGCAATCATTAGAATATACATAGAAAATAAAAGTACAAGAACACTGGAAAGAAACCCAGTGGAATCAAAATATTCTTTTAAAAAAAATTATATTCCTTCGAATTGTCTTGGGTGAAGAATTATAAAGTTGAGATGTTAAATGATCTATAGGAAATTTCCTAGAAGTGCAAAGGAATTGAACTTTAAGCTGGTTCCAGGCAGGAAATAACTCTACCAAGGAAATGAAAATGCCTCTTTTATATAGCAGTCGTGCCAAAGAGAACTCAGACTCCAAGGAGAACACTGACTGACAGCAAGTATATCAGCAGATCCTGAAAAGAGAGCTACCACCTAGGTGCGGTTTTGTTATTGGTATTTTTCTCAAGTGAAGCAGGCTGACACTGTTAGAAGCATTTCCTTGTGAGGATGAGGGCCTCTATAGAAATCAACTGAAGATCGGCTTCTACTAAAAGGCTATCCTTTTAGCAAATGCAAAAGTTGACTTTTACTATTAAAAAAGTAGCAATAAGTTGCCTTAGGGGACAAAGAAAAGGAATAGGCCGAATTCAGCATGTAACACATAGAGGCAAGTGTATATACATGAAAACCATCCCCTTAACCATACATTTAAGGTTTTTACAAGTTCCTCAGAATAAGGAGAAATCTTGTAAGGACCCAAGAAATCTCCCTTTATCCTCTTATAATGCACTACTGTTCTTGAAACACAGTTTAGGTTCAGCGGGTTTTTCAATTAACCTTTTACCTTCATATAACTCAAAAATAGTAAAACCTGGTATGTAGTATTATATATTGCTACCCAGACTATATAATTTCTACCTTTCCATTAGTGGGAAGTTTCTAAATATTAGTATATTAGTGGGAAGTGTCTGAATTCTATTTTTGGTTGGTTTGCTACAAATATATATTAGTAACAGGATACAGAATTCAGATATTAGCATTATTTTTCTGTTTTTACTCATTATGTATCTAAGAAATATCTAAGAAATATAAATACAATTGACCCCTGAACAATATAGGTTTGAACTGTGTGGGTCCATTTATATGTGGAGATTTTTCAGTGAAATTCAGTACAATACTGTAAAATGTATTGGCTGTTCCTTACAATTTTTTAATAGCATTTTCTTTTCTCTAGCTCACTTTATTGTAAGAATATAGTTTAAAATACATATAACATACAATATATGTGTTAATTGACTTTTTACGTTATTGATAAGGATTCTTGTCAAGAGTAAGTTATTAGATGGGGCGCCTGGGTGGCTCAGTCAGTTTAGCGTCCAACTTTGGCTCAGGTCATGATTTCATGGCTTGCGAGTTCGAGCCCCAGGTCGGGCTCTGTGCTGACAGCTCAGAGCCTGGAGCCTCTTCAGATTCTGTGTCTTTCTCTCTCTCTCTCTCTGCCCCTCCCCTGCTCACATTCTGTCTCTCTCTGTCTCTCATAAATAAATAAACATTAAAAAATTTTTAAAGAGTAAGTTATTAGCAGTTGAGCTTTGGTGGAATCAAAAGTTATACACGAATTTTCAACTGTAGGCACTCCTAAATCTCGTGTTATTCAAGGGTCAACAGTATATCTTTTCTATTTGCATCAATTTCCCCCCAAATTCTAACATTTTCATTAAGGACAATTCCAATAATGCTTTTTTTTAACTAATAACTGGCATACAACACTGTAATCATTTTATGTATACAAATAATGATTCGATATATGTCTATATTTCTGAATGATTGTCACAATGAGTTTAGATAACATCCACCACCACTCACAGCCACAACTTTTTTTCTTGTGATGAAAACCTTTAAGTCTGACCCTCTTAGCAACCAATAATACTTAGTTATGTTTAATTAAATTGAATAAAAATCATTGCTTTTTTTGTGTGTTTGGAGAAACATGTTGTATGTGCCCTGAAGTACTTATACTGAGAATTACTCAATTTGTATTACAGATTCTTGTATCTGATAGATGACAATTGGCAATACAATACATCCTTATAACAATAATGTACCTATATTTACCTTGTATTTCTTACATAATTCAATCAATTGTATATTCATCAGACATTTTTCTAAGGTCAATGTGCAACTTCCTGGTACATTTGGATTGCAAAAAAAAAAAAAATTCAGTCCATTTCACAATGGATACCAAATGTGAAAGATGAAAGGACAGGAGGAAAGAGAATTGAACATTTATTAATCTGTGATACTCTCCACCTCTCCAAAGTAACTGAAGAAGGGTACAACAGTGTTCACCACAATTCCTTTTCCCTCACACTTTCTTATTTATGGCAAATAGTTAAGGCAAAAATAAATGGAGAGTTCCCAGGCATGGCATGGTATAAACACCTTTGTTTTTCTCTTAACAAAATGAACACGGATAGCAGTTGAACTTTATCTTTGTAGAAGATCTCACAGTTTTTTAAGCTTTATACACTAAATCCATGTAAGGATATCTAATATGAAAAGGTGAAATAATAGCAACTCACAAATTTTATGGGCCATGAAAGCTTTTCATACACACTTTTTATCATCTATGAATTTCTCCAAAAGTTTGGTCACCTCTATGAAATTCTGCAATTTCATTAACGTGATTTTTTTGTCCCTTTTGCAAATTTTATGCATCAGAATTCAGACATAAAACCAAATGATATCAAACTTAAACTCTAGCAAAAGAGAAACAATTTCTTCTCTAAATTTCTGTTTAATAAATACTGCATCATAATACATTATGGAAAAATGAATAAAATGAAAATTTTAAGCCACCTAAGAAAAATAAATAGGAAAAACTGCCACTTTCAAGGAAAGGACTGATATGGAACATAGATCCAAATAAGTGACTTACCTTGGAACACTTTACTAATTCACAGATATGGATGGTGCAAAAAGTAGTCTGGCCTTTTAATAAAGTATCAGCATTGCTGTAGCAATGCTTTTTCCTTTGATAACTCTCTGGTACAGACTCTATAATCTTTACATCATTCTATTCATTCAGAAATAGTCCTAGCTGTTCATCTGGAGAATATATTTGCCAGCTGTGGCATTTGATCTCATGTCTTGTTAATAAAATAATAATTTTCTCATTTTAATCACTTCTTAGATTTTAGGTCCTTCCAATGGTTTAAGACAAAAGAATTAAAGATTGTTTGAATGGTATGGGTGATAATGAAAAAGTGTCATTCATGCAATCCCGTCTCTCTTATTTACTGTTGTACTTTCAGCCCTTACCACAAATATATACATATATATGTGTGTGTATATATTTGAAGATATGCTTGATATACTCTGGACACTTTCTGGTGCACAGTGTCACAGATTCAGTTTGCATGTTAAAGGAAAAATTATATCCTTGAGTATATTCTCCTCATATTTATTTTAAGCTATAAAGATGTATTCTATATTGCTGTTGCTGCCTATTCTTTGGGTCAGAGATTGCTTTACTCCCAAACATCCTTCTTGTTCAGTCATTTATTCTCTTATAAGGTGGCTATTCACTTTATGTGAACCTGTCTCAGGTGTTGTATACTAATAGTGTCCATTATACCCATGGCTTCAGATTTGTAACCACATTTCTGAACTTATTACATGGTTCATCCTTAGTTATATTTGACCCTCTATTTATGCACATTCAGAATTTCACCTATCTCCTGCCCTTCATCCTATTATCTTTAAGTGTTCCTTCTAAATACGTGTTTGTTAAACAACTCCAAAGTAAGACTTGCTCTGCCATCATCTCATTGATTCTGTCTTAGTGAGGATACCAGTGACAGGGACAGACATTAATGAAATACGGAAATATGACAGAGAGCTGGAAATAATCATATTACACATGAAATAACTTTGTCGTGAAATATGCAGTCAGAAGTGTATGCTATTACTCGGGGCACCTAGATGGTTCAGTCTGTTAAATGTCCTACTCTTGGTTTTGGCTCAGGTCACGATCTCACAGTGTCTGAGTTTGAGCCCCGTGTCAGGCTCTGCACTGACAGTGTGGAATCTGCTTGGGATCCTCTCTCTTCCTCTCTTTCTCTTCCCTCTCCTCTCTCTCTCTCTCTCTCTCTCCCTCCCTCCCTCTCTCTCAGAACAAATAAATAAACAAACAAAAAAGAAATATAGGCTATTACATATGAGAAAGAGAAAGCAGTCCCTAGCACCTGGCCTTGTACTATCTGGTAGGCCTTGATGTTTCTGTAAGTCAGTCTCCCCTCACTGTTAGGCCATGGTGCTTGCGTACGGAACATAAATATTTTCATAGAGCACCAACATCAGATAGGGCCAGCGTCTGAAATGGGTCAAGACAAAATAAGATCACTCTGTAGATATATTTGAGCACAGACAAAAATAAGAACATTGTACAAACTACAAAAATCTACACACATCCCCTGTTGGGGCTATTATCAGTAACTGCTTATTCTTTACCAATGACAGCTTCAACTTTAATAAGAATTATTAAACCCAACCATAGAATTACTTCTGCTTCCTGGCAGCTTCCAATGCAGAAAAAGGATCACTGCTTGAACCTCCTCCCAAATTACCTAATACAAGTCTATCTCACATAATATGTCCTTTCTAACACCTCCTGACTGAGAGACCCTTGGATTCCTCATTTGTGTAGTCTCCCTTACTACAATGTGGCAATAAACCTGACTTGTTTGCATAAAAGTATGTTTCTGGTAGTTTGGGGCAGAAGGGCATTGACATATATTTCGGAAGTAACTATTAGTATCAAGTATCCTTATTTATAAACTGAAGTTTTCTGGAGTACCAATTATATAACATAAAAATCTAATAATCTCTCAATCCATAAATTTGTCTACACTTCTCTTATATACACAGGCAAAGCAGCAATCACATAAAAATAGAAATGCTACTTTTATATTCATTTGTTAATGGCACAATATAATAAATCAACACATGTTTTTAAAACCTGGTCATCGCTCCATAAATGTATTTTCACACCTGATACATAAAAAGAACCTATGAATAAATGTTTCATATTGTTACCTACCATCAAGGTCTTTTTCATTGGCAGATATTTTGAATGGAAAAATATTTTCTTTTTAAAAAGAAAGGAAATAAATATATTCCTTGCTTCTTATTATCGGAATAGTTCCCTTACTCACAAATTAAGATTGCTGGACTACTTTCATCAAGACCCTTCCATTCAAGTCTATGCGGTTCTATCCAAGAATCCACAACTTTCCAGGATCCCAAACATACCCCCAACATCTGAAAATGTATTCAACATTTGTTAGAGCATATGCTCTGAATAAATTAGTTTTTCAAACATATTAACTAAGTAGATACAGAACTTTGTTAGTAGTGAATGTAAGGATTTTGCAAACTGACCCTGCAGCTGATGCATCTCACAGGTACATGGTTCAGTCTTCAGGGTTTAAGGTAATTAAGCCTGCCTTATAAACAAGCAGCTGTCTTTCTGCCCGGAGCATCTGACGGAAAATAACTAAAAAATTACAAAAATGTAAGGAGTCAGTGGCTTGTATTTTTTTCTTTATGATATTTAACAATTGGGTTGGTTTTAATCTCAGGTAAATCACCTGTTATGTCCTTTCCACAGCTACAGACTAACGCTTTGCAAATTTAGGCCAAGTTAATCATAGAGGAGTCTCTGTGAAGAGAATAGGAGAGAACGAACTTGTTCTTTACAATAGCAGAAAATCTATTATTTGTTCTTTCAGTCAACAGAGGTAACTTTGCACCCAAAAGACATTACATCTTTACTATCATTTGCAATACTTTTACAAGTATAACACTGCTTCATTATTTCAGTCAATAAAAGCTGGTAAAAATGCAACTAATTTGATCAAGGTTTTAGCACAATCATATATGGCTTATTTAATCGGTAGATGTAAAATAAGGGGATAGACTAGGCCCTCGTGCAGTTTTTTGAAACCCTGTAACCTAATCATCTTTTTCTTATTTATTTATTTATTTATTTATTTATTTATTTATTTATGTTTACAACTTACCCATTCAATTGAAACATGCCTTTACAACCCTTTACAACTACCGTAAATCTGTACCTACATAAGTGTCAGTTCCACTCACTGGTCAAAAGCTTAGGAATTGTTCACACTAGACATGTCTTTATTAGAGATGATTTTTCCTTCTGGTCACATTCAACACCCTTTACTTTTCTAGCTCACTCTGTGGTAAAGAAAAGAAAAGAAAAGAAAAGAAAAGAAAAGAAAAGAAAAGAAAAGAAAAGAAAAGAAAAGAATGCTAGAATCATCAAATCATAGAGTCTCAATAGGATGAGACCTTAGAAGTCATCTAATAGAAGCTCCAACCAAATGCAATAATCTCTTACACAATGTCTCTTCACAGGTTTATAATTAGATTATAAGCTCTTCATATGAGTTTAGGTTTCCCATAAACCAAAGAACTTAGAAATTAATCCACAGTGAATAGAAAACCAAGCTGTAGGCAAGTAATAAAGGTGTGTAATACAATTCACAGCAAAGTGCATTTATTAAAACTTTAAATATACTGTTATTGTGTTGTTGGACCATTAGGTGCCAATATTACAGCATGAGACATCACAGGGAGTCACCAATGAAAAGGCCCATAACATTTAGAAAGGTTCAGCCACAGTCCCTTCAATCCCTCACCTGGTTCACCACCTACCTCCCAACTATACTCCAACTCTAGGCTGTGTGCCATAAATGAGAGTATTCAGAACCACCACAGAACTAGATATTTTATCTATGGTCTTTCAACCCATGTCATTATGTTCCAGGACAGGGCAACTAGAAGACATGCCTGCCTGAGCATCTGGTATTACCCAGATTCTCAGGCCCCGTACTGCTTGAATCAGCCCAAAGCTACCTAAGACCCCAACCTTCTTCATATTCCAATCCTTTCCACTTCTGAGTCTTCTTTATTCCTCCACTGTTGTTTCCAGACTATTACTCTCCTTCCCTCTTATAAAACCCAACATAACTTTGAGTTCACTACATCTGATTATCCCACCCTGTCCCTCACCTCTTCCTGTCAACCAGCTCTCCTGGTCAGCAAGGATGATGGAACTATGTTGTTTTTGTTTTTGTTTTATTTTAGTAGATCATTCTGAAGTGTGAAGAAGTTTGTAAGGTGACAAGTTAGAAACCCACTATAGTCCAATGAGAGATAAGAGTAGTTTAAATAGTGACCCTAGAAGTTAAGACAGGCCACATAGACAGATCTGCTTGTCACTTGCTCCCTTCCAACCTATTCACTACAAAGATGAGATTGTTGTTGCTGTTGTTTTAAATCATATGCCATTTCTTTGCTTAAATCCTTAAAATGACTTTCAAATACACTAAGGGGAAAATAATGAGCCTTTACCATAGTTTACACATCTGAAGTGATCAGAACTACACATTTCCCTTCATCTCTGCCCACTGTCCATTACACTCTGCCACACTGGTGTATCCCCTTTCTAACCCAAAGCAGATCTCTTTGCTTGAACTATCCCCCATTCTTTATATGTCAAGCTCCTTTTTATTCTTAAACTTGAAGTTTAAATGCTATTCACTTCACTGACCACAATTGAAGGTAACCCTCCCCCAAATCCTTCTCAATACCAGTGTATCCAGTTTCCTTCCTAGCACTTAACAGTTTGTAATTGTTTTTTTTTTTTTTTTGTATACATGAAAAAAATATTTCATCATTGTTCTCTCTCCCATTAGACACCATTAACTCATGTAGTGGGAATGATGAAATTAGAAAATCAACATTTGCCACCATCTTAATATGAACTAATCAATTCAGGCAAAAGTCACCAGTGGAAGCTGAAACTAATGGATGAAAATTTAATTAGCAATAGGTCTATTATAAAGTACTACAAGTGCATAACCTGATAATGAGGAAATACCAGACAAACTAAGGGACACTCTACAAAATTCTTACAAAGTGTCAGTACCATGAAAAACAAGAATATATTCAAGAATGATTCCAGATTAAATGACTAAACAGGTATAAAAAATAAATGCAACACAGGATCTTGGATTTTATTTTGCTATAAAAGACATTATTAGAACAAATAACAAAATCTCAGTAAAGCCTAAATATTGGAATATAATATTATTTCGATGTTAACTTCCAATACTAATTTTATAGCAGTTATTAATATAAGACAAATATACACCTAGGTATTTAGGAGCAAAAGTGGCGTCACATACACAACTTATTTTTTAAAAGTTCTAAAATCTATCTAAGTACCACACGCACATGCAGAGAGAGACAGAGAAAAGTATAAATATAGTAAATGTTAATGTCTGGGAAATGCATGTGAAGAGTATCCAGGAATTTTTTGTTTATTCTTGCAACCTTTTCACGTCTGAAATTATGTCAAAATAAAATAATAAAAAAAAAAACTAATCTTCAAGTAATATACTCTATTTTTAGTAAATAACCTTTAAAAAGTTCTTTTCAAATTGGCACTTTGGAGCTAAATATATTTCTCACACTTTTATTAATTAAAAAAGAAGCTTTGAAACCCCCTTGAAACTATTTTCAAATTTTGCAATGTTTCTGAGTATATCCTCAGTGGTAAAATGTTTTCATCAATCAAAAATGTATTTTGTTTTTATAAACAAGTACAAGTCACTCAACTTCTGGACTAATAATCTGGGAAATATCATATTTGAGACATGGAACAAATATAAAGTAATCAAGCTGTATGCCTGGATTTCTTTTATTTAATGTTTTTTTTTTTTTTAATTTTTTTTTCAATGTTTATTTATTTTTGGGACAGAGAGAGACAGAGCATGAACGGGGTAGGGGCAGAGAGAGAGGGAGACACAGAATCGGAAACAGGCTCCAGGCTCTGAGCCATCAGCCCAGAGCCTGACGCGGGGCTCGAACTCCCGGACCGCGAGATCGTGACCTGGCTGAAGTCGGACGCTTAGCCGACTGCGCCACCCAGGCGCCCCAAATGTTTATTTATTTTTGAGAGAGAGAGAGAGAGAGAGAGTGAGTGAGAGAGAGAGACAGAGCATGAGTGGGGGAGGGGCAGAGAGAGAGGGAAACACAGAATGTGAAGCAGGCTCCAGGCTCTGAGCTGTCAGCACACAGCTGGATGTGGGGCTGGAACTCACAAACCCTGAGATAATGACCTGAGCCAAAGTGGGTCACTCAACCGACTGAGCCACCCAGGGGCCCCACCTGGATTTCTTAATGTAGATTATAAACTAAATTTAATATAATTACAAGTAATAAAATGAAAACACTTTTGAACAACAGGAACATTTTTCAGGACTGATTGTTTCCCAAGGAGAAAAATAATAATAGCACTTAACATTTTTTGAGTACCTAATATATGGCAGGTACTCTATGCATCTAAAGCCCTTAGATGCATAATCCCATTTATTCCTGATAACTGTTAGATATAGACTACCATTATACCTATTTTGTAAGATAGAAAACTGAGGCTCCTATGAAGTGTTTAGTTTGCTAAATATTTCCCATCTAGCATAGAAACCCAGCAAATACAATGCCAAACTAGAGATTTTTAGCCAGCACACCATTCTATCTGCTCCCAAGGAGGAAAATAAAACAGATAATATGGAACAGTGAAAAGTATGAAGGAATTTAATTCCAAGATTGGTGCTTCACTGGATGCTTGACTATGGGTACACAAATTTAACATTTCTGAGACTGTTTCTTATCTGTAAAGAGAAAAAATATTTTATTGGTGTGGTAATCAAGTTTTAATTTTTAAAATCTGTTTAAAGTTTATTTATTTTGAAATAGAGAACATGAGAAGAAGAGGGACAGAGACAGAGGGAGAGGGAGAGAGAGAGAGAGAGAGAGAGAGAGAGAGAGAGAGAATCCCAAGCAGGCTCCACGCTGGCAGCACAGAGCCCAACAGGGCTTGAGCTTATGAACCATGAGATCATGACCTAAGTGTAGAACAAGAGTTGGAGGCTTAACTGACTGAGCCACCCAGGCACCCCGGTAATCAAGTTTTAAATGAGATAATGCAAAAAAAAAAAAAGACAGGAAGTCAGTGGTTATAATATGTAACAGTAGCTAACATTTATTATAAATTTAAAGTAGATGAAGTAGAACATTTTATAATTGTCATCTTTCAGATGAGGAAACTGAGCTCTTGAAAGGTTAGCTGATTTAATAAAGATAGCAATGCTATTGAATAGCAGAGATGTGATTACAATTTAAATCTGACTCCAGATTTACACCTCTTTAAACACTACTTTATGCTCCTAATTTCTACTGGAAAGGATACCCAAACAGCGACTACTCTTAAAGAGTTCATGTAAGGATGTGGTGGAAAACAAGATAGTAGGTCTTGAGCTACTATTGGATAGAGATTTGAGTAGCAGTTTTAACATAGATCCTCTATGTCAGAGGTTTAAACAGTGTTCCATAGTTTCAGGAGTTTCAGATGTCTCACACCCAGAGCTAATGAATGTTTGGAACAGAATGGAAGATCTTGGTAGACAAGTGAATAGACTCAGTGCACTGCGGAAATCCACAGGAAAAAGGTAAAAGTCTTCCCTTCATTTTGAGCTGTCATCTTCCTGTTACTACTACAAAGATCTACTCTCTACTTCTGCCAAACATAGGAGACACCATCACTGAAGCTCTTTAACCATGGAGACATGGCCCACAGCAATCAGCCATTTAAAATCCATACTATGGTTCTCCTCAATGAAAAAAAAATTGGAATTTCAGATAAAAATTATTTCTACCCTTTCCTGACTTACCATAACACCATTTTGTTTTCATTTAATTAGACTGTTTTGTAGTAAGTCTAATTAGTCCACACAAGTAAAATGGAGAGGGTGTTCTATCTTATACTAAAAAGAAATCTATGCTGTAAAAAAGTTAACAAAGGTAAGCACAGACTTTACCCATAAATTACAGCTATTTTGAAATCTGTTCTACTGATGAACATACATATCTTGGACTCCCTCTACTTTGTACAACAGACACCTGCTTTCCTCTTCCCTCATTTATTCATAATTTCATGCTTTCATTCTTTTAACCATCCATTTAGCACTCACTGACTTTTGCAAAAGCTACAATTATAGTTTATACTGTGTAAGTGTGCATATAAGGAAAATTAAGAAAAAGTATTACCTTGAGTTCAGAAATACAGTCTTGTGATAGTAAGATTTGAAATTTAGATTTATTAAAACCAATTATTGTATCAGTTTTATTAATTTAATAAACATATATATATGTGTATGTGCATGCATATACACACACCTACACATATACATATTTTGATAGATGGTTTTGTGTGGGACATAATATGTGTAGCCCTTAAAAATGAACAGGCAAAATCTCTGGCATTGAAAAAAATAATTGTATAAGGCTGATTTTGGATGTATAATTGAACACAATTTCTTAAATGCTAAACCTTGAGACAAGTTGCTTAGTACCTCTTGGCCTCAGTTTGCTCATCTGAAAAATGACAATGATAATACCACTTACCTCATAGGTTTATTATGAGTATTAAATGAGTTAATACATAGAATGTCTCAAATACTTCTAGACTCTGTGTATGTGTGTATTATATATATATATATTATACACACATACAGCTGAATATATATATATATATATATATATATATATATATATATATCCTTGCTCCTATATTCTTTGCCCTCTCTGACATTCAGTCACATAGACCATTCTGCAGTAAATGTTACAGTAGGAAAGAAAAAGAGGAGAGAAGGTGATATGGTATGCTGGGGAGAGAGAGGTCATAAATGAGGGACTGGAGAATTAAAGAAAAGACCTAGGGGATCTCTTCCTTTCTTCCAAGAGCCTAAGTAAACTCTTAAAAGTTTCTATTGGTTTACCAAAATGTGTGAGAAAAGAGGGTTTAAGAGTACAGATTTCTACCTTTCTTCCCTCTTCCATCCTATAATGAAAGAAGATTCCTGGGGATTCATCAAAGAATAGAAAAGATACAGATGGGAATTTAGAGAGCCACTGGTCCCTGATCAAAGACTTTGAGTCCATTCTCAGCTGTAGAATGATGATTTGTGAGTTTAGGCAGACAAAGCCTTTGTAATCCTTGTTCAAGTGGCATAGGCAGAGCAAAATGGTCTGATGTCCTCATTTGTGGCTGAGTAGCAAGAATGTGGCTACACCTAAAGAAATCAGACAAAGAGGAAAGCAGGGTATCTCAAAAGTAGTTGAGGGGCACCTGGGTGACTCAGTCAGTTAAGCGTCCGACTTTGGCTCAGGTCATGATCACACAGTTCATGGGTTCTAGCCCTGCATTGGGCTCTGTGCTGACAGTTCAGAACCTGGAGCCTGCTTCAGATTCTGTGTCTCCCTCTCTCTCTCTGTCCCTCCCCCGTAGGCGCTTTGTTTCTTTCTCTCTCTCTCTCTCTCTCTCTATCAAAAATAAATAAACATTAATTTTTTTTTCAAAAGTAGTTGATCTGCAGTGGAGTTTGACAGGAGATAAGAAAGAATCACAGATATCCATGAAGTTAGATAACCTTGAGAACTAGCTGAACATTCACACAATGCACTGGTTCTGGGTAAGTCCTCTGGAAGTCAGAATCAGTCCTCAGGGCAGATAGTAGCTGGGTCTTGCTGACTGAGATTAGTTATCTACCACCTCCACAGAATGGCAACTCCAAATAGGAAGTAGACTAAGGTACAAATAAATAAATGTATGATTCCTATACTCCTCCATTGTGGTCTAAAATTTGTATCTGCTAAATGGGAGATAAAGTACCTTGAGATCACCTTGAGATCTGGATCCCTATTGTTTCTGATGGCATTTTCTACTTCTCTTTATCTTTTTGCAACAGCTCCACTGGCCTCCTTGTCAACCTTCAATTGCACTACTTTCTTGCCTCTGGAGATTCACAATTGTTGTTCTGCTGTCTATGGTGCACTTGCCCCAGGTATCGACAAACACATCTTCATTTTTTTCAGTTATTATTCGAAAGTCATTTTTTGGGGGGCATCTGTGTGGCTCAGTGTGTTAAGTGTGTGCCTTTGGCTCAAGTCATGATCTCCTGGTTCTTGAGTTGGAGCACAGAAGCTGCTTCAGATCCTCTGTTCCTCTCTCTCTCTGCCCTTCCTCCACTTGTGTGTGCCCTCTCTCTCTCTCTCTCTCTCTCCCCCTCTCTCTCAAAAATAAACAAACTTTTAAAAGAAAAAGCCATTTAATGGTGAGGCCCTGTGCAGTTATACTAATTTAAAAGTTTCAAAGTTTCAACAGCCTCCATATTATTTCATACCATCTAAGTTATCATCGTTAACATACTATGTAGTTTATTCATAATGCTGTCTATGTGCTCCCACTGAATGACGGTAGGAATTTATTTATTTTCTACTGCTATATGCTTACATTCTGAGAAAAATACCAAACATCCATTAGGACGCAATGCACATTTTTGAATGAATATATAAATCCAACCTTTAATAATATATGAGCCATAACATGAACTCACTAATATGGAATAAAATAAAGATTAACTATCTTCTCATACTTATGCTCATTTTTATTTAAGTTTCAGTACTTCAATTAACATGATTTTTTTCCCCTCCCAAGATGAGAACCATAACATTTCCTCATGTGTAAGTCAAGGGGAGATATTCTGAGTGGAAGGAAGGACCTGAAAATACATGCCAGCAAGGAAGTGCTGCCACAGTCTCTTCACAGAATAGTTTCATATTCCCTATTAATGCATTATATAACTATGGCCAACTGAGCCTATTTTAGGGATCCTGTAGAAGACTATACTTGATTCTGCTGCATCCATACTTCTGTCATTAGCTGGGAGATCTTCCAGTCTCATGTTGGATTTATATTGGGTATAAATAATATCAAACATAAACACTATTTCAATTTAAATAATTATTCCTATTAACACTGTGACCATTTGTAGTGGAACAGTGATACACAATGGAAAATTCATCTTGATTAGAAAGTAAAAATTAGTTAAATATAATTCCAGACATAGGAATCAATAAAAATTCATTTAAAAATGTGCAAATAAAGGACTTCAAAATAATTTTTTGTTGGGGCACCTGCGTGGCTCAGTCGGTTGAGCGTCCGACTTCGGCTCAGGTCATGATCTCACAGTCTGTGAGTTCGAGCCCCGCATCGGGCTCTGTGCTGATGGCTCAGAGCCTGGAGCCTGCTTCCGATTCTGTGTCTCCCTCTCTCTCTGCCCCTTCCCTGCTCATGCTCTGTCTCTTTCTGTCTCAAAAAATAAATAAAAACATTAAGGAAAAAAAATTTTTTTAATAATTTTTTGTTAAAAAATAACAGGCTAATAAACACCCAAACTCCTTATACATAATTATATTTTAGCAATTCAGTATATTACGTTCATTGCAGAATCAAATAGAAAATCTAAATGACCAATTCATCAGAGAAACAATAAGAGATCCAAAGATCAGTACCCAGAAAAATGAATAGCTTTAAACAGTTTAAGTTATAAATCATTAGTATTTGACCCCAGTATTACTAACAATCTTTTGAGTTGTCACGGATCAATTTTTGAAGAATATACAGCTATTAAGCCAGCAGTTGATAGCTCTTTTCTTTGGTAACATGTCCAACTTAAAAGTTCATCAGTTTCATGTCCTTTAACTAAAATGCTAGAAATGACCTTCAAGGTTCCTTATTGTTCTGAAGTCAAAATGAGTTCATACTTATTCATGAGTTCATAGTTCCCACAGTTCAAAAAATCTGCCTTGTTTGAAAGCCTGAAAAAAATGCAGAGACAGTGGAATATATCGAAGAGATTGCCAAAAATATACTCATGAACACTGCTGTAAAACAAATTATTTGTTTTGTTCTTTTTTTAATGCAGTTTCTAATTCAGAAGTCTGGAGTGGCATCTAATAGTCTACATCACTAATCAGCTACCAGGTGACGCTGATGCTGCTGGTCCACTCGCCACACTTTGAGTAGTAAGATTGTTGAAGTAATGCGCCCTCTCAGGTACATTCAATTAACAATGTAGAAACATGAAAATTAAACTGACTGCAAGTTTTCTCTTTCTGCTCTCTCTTTTAAAGAAGGGAACATAAGAGGTACTGTGTTAGAACTGAGGAAAGGTTCTGGAATCACACAGAAGGATATAAATATTGACTGCAAACCTGGATGACCTACTAAAAATTAAAATACTATCTACTACACAGGACTAGGATGAGTATAAAATAAAATAAATACAATGCCACAAAAACATTCACAAAAAACTAGTGTAAATAGTCTGACTCTCTCCTCACTTCATAATTACCTCACATTATTTTCCTAGAGGAATACTACATGCTTTTTAAGTCTTTTTCATTTTGGGTCAAAATGTTTTATGTCTCAAAACCATTTATCTTCTTAACTTCTCAAAATATATCCCATTAGTTTGAGACAGATTTGGTTTTAGTTTTAATATAAATGATAAGTTTTGAAAATACGTATAATGTCACTCAACAAAAATTTTATTTTTTTATAAACACTGTTTTTTAGGTTTATTTATGTATTTTGAGAGAGAGAAAAAAAGAGAGAGCAAGCAGGGGAGGTGCAGAGAAAGGGAGACACAGAACCCCAAACAGACTCTATGCTGTCAGCACAAAGCCCGACAAGGGGCTCGAACCCACAAACCACAAGATCATGACCTGAGGCCAGCTGAAGAGTCAGGCTGGTAACTGGCAGAGTCATCCATGTGCCCCAACAACAAAACTTTTAAATATTAGCTGTGACTGTACATTAAAAAAGAAAAATGAAATTGTAAACATATACCAGAATGTATGCATTCGATTAAGTAATTGGAAAACATACACTACAGGGAAGCTACAGGATTTCAAAATAAGTTTATAAATGTTCTTTAGGAATAATCAGAGCCTTTTGATACAGCACCATTTATTTTTAATTACCCGTATTTTACAATCCCACTTTATTTTTGGCCAGAAATCATACTTCCCACTTTGATCACCCATTTTATTCCTCAAATTTGGCACATTCTACCTTCTGTTAATGGCAAACACAGAACTGACACTAAGTTTGAAGACTTGCCACTCTTGAGAATTATTCAAAATACATCCCACAGAATCCAAAGATAACACCAACAAAGGAGCCCCAGTCATTGCAAGCAAGGGCGACATTACTATATTGTTAGGCTTCTATGATAACCACTGTGAAAGGGACATCATTCATGCCAATAAACCAGTTTCAGTATGTTGTTCAGTCAATCTCATTTTCTCAGTGTTTCACCTCATATGTTTTCATGTTGATTTTAATGAGAAATGGAAAAGACTTGGATTTTTTTTTCTTCCTATCCTATTTCCAGGACACTGTGCACCAGCAACATAATTCTACAGCATTTGCTAGTATTTTAACCCCTTCTACTCCTCTAACGAACAGAGCTGGTGTTCCTAAAATGGAAAGAGAAAGCTGAATCTAAAGGCAGATGCTAACTATACCACATTACTGTTTCAAATATTGGCACATATAGGAGCTCGAAGCCCAGATCACGAGGATCGTGAATTCTGGAGGTCCTTCCACTAAAACCAGGACAGTGGCAGCAAAGGACTTTGGAGACATTAAAAAAAAAAAAAAAAATACAAGGGATCGGCAAAGTTCTTTATATTCACTGGTTCTTCCAACTGTTTTTCCAACCTTCCCCATCACACTATCACACTTGCTTCCTATGGGACTACCCAGGTGGAGTTAGCTACAGATACTCTGTTTTCTAGAAAATGACCAAGATGCCACTGCAGAGTGTGAACACCTGAATCCCAAAAGCACATAATAGAAATAGCACCACAGGGTGGTGAAAACATCTTCAAAATATTTTACTGCTTCATTTATTTTAAGGTTATCCAAGAATTTTTTTCTGAATTTATAATGTATACTAACATATATTGATATTTTCTTCATTGAGAGTTATTCAACTGCATTAATTTGATTTCTTTAAGAATTGTTCATTTAAAGTTTAGCAAATGTATGTGGAATGACTTCTCTATGAAGCAAAGGTATGTGAATGACTTCACTTCTCTGTGAAGGTAGGATAATGTATTTAGTAAGAGTTATAGCTTTGAAGTTAAATGTTTTAAGTCAATTGGTAGGTTAGTCATTTGATTCCACTGAGTACTGTTTTTTTACATTGTGAGAAGTAGTAACAATATCTAATCTCAGAGTTATAGTTAAACCTCTTAGATTTAGAGTTAAAGAACTAGAAATGCCTATTTCTTTCCACAATCTCTGGTGCATAGCAAATAAATAAGTTATCAGTAGTTGGAGGAGGAGGAGGAGGAGACTAGATATGGATATTCTGAAGAGTAATAAAATATAGGGAAGACCCAGTCCTTAGCCTCAAGAAATTTAACACTCACCAGGACAATTAAAAATGGAGGACACATATCTAGTCTAGCTAAATATCTATCTCTTATCTATAAAAAATAGTGTTTATAGATAATAAATGGGGGTAACCCCACAAAAGTTTCTGGTAAAGTTCACTTTCAGTTAGGATATTTATGGGTGTTATTTTTGGAGACCTAGACTTTATCTTAAAAATCTGATGGTCCCTACAGTCAATGTGGTCTTCAATGATTCTGCCTTCTCTCATGCAGAATCATCTTTCACTCTCTACCTTGCAAATCCCTTATCTTTCAAAGCCTCATTCAGTTATCACTGATGTTACTCATCAAGCATCCATGACCTAGGTGAAAACTGCTGTGAAGTTTCTGAATATGCCTCTCTCTTCACACTTCTCTCATTGCATTATATTATTTGTATGTCTACAGTTGTGAACTTTTCCAGAACAAGAGACAAACTTCATCTATTATTCTATGACCCGGCATCTGGCATACAGGACTAAGTAATGATTTCGTTTTGTTTACCAATCTGTTTTTATTTGAAGCTACGAATATATAAATAGATGACAGTGACACACTGACTGGACTTACGATGAGATCTTTACAGAGATAACTTGGTGGAGTAGGGGCATCTCCCTGGTGAAGGATGAAGACACAGAAAAGAGGGAGGTAAGGCATGTTTACCTACAGCAAGTTCCCTTTGCATTGTACAAGACTGAAAAAAGAAGCTGGAGCCAGAATAAAAACCGTGGAACAGTACATAGGTGTAAAACAAGAAGCATTTTGTTGCTTATAAATAACAGTAGGGAAAACCAGGTAAAGCTCTGTGCTTAATTAAATCTTTTTTTTTTTCTTTTCCCCTTTCCTGTCTTAAAATACTTGCTGTGTTCACAGAATTTCTTTCTTATCTCCAGAGAGATATTAGACTGCCCAAGCCAAACCATTAAAGGTAGTTTACAAAGAAATACAATTCAGATAGATGAGAATTCTCTGCTCAGCAAGGGATTTAGAATTACAGGGCTGCTACCCCTGGTACTCCTCTATAAAGATTTTTCTTCCAAAAATAGTCAATATCAAAGGTCACACATTTTAAAAGTCACTTGGAATTAGAAGCCCTAGGGAAAATGCCTAGGAGAAAATGTTTTGGCAAGCTTTTAGAGCCTTTCACCGAGTTGGCAATAAGACAGACCATGCTGGCCCCCAAAGCAAGCAGAGTAGATGTGTCATTTCAGATGTGGTAGAAAGGCTTCCTGTCCCTAAACGTCATTCTCACCTATCTGCATATCATCATACCAGAAAACAAAAACAAAAACAAAAAAGGAAAGTGGGCAGAGGTAAAATTAACACATGGTTAGTGACTACAATCTGGTAGGCACTGGGCTCAGCTTTTCATATACATTTTGTCATTAAGTCTAATGATCTGATCCACAAAGGAAAAAAATTATTCTAGCTCAGAGAAGTTAAATAACTTGCTAAAAGCCAGTAAGTCTGAAGCTAGAATATAGCCTTAGGTCTGTCTGACTCAAACTGCTTTCATATTAATGACGTTATTCTTCATTCTTTTAGGTCTTAGTGTATCTGTCCTAAACTTTCCAACTGACCACTAAATGGAAACATAAACTGGTAAGGGAAAGACCAGAAAGCATTTGAGAGCACTGTATGTTGGTGAGGGCTTAAAGAAGAGACTATAAAATACTGAAAAGACAAGTGAGAAGCAAAAAATAAAAATCATAATTTCAAATGCTGATAGTTTATTAAGTCCAATCCCTTAAGAAATCAGTTTTCCTCTACTACAAAGAATTTAAGTAGAATTTATCTACAATATTTGTATTTGCACTTTAAGAAATTTACTTACTTTGAGGGCACCAGGGTGGTTCAGTCGGTTAAGCATCCGACTTTGGCTCAGGTCACGATTTCACGGTTTGTGAGTTTGAGCCCCGCGTTGGGCTCTGATGCTGACAGCTCAGAGCCTGGATCCTGCTTTGGATTCTGTGTCTCCCCCTCTCTCTGCCCCTCCCCTGCTCACACTGTGTTTCTCTCAAAAATGAATAAACGTTAAAAAATTTTGTTTAATATATCACATTTGAAAATATTATATTCCAGAGATTGAACAATATGAGTCAGCTATTTAACATATGTATATTACAGATATGTTTTTAATGAATGTTGTTTTCATTTTAGGGAACAATCTTTTGTCCATATCAACATAAAAATGCTTGCGTTATATGTTTATGGTACTAAGAACATACTAAGCAAATTAAATTTACTTAATGATCATTATAATCAAATTACATGTATGAATAAGAGTGAAAAAGCCAGGGAATATCCTTTTCCTTACCAGTTAAGACTGTAAGCTAGCTGTATCTTCTTACCTAACTCAGATAGCTTAGAAGAGCAAATTTCAATGTTTCAAAATTATTTTATGTTTCTGTTACTGTTTAAATCACCTCTAATTTGTTCCCATAAACATTCTGACTACTGGTAAACTTCATCACTAGCTTGCATATGGTTTTAACAAAATATTATGAGTCTGACTCATATTCTAATTTTTCCTAAATAATTTAAATTTTCAGAATTAAAATCATAGAAAAACAATGACAAACTGACCCTGTCCTTAGGCACTTGACATTCATACAAGACATAATTCATATAAAAATTCTACAGAAAACTCTTCTTTGTTTCAAACATAGGTATTTCTTAAATAGATATTTGATCCAAAGTTTGGAAATACTGAGTCAGTCTGGCACCACTGCCATCATTCCTCTTTCACACTATAACTTAATACAGACAGATGTGATGCTGCACAGAGTATACAAGGTTTTGTGGATATGTGTATATATATTTCAAAAAATAATGATGTGGCCATTTTTTTGGTTAAAGAGAGCATATGGCATTTACAGCCTTGGCTAAACTGTATTTTGTTATACAAAAATGATTTTATTTTGCTCTAGCTACTTCCAAAATATATAACCCCAGACAAACACATCTACCTGCTTATCATCCACTAAGCAAGTGCTTTGGTTGGCTTTTTCCAAACCTTTGATTTAGAAAGTTTTGCTATGATTTTCTCCTTTGATTGTTTCAGTGCATTAGTTACTATAGAAATAATGTTACTGAAATATGAGAAGTATAGTGACATACCAAATCACAGTAAACCATATACTGTAAGTTACATATGTACATTGGTGTATATATGTGTATGTCTACTTGTATATACAATGCATATAATTCTATGCATTTGTATTTCTTGCTATATACACATGAGTGTATATATTGTACAAATATACTGGTTTATATACAGATCTACATGTAATTTCTTAATATATACATACGATATATATGTAATACATATATATAGAGAGAGATTGAGACTCTCATAAATCAGAAGGCATTTTAACATATGGGAAGTGCCTAATTAGCAAAAATAGTTAACACTGAAATAGAATATTTTCCTAAAAACTAGAGTGTTTAAAGAATGTAACACATAGAAAAGCAGAGTCATTTCATTGTGTGTTTTTAAATTCTAAGCTCTAGGGGCACCTGGGTGGCTCAGCCAGTTAAGCATCTAACTCTTCATTTCAGCTTAGGTCACAATCTCACAGTTCGAGTGCAAGCCCCGCATCGGGCTTTGCGCTGACAGTGTGGAGCCTACTTGAGATTCTCTCTCTCCTTCTCTCTCTGCCCCTCCATCATTCTCTTTCTCTCTCTCTCTCAAAGTAAACAAAAATAAACTTCAAAATTCTAAGCTGTAATGTAAGGAAACTGTAAAAAAAAAATAAGTACGTATCTAAAGAACTCAACAATTTCAGTCAAATATTTACAATTGTCATTCCAGAAGGACAAAAGAAAACAGCAAATTAAGGGAAAACTCTCTCCTCAGCTACTTTCTTATGAAACTTATTTAAAAATACAAATTTCCCAAATATACACTTTAATAAATATGTTAACTTAAAACAAAGGTACCCTCAGTAAAGAAAAACAAAATATTGTGACAAAGTACAACCATAAGATCTACATTGCAAAATATTGCAAGAGGAGTAATTTTACTTGGCCTTTTAACTTTTGAAAAATTATAACCAACTGGTATTTAGTCCTCCACAATTTAAAGGTGGAAATTAACTTTTTGCATATAAATGACCAAGAAAAATCATACTACCATGACTATAAGACAAAATGAGAAACTATCAAAAAAAAAAGCCGAAGTATCAAAAAGATACAGAATTATATCTGTGTCCCATATTTAACATCCAGTAAACACAAGAGTGATCTCAATAGACCCTGGGGAAGATATGTAACCTTATCCATAGTTTTAAATTATACTCTAGGTATAGGAAAACTTGTCTATGCTTTGGAAATACTTATAAATATGGAAACGGAGTATTATTTTGCTCCAACTGAGTATTTTTGCTGTTATGAAAAACACTCTTTGTTAGAAAAACAGCTTGACAAAAAGGTAGAGTTAGGGTTCGTTTCTCAAACATAAAGTTAGATATTACATTAGAATATGCCAGCTATGTTAGCACATGCTGCCCTCACCCCCTTCCTTTTTCTTCATAATACAAAAGTCATTCTAAAAGAAACTTAAAATTCAATTGCCATCTAATACTATACAGCCCTATTACAGCCATATTTTAATAGTTACTTCATGAAGACTTGTGTTCTAAACTCTAAAAATTCCTCGGGCATATTAGAAATCTCTGGTTTGTTACTTAAGTAGTATAGTTTTCACATGCCTATGCGAATAACTCCCAGAAATTAAAATAGCAACTGGTCCAAAGAAATAATAGTGGCAAGTTAGAGAGGAAAAATATCCACAACATTTTGAGGTGTACGTATTTTTAGAAACTGATTACATAACGGTGGTCGTGATTTAAAGTATCTCTGACTTTAAAATGCTTAATGATATTCCCAAAAGAAAAGACGAACTATAAACATGTAAATAAATACATTCAAAATATGGGGCGCCTGGGTGGCGCAGTCGGTTGGGCGTCCGACTTCAGCCAGGTCACGATCTCGCGGTCTGTGAGTTCGAGCCCCGCGTCCGGCTCTGGGCTGATGGCTCAGAGCCTGGAGCCTGTTTCCGATTCTGTGTCTCCCTCTCTCTCTGCCCCTCCCCCGTTCATGCTCTGTCTCTCTCTGTCCCAAAAATAAATAAACGTTGAAAAAAAAAATTCAAAATAAAGATAATCTAAGATTTAATAAATACATAAATAAAAGGAAAGAGCATTATATGCTAACAGGAGGCAAGCTTGAGCTAGGGTGATCAGGGAAAGCTGCTGTGAGTAGGTAACATTTGAGCTGATAATTCAATGAGAATGAGGAAGCATGTAAAGATCTTAAAAAGAAGATTCTAGGGGCGCCTGGGTGGCGCAGTCGGTTAAGCGTCCGACTTCAGCCAGGTCACGATCTCGCGGTCCGTGAGTTCGAGCCCCGCGTCAGGCTCTGGGCTGATGGCTCAGAGCCTGGAGCCTGTTTCCGATTCTGTGTCTCCCTCTCTCTCTGCTCCTCCCCCGTTCATACTCTGTCTCTCTTTGTCCCAAAAATAAATAAATGTTGAAAAAAAAAAATTTTAAAAAAAAAAGAAGATTCTAAGCAAAACACAGGACAAAATCTTAAGAAATGGACTTCACACAGGAAAATGGATAAGTCATTTTCTAAAATACAACAATAATAAGGGGCAGCAGGGCATTGTAGCTGCAGGAGAAAGGTTTCATTGACCTATCATTCCCCTTATGACTTCATATCTCTGCTTTGTCTACATTGCACTAGGCAATCATCTCAATAGTCTACTAATTCTGATAGTCTAACCAAGTCTAGGGCAATATTAATCATAAATATGAACCAAGTTTGTCTTACTTCAGTATATATAATTAGCATATAGCAAGCATGTAATAAATTCCAATTGACTTGCTGACAAAATCTGTATAGTGTATGAAACTTATCAAATAAAACTAACTCACATTTGTCACTTTTTAAAAAAATAATACTCTGCGCAAATAGCGGTAGTGGCAATAGTCGTGCCATCTTCTTCAAATTCTCCACATCCCCATGGGGGAACAAAAACACAAAACCAGAAACAAGATAGCAAAAAAAACCCACACAGGTAACATTTACAAAATTAAGTGACAAAGTATCCTCACAAACCCCAAAATACATACAGGTGAGGACAAACCACCAATAGTCTCAAACCTGCAGGTTTTGAACTCACATACAGAGGAAAGCAAAGGGAAATAATAGGGTCTGAAAAATACCAGAGAAAACTCCAGGCCCCAAATAGCCAAAAGTTATTTGATGGGAAGCACAGTAGTCCACACTGATACCAGAACTTCAGCAGCAGATATGTACTTGGGTAAGCACTGAATAGGTCTACAGGTGGGAGAAGAAATGCCCCTATGAAATTTCAAACTGGGGGCGCCTGGGTGGCGCAGTCGGTTAAGTGTCCGACTTCAGCCAGGTCATGATCTCGCGGTCCTTGAGTTCGAGCCCCGCATCAGGCTCTGGGCTGATGGCTCAGAGCCTGGAGCCTGTTTCCGATTCTGTGTCTCCCTCTCTCTCTGACCCTCCCCCCCGTTCATGCTCTGTCTCTCTCTGTCCCAAAAATAAATAAACGTTGAAAAAAAAAATTAAAAAAAAAAATTTCAAACTGACCAACTGTCCTGTATGGAACTGGTCTGTGCGATCTGTCATGCATTTCTACCAGAGCCGAACATTCACAACCATGAGGGGATTAGTTGGCTTGTGCTCTGCAGCTGGCCCCAGAGATCAGAATTGACTCTTCTGTTGCTGATGCCAAGAGGGATTAACTTGCCTCACCTCCTTGAGCTAGACCAGGAGGCTGGCTGGCCCCCTGGAATGGATCAGGGAGGGAAGAGAAATATGCAGATGTCCAGGTTCCTAATATTGTGAGATATGATGAGAGAAACAGAGAAAAAAAAAAAATCAGCTTGCTCAGGACTGCACTTAGGCAAACTTAATGACTAAACACAGATCACACATGGGTAGTGTATGTATTGCCCTGGCAGGAACAGTGAGTTGGAAGCCATGCCTGAGGGGAGGACACTCTGTCCAGGACCCTCAACGGGGACTCCAACCAGGCTGTTCACTGCAGTGCTTCCCCAGCAAGAAGGTTGGATGTTGTGAGTACTCGATTTGATGTATTAACCCTTCTTTGTTCTTCTCTATACTCTCTCCCTCTTTATGTTTAGTTTAACTGTTTAATTCCATACATTCCTTTTCCCTTGTAATTAATAAAGGTTTCCTCCACAAAACAGAAAGTGCAGCTATCGTGAATTACTATTATTCAGAACACCAATCTGAACTTTTTTCAAAGACAAGACTCCAGTCCAGGAAAAAACTGCTGGGAGTATAATAAAAACTGAGCAGGACAGAGATACAAAAATAGCTAATTATCCAAATAAAAGTGGGTAAGGAGAACAGAGCCAGGCATGTCAGAAGGAAAGCTTCAGTAAAAGATGGGTTTTCTGTAAGTTAGAAAAGCTTCCCTGAACACACTGCCTTCTTAAAGTTCAGAAAAGTTAGAATTAACAAAAGAAGTAGCAAAAACATCAAGATCAAACACCGACAAAGTTATTATAAGAAAAAAAGAGAAATTAAACAAAATAACCTCCCTATACACAATGAAAAAGTGCTAGAAATTATTGCTCATTGAACTAATGAAAATTGTAACATACTCTTTCAAAATTAGTTAAAACATTAAGAAAAGCTACAAGGTATTACAGAAAGACATAAATCCCAAGTAGCAAAACAGAAATGACATAACATCACTCAGGAAAAATGACCAAACAAAGAAAAATATTTCAAAAATGAAGATTCAAGTAACATGAGAAAAATGGCAGACCAGGCAGTTCCGAGCTCAAGTCTCCACCAACAGAAGCAACAAAAAATAAGAAACTGTCAGGATCAACTTTGCAAAATCTCTGTAAAACAAAGTTTCACAGCAATCATGTAAATGCTAATTCAGGAAAATGTCAACTTCAAAAAGGTAGCAAAGCTTTCTGGCATTTTCACCAGCCCTTGTTCCATTCCTTCCCTGGTATGCCACCAATCTAGAAAACATCAGCCAAGTTCCCTAAGTCCCTCATTCCAGAGAGAGAAGAGCATACCACATATGCAAATTACTGTGGAGATCTGTTCTAACCTATCTGGAAGCTACCTTTAAGGACTTACACATGGTGCTTATTTTTATTTTGCTTTAGTCAGAACTCACCCAGGCCAAAAAAGCAGTGAGCATAGATTGAAGCATTGTAAGGCTGAAAACAACTTGCATATGCCTCAGGCAATAGCTCACAGTTGAGATATATACAATATACTAAGACCAAGGAGGAACAGGTGAGAGAGAATTTTCTTGGGAAATCTGGGTAATCAACATGGGGGTGGGGGCAAAAGGGAAATCAGAAAGCCATTTGCATGCCCAGGATAAAATGTATGCTCAGAAAGGACCAAAGACCATAAGCCTTTCAATCTGGGCTGATCTCTAGGCTCAATGCAAGTCTGGCTAAGTGTTGAAGGCCAATCTGCAAAGATTAGAAGAGATGGTTATTTGCTTATTGGTCTGCTTTTGTTTCTTAGCTCCTGACATTCAAGGAAATCTCTGTCAATGGACCAGCTAAACACAAGCTAAGGAACAGAGACTTTGGTAATAACACACAATAAGGAATATCATCTCTGCAAAAATAGTAGGGAAAAGAATCTCATCTCCAAAGGTATCATATTCTAATATTCAAATGTCCACTTTCAACAACAACCACAACAAAAATCACATAGCATACAAAGAAAGGAAAGTGCAGCTCATTCAAAGGAACAAAATCAATTCATAGAATCTGTGCCTAAAGAAGTTCAAATATTAGACTTACTAGCGCTCACTTTGGCAGCACATATACAAACACTGAACTTACTAATCAAAGACTTTAAAACTGTCTTAGATATTCCCAAAGAGGTAAAGGAAAACATGTATGAGGAAATCCAGGAAATCAAGAAAATGACATATGAACAAAATGAGATTATCAATAAAGAGAAATTGTAAAAAGGAAAAAATCATTTCTAGACCTGAAGGAATTCAAAAGCAGGTTTGGGCAGACAGAAGAGAGAATCAGTGAGCTTGAAAACAAGACAATTATCAAGCTTGAGAAGAAAGAAAAAAGGAATGAAGAAAACTAATATCCTAAGAAAAAAAATAGAACAACATGAAGCAGATCAACATATGCACTAGGGAGAGTCCCAAAAGGAAAAGAGATGGAGGAAAGGGGGATAACAAATATCTGAGGAAACAGTAGCCAAAAATTTGATAAAAGCCACAAAACTACACATACAAGAACCTCAATAAAGTATTAGAATAAATGCAAAGATAGATAAACTCCATAACACATTATAATCAGATTGTTGAAAGCAAAAGAGTTTGACATAAAGAATATATAAAGAATTTATACCACTCAATACCAGAAAGAGAATCCAATTAAAAAATGGGTAAAGGACTTCAGTAGAAATTTCTCCAAAGAAGATATACAAATGTCCAATAAGCAAATGAACAGTTGTCAACATCATTGTAATTACAAGGGAAATGAAAATTAAAACCACCATGAGATAATACTTCATACCTAATTAAATGACTATAATGATTAAATAAGGAAAATATAAAGTGTTAGCGAGGATGCGAAAATTTGGAACCTTCATGTTTGCTGGAGAAATGTTAAATGGTGCAGCCATTAATGACCCAGCTATTCTACCCACAGGTATATTCACAAAAGAAATGAAAAGAGGGATGCAAACAAATCCCTGCACACCAATATTCACTGCAGCATTGCTCACAACAGCCAAAAATTATAAACAACCCTAAGGCCCAGCAACAGATAAACCAAATGTGGTATATACAGACAAGGGAGATATTATTCAGACACACGACGGAAGTAAATTCTGAAGGGAATTCTAACACATAGTAAAACATGGATGAACCTAGAAACCATTATGCTAAATGAAATATGTCAAACACATAAGGTCAAATGTTGTATGATTCTACTTATATGAAATAACTTGCATAGGAAAATACCTACATACAAAAATTAGATTATAGGTTATCAGGAGCTACAGGGAGAGACAATGGAAGTTACTGCTCAATGAGTAAAAAGTTTCTGTTTGGAGTGATAGAAAAGTTTTGAAAATAGATAGTGATGATGGCTGCACAACATTGTGAATGTTAATGGCAGTGACTTGCATATGTAAAAATGGATGAAATAGCATATTTTATGTTAACTATATTTTGTCACAATAAAAATAATTTTTAAATTATTACACTCAACTAGAAAAATCAAATAAACACCAGAAAAAGCCTTAACAAACTAGAAGAGGAAAAGGAAGGCAATTGTAAACACTAAAAAAGAAAAAAAATTATGAAGGCTTGAAGACAGGGGTGCCTAAGTGGCTCAGGAGGTTAAGCATCTGACTCTGGATCTCAGTTCAGGTCTTGTTCTGTGTCGTCAGTTCAAGCCACACGTTGGACTCCATGCTGAGCATGAAGCCTACTTAAAAAAAAAAATAATTAAATAAAAAGAATTGAAGACGAACTGATAAATATCAAAGATAGGCCAAAAGTTTCACTGTGCATATCCTAGAAGATCCTAAAGACTAAAATCAAAGCAAGGAACCAGAAAAATAATTTTAAATTATAATTCAAGGAAACTTTCCTGAAATTAAAAAAACAGTATATGTGAAACTACATACTGAAGAGCACTCCATGCACATGAAATAAATATCCAGAAAGACCACCTCAAGTAACGATCTTAAAAAGAGAGAGGGTAATGGGGCGCCTGGGTGGCGCAGTCGGTTAAGCGTCCGACTTCAGCCAGGTCACGATCTCGCGGTCCGTGAGTTCAAGCCCCGCGTCGGGCTCTGGGCTGATGGCTCAGAGCCTGGAGCCTGTTTCTGATTCTGTGTCTCCCTCTCTCTCTGACCCTCCCCCGTTCATGCTCTGTCTCTCTCTGTCCCAAAAATAAATAAACGTTGAAAAAAAAATTAAAAAAAAAAAAAAAAAAGAGAGAGGGTAAGAGAGAGAGAACATTGATTGATTACTGGACATTAAAGAACAACAAAAATTCCTTAGGGCTTTTAGAGGAATTGAATGGCAAGATTTAAGGGAAAAAAACAGCAAGAGAAAGAAAATCACATTATGAGGAGGCTTCAGCCCCAATGCTTTAGGTGAGATGAAAGTGAAGTAACATGTATGCTCAAGAAATGAATTTTACACTCAACAAAACTGACATTTAGGTAACCAAAATGACTAGGAAGACAGGAAAAAAGGACAGGTGGTGAACACTGACCACACAGTAACTTACAGAAGTAAGGTAGTATGAGAATTATAATGGATTGCAATATGTAATGGACATATGCCCCCATACAAATACATAATAGAACCATAAAAAGTAGAAGGAGAATGTTATTTTTGAGCACATAGAGCAACTTGTAATTGTGTTGGAAGCAGATAAACAGACTTATAGGGTGACTAGTAAAGTTCTATTTCTTGACCTTGGTGTGGTTACAAAAATACTTACCACACAACAAATCCTTAAACTATATTTATTTTCATATTTGGTTTTCATTATCCATGCTTTATTTTAAAATAAAAGGATTAAAAAATATTTTCCCCTGAAGATTATACTCAATATCCCTAATTACATTCCTTATAGCAATGTGAAATAAATATTAAAATACTTTTTTTTAAAGTATATTCCTAATTAAAATCTTTACTAATAGATATTATAAATTTCCCAAGATAATATCCTGAAATTTATTCTTTATCTATTTCTTTACTCCTCTCATTTCCTGCAAAAATATTTTTAATTTCATTTTACTTTAAAACTAGACTATAATTTAGGGGCGCCTGGGTGGCTTAGTCAGTTGGGCATCCGACTTTGGCTCAGGTCATGATCTCTCAGTCTGTGAGTTCAAGCCCCACATCAGGCTCTGTGCTGACACCTCAGAGCCTGGAGCCTGATGAAGATTCTGTTTCCGTCTCTCTCTTCCCTTCCCCTGCTCTCACTCTGTCTCTTTCTCAAAAATAAAATTTAAAAAAATTAAAAATAGACTATAATTTAAATAAAAATTAAAATTTGATATGTAATAATAACAATTATCTCCTATCTATTTATATTTATATCTTACTTTAGGTCATTTTTCCCTGTGTATTGCTTTTCTTTACAGACATGTATAGTACATATCTGCCACAAGTTAATAATGATTTGATATCTATGAAAGGATGAGCATTTTCCACTTGGCAACTGGTCATGTACATATTCTTTAAAAATTGGCAAGTTTAGGGGCGCCTGGGTGGCTCAGTTGGTTGAGCGGCCGACTTCAGCCCAGGTCACGATCTCACGGTCTGTGGGTTCGAGCCCCGCATCGGGCTCTGTGCTGACAGCTTGGAGCCCGGAGCCTGTTTCAGATTCTGTGTCTCCCTCTCTCTCTGACCCTGCCCTGTTCATGCTGTGTCTCTCTCTGCCTCAAAAATAAATAAACATTAAAAAAAAAAAGTTTAAAAAAAAAACTGGCAAGTTTAGTATTTTGTGATATCATGAAGTTAGACTCTCTCCTTTTTAACCCTTTCTCATAGAAACTCATTGCAATTACTTCATCCTTATGAATGGGTAATTGTATTATTTTCCATGGTCTAGATTTTTAAATTACAGTTTTAGATTACATGTTTTTTTTCTGAATATACTTTAAATTAAAGCTTGACTCAGGACACCCAGGTGGCTCAGTGGGTTAAGCATCAGACATAATCTCATAGTTAATGGGTTCAAGCCGTGAGTCAGGCTCTGAGCTGTCAGCACAGAGACTGGAGCCTGCTTCGGATTCTGTGTTCTGTCTCTCTCTCTCTCTGCCCCTCTCCTGCTTGTGTTCTATCTCTCTCTCAAAAATAAATAAACATTACAAACAAAATTAAAGCTTGACTTATAGTCTGAAAGGCCAAGGGCAATCACATCATTAGCTCAGAAACCTTACTATACTACAATCCAGGTAGCCACTGGTGGTCATTAATAAAACCCCTCTATTTTTCTCAATACTGACCCTCACAGAGAAAAGAAAGAAAGAAAGAAAGAAAGAAAGAAAGAAAGAAAGAAAGAAAGAAAGAAAGAAAGAAAGAAAGAAAGAAAGAGAGAAAGAAAGAAAGAAAGAAAGAAAGAAAGAAAGAAAGAAAGAAAGAAAGAAAGAAAAGGAAAGAGGGAGGGAGGGAGGAAGGAAGGAAGGAGGGAAGGAAGGAAGGAAAGCAGGCAGGCAGGCAGGAAGAGGGAGGGAGAATGGCTCTACTACTGGTAGTTTCCCCAATGTTCAATTAACACATATTAAATTTTCAGACAATTCTGCTAAATCTACCAATTTAAGGCCAACAAAGGCTCTAATTAATATTGTAATTAGTGTCTTTGATCTCTTTGTTTTGTAACCTATGCTAACAAAATTTCTTTCTTCTCTAATTAGTTTGTTTATTTAATTTCTATTGGGGTACATTTAGCTGTTAATTTTTCCTTACTTAGCGCCTTGGAACATTGTGTATTTGGATTTAATGTCTCATAAAGCATATCTTAACCTTAAAATATGCTTCTATAATTATTATAGATCCTTCACAATGTTTATGACTGAATAGTTGTAATCATTCTTTGTATTCTTACAACCCCATCTCTTTTATTTACACCTAGGCCAACAGGTGTAAAGCACTAATTTAGTTGTAAGAAAGAGGGAACTATTGATTCTTTCTGAAAGACATAATGTAATTGAATAAATTCAAAATTATGCCTCAGGAACTCTGAATTCTAATCTCCCTAATACTGAATGCCTCTATTATTATATCATTTTCTTCTTCCGAAATGAAAACTAATCTTGCACTTCTGTCAAGGAAATGATTTGAAAATTATTAGACCCTAAAAACAATTTATGTAAAAAATAAAATTCCATAACACTGAAACTTCAATAACTAGAAGTATTTGCATTAAAGAACTAAAGTTTGCTGCTTTCCCTTTTGTTATGAAGCTGCCACTATTTCCTGAGATGGTTAATTTATTTTACAAATGGTAATTTATTATTTTATCAAATGTATGCTACATTTCCTTTCATAAATCATTTCAAAAGATAAAAAACCTCATAAGCTTCAGCCTCTTATTTATAACCACTATCTCAAATTTGCCTTCTGTAGGTTATCACCCTAAAGCTTCATTGAATGTGATTTCTGAGCACACAGTAGAGACATTTCAAATTTTCAAAACTACTATGAAAAATCAATATGCTGAATGTTTGGCAAATACAGAATATAACCGCCTATGTAAAAAAGGAGTCTGTATTAGTTTGAAATTAATGACTCTATCACCCTATTCTAAGTATAGCTGGATCTTCAAACCAAAAAATATACAACATGTTTCCCTTATTTTAATACATCAACCAGAGAAGGAAACAAACTCAACTTAAACAAACGATCAGGCATAGGCCTAACCTTACAAAGTGGATGCAGACTGTTATTTCATCTAATCATCAACCTCATACCACAATACAGAAGCACATACACATAAACACATGCATGCACACATAAACACACATAACACAGTCATGCACACCCTCACACACACTCAATTTTCAGGGACTATGTCTCCACACTGACACATCCAACACTTGAATCTTACATTCCAGTCACAAATAACAAACTCATTCCTTAGACAAAATTCTTTGTTCAGGGCTAAAAAATTGATACAGGTTGCCAATTGATACTTGCCAATTGGTCCTTCCTCAGAAACCTAAAATTGGATATGTAATTCTAATCTCAACATTCCTACTCTCTAAAATGGAAGAGAAGTAAACCTGAAGCTGTTGGCAGTGACCATTTTCACCCATGTAAGCTGGAAAGCAGGAAAGTTGGCAATTAGTGGAAAAAAGTGAAGCCATCGGCCAAGGAGAAGCTGAGGAAAGGATATAGCAAGTGGATTTCATGAGTGCTACCCAGGACTGCTCCAGTCTTTCCCCGATTAACAGTGGAAATCTAGAAAATGGGTTCTAGAAAATGAACTGTATCACTACAATACTTTTATGATTAAGCCTTTGATAGATAGGGACAAAGATACGCACATATATCACACACAACTAAAATAATTTGAAATAAGACACATTAAATCATTAAATGACTTTCTGTAAGAAAACGTGTACACAAAAGAAGATAGCTCCTTTAATCTATCAAGAATTTTTTTAACAATATACTGAATTTCCTAAATTCTATTTGCTATTATTCCCACTGAGTGGGAAAAGAGTACAAATGGTTAATTGAGTATTGAAACTTTTTCTACAAAATAGTGATTTCTCCCAGATACTGAATTTAAATTTGGAAAATAAATATAATTTAAATTGTACTGTAAACTAAATATAATTTTGTAAGGTTAGTCACAAGATAATTTTGTTTCTCAGACTTGCCTCTCTACACAAGATAAATGGGACAAACCAATGGAAATAGACTTCTTTTCCTTTGACTTGATCTTAAAAGGATTTAAATTAATTAAGAAAAGGCTCCTGATGATGATGTCCCAAGTTAGGGTGAAAAAAAACAGTGAGGAACTGTCTTGAGTCTCATAGGTAAAACCTGACAGGGGAGCACTAAAAGTGAGTAGTGCCCCAGTCGGTAGTGGCTACTGAAGTGAAGATCTTGTTTGTTTAGATGATGCTTTTAGGCCCAAATCCTGACTTCTCCAGTAAGTGAAGTCACATACCTAGTAAATTAGTAATGACATATTTTATAATTTAGTACCATTTTCATTTGTATACTGAAAAGATTAATAATTAAATATGCTGAAAACACATGGCTACTTTTAAGGCAGTAAAAGCAGAAGGCTAATACACTTCATTCTAAGAGCTTCCTATTTTAATTTACAATTTATATGAATATCATTTTCATTGAGATAAAAAATATTTGTCAAAATGTAAATATCTGGGTATCTTTTCTTTTTTACATCAGAAAATATGCAAAAATTGTTTCAAAATAACAGGAATTGGTTATAAATAAATAAAAATAAATAAATCTTTCCCTGTGAAATTTAATCATTATTTTACCATAATATCATTTGTAATTTAGAACATGGTGATGACTTTAAAACATGTGTGCAATATCTTTGAGCTTCTTACAATAAAAAGATTGGCAGGGGGAGTATGCCTGGGTGGCATCGATTGACTGCAGCTCAGGTCATGTTCTCATGGTTCTGTTTGTGGATTTGGGGCCCCGCCTTGGGCTCTCTGCTGTCAGTGTGGAGCCTGCTTCTGATCCTCTGTCCCCCTCTCTATCTCTGCCCCTCCCCTGCTCTCTCTCTCTCTCTCTCCCTAATACATTAAAAAAAATTTTTTTTAAAAAGGATTGGGTCTGTTTCCCCAACTCTCAAGAAGGGTCAGTCTTGATGATTCACTTCTAATAAATAAAATTGCAGAAGTGAAGCTGTGTGACTTCTAGAACAATTCAGCTTCTCCCTGACTCTCTACCTTTTGGGACATTCACCCTGCAAACCCAGATATTTATTGTGTGGGAGCCAAGCAGCCACACAGAAAGGCCACAAGTAGGTATTCCAGCTCCAGCCCCAGCTGAGGCCTTAGTTGGTCCCAGCATTCACCACCAAAGAGCAAACTTTAAAAAGATTCTAGAAACAGAAAAACCACAAACAGCCAAAGCAACCTTGAGCAAAAAAAAAAAAAATAATAAAGTTGGAGGTATCACCTCCCCACTCTTCCCCCAACTAAGACACGGGGAATCACACTTCTGCTTCTCAAAATATTTTACAAAACTGTAGTAATCAAAAGAATATGACATAAAAACAGACCAATGAAATAGACTAGAAAGCCCATAATTAAACCCATAAAGTTTTGGTCAACTGATCTTTGAAGGGTTCTAAGAATACACAGTGGGAAAGGAAAGTCTCTTCAATAAATGGTGCTGTGGAAACTGGATATCCATACACAGAAAATGAAATTAGATCCCTGTCTCATACCATATACAAAAATCAACTCAAAATGGATTAAAGACTTAAAGTTAAGATTAAACCAAAACTACTAGGAGAAATGGGGTAGGGGGGAACTCTTGACATAGGTTTAAGCAGTGAGTTTTGGACATGACAAAAAGACAAAGGCAAAAAATCAAAAAATAGACAAGTGGTATTTCATCAAACTAAAAAAAAATGTGTAGTAAAAGAAACCACCAACAGAATGAAGAGGCAACCTACGGAATAGGGAAAATATTTGCAAAACACATCTCTGAAAAGTGGTTAATATCCATGATATATAAGGGACTCCTATGACTCAGTAGCAAAATTCAAATAACCAAATTAAAAAATAGGCAAAGAATTTGAATAAACATTTCTCAAGGAAGACAGACAATGCCTGACAGATGTATGAAAAGGTACTCAATATCACTTATCATC
Source organism: Leopardus geoffroyi (assembly GCF_018350155.1). NCBI lineage: Eukaryota > Metazoa > Chordata > Mammalia > Carnivora > Felidae > Leopardus > Leopardus geoffroyi. Next base: position 128,771,691 of record NC_059327.1, read on the forward strand.
AGAGAAATTTAAATCAAAACCACAATGACATATCATTTCATATTTGTTAGAATGGATTTTATCAAACAGGCAAAATATAACAAGCATTGGGCATGGATGTGGACAAGAGGAAATCCTTGCCATTGTTGGTAGGAATGAAAAATGGTATAGCCACTATGGAAGAAAGTATAGAGGATCCACAAAAAAATAAAAATTAAACTACCATATGATCCAGCAATCCCACTTTGGACTATATATCAAAAGAAGTAAAATCAGTATCTCCAAAAAAAAAATAAATAAAAGTATGTGAAATACACACACACACACACACACACACACACACACACACACGCGGATATTCAGTCTTTAAAAACAAGGAAATGTGATTTGCAACAATGTGAATGAACCTGGAAGACCTAAAACTATGTGACATAACTATGTGACATAAAGCCAGACACAGAAAGATAGATACTGAATACCTCACTTACATGTGGAATCCAAAAGAGTTAAATTCATAGAAGCAGAGAGTAGAATGACAGTTGCCAGGGATTAAGGAGAGGGGAAAATAGGAAGATGTTGGCTAAAGGGCAGAAAGTTTCAGTTATACAAAGATGAATAAGTCCTGGCGACGTAATGTACAGCAGTGCAACTACATTAACACCACTGAGTTGTATACTTGAAATGCACGAAGAGAGTAAATCTTAAATGTTCTCATCACATACACATTGAAAAACGTTAAGTATGTGAATTGATAAATATGTAATTAAACTGTGATTATCTCACAGTGTATATATACATGTATCAAAACCTCAAATTGTCAACACAGACCTGTTCATAGTATTCCTTCATTATATTTGAATGTCCATAGGACCTGTAGTGATGTCCCTTCTTTCATTTCCAGTATTAATATTTTTTTGTCCTCTCCCCTTTTTTCTGAGTTAGCCTGGCTAGAGACATTGCTTTTATTGATCTTTCAAAGAACTAGCTTTTACTTTTGTTGACTTTTTTCTACTGCTTTCCTGTTTTAAATGTCATTGATTTCTGCTCTAATTCTTTTTTCTTCTGCTTACAATGAATTTAACTTAATCTTCTTTCTAGTTTCCTAAGGTGGAAACTCCAATTAAACTTCAGATCTGTCTCCTTTCCTATATATGCATTCAATGCTACAAATTTCTATCTAAGTATTGCTCTTGCTACATCCCACAAAGTTTGATATGTTGTTTTCATTTTCATTTAAGTTAAATGGTTTTAAATTTCTCTGGAGATTTCTTCACTGACCTATGTCTTGTTTAGAAGAGTGCAAACACCACATTTTGGGATTTTTCTAGTTTTCATTATTCTCTTGGTTTCTAATTTAATTCCATTGTGCTCTGAAAACAAAAAAAATGTAAGGTGTCTATTACTTTAAATTTGTTAAGGTGTGTTTTATGGTCCAACATGTGGTCTATCTTGATAAATATTACATTTAATTGAAAAGAATGTTTGTTCTGTTGTTATTAGATTAAGTAGTTAATTGAGGTGAATTATGACTACTTAATTGGTTATGGTATCAAGTTCAATCATTTTTCTTGTCGATTTTCTGCACACTGGATCTGTCCATTTCTGAGAGAAGAGTGCTGAAATATCCAACTATGGCAGTGAATTCATCTATTTCTCTTTGAAATTTTACCAAGTTGTGCCTCAGATAGTTTGACACTGGAAGTTTATATACATTGAATATTGTGCATGTATGTGCATACATATACCGCTAATCAAAGTGATATATATATATATATATATATATATATATATATACACATATATAATCATGTCATTCTGATTAGCGGCAGCAGGGTATATTTTTCTCCATCCATGTACTCTTCATCTCTTTGTGTCTTTATAACTTAAGTAAGTTACTTTAGACAACATACAGTCGGGTCTTTTTTTGGATCCACTCTGACAATCTCTGCCTTCTAACTGCTTCATTTAAGTGATTGATGTTCAAAGTGATTATTGGTATGTAAGGATTAATATCTATCATATTTGTTACACTTGTCTATTTGTTGCCCTTGTTCTTTGTTCCCATTTTTGTCTTCTACTCTTTTTCTGCTTAATATGGTTTTCATTAAGAATTTTATATGATTCCATTTCCTTCCCTTTTGTAGCATATCATTTTTTTTCACTTTCTTAGTCATTGCCCTGGAGTCTATAATATATATTTACAGTTAATCCAAGTCTATTTTCAAAAAACACTGTATCAATTCCCATGTAGTATAAGTACCTTATAATAAAAAAGCCAGACAGAGAAAGACAAATACTGTATGATTCCTTTATATATTGTAATCTTAAATAAAATTTTTTTAAAAAGTCAAACTCATGGGGCGCCTGGGTGGCGCAGTCGGTTAGGCGTCCGACTTCAGCCAGGTCACGATCTCGCGGTCCGTGAGTTCGAGCCCCGCATCAGGCTCTGGGCTGATGGCTCAGAGCCTGGAGCCTGTTTCCGATTCTGTGTCTCCCTCTCTCTCTGCCCCTCCCCCGTTCATGCTCTGTCTCTCTCTGTCCCAAAAATGAATAAACGTTGAAGAAAAAAAAAAAAAAGTCAAACTCAGAAACAGAGAGTAGAACGCTGGTTACGAAGAGCTGGGAATGGAAAAAAGGGGGAGATGCTGGTCAAAAGGTACAAGCTTTCATTTACAAAATGAATAAGTGATGTACAGCATGGTGTCTATGGTTAATAATACTGTATTGTATAAATGAAATTTGCTAAGAGATTAGATCATAAGCATTCTCACCACACACACAAAAAGTTAACCATGTGAGATAATGTATGTGTTAATTGCCTGATTATGGTAATCATTTCACAAACTACACATATATCCAATCATCACACTGTACCCTTTAAATACATACCATTTTGTATGTCAATTATACCTCAATAAAAATGGGGAAGGGACATTAGGGAAGAAGATTCTAGTCTCCAGCCCTTGAGCTACGTTAGGTGATTCTGAGTAGAGAAGAGACCAAGTTGTCCCTTTCAAATCATGACATTCACGAACAAAATAAATGTTGTTCTAGCTGTGAGTCACTAAAAACCAGCTTTGAGTCTTCCTAAAACATTTTTAGGAAGAAGTTCTGCAGCAATAGATACCTTAAACAAAAGCAAACAATCTTTAAAATGTTGCATTATTGGGGCACCTGGTGGCTCAGTTGGTTAAGCATCCAACTGCAGCTCAGGTCATCTTGCATTTCATGAGTTTGAGCCCCATACAAGGCTCTCTGCTGTCAGCACAGAGCCTGCTTCAGATCTTCTATCCCACTCTCCCTCCTCCCCCACTCATGCTACCTCTCTCTCTCACACAAATAAACATTTAAAAATGTTTTAATGTTAGTTATCAAGGAAAAAAATAATCTAAGCAATAGGGGAGGAAGATAGTCGAGAATTTGTAATTCCTTTCATAGTGGTGCCCAATTTCATAATCTCACAAAAACACTTTATTTCTCAAATTAAGACAAGGAAATCAGTGTACATAAGGAAATTCAGATAGTATTCCTATAAAAAACACCATGCCTCAAATAAATTAGCTAGCTGACCTGAATCATTTTTGGAACTTAAAAAAAAATAATCTCTGATTGTGAGGTGACCATATGTTAGGTGCCATATACTATATACAAACACACACACACAGAGTAATAGTGATTATATTAGACATGTTTGTAAATACAAACATGCAGACATTGATTAGTTTGAGCCTTTCTTTTCCAGTTGGTAAAATCACTCACTATACAGAAAACTTATGGAAAAGGTAAATCAAAGTTTCACAAAAGACATAAAGAAAAACAGACAAATGAGAGTAAATAAGCAGAGGAAAGATAAATTTGAGAAACCACTGAATAAAAACAATGATGATAAATTTATTTTTGTAATACTATTAGGAAAATACATGAAATAAGGCTTTCTTCATTTTATAATATACCTTTTACACATTTAACGAATATATTTACCAAGTTTTCCCATTACATCATCCTCAGGATACACGGTGAACACAAGGGACAAAGACCCTTGCCTTTCTATAAGCAGTCAACTAATTCCCAGGATGTAGCTTAAGAACAAGACAATATAGTATAAGCAGTGCCATTAGGACACTGGGAAGCAGCTGCCAATTTGCAAATATTACAAGGCATCTTCCAATGAACAGATTGCCTAAAAATCTGTATGCTTTCCTTTTACAGTAACAATCAATACACTTCATCATGTTACTGAAAACTCCACCAAAACTGTTTGAAGGGGAAATCTATGAATGAACACTCACACTTGAATCTTAATTGACTTATTGGATTTTGTTGTAATGATTTTCTTTCAAGAAGGCCTTTCTATAAATGTTTATTGATTCTAAGTAAATTCACCTGAAAATTCTAGAGCTAATATAAGATGGTTGCTTTTATAAACACTTTAACTCAAATGAGCCAATGATGAGATAGATCACTGACCTCACTAATTATAACTTCTTCAGTCTCAAGTCGCATTTCCTTCAAGCTAGAGTGATGACACTCTCTGAATTCATAGTCTCACTTTTCAAACTCATCTAGCACTTTGTCTCTCTTGGGAATTTTATTTATTTATTTACATTACTGATATTACTTAATTCTTGCATTTTATTTAATATTTTAAGTTACTCTTTCCCAACTTGATTTTAAGTCTCTTGATTCATATATTTTTAATATTTTTTTCTTGTTTGTCTCCCCAACTACACTGTAAGCTCCCTAAGCACAGCACCTTAGTCTATTTTGTTCAAACTCTGAGTGTCCAGCAACAGTGCTACAGATACACAATAATTATCTGTTAAATGAATAAAGTATTCAGTATTTATTAATTTATTACTCAATTTTAAAAAGATACAAGGTACCATGACTATGTTGGTATCCTTCAAATTGTTACATAAACTTGAATTTTAAAAAAAATGCCAAAATATTCCTTTATCCATTGGAGCTTTGCAGATGAACCATGAACCTCAAATGTTTATCTGTTTGTAGATGTGAGGATAAGTCTGTAGGGCTCCCACACCAGGGCCTTAGCATTCAGCAAAAACCAAATTACTTCTCAGAAATAGGTCCTGAAGCTAACATTTCACCATGCAACGTCAGACAGCATTTGCAAATATTCTCCAATAAAGAAAGAGTCCTAAATATCATCGATTTTGATCTAGAGTGAAAATTCTTGCTTTGCTCTGAAATCAAGCTTTCCCTGATGAGATGTAGAACATGTTTTCCTAAGAGAAGCTCACTTGCATGTGTCACAGTAAACCTGGAAAGTCATCAGTAGCATTTTCCCTGTTACTTGTGCAAATATAGCAGGGTAAGCACCCACTGCAGTGGCAGAAGATATGTGTGGGCTCTGGCTGCCTGCAAAGACTGTCCTTCTCATAAATCAGTCATATGTAAAGGGATCTCCAGGCAAATGGTGGTGAATATTTTAAAGGCCAAGGATTCTCAGAGGAAAACATGGAGAGCCTAAATCCTTCCCAAGGGCTTTTAAAGTTAAGCATTTTCATAATCCATGTAATTGAGGTCCTAAGATATCCCTAGATAATGTGACCCAGACTGAGGGCTAATAGCTGGCAAGAGTTCAAAGGTCTCTAAAAGAATGAGTAGTCAGACTGAGGTGACTGAAGGACATGGCAAGCTGAGCTGTGGCACAGGTTGTAGGTGTGTGCAGATGCACTATTACACTTATTAGTGGCCTCATTTTTTCAGAGGAATAGCCAAGCATATGAATATAAAAATAAAACCAAAGCTTTAGAAAATCAACTGTGAATTTACACCCCTTCCTGTACAGGAATCTAAACTAGCAAGGGGGACACATGAGACAGAACACACTAGACCATATGGCACTCATTTTCATACTGACATGATGTAGCAGTGATAGAAGCAATGATAACTAGAAACTGAAGTGTACTGGTAGACGGATGAGCCTTTCAAATCTGATTTGTATTAAAGAAATATATTAAAAACATATATTAAGTGAAAAAATGAAAAGGACAGAAGTTTCCACTGAAGCAACAGCCTGTCGGAAGTTATTAATTCACTCATTTACTTAGCCATTTATTCTGTATCTATCACAAATATGCAGAGAAACTGGATATATGAGCCCCTATTTCAAGCTCACCCACAGGCTAAAACACTTGACACATATTATTCTCTGCTCTGTGGCCTCAGCAAAAACTCTGAGACAGACAAGTTCCATTTTAACTTTCTGTGCATTATTCTGCAGTGTGCCAGTCATGATGGACAAGACAAATAAGCCATAGGCACAGACTCTAAGAAGTTGGCAATATAACGGAAAAGGGACTAGTAAATAAGTAATTGCAATGCAATATATTGAATAAAAATTGCAAAGCAACATAGTAAACAGAGAGTGCCAAGCAAGCATCTAGGAAGGGATGACTCTTTGTTGCAGGAGGATAGGAACACTTCACAGAGGAATATCTCTTTGAGTGGATCTTGAGATATAAATAGCTGTTTATTATATAAAGCTCCAGGTAGGGAAAACAACATGGTCAAGACATGAACAAGCAAGCAGCATTTCCATAGGGAGAGTCAAAGTTCAGGAAGAACATCTGAGAGTGGCAGGAGATGAATGTAGAAATTGAGCAGATGCCAAATTAAGAAGGGCTCTGTGCACAAAGAAGAGTTTCAAAGAGTTTGGACAGTGTTACTAAGCCTCTGAGCCACTCTGAAGAGAGAATAACATTATATGTAATTGCTTCAGAATGTTCATGCTAGAAAATGTGATAAATAGATTTGGGGGAGTAAGGATAAAGAGACTTCATTTTACTATTTCAGAAATTTGATTTACCTAAATGCTGATTGTGTGTGTGTAAGAATGGTGGGGACAGCGTATGAGAAAGAAAGGCGAAAGGAGATGCAATTTCTAAATTAGATATGTAATTTCTCTAATTTTTCATAAAGAATAGCCTTATATTACAATTTTCTTAAATTATGCTTTTTTACTCTTCATTTTAAAAGTTCCTTCCAAGGGAATTTTTAGTCTACTTTGTGGACTAAAACAAATGCATAAAAACAAATTTAGTTTCCCAGATGCAAAAAAAAATTCCAGAGACTACCATTCTTAAACTCAGTTTACTTATGCTGAGTCCTTAGCTATGTTTTCAACATGAGCCTAACAAAAGTCAGCTCTGTGTCTCAGATGCTTCTCTGCAATTTCAGTGTTTATGCTTATTGGTTTGGCAAGAAACCAAATACGCAGTTCATGTAGAAAAACTTGGCAACGGAGAACTCTGCTTCTACTAAGAACTCCATCAAGTTTCATTTTCTTATTAAAATTATCTTGATATATATTCCAGATTCAGTGGAATCCAAAAAGTGAAAGAGGCCGAATACTGGTAAGGTAGCATTTTCAGGAGATTCAGTATTGTAAAGGGGCTAAAGAATAAGCTCAGGAGTCACACTGCCTGTTTTTAAATCCTGGCTCTACCTCCAAGTAGCTGTGTGACCTTGAGCTGGCAAATTACCTGCCTTTTCTCTCCTTTTTCTCATGTTTACATTCCAGAGTTCCATCTCCATTTCATAGGCCTATTATGGGGATCATAATAATGCATGAAATATGATCGACCCCATGCCTACAAAATATATACAGACAAAAAATGGTAGTGCTATTATAATATAAATGTAAGAATATCACTGCAATGACTGTTTTCTTCTTTCACTATCATAGGATGGTTAACAAATATCTAAGTATTCTAGTTTTAAAGCCAACATATTGAGCATAATATCTTCGTTCAAACTCTTTAAAGTCTTCCCATTTTCTCCTTATACATTAGATCACAAAAAAAGTTCTGGCAGAGACACAGTACAGCATAATGGATAAGCATTTTAAATCATCTTAATGTTTGTTATATCAATAAATGAATAATGGGAAATATTCAGATGCTGAATATGTAAATGTAACACATATACTTAAACTATTCTTTTTGATACATGATAATGACCACAAAATTATAATAGTTCACCTAAAATTATGCTGTCTCATATAACAATTGTGCCAGGTATTTCAGAGGAAGGTATAAATCTCCAATAATGTCCTTGTGGCAATGGGAAGTAATTAGAGTATTACACACTTGAAGATTAATATTTTCGATTTATACTGTACCTTTCATCTAAAGACCTCAAAAGCCTCTATAAACAGTTACTCACTAACTTTTCAATTGCCAACCCCTCCCATAAGGTAAGGCGGTATCCAATAGTAATTTACAAATGAGGAAAATTGAGAAGAACTGAATATTACATTTATGATTTAGTAATCACAGTACACTGTAAGATTTTTTTCAAATTTTAAATAATGTTTACGGACTCTTAAGATTTCCTACATGTGCACAAAATACTTAAATGTATTTTCAGCACAATGTTTTTCATGGAATTTCCTCTAAAAAACGCTTTTTAATTCTTTTTAATGGCATCTAAAAATGTAAAAGTGAGATGTTTTAGAATAATCTTTCCTCCTTAGATGCATTTAATACATATACAGCTGAGAGAGAGGTAGAATTTGTGTATGTTTTCATGTATTGTAGGTTTCTCAACACCAGGCACATGCCCTTACAATTTTGCATTTACAAAAAGTAACATGACATTCAAATAATGGCGTAGAAAATAATAAGATGCTGTGCCTCAGCAGTAAATATCTTTATATTTACATGTCTAAATATCTTTAAAATTAACGCAAAATTATACAAATACAATATATCTACTGAATAAAACTCTTCCTTAAATTTTGTATGTTTTATACCAGTTTTGAATTTAAGATCTTTTGTGATAGAAGTCCAATTCATTTTTATAATTTTATCTCCAAATATCCACTCTCCACTTAGCTTTTATTTTATAACTCATTTTTCCCAAAAACATGCTTAGCACTATCCTCACTGTGTTTTGTTCCTTCTCAGAATGTTCCTTCCTTGTTGGTTATGTATCAAAATCTTACTTAATGCTTAAATAAGACCTCTTCCATAAAATCTCCCTAGATTGTACCAGATGCTGCTGGTGCCTTGCCTAGATCCCCTTTAGTCCAGGTACTATAGGCTCACATGTGTGCACTTATACACACATACTCTCTCTCTCTCTCCCTCTCTCTCTCTCTCTCTCCCCCTTCTCTTTCACACACACACACACACACACACAGTTAATGGCTAAAGACTAATGTGTATAAGTCCAGGCCACTAGTTTCCAGGTGTAACAACCACTGTGGTGAAATTTTAATTCCAGAACCCCTTTGGGATCATGCAGAAAACAGAATTCTAAAATAATTCCTTGCTTAGCCTTTCCCTCTGCCCTACCCCGCTTTGCTCACTTTCTTCCATTTTCTTATGGGAGCATTCCTCAATAAAATACTTGCACAAGAATCCCCATCTCAAGCTCAGCTTCTTGGGAATTCAACTTACAACACCCACAATTCAATGAATTCCTAAATTCACTGTAACATTATAATAGTACACAATAAAAATAATTTAAAAGTCTAACAACAGAGGCCTAATTAGTTTTCTATCCTCACAGTAAAATAATACAGAGACATTAGAAACATTATTTTAGAAATTATTGGGTATAGTTTATGATCTAATAAAAATACTAAATATTCTGTATGGTCTTATGCACAAAGACCATGATAAACAACAGAGATATGGCTCTCTAAGATACAGTCCCTGACCTTGTGTAATGTACAGTAGATTAGGACACATATCATATAAAGTATTACACAATCACCATCTTTTAATTTCTACTGGGATAAATGATGTGAAGTATAAGCAAAGTTCATGGAAAGATAAGAGATTTCACCGGATCTATAGAGCCAAAACGACTTCAGTGAGGAAACAGCTTTTGATTACAAAGATGAAGTCTGATGGGGTGTGAAGATGAGAGAATCATGTAGATAAAGAGAGCGGTAAACTCAATGGTCTTGAGAAAGAAGGATCATGATAAAAGTGGATAATGGAAAAAGCCAATGTGGTTTTGGGAGCAAAGACTAACGAAGAGGTAGACGTATGAAAATCCAGAGGCTTATACGTTATGGTAAAGGTTTTACGTTTTGTCTTACAAAGTCATATAGGAACATAAGAGATTTTAAGCATAGTAGGAACATGACACCATTTTTATGTTTAAGAATTACTCAAATTACTTTGAATAGAATATGTTAGCGAGGGTAGAATATATAGGTATTCAAATTATGTGGTTATTGCAATACTCAAAGTAAGAGATGGGCACTTAAAGCTAGGGAGTAGTATAGAGATGGTTCGAAATAGATTTGAAATATTAATGGGATTTGCTTTTCCTTACTTATGGGGATGGAGATTAGAGACATCAAGCACTACTTCTGGGGCTTTGGTTTCCCCAACCGCCAGATGGGAGTGCTTCCCCCTAAACAGACAACATGATGAAGCAGTGGGTAGAGACAGGGTTAGGAACGAATTTCAGTTCTAAACATATTAAGGTTAGGGTGACATCTAAGAAGAATTATTAAGTATACATGAATCCAAAACCCCAAATAACTCATAAATTTGTGCATTTGCACAATGTAGACATTACCAAAAATACAGTGTGTGTGTGTGTGTGTGTGTGCGTGCACACACACACGTGCAAAATGAAAATAAAGGCCATACATCATAATATTAATAATGCTTGCCCTCAAATAAGAGAATTATGAAACAACTTAGTTTTCTCTCGGGACCTCTTTGTACTTCTCATATTTCAGTGTGTACACATGAGTTTTATTCTCACAAAAGAAAGTGATAGAGTCTAACCTCTCTCCCATGGACTACCACAGCTCTTTGAAAATTACTCAGTCATAGCCTTCTCCATGCATTAAGGAAACCAATTCTTGGATCACTCAGAGTACATCTTTAAAATAATTTCCACATACATGTATAAATTCTGGCATTTGGCTTTTATGAACATTCAATTTTATACATTCAACCATCCCTCTGTGCAGCTCGCCTTTCTTATTTTCTAGGAAATATACCTCATAAATAAGTATAAATAAATAATTGTATACCTTCTAAAATATAAAAAAATACTTATTGAATGCCTCAGTCTTCTTTTAATTATGTAAGAAAAAATGATTCAAATCAATGCAGAAAAGCGCTGACTTACTCATAACATGTATTATTCCTTTGTTTAAATTCTAAAAGTCATAACTGAGATTGAGTAACTCCCTGACACTCTCCCAAGTCAGGATAAAACCAGGACAAATAATAATAAAAACGATGATTGCTGAGTGTTTATCATGTGATAGGTAAACTCTCTGCATAAGTCTTTAACAATAAGTCTATATACAGTAAAATACAATTATTCTCTTTTTGGGTATGAGAAAACAGATTCAGATATGTTAAGTAAATTTCTGTAAGTCACATATATAGTAGCTGATGGGGCTGGGATTCCAATTCAGTCAGGCTGACAGTGGCTTCATGTTAAACTTTGTAATATACTATGCTTATTCTGCAAAGGGTGTGATTTGGTGGTAATTCTGGAACTGAGGTTTGAGATATAATTTTTCCTAGACCATAGTTCCTTCAAAAGAGAAGATAAAAAATTACAAGAAATGTGACCCTTTCCAATGTAGTAATCAACTACTCAAGAGTCATGAAGCTAAGATTTATTGATTAATTACTGTACCATTTAGGATGCTTAACATAGAATAAATAAGAAAACCTAAATCAACCTTAAACAGGAAAGTGTTGGCTCACGTAATAAAAAGTCCAAAGTTGGGGGCAGGCTCCAGGCACAATGTGGTCCAAAGGTTTACAAAACCATCAAGGTTTGGCTCTATTTCTCTACAATTCTCTTGGCTCTACTCTCCTGTTTGCTGGCTTTGTCTCCAGGCTGAGAGCCAAGATAGCTGTAACAAGTCTAGGTTTCTCATCCACATATAGTACCATTACAGAAAATGGCAAAACCTTTGTTCAAGTTTCTAATTAGGCAAACATAGGTCACATGTCTACCCCTCGTCTTACCACGGGCAAGAGGACTGAATGTACTGATCAGCTCAGGCAGGTTCACATGTTTTACTCCTAGAGCTACAGTATCCATAGATATCCATACATATCCACAATGCGGACACTGGGAAATCAAGCAATGTGTTTCCTGCTTTATATTGTGTGTTAGATTTGCATATATATCATCTTATTTAAATTAATCCTAAAATTCCAAAGAAACATAAATTATTAACTCCATCATATAAATTGAAACACAGAAGATTATATTGTTATATAAACCAGGATTTTTTAAAATTCAATCTGGCTTAGCAATTTCTACTTTTCTCACACTAGCAAATTGACTGTTTAATATAGAAATAATGTCAGCTGTTAAGCGATTCAGTGATGGTCATCATGGGAATAACAAGATATGTAAGACACATTCTTACCAATCAGGTGCTACTCAAATACTAGGGGAGAGAGAGATGCTAAGGTAACTACAAAGCAGGACAAGTTGAGCTAAGTGTTCTAACATGAATTTTACCTCCAATATCTAATTTTCAGACTGCTCATACAGAAGGCATTTAGTGAGGCTGACACAAGTCTTCTTTTCTTTTGCCTTTCAATTTAAAAAAAAATCAGTAAAATGGTTTGTGCTAGAAATTCTATACATTTTAACCATTTTTTAATAAGACTTCTTCATAAAAATAACAGGAGGCCAATCTGACACATCATTTGGGAGTAATAATTGAAACTGCATAGACTGTTTTCCAATAATTCCTATGCATGTCTCAAACTCCCCTGTTCTGTAAGTTGAGGACAAACCCTACAATTCAATTTTGTGAAGCATCTCCACAGGGAATAATACAGGGCCTTGAATAGAGTTGTAATTAGTCAATAAAGATTTGCAAAAAGAATCTTGATGAACAAAAGGACTTCCCATGCATTCTGTTAAAGTACACTTAATTTTCCTGGAAACATTTATATTCTGATTGGGATAATTGTTATATATATTTGAGATGATCTTGGAAAAAATCAAAATTTCTTTAAAATGCCATTTCTCTTTTGTTAGTAGCTAGAATTTTTTTTGGAAGACTTGACTTCAAGAATAATTCACAAGCTAAATGCAATTATTTCTGATGGCTTGAAAACATTTTGTCAGCAGCCTATACTACTAAGCTCTAACAATCATCCCCATTGAAATGGGTGCATCGTTGTAACATTTCTGCTTCACTCTACCCACACTCATTTCAATTTCATATTCAGCAGTACTTTAGATAACCTGGTTCTTTCCATTCTGCAAAGCCAAGTATTAGCAAGTCTCCCTTCTGAATTCCTAGATTTTAGTTTAATCTAAGTTTATATTCTCTTTTGAAAAATCATTAAATATATAGTATGTGGAGTTACTCTATTTATAGGCACTACAAGAAGAATCCTCTTGGTTTTAATCAGAACAAATAATGAATAAGGCATTTCCAAATACTGTCTCTGTAAAGAAAACTGTGTCCAAAAGTTCTTTCTTGGTAGGGAGCAGGTGGTGCTAGAGGGCAAATTCTTGAAATCTTATCAACTCTACTTATGAATGTTGCCACAATTGGATCCTACTATTAAATAAAGGAATCTGTAATCTGTGAATGCTCAACAGAAGGTGACACACACTTGTAAGGAGGTTACTGCTACTAAAGCCAGCCCTCCAAACCACAGCAAGTTCTCTGGTTACTGCTGCTCAGCAAACCGTCCAAATGAGGAAAACACCTCCGAACTACAAGTTGTGCCCAACTACCTCAGTCCTTGACTCCAGGGTCCCTGATCAACCCACAGACACACAGGTCTTTGTTCTGGATCACTTGCAAATTCTTCCCTGCAAAATCTGGCTCCTCTGACCCACAAAATCCTAAAATTACAAGAATCCTGGTACAAACTGGTGCAAAGAGGATGCTGGGGAGATCCAACAGCAGCAAATGCTTAGACAGGGAATCCCCTGTCATGTTCCCAGGGTGGTCACAGAAAGGCTTCTGACAGCAAAAGGAGCTTAGAGCATATCTCTCCATTTAAAAAAAATAAACATTTTACGTGAGAGCCCATCAATCCATTACGATAGTGGAATATGTGATTCCCAATGAGTTAAATAATAATCTTTGGTCTTCCTCTTTGAACTATTTTTCTAACATACTCACCCGTGCTTGCTCCCCTATAGTTACACTAACAACCATCCTTGCAGGTCCCTGAACATGCAAAGCATGTTTCTCTCCTTACTTCTCTTCTCCTCTCCCTTTTTTCTCCCCCCTCTGGAATAACCTATCACTGGATAATCACTTCATTTTAGTCTCTGCTCTATGTTTTTTCTTCAGAGATTATGTCACTGACCTTCTGTTCTAAATTCATATACTCCCATCACTCTCTAACTCCTCACCCTGCTTTCTCTTCATACCCCTTTATACTTTCATTATTTCTTTATTGACAGTCTCCCATTTTAGAATTAATCTTCAAGAACACAAGGCTTTTGATTGTTTTCCCTGTTGTATTTATCACTGTGTATCCAGGGCATAAAAGAATGCCTGATACGTTTAGATATTCCACCACAGTGTAATGAATATTGAAACAATAAATATATATTATTGCACTTTGCGATTTTTTATTTGAGCCTCCAAACAACCCTATTCAGCAGATGCATGAGAATTATTTTAATGAATAAAAAACACCTAAGATAGTAAATTTATCCACCAATTTTATCTTTTAGATAACCAAGAGGATACCAAGTCAATAGAGTAAGCAGGTTGGGAGAAATATGAATATGGTTGGATCATATTGATACAATTAAGCATGATTATGGGAAACCCACAAACACTGAAATAAGTGTGTACATCTTTTTTCTTCTTTGCCTGTCTAATAAATTCTGAAGTTTATATGGAGAGGGCTTAGAATGAAGCCAGAAAGCACAACTCTGTACTATCACTTCTTAGACAATCACAGCCTACAGAAAAAGCAGTTAGGACTTTAAGTTCTAATCCACTTGTGATATTTAACCGTTTAGGATTGTTATTCTTCAAATAGTCATCATTTAGGGTTAACAGTCCTGCATGTTACAATGTAGACATGGGAAAGATGGCCATTATCAAGGAAGCGCACATATATAAACCTCCACCCAAGACTAGAAACCTCTGGAGAGTTAATTCTTTAAGAAAAAAGTAATATAATGACTTATCCCAGCTGCAAATCCAAGTCCAATCTCCTTTTCTCTGCTTCAAATAGACATGATCAAAGCATAGTTAGCAAGGACATAAAAGTGAAAACCACAAATTAATATTGAGAGAAGAACACTTTGCACCAGCTATCAACTAACCTTTGGCTACAGGAGTTAGAAATGCACATTCCTAAAAGATCCATTTTTTTATATGTACTTCTGCTTCTTACATTTTAATATGAATATCCAGGAAAAAAATGTTTTCTCTTCCCTATAACAAAGATTTTTCTCAGGTTACATTTCATTATGTTCTTTGTAACCATTAGCATAAAACTATCAGAACAAGACAATTCAAGATGAAACAAAGGAAAGATACAAGTTTCACCCTATAGCAAATTTAGTATTGCATCTATCCTTTTAAGGAAAAGAGACACCAAGGGTTTTGGTATGATTACTTGAGAAACTAACAGAAGTTAATAGAAATACAGCAGAAGTATCACCACATATCATAGAAATAAATTATCATTGTTTCCCTAATGAGCATAAGTAGATTGCTCTGTTATTTCTTCTAAATGTTTACTTTGAACCAACCTGACTGAACTTCAAACAAAAAGTTCCACTCAGCAAGTCTCTGGCCTACTGAGTGACAGTCACTTATCTGACATTAGCTGAAGTGACCTATCTGTCACTCTCCTGCACCCTCTCACTGCATCAGTGTTCCTACAGAGAAGAACATTTAACAGAGCACAGGATGCAGCCCTTGTCCTGTTCCAGCAGAGACCTGGACCACACACAGTTGTTAGGCGCTCCATAAAGGTCATTTCTCCTCCTGAATTTGTGTATTATTTGTTTTGTTCTTATTCGACATTTGCCATTTCTGTCTCTATCTTTGTACAGCTTCAAGTCGATAAGCATTTATCACCTTATATACTAACATACACAAGAAGCTTATTTAAAATATATTGATAAAAGTAACCTATTCTTTGTCCTTATTTTCTTTCCTGATGGCCCTTACCTAAAACAATGTAGTATCTCACGAAATGTAAAAATAACTTCTTGCAAATAAAGCACTACATCCTACTTTGTACATTACTTTAATCATTATAATTTTCTTTTAATTACTTTCTATTCCACACTGAAGAGGGACAACAAAGAATACATGTTCAGAAAGAATATTAGAACTGTCTGCTACGTTAAAGGAAAACAAAACTTCAGGAAAGAACAAATTAAAACATATAATCTAGAAACTTCATTTTTTAAAGATGTAAAATAGTTATGTCATTTCTGTGAAATGAATTAAATCAATTTGTTTCTCTTAAGGGAAGACTTTTGGCCAAATGTTTTATGTAGGGCCTGGCTACCTTAACCTAAAAATCTAGACAAGGAATCGTGACTAACTAGCCACTCCTGTCTCTCAGTGGGAAAAAAGTAAAATAGAACATAGGTGAAACATATCTGCTTACTCCCTGGCACATGACCTACTCTAAAATGAGGATCTGCGTGAGTTTTTCCCAGTGAGGACTAGAGACTGAGAAGCCACAAAGAACTGTATCTAGAAATACAGGCAGGAACACAGATAAGCACAGATCTTTAATTTTCTAGGAATAATGGGAAATGAAGACAAGCTAGCTTCAAGTTTTTGTATAATCCATTGATAACCAACTGGAAACCAATGAACAGATACTTAAAGATACAGACACAGAGCATACTAGTGATGTTTTTATTAATCACTGAAATTGTATGACTCAGAGAAAACCACCATAAAAGAATACCATTCACAAAATACCAACAAAACTAAAAATTGTGTTTTTTTTTAATGACAACTCAATAGAAGAGTTATTCTATTCTTTTTTTTTTTTTTTTTTTTCTTTCAAGTTGATGGGAAACCAAATGCAAAGCTACAAACGATGAGAAATGCAAGGGCTACTCTGTATCACACTGATTAGAAAATCAGAGAGGGCTCTTAGAAGAGAGTCTGGTTTCTTGTTGGCACAGTGACTATCAGAGAAAAAAAGATCATGGGATGCATGAAATAGATAAAAATCAAATGAAAACTATTCTCTTTATGTTCTGTGGTTGAGTGAAGTTGGGCAAATTATATAGCACTGCTAAATTTCCATTAATCTCATTTGAAAACTGAAATGATGATAGTCCCAGCATTATTCAGGTTATTTTAACAATTTGCTGAGATAATAGCTACAAAGGTTTTGCAACAATGACTGGCATATTGTAAGGGCAGATGAAAGTCACTCTAATTATTGGTTCTTATATACGATTACAAATAACAACTGATATACTATTCTCATTACGGAGAACGGATTTAGTCATTTTCCCTATATCCTTCTGTTATCTTCCATAGTATCCTCTAGGTATTTTCATAGAGAGATAAAGTAGAACTAAGGGTACTGTATCTATTTATTACATTTATGATAGTGGCACCCAAAGTGGGC
This sequence comes from Leopardus geoffroyi, assembly GCF_018350155.1. NCBI lineage: Eukaryota > Metazoa > Chordata > Mammalia > Carnivora > Felidae > Leopardus > Leopardus geoffroyi. The sequence continues at coordinate 128,789,255 of NC_059327.1, forward strand.
AAACTAGTTCAACATACCCTTATACACTACAAAGGCACTATACAGGCATTACTTTGAATCATGGTAATTCTAATGTACCGTACAATCAAAGCCCTCTTTGATTACAGTATCTTTAAATTAAATCAAGCTGTAGACTTTACACCCAGGGTTCTATACAAATTGTGGTGATTTGTCTTCAAATGCCCAAATAATTTAGTGACTTTTAATCAGTTATAAACCTGTGGAGGTAGCTCTAACAGCTAAAATCACATTAATAGCTCAATTCTGGAAGAGAAGTCTAGTTTAAATGGGGGGGAAAAAAGACAATTAGTAAATTAGTACTGACAGGTAAAACTGCCAAGAGAATTAAATGCTTACCAAATCCCTGTGACTTCTCTCCCCCTATTTTCTCATAAAACACAATTTTTCCTGAGATATTTTATACAAACATGGGACACAGGAAGCAAACATTTTAGTATAGTAAATATTAGGAGGTTTAGAAAAAACAAGTGAATAATTTTAAAATAAAATTAGAAGGTAATTCATTATTATAGTATGCGCATTAAAAATCAAAAAGAATAATACAAGTAGAAGAGATTGTGACTTTAAAGATATAAAAAGTATAATTAAATGGATTTGAAAGAAGACTTAAAGAAGGGTTATGTCTCAAAATGAATCCAAATAGCAAAAAGATTATTACTGTCTACATAACTAGAAAATCATCTATTTTATGAAAGTTCAGAAGCAAAAAGTGGAAAGAAAAATGAAAAAAAATCCATAAAATTGTTCCAGGTGTTTTCTGTCATGTTAAACAAAGAGCAAATCTCTTTGAGTTTGAACATGAGAATATAAATAGCCCATATTTTCATAGAGTCTTCCCCTTCACTTGACATAATTACAAAAAACAATTAATTCTAGCTTTAAGATATTTGGCAAATATGCACAAAACAGAAATGAACTGTATTTAAATAAAATATTATATTTTTGAGGTTTTGAGGGAAGATAACGTAGAAAGGGGAAATCAAGCTACCATTCAGAAAATTTATTCTGTTCTAGTAACTGTCTTAATTTTTCTAATTTATTTACTTTCATTTGTCTCTTCATGATAGGTAGTTATATCTATTTTTTACATATAAAAACACTAAAATTGAAAATGTTGTGCCCAAAAGTGATAAAACCAGGGGGAATGGCATATTTTCAAGCAATCAAATTATCTGCATAAATACATGTTTCGATGGAGACAAAATTAAGTTTTTAGTGAATACTAGAAGAAATAAGTTTCAACCTGGGTTTGTGGGGAGAAGGAGGGGACTAGGGAGGAGAGACATGAGGAACGAGGGGTGGAGTTTGTAGTCTGAGAAAGTATTTGGATCTGGCTAGACTCTGCTGCACTTAAATTCTGGGAGAAGTTCTAGAAGATGATATATATACTCACACGGCTAGCAGCTTGTGGGAATAGTTCTCCAACATCTGGGTTAACTACCTCTAACATTATATTAGCAGGCTTCAAAGGAATTAATTACAGTACTCTATAGCAATATAGTAGAGCACAGGTAAAATGGACCCTATGTTAATGAAAGCAATTATCCAATTCTACATAATTGGGCTATTTCTATCTCCTGGCCAATAGCCCACATTAATACCTCTTTGGTGATGCGAATATAATTACTTTTTTTCAGTAAAAATTATGCTTAATAGACTGTTCAAAAATTCCTATCTATGTGGCATTCAAATCACTTAACCTCTCAATCTGCTCATCAGTAACAGTAGGACTCTAGACTATAGACAATTTCTAATATTCCTCCCAACCATGAGAGCCTATAATTTCTATAGGGAAAATGAGCTAAGGAACAGGGTCTGCCCAAGTCTAAAAGTCACCACAGATGAAGAAAGGACGAAGCTGCAATCTTCTCTGGGGCACAGTGTGGAAGGATGCTCTCCAACTCAGTGTCACATTTGGAAAACACAGAAAGTAAACACTGGGTTGCCAGAAGTGAAGAAAAGGAAATAAGATTTATATAAACTAGGCTTTTAGGAAAAAAGCAAGCGTGTGAGGATAAATGGCCTGTGCAGGGTATCACCTGATCATTTCTTGAGGTAAAACCAGACCTTGGAACAGAAAGGAAAGAAAGATTAAGACAATCTAATAACTTTCAGAACAAATTGTAATACAGTATACTTCTGAAAGAGAAATTTGTAGAGGCTGACTCAATTAGATAGCTGTAGTACAATTAATTCAAAATCAGAAAACAAATTATATGTTTATCCCCATAAGAAAAAATAAATTGTTTTTAAATATAGACCTTTGAAATTTTAACTGTTAAGTCTCTCCTCCTCTTTGGAGTGTTTGCTAGTTTGTGATATCTTTCTATAAAAAAATAAAAATTATAAACATTAACTTGATAATTTCTCTTTTTAGGATGGTAACCTGAAGCAAGTTTAAATTTTGTTGTAAACTGTTTTTATATCTCTTAGAACAAACCACCGCATGTGAGAACACATGCTCTTTATTTACTTCCAAAGAGACAACATTGGAGGTTAGGTGTGAGTAGATGTAATTGCCCATATCCAGTGAGTTCTGCTAGGAGCTGTAGTCAAATAGCAGACAGAGCGAAAGCATGTAAAGAATAAAGGGAGCAAAGGCAGATATTAATTTCTGATGTTTAAAGAATCGGTTACATACATTTATCTGAACAAAGACAACCTATACTTAGCTATGTTCCTCTTCTTCTTATAAAGAAAAGTGCTTCAAGTAATTAAAAATAAAACAAAGCAAAATCTAAGTCTATTTCTTTAATCAACATAAAAGACCTAGATAAGAGCAAGCTTAGACCTGTTGCTAAGACAGAAAATTCCTACCTATTGAAAGAGAACATGCCTAGGAGTGCTTTGAGGCTGGGCCAAATTTCAAACTAATCACATGCCTGCAGGTAGGACTTTGAAAGGAGACTGCTGTCTAGTCCCTGTTTGCCTCCAGTCAGCCCTCATTTGTCCCTTTTGCTCCAGCAGAAATCTTAATACTGCCATTTTTACTCTCAAAAGAGTCCTGGTCTGAATAATAAATCATAAGATCACCCTCTTTCAGATTAAAGGCCATATCCACAAAGGTGTAGATAAATATCAGTTTTGGTGATTTAAAAAAATAAAAATTTAGCCATCTATTTCACATAAATTTAGAGTGAAACATTATCTCTGAAGGGATAGTTAAACTTAAATTCACACTTGTACCCCAATGTTCATAGCAGCACTCTCAACAATAGCCAAACTATGGAAAGAGCCTAAATGTCCATCAACTGATGAATGGATAAAGAAATTGTGGTTTATATACACAATGGAATACTACGTGGCAATGAGGAAAAATGAAATATGGCCTTTTGTAGCAACGTGGATAGAACTGGAGAGTGTGATGCTAAGTGAAATAAGCCATACAGAGAAAGACAGATACCATATGGTTTCACTCTTATGTGGACCCTGAGAAACGTAACAGGAACCCATGGGGGAGGGGGAGGAAAAAAGGAAAAAAAAAAAAAAAAAAAAGAGGTTAGAGTGGGAGAGAGCCAAAGCATAAGAGACTGTTAAAAAACTGAGAACAAACTGAGGGTTGATGGGGGGTGGGAGGGAGGAGAGGGTGGGTGATGGGTATTGAGGAGGGCACCTTTTGGGATGAGCACTGGGTGTTTTATGGAAACCAATTTGGACAATAAATTTCATATATATATAAAAAATAAAAAATAAAAAAAAAATAAAAAAAAAAAACTTAAATTCAGTTACTTTAATAAAGACTTTCAACTTTGATTTATATGTTGTAAAAAAGCCAGAGTTGTACATGTGAATTAATGTTTCAAGAACAGAAAATAAACAGGGAGCCCCATCTGATCTCAGGTGTGGCACCCACTTTCTCACACACAACCCAGACCAAGGGCCATGATGGGCAGTATATTCAAATTGCAAGTTTAATCTCCTGAAGTATAAATATTGACTTGTGGAGTCTACAAGTCCATATTTCAAATTTTATTACAGTGTGTCCTTATAACAAATGAGGTGGAGAGAAAGCAGGAGCAGGTAAATTTGAGACTTTCAAAGTATTATTACTTACCCAGAATTCACAGCTATGAAGTAGTAAAGTGACCTAGGCAAGATCTGAATATATAACTGGGACATCAAATCCAGTGCTTCTGTTTAGGGTAGTATATGTTACTCTGATCACTTAAGACACAAAAATTACCAATCATCACAGTCTGTGACTGACTAAAGTCACTCAGGTTATCCTCACTGACTCTAAGTGTCTAAGCCCTTAATCTACTCTAAACCAATTAGAGAGCCTGAGATTAAGAGATGCTGGAAACCCTCCTCCCCAGTGGAACTCTCAATTGACCATCTCTGGCTCTCTAACAGGTGATCAGCTTAATAAGGGGAAACAAGAGTAAGATGAGAGAGTTAAGTTCTAATAATATCATACCTAAATTGTTTTCATTAGATTAAGCATTGATACTACATATTGTAAAAATGGGCTGAAAAGCTAAACTTTAAAGACATCCAGAGGTAAAAAGAAGACTGGCTTATTTGGATCCACTCCCTTCCACACCTCAGTTCAACCAGTGTTTTCACACACATGCAAACACACTGCTTTCATATTCTGACTCCAGATCAGTCTTTGCAAACATTTCTCATCTGAAAACACAGATCCTTAACTATGAAGCAAAGTCTTCTGAGACACTAAAAGGCTGAGGCTTGAAGTCCCCAAAAGATCCCTTTAGTATGTTCTAAATGGGACCTGTGTCCCATTTCAGGCTTTGCTTCTGCCATCCTAAGAGCACAGTTTCCTTTCCTTAAGCTGGTTATGTTACAGATAACCTGTAACTAAAGACTATAAAATTCTATTTTTACTCTTCCATGTTTTAGTCTTCTTTTTATTTACATAAGGGGATTCTATTTGTAATATGTAACTAGAATAGCAATCATGTACAAAAAATTAACCTTATATTTTATATTACCTCTTATGACCCAAGATCTTGATTCGAGATGGTTATCATATAAATTACAGCATTAGTCTCTTAGTATTAGTTCCAAGCTTTGATTTTAAAAAGTATATTCATATTAAGAAATGAGAATGAAGACATACTTTTTAAAAGGTCAGTAATATTTACAATTTGTAATTTTAAAATGATAAGCACAGGCAGGAATTAAAAATCATAAGGCTCTTGGTTTTGTAAAATAATATTTTCTCAATACAATAGCTCAAAAATATTCTAAAGATTCATATTTTAAATAGGAAACTACATTATTAAGTACTGGATCTGAAAGAAAAGTTACAAAAGAATGACCAGAAAAACAGTTTCCTGTTTTAGATCAAAATAGGATTGATTTCCATGGAGAATGACCTTTCTTTTCTCCATTTGAGTCAAAAAGAGGGATTATTGGAAAGCTGCTGTCTGGGACATGACACTTCACAGTCATGCCAAAATAATACTGAGTTCAAACTGAACGTTTCTCTCTTCTCTGTTTCCTGTGTTGGTGAATAGCATCTGCAATGTGATCACTCAAGATAGTACTCAGGAATGGTGTTAGACTTCCTTTTACCTTCACTTCTAAAGAATGATCACACCAACGGATACATGCTCCTTAGCATCTCTCCTAAGAAAGTTGTCCTCTCCAACCCCATTTGCCAATGTGTGGCACCCCTCTTCACCAACACACACCTGCAACACTGCCAAAGTCCTCTAACTGGTTTCCATCTACCACACTATCACTAGAAAGATCTTATAACACAAAGCTAGGCATTCCTTAGCCTAAATTATTTAAAGAATTCCCACAGATCCCATAAGGATCTTCCTAACTTCTTGCCTCCTGTCTTGCCATATCCCTCATTGTATTTTATGTTTCTCCCAAAGTACTTGCCATTTCCCTCTTTTGTCACACTATTTTATAACTCTGGCTTTGGCCACATGTATCCCTGCTAGATACTGCTTTCTCATGACAGTGGTGAACAAACTTCCTTTTGCCATGAGGGTCAGTTTATAAAATAGGATAATGTATACTAGACACATTTTTTTTATTCAAAAATGAATAAAGTAATTGAGTTGCATGAGTATTTGGGGAGGGAAGAAGGTAGTTCAAATTTAATATACTTCACTGAAGAATAGAAAACTGATGCCAAAATGGATATTATATATAACATATATATTTTATATAATGGAATATTATTTAGAAAAAAGGAAATCTGCCACTTGTAACAATATGAATAACCTTGAGGGCAGTATGTTAAATGAAATAAGTCAGCAGAAAATAACAAATACTGAAGGATAACATTTATATGTGGAATCTTAAAAAGCTGAACTCAGAGAAACAGAATAGAATGGTGGTTACCAGGAGTAGGGAATATAGGAAATGGGAAGATATTGGTCAAACTGTACAAACTTCCAGTTAAATGAATATCAAGTCCTGGGGACATGAAGTACAGCACCGTCATTATAGCTAATATAGTATTATATACTTTAAAGTTGATATGAGTAGATCTTAATGTTTTCACCACAAAAAGAAATTGTAATTATGTGATGCCTTGGAGGTGTTAGCTTATGCTATTTGGTGTTCATCATTTTGCAATATATGAATGTATGAAATGTATCAAATCATACCTTAAATTTACACAATGTTATATGTCAATTATATCTCAAGGAAGCCGGCGGGGGGGGGGGGGCGGGGGGGAGAATAACCCCTGCCTTCCCGAGATCATGACGTGAGTCAAAACCAAGAGTCGGGACATTTAACCGTCTGAGTCACCCTGGTGCCCCTCTGCCTTCAAGGTTGTTTTGTGGAAAGATTTCTCCTCATTCCTTCCAACTTATATGGATTAAAATAAACTATTTCATTGGAAAATTCAATCAAGGGCCACAACATGAAGCTCAACTGGATGCAAGAAGTTCTTTATCTGCTTATCACTACAGTATATAAATATCTTAGTTTGTATTGGGAGTTAAGGACAGTTATTATTAAAATATTGATTACATGGATTAGCTTCATTATCAATTACCATAAGCAGAGATTAACATCTAAATAAGATCAAGAAAAAAAATTATCTTCTTAGTAGTATTTCTAAGGATACTTTATAAAAAAATTGTTCATACTTTCTTACCCAAGGGTGAGACAGAAGGCGCTAATGCTAGTGTAAGATCAATTACAGAATATTATACATTAGCTTTATGAATTTGTATTATAAAATATTAAAAGCATGGAATATTACAAGTTATGTCTCATAGCATTAACTTGGTTGTTCTCTCTGTATATTCCTTCCCCTCTTCTCTCTCATTTGAATACTTCAGAGTACTCCATGCCCATACTAAAGGGGGAACAAAGATTCAAAGAAAAAGTCCTAAATGGTAGAGAAAGTGACTTGATTGTTGAATCCACCACAGAGAGTCCCATGCTTGAACACAGACTTCTGAATTATTCTCTGATTTGCCATTTAATGACCCTGGCATACTGTTAAGTACTCTCGTATTCTCCAAAGAGCATTAGTGATGGAGCCACACTATATGGTGAATGGGGTCTAAAAGGTAAACTTCATTCCCTATCCACGGTGGAACTTCACTTAACTAGTAGATTTCTCAATGAGCAGAGACCACAGAAGACATATCAGTACTTATACATATGAAATATATATATATACATATGAAATATATATATGCATATATATATATACATATACATACATATATATATGAAATCAACATTTGTGTAACAACCACTCAACTTAGTAAGACAAAACCAATAGTACTGAAACCGCTGAACTTTCTTTTTAAATTACACTATTGAAATTTTTCCTTATGGTATATAGGATAGCAATAGCTAGAAGCCAACATGGAATATACAATATAGGTGCTCAGTACACAATACATATTGATAGGAATGTCAATCCAGCACATTTTTATACATAATTACCTAAAGTGTTTAAGAGGCATAGCCAAAATCTACATATTTTCTTTAAAAACATCAACATAGAGATGACACATGGAACTGAGCTAACCACAGAGGTCCTGGCTGTCAGCAGCATCACCCCTGAAAGACACTCTTTTCCCCAAAATATTCTTCATTCTGCCCCTAAACTGTTTTATTCAGCATGTTCCTCTTTAGTGGCCTAGAAGCATCACTCCTCTTACAAACTCACAAACTCAGCAGCCAAAAACAAGTTCTGTCTTCAGTATCTGGGCAATATTTTCGGAAAATAAACTATTTCTTCTCAGCAAGCCTGTGCATATGAGCATTCAGGGGCTGATTTTCCGGTTTATAGATTATCTAAAACCCTTTGCTTCTTCTTCCTTGCTTTTGGCCATTTCACTGCTCATTAGCATTGCCACTGAAGGGTAGACAGGAAAAATAAAAAGAATGAATCAGAGCAGTCACTTTTGCTATTTATTAACTATTTATCAACCACAACAAGAACTCTTGAGGAGAAAGATACATGTATTGGTCAGTTTTTGAATTGTTATTTTCAATTTTTGTTGTTTGTCTCAATTACATTTACACATTTAAAAGTTGATATAATAATATATTCCCAACAATACTTATTCCACTTGTAAAGGTAACTAATTTTGTTTCTTCTATGAGATAATTTTCCCTTTACTTGCTATAGTAAAACTGTCATTTCCTTTGGTGTTTTTTTTTTTTTAATTTTTTTTTTCAACGTTTATTTATTTTTGGGACAGAGAGAGACAGAGCATGAACAGGGGAGGGGCAGAGAGAGAGGGAGACACAGAATCGGAAACAGGCTCCAGGCTCCGAGCCATTAGCCCAGAGCCCGACGCGGGGCTCGAACTCACGGACCGCGAGATCGTGACCTGGCTGAAGTCGGACGCTTAACCGACTGCGCCACCCAGGCGCCCCTCCTTTGGTGTTTTATACATCTTGAAGAAAGTACAGATTAGTAGCATGAAATGGTAATATACTAGTAGGTTCAAAAGTAAAGAAAAAAAGAAAATGTAATTTAATTTTTTTCCACACCTAAGAAACCAGGCTTACTGGAATGATCTGATATGTCCCATTAAATTTTAAAAGGAACGTGTTATTAATTACAGAATAATTGGATCTTAAAGCTACCTCCTCCTCTCCTTGACTTTAGAGCACAACTCCTGGGATCTACAGAAAACAAAAAGGAAAGAATAAGAGGAAAAAAGGAAAATGAAAGAAACTTTACCCTAGCATTTACTAGGTCATGATTGTATTGACTTTGTAGTCTAAAGGTATGATAAGGTAAATGATTAATGAGCAGAAAGCTGAGTTAAAGATAGTTCTATTATAAAGACCTTCTATAAGTGGTAATCTCCCTATCCCATTTATATTTTTATCTGAAATACATGTTTGTTTTATGACATTTTAAGGGCACCATAAAGACATTATTTATTGAATTATCACAATCTCCCAAGCCATTGTAGAACACAGTCATCCAATTCTGAGTCCTGAATTGCTGCTCTACTTCAGCTGCCTAATATTACAATATGATCTCAGAAGGCAGATATACTTAAAAGTTCTTAAAGGATGGTAAACAGGTCTTAGGTGAATATTTCTATCATCAACTGAGTACATAAGACATATGTACTGAGTACCTAATAGCTGCTCAATAAGCATCTGTTGAATCGAAAAAAAAGTCACGTTATGGTTTTCATGTAACCTTTTAAGTATACTCTCTGCAAATGGAAGATAATGATATAGATCATGATTTCTCAGCTCAAAAATAATGAATTATAAAAAATATCCAAAACCCATCATGACTACACCACCAAGAAACAAAAAAGTAATCCCTCTCAAGCCCGTGCTTACGTTGCCACCCACACTAATGATGTGTTAAATTTTTTTACATAACGTAGTTAAGAAGAAATTTACAATGGTTTTCACAAGAACCATTCCTCCTTTGGGCTATGTAAGAGTTGCTGGCATTTCTAAAAAAACAAATTCCCTAACTATTTTTCTGTCAATGACATTCATAGAAGCCACAAAGAAGAAATCAGATACTGAAGAACAAGATTATAATTACCAGTCCACTACCAACAACTTTCTTTGTTGTCAGATTGTGGAGATTATCCAAAGAAAGAATTAGTCTTCTAGATTTTAATTCAAATTAAGTTACATGCAACACAACACTAGTAATGACTCTCTTGTCCCACTTTAGCTCCAAAGATATTACCTGGCCTTTAGTTTTTAAGATAAGCCAATCTAAAATGTGCTGCTGGTGGGGCATGCCATTTTAATGATGTCAAGGTTAAGTATACTAAGCACCTTCACCAATTTTAGGTGGCCATTACAACTTAGGTTTGTACTCAAATCTGCTATAAACAATTCTCTCAAATAATTATACTTCACCACTCCAGGAAGTTATGAACTAGCAAGTTTAAAATAACTTTTGAGGTTACATATTTCATTAATTATGTTACTTGGATCCAACCATACACTGCTTCCCTTTTTTAATCAGTCATTGCTGTGCCCAAACCACAGGACTTCTATCTCCTCACTGTTCATGTATTCCATGTTTATACATCAGTTAATAGACATAACCAAGCAGAAACATCAGGTGACAATCATATTGTCTTGATAAGAAAAATGTTTTTATAAAGGAGCTAGAACTGGAAATGACAAAGAACACAGAAAAATACAATTCACCTGCTACTGGCATTCTTATTTTAGGACAAATATTCTTATTTTAGCTGAAAATCAGTGAAATATACATAACTTATGTGTGTGTATTAATAGGAGACTGTGAGAAACCTAAGGTTTATTTTCAGAAGGTTGAATTCTGAAGTTAGAAAATGTAGTACACTTCCTTTTCTCATTTTCACCTATGACTAAGGATCTGTTAGCTATAATATAGTACAAATAGAAGTGAAAGTTCCATAAAAGGAAATATTTAAATGTGTCACTAAAATTTAATATCATATGAATCTCTTTCATCTATTTAATTTCTATGAGACAATGATATGCATTGTCTTATAAAATAACTATTTATTATTAAATTGTTCCAAAATGATTTTTTAAGTAAATCAATGTATAGTAGAATTCACTTAGAAGAAACCCATAATCAATTCAAACATATCTATTGTAAAAGAGGATTTAATAGTATTTTAATATCATTTATCATATAGATATATTATGTGTTCTTAGAATTAATACATTACTAACAGACTAAATGTTGATCCTATTTGTACTGGTATGCCAGTACTCCTCAAGGTATATAATTCACTCATAATTTCAGGTAAAAAAAATTGTATCTAAATTTTAGTGTTAATCTAGGAAGCTAAATGAAGCAAAAATGCAGAACAACTAGTGGAGTCTGTTTGAGAGAGGACATCTAAGCTTCTTCCTCTAATTCCACTGCCACTCACCCAAAATCACTTGATCCAAGATTACAAAACAAAATAAAAACCAACAACAAGGACAGCAAACAAAAATAAATAGTAAATAAATAAATAAAAATACGAGTTCTATTCAAACACTTGCTATCCAAACTCAAACATCAAATAGGTTTGAATAAAGAAATACATTTTAATTTCAATCCTAAAACTGAAATTTTTCTTGTAATTAAAACTTTAAAAAATAACCATACCTATCCCAACTCCCACCTTTATTTAAAGACAAAGCCCACGTTTTCCCTCATATTCCCACCCCCACAGCTCCCTTGTTCTCCCTTACAGAAAAACTGAGAGTTCTTCAAGTCCCATTATCTTCAAATCCTCCCCAATCAGTATCTTGTCAATTCTAGTTGACTGAAAGCACTTTTGTCAAAGTCATGTTTATCCTCAACAATTCCAAACCCAGAAGTCAAGTCATAATTTTCATCCACAGAATCTGACATAGTTTCTCATTTCCTGCTTCAAATACCTTCCTCACTTAGCTTCCATAACACCACACAGTCCTACGTTTTCTTTCCAACTCATAGGCCACTCATCTTTCTCTTTTCCTGGATCCTCTTCCTCTCCCTGACCTCTACATTTTAGAATGGCCTACAGCATAGTCTTGGAGTTCTCTCTACACAATTATTTCTTAAGCGAGATACCCCCTCCGATAGCTCTAAAGATCATGTCTAAAATGATGAATTCCAAATGTACAGCTCAAATCCCTAACTCCCTCCTAAATTTCTTTTTTTAAATTTTTTTTTCAACGTTTATTTATTTTTGGGACAGAGAGAGACAGAGAATGAACAGGGGAGGGGCAGAGAGAGAGGGAGACACAGAATCGGAAACAGGCTCCAGGCTCTGAGCCATCAGCCCAGAGCCTGACACGGGGCTCGAACTCACGGACCGCGAGATGGTGACCTGGCTGAAGTTGGACGCTTAACCGACTGTGCCACCCAGGCGCCCCAATTTCAAACTCATGTAAGTAAATGCCAACTGAATTAAATTCTGTAATTTGATGTCTAATAGGAATATCAAATTTAATAAATGCAAATTTTCATTTCTATCTAAACTTAGTAATTGTCCCATGTACCCAATTTCAGTTATCATATTTTTAGTAACACATTTCACCCACTTTTTCAAGTAAAATAGCCTCTTTACTCCCTCTAGATTTCTCTCAGCTAAGCAATCCACTAGAAAATCCTATTCTTCTATTTTCATAATATCCACAATATGACAATTATTCACCTACTCCAGCTACCAACTTAGTCCAATTCACTATCATCAAGCTAATTTTCATACTTGTACTCCAACCAGTCTACCCAGAGAAGATTTTCTTACTACGATATAAATCATTTCATATCACGTGTTTGTCTCAATCCTCCAGTAGGCTCCCTAGATACCTGGAAGATCTAAATATCTTACTATAACCTATAAAGTCCCTACAAGATCCTTCTTAGTTGCCTCTCAGACCTATTCCTTCCACTTCCTGCTTTGCTCATTAATAAACTCCATACTTGTACCACATTGACTTTCAAGGTGTTCCTTAAACAAATTAAGCAGATTCCTTACTGCCTAGTTTTATGGCCCCTGCCTTTGCTGTGCCCTCTGCCTGAAATCCTTTTTCATCAGATATCCATATGGCTCACTTCCTTTCTTTGAGTCACGTCTTGGCTCCAATGATCACCTCCTTAGAAAGGACTTACCAAACTACCTTATGCAAAATAGCAACTGCCATTCCCTCATTTTTCTTCACACAATTTACCACTACTTGAAGTTCTAACGTATAGTTTCTAGTTTATCTGGTTTTTGCCTCCCCCAAGAGAATCTAAATTCCTTAAATACAAAGACATAGCTTATTTATTCAGTATTCTAATTCCACGGCCTAAAACAGTACTTCATAGAGAAGAGGTTCAGAATAAATGTTTGCTGAATGAAAGAACATTCTCCCAATTAGCACACATGCACGTTGGTCGTAATGCCTACCTTACCATGTACTTTTAGGAGTACTAACTTCTAGAAAGATAATGATTTTGACAATGACGTAAATGCCTTATTTAAGGTGACTGAGAAAAATCAGGTACTTAGGCCAATAAAATAACTTATTTTTAAAATAGTACTTCAAATTATTTGGGGGTGGTAAGGAAAAAAAGTATAAATATTGTTATTTTAAATTTTTTTTTCAACGTTTATTTATTTTTGGGACAGAGAGAGACAGAGCATGAACGGGGGAGGGGCAGAGAGAGAGGGAGACACAGAATCGGAAACAGGCTCCAGGCTCTGAGCCATCAGCCCAGAGCCTGACTCGGGGCTCGAACTCCCGGACCGCGAGATCGTGACCTGGCTAAAGTCGGACGCTTAACCGACTGCGCCACCCAGGCGCCCCTAAATATTGTTATTTTAAAAAAAAATTATATTTATTTATTTTTGGGAGACAGATAGACTACAAGCAGGGGAGGGGCAGAGAGAGACAGAGATACAGAATCTGAAGGAGGCTCCAGGCTGTCAGCACAGAGCCCAACGTGAGGCTTGAACCCACGAAGCGCAGGATGATGACGTGGGCTGAAGCGAGACACTTAACCAACTGAGCCACCCAAGCACCCCTAAAAATTGTTATTTTAATACAGGCAATTACTCAATCTTTTGTTATGAATGAAAATATTTGTTAGTAAGGAACTTGACTACAGAGTGATCTAAAATTTTTTAACACACACAGGCAGGCCTTTTTTTTTTTTTTTTTAATTTTTTTTTTTCAACGTTTATTTATTTTTGGGACAGAGAGAGACAGAGCATGAACGGGGGAGGGGGCAGAGAGAGAGGGAGACACAGAATCGGAAACAGGCTCCAGGCTCTGAGCCATCAGCCCAGAGCCTGACGCGGGGCTCGAACTCACGGACCGCGAGATCGTGACCTGGCTGAAGTCGGACGCTTAACGGGCTGCGCCACCCAGGCGCCCCCAGGCAGGCCTTTTGATACTAAGCTGCTTGTGCTTGCCTCTGGGCTTCCCTCTGTTCAAAGCTTTCAGTGGACGATCCCAGCCCCAGCTTCACCCTATAACCACCTGGTGGATAACAATAGGTTAAAGCCAGAACACCTGGAGCAGGAATCCAAAATTATGAAGAACGCTGAAGAAACATTTGTTACTTCTTTAAACTCTACATTTTTTAGTGATACCAAGCATATGCTAATATTCCTGGTGTGCTTTGAGGTGGTAAATTATAAATGCTTTTGTAGTCTATTCTGGTTCGAACATAACACTACTCATTCCTCCAGTCAGCCTTAAGAAGCACTAGCATTGTGTTGTGCTCTGAGTAGCACTGAATGAAACACCTTAAGATTTTGCCTCTTAAAATTCAGCAGCACTGAATGAAACACCTTAGTATCAACACTAGACAAAACAAGAACTCTAAAACAAAAAACTAACAAATCCAGTTCTCTCAATCTGATACTGGAGTTAACTAGAATATCTGATGAATAAATATATTATACATAATTCTTGTTCATATCAAAAAAATCATTTTAGGGGTTCTTAATTTGAATGATTAAGACTTTATGCTCCATTTATTTTCCCTCGTATTTTCTTCTTTTAAATTCACTCTGAACCTACCTGTTAAGGACAGCTATGTGAACCCTGGTTGACTAGATCTCTTCTCCCACTTCCTCAATATATGAATCTGTCATTTTAGTTCACATAATTTTAGAGCTTAAATGCTAAATCTTGTTTTAGCATTGATAAAAATGAAGACTGAAGAAAGTAATTTTCCAATTTTGCTCAATTAGCTATTGATAAAATTAGTACTGAGTCCCAAACCCTTGACATTTTAATCCAGAACATTTTTAGTAAGTCTTAACATCCCCCCCACCATGTATTTCACATTCATCTGAAATGTGTCCATACCCAAATGCTAAAATTCACCAGTTTAAATGAACTGAATCCACAAATGTCCACTTAATAGTCAACTCCAAAATTACTTCAGTATTTCCCTTATTCTTTAGATATCCATCTGATCACTTGATTTTATTCTAAGTTCCTCATAATACACTATTCCAACTAGTTTATTAATTAATATTTGCACAAGGCAAGGTCTAAAATAATATGACCTAATCGTTCATTCATTTAACATAGTACTGCATTCTCTATGTGATTTTGCCAATATTAAAACTAATTTACACAATTAAAGGTGACCTAAGTTTCATTCTCCATTAGTCTTGTAGTGGGGTTGCTATAAGGAAGATTTTGCCTCTTAAAAAAAAAAAAAACAAAAAACTAACTAAACAGAAAAATTAACAAGTGATCATAGAAACTGGTTATAAAAATATAAATTACCACACAAACTCAATTGGACTGGTAATGGTGGTAATATTATGTGTGTGGAAGAGACTGATACATTCCATAAAACTTAATACTCACCAGGCCAAAATTACCTGAAAACATATATGATCATGCACAAAACACAATGGATGACATTGTTTTAAAAATATAATATCTATATTTGGTTTGTGTCTGTGTATATGTTTTTTTCATAGCTCTGTGTATGCATGTTTCGTGTTACAAATGTCAATGGGTTTGGGACCCCAAAAGATCCACGAATAAGCAGAACCACCACAGTTGAGAAATTATTTAACAAACTCCATTCACTAATCTGTTTATACCAGTAGTAATAAGCACTATTGTATCCTTCTTGGTGTCTGAGATTTTTCACAGAGCATACTAGTTAAAGAATATATTTCTGTTGTATCTTAAATTGGTGAAAAATTTACATGATTAGGTCAGGCGATCTAATTTATCTTGAAAACAGAGGGTGCTCATATGTCCTAGAACTAAATTCTTACAAGAATAAGAGACAGGGATAATATTTCCTACTCTGGTTTGAAAATAAAAACCACCTGTATCTTATAGCATCATAAACGTCTTTGAATGGCATTTTTTTCTGCAAATTAAAAAAAAAAAAAAGATTTCATGTGATTTTCAAGTAGGACTACAAAGGAACAGCTCAGAATGCAGTGACACCTAATGGCAAAGCTATCTTTATAGGCCATAAATGTATTTTCTAATAAACATTATATTTGCAGTAAAACTGTCTAAGTATTGCTACTCACCAACATGCTGCCTATAATCTGAAATATCATGAAGATCCAAAAGCATAAAAGTATGCCAAATACTTTAATTTTTAATAATAAAATAACATATGCAAGTAAAAGGAAAAAAAAAGCTTCCAGATTAGAAAGTCTGGTTTTAATGTTACAAAACCCTTTGAGATAAAATTACAATGTGATAAACTTAGCCTTAGAAATTAGAATTAAATATAATGCATCTTCCATTACTCCTAACAGTCTCAATTGGTTGCTACTGTTTAATAAGTCAAAAGTTAATCATCTTGATTTTTATTCATATTTGAATTAAAATTTATAGGAGATATTTATTGGGTGTACCCTTCACTTGGAGTAGAAAGCAAAGGTCCTTAGTGTAATGGCTTATTAGTCATGTCATAGTTGATACTGTTGATTAATAGCATTGTCTAACTTAATGCACATCTGAATTATGTGTCAAATAACTGTATTAATGATACAGAAAAGAATAACAGTAAAGTATACCCTTATTTTAAATTCAGAAACTACTTGTTCACACATTCTAGAAATGTATACTATATGTTATCCATAACTTAAGGAGAAAACAACTACTGTAAATCATAAAGGGATAATTTAAATTTTGAGATATCTCTATACAGCACAAAGAGCCCTTGGTGACTCCTGGGGGTTATTATACCTAATGCAAATTATGTAAAGAGGTTGAAAAAACAACATTTTGGTAAAAGACACAGTACATTTTCTGGAAATACTGTTACATTCCATATTTGATATAATAGTCCTCACTGCAGAAATCATGAAAACTGTTGCTTTAAATCTGCTATTATTGTTTTTAATGTGGTGACATTTTATTCAGCCATCAGTTTTGTACTTTAATTTGAAGTTTCTTGTGATGAAATTATTTTGTGAATTGTCTTAGGCTTCTCAAACATATCAAAGTTAATGATTATGATATCAGAGGATAAAGTATCATTCACTTATAAGAAAAACATAAATAAATGGTTTGTTTCTATTCCCTGTTGGCGTAAGGTATTTTACTATGACTGATAACAACAACAACCTGTGAGTGATTTTGGTAACATATGACTAAGTACATTATTTGAGCGCATCCTTGTAGAGGTATATAACTTAGGATAGCTCATTTCAATCAGTTCTGTGAGCACAGGAACCAGATAAAGAAATGAGCATACATTAAACTGTTAAAACATGAGATCCTCCATATTAGATTTGAAGCAAAACACAAACTGTGCAGTTGACTGGAAATGCCACCTAATCCCTGCTTAATTAAAGCAGTGCTCTACACTCCTGTTGTGTTTAGGGAGTAAAGAGTGTGGAACGACTGATGTATGAAGAAAATAGCAGTCAGCGTGGCTAATCTCAAAGACTTTCAAGCTTTCTAGCTACATAAATCAGAGCGACTTTTGAATAGCCTCATAAAACACAGTATCATTGCCATTCCACTCACGATTTTTTGGTTCTTCCTACAGCATGCAGATCATTAGGAAACTTCTAAGCAATCAAGTAATGTGGGTCTGATGAAATTACTCAATCAATGCACAGGCTCAAAGCAAAAGCATAATTCAAAATTGCAGTTTTTATATGTCAAAAGATCTTTCTTTTGGGGGGGGCAAAGAATATCACAATTGAGGTGATTCATTTCTAAATACTGTATGTGAATGTGCTTTACACAAATGTATGTAATTATCAAATTATCTTTAAAATGTACTTTAACAGAAACTCAAAGTAATTATGTATGATATTAGTGCATTTTCTACTGAAAAAAACACACTGCCAGTTCAACGACTGGAATCTAAACATTATGATATATTTCATCATTGTAGTGAACTCATGAGTTTAATAAAACATATTAGAGTTTAAAATATGTAATCAACTTTAAAAAACTACCTGCATGAAATGAAAACAAGCAGAAAGAAGGAAGAGAGTTTTCATACATAGAATTCTGTTCAATACCAAAAGGATTCAATATTTGAAGAACCTATTAGAACAGTGTCTTTTTTTTTTTTTTTTTTTTTTTTTTTTTTAATCTTTCCAGCTTGCCTGGACGATATACTGCAGCTGCTTTCTACTTGAACACACCACACGAGGCCAGGAAAACCTCTCATTTCTGCATATCTCCTTATAACTTGAGAGTTGAAATATTCACCTTCCCTTTAGTTTCATCACTTTCATCCCTTAAATCCTAAAATAATAAATTGCTATAAGCATATTTCTCCCATTAAACATTTAAATGAAGGCAATCACCTCCTAAAGATAATTAATTCTCTTTTCCAATCAACCAGGTAAACTGAGCCAATGAATATTAACTGATGGTTTAAAACTTTAATAGGGGCATTCAGTTTTGAATTTATTACACTTTGGCTGGGATAGGGTTGAAGTGGGAGAGGCTTTTAACCTCTAACATGCACACAAATTATTCTTGGTCATTTTTTTAAATTTGGGAAATAACATTATCAGTATATTATAAAAGATATTTGAAACAATTATCAGTTTGCTAGCTTCATGGCAATACTAGGTAGCCTATAAAAGAAGCGAATCCTCTTGCCTAGTGTACTAATTGCATTCAAGTCGAATTGTCTGATAAGTATTCCTTTTAGTAGGATATACAGAGTTCATGCATACAACCAGCTTTCCAAGGAAATCTGTAATTTGTACACAGTTACCTTTTTTTTTTTTTTTTTTTTTTTTTGGTCAGGTTATAAACAAGCCATGTCACATTGAGAGACAACAGAATGCCAAGGAAAAAATACAACAGTTGTGTTCAATTTGGAAAAAATGTTCAGACTGTATTGCAAAATATATTCATCTGGTAAAAGACAGCAAGGGCTGTAGGTGTTTGCAAATAACATATTTATCCTGCAGTCCACAGAATAAGCCATAAAATAAGCATTTATCCACAAGACCTCTCTCCTGAGCGATGAGGAGCATAAGACAGAAACCTCGAATCATAAAATGAATGTAAAGGTACCGTGGTAATATATATCTGCATCCTGTTCCACTCATTTACAGTTGCACATAAATGTATGTCATTTCTTTAAGAGGAGCACAGTTCATTTCTGAATTCTGTCAGAACATTACTGAACCCCTCAATAAGACGGTAATTTCTCCCTGAAAAGTTCTGAACCCACGGGTCCTGTTAGCCCCCGGGCAAAACGTGATCTAGCAGTCAAGCTACCTAGTGCTTAATTTACTTAATGCATAAGCGGCAGGTATTGTGAATCCTGACCTCATTACCCCTTGCACAGAGACCTATATGTTTCTATTGATATAAATGACAGAGAATGGCAGACATGTTTACAGACACAGCCTCTGAGACCAAGAAAGGGAGTCCCCTGGAGCTGAGGGGCTGGCTGCTGTGGAGGCATACACCAGACAGAAGCCCTTCGCCTGGGCAGGCACCACAGCCACCTGAAGCAGACTCCCCTTCCAGGACTGTGTGTGTGTGTGTGCGTGTGTGTGTGTGTGTGCATGTTGAGCAGGGGAGGGGAGCAGGGGGACGAAAAGGGGAGACGCTGCGACCCATCTGTCGCTTCAATTTGAAGAACATAAAGCCGTGTGGACAGATAAAAGTCCTGTGCCCAGAAAAATTCCCCAAGAGGGGTCTCTCTTCTTCCCAGTAAATGAACCTCGCTGGCCCGCGGACGCGAATTTCCGAAAAGGAAATCGTCGCATTAACGCAGAAAAGGCTGCCGTAGCCCGACTCCACTCGGCTCTCACGGATTAGCAAGTGAGAAGAGTTGGAGCCTGAAGCCGCGAGCGCTGTGCATGATAATGACGCGCGGCCCCCGCCCGCCCCCGCCCGCGCCCGCCGCGGCCAGTCCCGGCCCGTCTGGTTGCCAATAGGTGGGGCCACGAGCCTCTCCGAGCCGGCTCGGCGTTCTCCTTGGAGTCTGGCCGCCCGGCCGTAGCCCAAACGCCTTTGCTCTCGGCCTTGCGCGGCAACTCGGAGTTGACCGCGAGACGAGCGAGGCAGGTGCCCGCAAGGCAGCCCACGAGGGCGGCCCGCGCGCCCCGCGCAGCTCGTGCGCCCCGAGGCGGTCTCGCCGCCTCGCCAGGCCGGGGGAGTGTGCGCGAAGCAGCGAGGCGCGCGGCTCCCCGTCCTCGGCCACACCGCCGCCGGCCCCTCCCGCCACCGTCGCGGCGACTCTGCGCGTGTACCGCAAAGCCAAGAGGACGGGAAGAGGAAAAGGAGGCTGGGGGCGCAGCCGGCACCCCGTCCCCATCGCACAACGCTGCGGCTAACGCGGCCCGCTCACGTTGCAAAACCACCTGTTCGATCCGAAGGGAGCTCCCCCCACCCTCACCCCAGTTTTCGCCTCACAGGTGACACCTCTTCTTTCCCCTAAAGATACATATATATATATATATTTTTTTTTTTTTTAATGGAGCAAATGTACATCCGGGAAAGAATATGGAAGGTAGAGTCGATTAAACTTCCTTTCTCCACACACTTAGAACACCCCCCCCGCACTTCCCGACACACACGCACAACTGAGGTAAACTCGAGACCCCCACGCATCCAGCACCGCACTTCCACGATTCACCGTGAAACAACGGCCCAAGTCAAGGTTCGAACAGCCACATCCTGCCAGAAAACTGAACAAGTGTGAGGGAAGGTTAGCGGGAAGGGGCAATAAACCGAAGCCAGCGCCAGTAAGCCACGCTTAAGGGCGGAGAGGGGGAGGCAAAGGGAAACATTTGCTAACCCCAACGTTAAAAGTACCCACAGGCAACACCTGCCCTTTCTTACCGATGTGAATGATTGAATCCGCATTCGCCGAGTCCCAGGTTCGAGACCACCAGGCGGACAAAACCAAGAGCAAGGGGAAAACTTCCATCTCCTCCTATGCTGAATCGCTTTCAGGATGGATTTTCTTTCAATCTATTTTTTAAACCAGTCCGGAGAGTTTGAGGTCACGACAGAGTTTAGCGCAGCTTTTTTTTTTTTTTTTTCCTAAATTCCTATGCCAGAGCAAAGCCTTTAATCGTCGCTGATGAAGGCAGAGCGAATAAGAGAAAAGAGCCCAGCCTGAGGAAACCTCCTTCGCAAAGCCGTGTCACTTGGAGGGGAATTTTGGCATCGCCAGAGTTGTTTGCAGTTTGGCTTTTAAAAAATGTATCCAGCCTCGGCTGCTCTCGGGCAGGGGGAGAGGCTGGAGCTCAGACCATACCCATCGCGGCGCCGGGGCCGCGGGTCTCCAGTCCCAGCTCCGCAGCAACTTCCAACAGACCCCCCCCCGCCCCCACCTACGCCGGATGTTCCCCTCCCCCCTCTCCCAATCAAAAAAAAAAAAAAAAAAAAGCGCGCCCCCCCCCCGCCCCCGCCCCAACGGCCCGCAGAGAATCTCTGGTCTTCGTTGCCAAAATAAAATGTAAGTGGAAAGGAAAGATTAGGAGATTCCAAGCGGAGCAGCCAGATTCCAACGGGGAAGGGGAAAAAAGCCCTCTCCAAGAGGGGTAGTAAAAGTGAACTTCAAGGTAATGCAGATAGTAATGCAGAGAAAATTCCTTTTCTGCGCGAGGCGGGGAGCAGAGCTCGGTGAGGCGGGCCCGGGGAGCCGTTCGCTCGGGCGCGGTGGCGGGGGAGTTGCGCCGGGCGCGAGCAGCGGGGCCGGGCCGGCGGAGGGAAGCCTGCAGGCTGCAGGATGCTTTTGGAGAGGTTCGCCCGGCGGGATGCAGAAAGCGAGCAAGGAGCGAGCCTGGCAGCTTCAGCACTAGCCCCACGTTGCCTAGAAATGGATCACCTAGGAGAACGAGCGAGCCCGCGAGAGAGCGGTGCTGTCAGGCGGAGAGAGGGGGAACCGAGAGAGGAAGAGCTTCTCTCTAATAACCACCTCCTCCCCCTATCTGCAATACAAGGGAGAAACAAAATAGTGCTCTCATTTCCCTTGGAATCTTCAACTGGGACTGAGAAAAAGGCAGGACTCCAAGAGGAAAAACGTTGAAGCTCTTTTGTTTTTTTCCTTTTTTTTTTGTTTTTTGTTTTTTTTTTTGTTTTGTTTTGTTTTACGAGGTTAAAGACAACCTGAAAAAGCCACCCCACTTATTTAACCTTGCTATTGCTATTCTCCAACAGGTATCAGACTTTTTCTAGTCTTTGCCTGGAATTAGTCACATCGGATAAAAACAAATTAGGGACACCTGGTCACTAAGGGAAAGGAGACCTAGAAAGCCTTTAATGAGATTTCAATTATAAAGTTATAAAAAGGAGAGGACGTGCTAATTATTTTTTATACAGTGATTTTTCCCCCTCTCTCTCCAGAGTATTTTTAAGCAATCAGGATAGAGAAAGGATAAAAAAGAACTTGAAATAAAAAAATATAATAATTAAAATACATGCTTCCGTGAAACATTTGATCCAAATATTACATTGAGTAGCTCTGACAACGGACCTATGTATATAAATTCAGAATGAGGAAGTTGGTTGCTTCTCCATGAAAAGAGCTGAAAAAGTACTGAATGACAGCCTCCCAGTCCCAGAATGAAAGAATTTTCTGCATGCTTATTCCTTGAAATAAATTCCTGACAATTGTGACTTCCTTTCTTGTAATGATTATCTTATATCCAGTCAGACCTCACTGTAGACTGGAGGTTGGTTGATGCAAACAAATAACTGCTTGAGGCCAGATATTAACAGGCCTGATATTATTTCCATTATAATTGCAATCCTTTGGAAATGTTGCTCTTTGGGATGTGTGGATGTCCAACTCCTTAAAGTCTTTCAGAGCCCTCTCTTACCTGCATATTTGGCAAACCTCTTTTCTTCTTTCTTTCTTTCTTTCTTTCATTTATTTTGAGAGAGAGGAGAGCATGACTGGGTAAGGGGCAATGAGCAGAGAGA
Organism: Leopardus geoffroyi; assembly: GCF_018350155.1. Taxonomy (NCBI): domain Eukaryota; kingdom Metazoa; phylum Chordata; class Mammalia; order Carnivora; family Felidae; genus Leopardus; species Leopardus geoffroyi. Next base: position 128,812,559 of record NC_059327.1, read on the forward strand.
GGGAGACACTGAGCCACCCAGACGCCCAAACCTCTTTTGAGACTTTCCAGCCTGGTGAATTGGCCTAGTATTTCTCCAAACACAATTGTACGTTCTCACCTCTCCAAAACGCCTTCTTGCATTCATCTTGTGTACTTTTTCCCTGAGCATTCAAGAAAATGTGCTGCCATATTGTTACTTAGGTCAGTAATTTTTTTGGAAGATATTTATTCATCCTCCCAACCACTCCCCTCTCCTACTTCAAGGCTTAGTTCAAATTTTGCCCATGAAGTCATGTCCAGTCCTTTAATATGGAATAAATCCATCCTTCTCATAGCACACTCTACCTTTATATGAGTTAGATAGGACTACTTCTGAATTACATCATCAATGCCCTGAGAATAGGGATCATAGCTTATTCATGTTTTATTCACTGCAGCATTTTACATAGAGCCCCTTTGTTGACTTAGATATCATCACTTCCCTCTGAATCTGGTACAAATCAGTGCTTCCAAGAAGCCATCACTGATTAATTTGTCTCAATTTTGATCATTGCTTTAACTTTATTTTTCCTATTAGTACACATGTTCTCAACATTGATTGTGTTAATATTATTGATATCATTTTCCTTTTTAAAGGTTCTGTTGTGATTTCACGGATTATAGTTACTCGTTACAGATAATGAAGTTTTTGAATAAATAGACGTATCTCTCCATAGCTTGCTATTATATTATTCTCAAGGGTATTTAAAAATTGATGAGTCACTATGTGCTCTATGAAGAAAAAAATTGTGAAATAACCATTAACATGGAAAGGACAGGATAGTATCTTAGAATAAAAGAACAAGGAGGAACTTCAAAACATTAACTGACTCAGTCCTGTAATAAATGTCATTCCTGGAGATAACTGAATACAGTCAATTCATATTATCTTCTGTCTTGGAAATCCATTCTAGGGTATCATGAGCCAAACGTTGTCATTATTCCCAAATCCTCCCATTTATTGGTTTTTAAAGGCAACTTTACTTTGGAATAACCTGGAAAGCTTTTCAAAAAGGTACTTCAGGCTAATTTAATCAGAATCTCTGGGGTTTGGGGCCCGACCAATATGTTTTAAATCCTCTGACTAGGACTCTAATGGGTAGCCATACTTCAGCACTATTACAGTACTCAAACATTTCAGAGTCTGAGTGACGCATCACAAAAACCATAAAGTCATCAAAATGCCCATTCCTGACATTCAGAAGAGATAATAGTACCATGAGATGCAGCTTTCCAAAAGTGACACAAAGTTAATGCAGAGTTTAAGCATAGCAGTGGCTTACCGATTTTAAATTTAAGAATATCAATTTTTTGACTGTCGATATAATTTCTGTATGCAATGAATCCTAAAGTGGTTTTTGTATGAAATATGAATTTCAAGACATTTTTTTAATTACATGTTAACCATATTTCCTACTATTTTAGAAAATTTCATATTGTGATATAATTAGAGGTATACAAAATTAGTTTACTTAGTTAGCTGGATACAAAGTCCTTTATTGTGTAAGTTAGATGTTACATTCAAGAGGGGGAAAAATAAGAAATTCAGGACTTGCAATTCCATTTGGGCTTTTTTTATGAAGACTATTAGTCTAATTAAAGCTACTTGGCTTTAATTCAAGCATTGTCATATAGAAATGGCTTGTTGCGGGGCGCCTGGGTGGCGCAGTCGGTTAAGCGTCCGACTTCAGCCAGGTCACGATCTCGCGGTCCGGGAGTTCGAGCCCCGCGTCGGGCTCTGGGCTGATGGCTCAGAGCCTGGAGCCTGTTTCCGATTCTGTGTCTCCCTCTCTCTCTGCCCCTCCCCCGTTCATGCTCTGTCTCTCTCTGTCCCAAAAATAAATAAACGTTGAAAAAAAAAATTGAAAAAAAAAAAAAAGAAAGAAAGAAATGGCTTGTTGCATGGAAATTCAAAACTTTGTGACATTCTAGTATATTTGAAAAAAACAGCTTCCATTCACTAAAGTTTTCACCAATAATTAATTTTGGAATAAAAATGTAAGGGAACCATGAGTCACATATTTATTCTTCCTATGTGGACACAATTCAATTGAGGCATTAGTTGTGTTATGAACATCGATACAGTAATCCCCCCTTTATCCACAGTTTCACTTTCCACAGTCTCAGTTACCCACAGTCAACCATGATCTGGAAGCAGATGATTGTCCTTTTGTATCATCAGAAGATCAATAGCAGCCTAACACTACACCACAGTGTTTGTACCATTCACATCGCCTCCTGTTACCACATAGGTGTTTTATCATATTATGTCGTCATTAGAAAAAGGATGAGAACAGCATAAAAAGGTATTTTGAGAGAGAGAGAGAGAGAGGGACCACATTCATATACCATCTATTACAGTATATTGTTATAATTGTTCTATTTTATTATTAGTTATTGTTGGTAATCTGTCACTGTGCCTAATGTATCAACTAAGCTTTATTGTAGGTATATGATAGCAATAAACCTAGTATACATAGGGTTCAGTACTAGCCATGGTTTTTGGTATCCATGGTGGGTTTTCGACTATATCCCCTTTGGAAAAGGGGAGACAACTATAATTTCAAGAACTGGTAGCTAATCTGAGCAGCTTTAAGACATAAGGAATAGTGATTATTTTTTTATGGAAGAACAGATTTTGGATTTGGGGAGAAATATTAATTTTCATTTTTGGAGGGGATACATCTACAATGTACTGTGTATAAAGAGGAAAACATAATGGAAATCCTTGCAATATATAATTCCTTCATTTTCACTTTAAACAAGTACTAAGAATACCAATGTCTAAACTTTAAAAATCAGCTGCTCACTCCATGTTACAACGGCAGTAAGTCAACTTACATTAGTCAATTTTAAAGAACCTCAATAATATTCAATGACTCAAGAGATTTGTTTTGCTATAAACTAAATTTATGGGACAGCTTATGTGAAAATTAGAGAGAAAAGTTAGCTTTGAAAAGAATGTCATAGAAAAAGTAGAATGTAATGCATTTTGATCATTTTTTTCTAATTTGCTACAATTCTATCATTAGTATTACAAATGATTAGTCACACAAATGATTCTAAGTATATTACAACTTTAATTAACATGAATATGAAAGGAAAACTATGAGAGAGCAGTGACTGACCACCTGCATATAAAGGCAATAACAAATTATGGCTGCTTTATAATTAAGATGTTCATTTGCAGAAGTAAAAACCAAATTCTTTTTGTTTGAGGGGCTGAAAAAGCAAGTTTTATGCTAAGCGTATCAAAGTTCAGAGCTCAATGTGACTTTAGGGCCTCTCTTATTCAATGCCTGGTTTGGTTTCCTAGAAGAGAATGGGAAATTGAATCACAGAAGTTGTAATGACATTTGTTGAAAGACTTGAACTTAGAAAACACATTTTTTGACTTTTAAATATGCTTCAAGAAAATCATTAAATCACACATTTCTACATAACATATTCATATTGGGTATACCACGTCCTTTTGGGGGAGGGGCAACCTTGCAGTGACCCACCACTTTCTACTCTGTCAAATTATGTTATCTGTGTCACTAGTGCAAATCTTATCCTTGATAACAGGTGATATTTCCTTCCTTCCTTCCTCCCTCCTTCCTTCCTTCCTTCCGTCCTTCTTTTCTTCTACATTAAACTCTTAATCCATTCCTCCATTTCAATACTTTCCCTAAATCTGTAAGGCTGCCTGTCAGAGCAATGTCATGTTTTCTTCTTACTCAATTAGATATACATTCCAACCAAAATTTGCAACTAGATTGATTGATAAGGGTTTTTTTTTTGTTAATATTGGAACTTTACCAAACTTACCTATTATTAACATTAATTCAAGTCAAAACTTTGAATTTCAAAGCTTTTTCCACTATCCATACGTTACCCATGATATTGAACTTTTTAAGTTTTATTTTAATTCCAGAATAGTTAACATACAATGTTATATTAGTTTCATGTGTACAATGTAGTGATTCAACAATTCTATACATTACTGAGTGCTCCTAATGACAAATGTACTCTTTAATCCCAATCACCTATTTCACTCTGAATTTTTAGGAGCAAAGATTAGTTGTATATATCAGGACATCTCTTTTAGTTTAGATTTCTTATCTCTTCTTTCTGGATGTTGATATGGAATTTTAGGTAGAATGTTAATTAAAATCAAACAAGTGGTGGACAGAGGCCAAATGATAACTTACAGCCCAACAGGGGCACTTTATTTTGAGATTGGCCCCTCACTACATTATATCCTGTCCCCACAAGATGGCAGCCATGCTTGATGTAGATTTAATCATCTTACTTTTGGAATGTTTCAAGACTTAACAGTTTACCAGAGTATTATTAGCCCATATTGGTCAAATGACAATGACTATGAACTTGATGTTTTAAGTAATTTTTTAGGTAACTTGATTTTCTGTATTTTTATTTCTTCTAAAACTTATACATAGGAATAATAAATATCTATTATTCTGTTTTTATAATATCTGCTTTCTTGGCATCTTAACTGATTTCATCAGTTATTTAGGAGTTAAATATCAATAGAACAACCTTTAGTAATATGCCACTCAATCCGATGTTAATGAGTAATTAGAACATGGCGATATTATTATGCGACTCAAATTTTGGATGTAAATATTAAGGTTTCTAAAATGAGGTTAATTTAACTATTTTCTTCTCCTAAAGGGAAAAAAAATATTTTATATGTCTTGAGTTAAGGAATTGCACTGGCCATGGAATGTAGAAATTGTCTACTAAATTATGATCGATTATTCTGGTGTGGCATAACAGTTCAGGCAAATGTCTAACAAATAGGTCAAAAGCACAAAGAAATGCATGATGCAAACTACAGTGAATATCAATTATCATTTGACCTTTAAAAATAAGATTTTATTATCTTACCATGGTTAACCATTTAATTCTGAAATTAACTGTTTCTTTTGCAACATATTTCTCTAGGCACATAAGTAACAAAGATACAAAATGTGTGTGTGTGTGTGTGTGAGTGTGTTTGTGCGCACGCGCGCACGCACGTGCATGCATGCACACCCAATGTGCTGCAACATAAACTATACATTTTAGTTGAAAATATTTTTTTGTAGCAGCAGATATCATGAGGAAAAACTAAAAGGAGAAACAAAAGTTTGGTTAATATTCAATCATCTACACTCACACACAGACACACACACACATTGACTTTAGAGTTTTCAAAGTAGTAATAAAACTCTATAAACATTTAATTTCATTAATTTCATTGATCAGTATAGATCCAAATATAATAAATTCCTTATTCCTCATTGGTCTTGCAAATTGGTGGTGAACCTAAGTTTAAATAATTATTAATAAATGAATTAACTAGTGCATGAATGAAAGGATAAAATGGAAAAAAATTAAATATTATAGAATATTACTCATGTAGTATAAGACAATAACATCTTGACCCAGTCCAAAATAAGTGGATTATTACTAAGGTATCAAAGTGGTTTGTTCATAATATTACTTCACCCATTTAGTCAGTCTCTTTGCTTACAATTCAGATAGGAGTTATCTGACATACAAAAGATGGAAGGTGTTTTGGAAAGAGTCCTTTGGAAGATGATAATAAAAATTGTCTCAGAAACAGAAGCCCAAATATGAATCTCTGTCCAAATTTAACTTGACTTATTTGCAATATAGTTTATATGACTAAAAAGAATTCAGGGAGAGGAAAAAAAACTAAAACTTATATTAGATCTCATAGAATGTATCTAAAATTGGCTAATGTAAAATTAATCACACTGTAAACACTTCGTTTCCTTTCTTTACACTTTGCTGCTTTGTCACATTTAAAAAAATTAATCAAGACCAAGTTGAACCCAGAAATACTAGACACAACAACCTCTAAGTTGTAAAAATGAGACAATATTAAAAAGTTTTAAGATTCCTATGCTGCCTTAGAAATACCTAAACCAGCATTTCTTTCATTGTGCTCTGTGGAACACTTTGTTTTGTTCTGTTAAGAAAAAAAAGCTGATTTAGTGGCCACATCAGATTGCAAAATGCTAGATAGACTTTTCTTCTGTAAGAGATACATAGCATACATTCACGTATTAAAAACATGAAGTCCTTTAGGAAACAAATTATTAATCTGCGTTCAACCCCAAATATTCCAAATGTATATAACCATCAATTTCCTTTTTTATATACAGAAAGAGCAATGTTTGTTACACTGTTGCAATCCATTTTCTGTTTTCCAAGTAATTTTTTGACCTTTTTTCCCCTCTTCTACTTGCAGATGTTTATATTAGCCAGATTGCAAATCAGTAGGTTGGTATGTCATATCTGGGGAGAGATTCTGTTTTGTGCCGTAATAGGAATTTCCTATATCTCTTTTGAACTTCTATGATGAAGGAAAATATATCGCTGAGCAGTAAACATGTTTTCTTTTTTAAATGCTTTGTAGATTTCCATTTCTGCTTAGGATGTAGAAAGCTAAAGAAGAGCATTACTCTGATCCTGACAATAAGAAAATACTGTATTTTCTATAAAAATAAAACTTCCCTTGACCCATTAGAGACGTGAGGTAGTGAGACAATAAAGTAATCTAAGTTCCAAGGAGTGGCAAGCACCTCTAATATGAAACAGGATATAAAACTCCTTCACTTTCACAGAGCACAGAGAAAGAATTGGCTGCCATAGTAGCAAGTAAGAAGAAATCAGCAAAAATTTTAATGAACTAAAGGTTCAATGTGGGATAGCATAAGAGTTTAGAATAACTCAGAGTAGCAGACACAAGGGGCATTTACATTCACTCAAGCTCTTTTCTATGCATCTGCCCAGGGTGCTCATGGGAAAGAACAAGGGCAGAACAGGACACCAGATAAACCTTGTAACTGCTACAAGCATGGTGGTGTGGAACAACCTCAAAATGTAGCCCACTCTCCTGGATCTTTCTCATTAGGACGAAAAAAAGCTTTAAGCTGCTTTAAGTTACAAGAAAGTCTGTTGTAACTAGGGACCACATACAGATTCAATACTTGTATAGAGGCAGAATTCATCAGCTTTTGGGGCAATGCCAGTAAACTCTTTCTTGACACAGAAACCAAGAAAAGATAACTGCTTCTGGGAGAGTGATGAATCAAGATTGTCTGCCCCTGTGAGAGGGACAAAAAAAAACTTTATCGGTCACAATCCTGTGCCTATATAAAGCAGAGATGTCCTATTGCTGGGAGTAAGTAGGGGATAAAGTATCTCTCCCACTTAAGAACTTCCAGCTATAAGTCTGACTATGGCTTTCATTGGGATAAGAAGGTCAAGAATAATAACAATGCCCCCTTCCTGATGCTCATGCACGTAGGTATTGCCTAAGATCGATCTTACATCAGAAGAAGCAAAAAATCACTTCCTGCCCCTACCAGGAGCCTAGCATTAAGTAATAAGTAATTGAAGGCTACCACTATTAGCGAGGGAAAAGCGTGGAGAGAGACTCACAATTTGACAGGTGTGCAAGAGATTGCAAAAACTGAGAATAAAGCAGAAAAACTGAGAAAACCTTCTAACACCACAAATTCACCCTAATCACATAGCTCAGACAGTGAGAATTCCTAAAGGAATTCAAAGGGCAATATATCAACAACAAAATCCAAACCCAACTTAATTACTCACTTACTACCATTGTAACAGAAAAGTTTTATTCATTTCCAGCTATAAATACTCTTCACCTCAGTCTTTACTGTTCTTCAGTTGACAATATTCAGTATTCATTCAAAAAGTGTGAGACAAACTAGGAGAAAAAAAAAGCCATCGTCCAGAGACAAAACAGTAACAAAAGCAGACTGAACAATTATACAAATGTGGAAACTATCAGTAAGAGGCTTTATAATTATAACTTTGATTTAATGTGTTAAAGGTATAGTGGTAAAGGTAAATAACACACACGGAACAGATGAGGAATTTCAACAGAAAGATGGAAATTATTAAAATGAGTCAAATAAAATTGCCTCCATTCCCCCCCCAAAACCCACGATACCTAAGATGAAGAATTATTATGATGGTCTTAACATATCTGAGGGAGAAATTTGTGAACTTAAAAATAGGTTGATATAAACTATTCTAAAGGAAACATAAAAATAAAAAAGAACAAAAAGAAAAAAAAAAAGAACTGAGAGAGTATCCAGGAGCTGTGAGACAATATCAAATGGTCTAACATGTGTGTGATTTGATTTATAGCAGGAAATAAAGAGAAAGGGGAAGAAGAAATACTAGAAAAGATCATAAAGGAAAATTTTCAGAAAAAATGAAAGACAATAAATCAAAGATTAAAGAATCTCAGAGAATTCCAAGCAGGTTATTTAAAAAAGTGAAAAACACAAACAAATGAAAAGTACCTAAACACATCATAAACTCCTAAAAAAAATAAAAATAAATAAATAAAGATCCAATCTTGAAAGCAACCAGAGAAAAAAGGAAACAGAGTAAAAAGTAACAGAATAAAGCTTTTCGAAAGCTTACTCAAGTATCAGGTAATCTCCATAGTTTATATCTGTTACAGAAATTGAATAATTCAACCAACCCACGAAGAAACCCCCAGGAACAGATGATGAATTATACCAGAGATTTAAGAAATAAGACCAAATCATCACAAATCTTCTAGGATACAGAAGAGGAGGAAACATTTCCTAGGATGTCCTTTAGTAGTGACTGGATTAACTATGGTACATCCAGGCATTGGAATATTACATAGTACTTAAAAAAAAAAAATGAGCCATCAGCTCATGAAAAGACATGGAAAAAACTTAAATGTGCATTGCTAAGTGAAAGAAGCCAATCTGAGAAAGCTACATACTGTATGATCCCAACTGTATGACATTCTAAAAAGGAGGAAACTATGGAAACAAGAAAGTATCAGTGGTTGCTAGGCCTTAGATGGGAGAGACAGATGAAAAGCCCAGAGGACTTTTACTGGTCTGTATGACACTATAATGGCTGATAAATGGCACTATACATTTGGCAAACCCATAGAAAATATGACAAGAAGAGTGAATCCTAACATAAACTATGTACTTTAGGTGATTATGATGTGTCATTGTAGTTCACATTTTGTCACAAACATACCATTGTGGTATGGGTATTGACAATGGGGGAGGCTGTGTATGTGTAGGGTAGAGAGTATAAGGGAATTCTCTGTGCTTTCTACTCAGTTTTGCGATAAGCCCAAAACTGTTCTAAAAAATAAAATTTCATAACAAAAAAGTGGTCAAAATATTTATAGAGACACTTTGCTAGAGAGGTGAAAGGCAAATTAGCACTGAAAAAGTGTTCCATATTATTACTTATTAAGGAAATGTAAATTAAAACAATAATTAGATACTTTCATATACCTATGAGAAAGGCTCAAATTTTTAAAAAGAGGAGGATGGCAAAGAAAGTGCTGGCAAGGATGTGGAGTAAATGGAAATGCCATATATTGCTGGTAGGAAAGCAGAGTGGGACGGTCCCTTTGCAAGAAGTTTCTCATTAAGTAAAACATACAATTTCCATTAGACACAGCATTCTCACTATGTAGTTATCCAAGAGAAGTAAAAGCACATGTCCAAAATTAGACCTGGATATGAATATTTACGGCTACTTTACATGTAATTGGTCAAAACTGGGAACAATCCAAAGATCCTCAAACCAGTGAATAGATAAATTGTTGCATATCCATAAAATAAAAGGGAACAAGCTCCTGATACATGCAATAGTATAGATTATTCTCAAAAGCCTACGTGGAGAGAAAAACGAGACACAGAAGGCAATATATATTGTATGATATATATACATTCAGGGAAAGCCTGAACCATAAAGCCAGAAATCAGATCAGTAGTTTCCAGAGACTGGGAATGATAGGAGATTATCTACAGAGAGGCATTAAGGAAACTTTTGAGAGTGATAGAAATGTCCTTTCTTTCTTTTTTAAAAAAAATTTAAAATGTTTTATTTATTTTGAGAGAGAGACAGACAGACAGACAGAGTGTGAGTGGGGGAAGGGCAGAGAGGGAGACACAGAATCTGAAGCAGGCTCCAGGCTCCAAGCTGACAGCACAGAGCCAGATGCGGGGCTTGAACTCACAAACTGTGAGATCATGACCCGAATTCAGATGCTTAACCAACTGAGCCAACCAGGTGCCCCAGAAACGTTCCTTTTTAATGGCGTATAAATGTTCTGGTACTAATTCCAGCCAGGGAAGGGGTCCCCCATACCAAGGAGCAATTCTCAGGACACCTGCTGGGAATCTTACACTACAACTCAGTTCTGATACTACCTACTTGGAGATAACATTGGATTCCTCAGGTTAAGGGCTCAGTCCTACAAGACTGCCCTCCAAACACCTGTTCATACGCTTCAGCTGCAACTCACCAGCCTAGGTTGATACCCGTGCTTCTGACTAACTGGTTATAAATTAGAAAGTCCCAAGACTACTTTCTCAGGTTTGATTAATTTGCCAGAGTAGCTCACAGAACTCAGAGAAACATTCCACTTACTAGATTACTGGCTTATTACAATAAGATATAACATAATAGCAGCCAGATGGAAAAGACGGGTAGGGCAAAGTACAGAGAAAAGTCTAGGAACTTCCATCCACTCTCTCCAAATCTTCATGTGTTCACCAGCCTGGAAATTCTCTGAACCCTATCCTTTTAGGTTTTTACGGAAGATTCATTACAGGGTCATGATTAATTAAATCATTGGCCTTTGGTGACTGATTCAACCTCCGGCCCCTCTCCCCTCCTTGGAGGGGGAGGTTGAGGAGGTACTGAAAGTTCTAACCTTTTAATCACTTGGTTGGTTCCCCTGGCAACCAACACACCAAATCACCTCATTAACATAACAAGACAAACTGTCCTCTTACTACAGGAAATACCAAGAGTTTTAGGAGCTCTGTGCTGAAATGGAGTGGATGGCCAAATTTATATTTCTCATTATAAATCACAATATCACAAAAGGAAGACCAAATTTATATTTATTATAAATCACATTATCACAAGGTGATTACAGGATTGTATTTATTTGCAAAAACTCATCAAACTGTATATCTAAAAAGGGAGAGTTTATCTACACTAAATTATGTCTTAATTATTAAAACTAATAATTATTAATAATTAATAAATTAATAAATTTATTAAATTATAATATTCCAATAACTTGAGCATGAATAAAATGCCAAGTTAATCCAACAGGCAAGTGGCACATCCCAACTAGACCAACACTGTTTCTAATATAAGTTTGATTGATTGATTTTATCCTTCATTAATCTTGATATATCTTCCATAGATAATTTGATCTAATTTTCTACTTTCAATTTACTAGAAAGGGCACTTCTATAGAGGCTATTGAATTTTCTGGAAAACATTTAAGTTTTCTAGAAAAAAATTACTATTCTCCCCACTTTCCCCAGCATAATTCCATAGGAAAAGAAATGAAACATTTAGTGAAACAACTTAATAAATCCCGTCATTAATTAAATAGGTCTAAAAACTGTCACAACCTTACTGAATATATTAATGTGTTTTTCACAAATAAATCATTTACATTTCTTTTTTTATTTTAATTTAGCATGTGTCAAGACTCATTAGAAAAAAAAACAAAAACAAAAAGTGAGCATCTTCCAACTGTACTTCAGTTCAAATCATCAAACTTCCATATACATTTTGAAATAATAGCCTTTGCCAATGACATCAGGTCTACGGAAGGAAGTTTTGGGTTAAACACCACATTACACCCTACTCACAGTGACCACACAGTGAGTTTCTGAAAACACAAATTGAAAATGTCTTAATATATGTTTACTATCATCGAACGAATATATGTTTTCTATTTTATGATCATGCATTCCTTCTTCATAGTTCTGCAGGCTTAAGTTCTTTTCATGCTTGTATTGTCAAAAACCGAACTCCATCCTCAGAGCCAAAATACAAAAATGAAGACAGTCTGAAATAAACAGAAATAAGAGCTTTATTGCTTTGCTGGACAAAGGAGGCTGCAGCAAACTAAGGCCTTTTGCAAGCCCACCCAGAGGAAGGGTCTGGGGTATTTTATAGAGAAATACAGGATCTATCTGGTTTTGTGTGGGGAATAAGCTTAGGAATCCCCTGGGGTTACACCAATGGGTTAACAAGGCATAAAGAAGTACAAAGCCATAGGATGCTCACGCCCAAGTTTGGGTAAGTAGATTAGGTGAATAATGATAGAGAAGGGGGCTTAGACCCCTAGGATAGAGTTAAGGGGGGCTGGGGCCCCCAGAATAGAGTAGGGAGGGGCAAAGTCACCAAGAATAGGAGGTGCAAAGGCACCCAATACATAGGTATATGAAATAAACAAGATTAGGTATTCAAGGCAGAAGTGCCCTCCAATTTAGTACTATAGCAGAAAGCTGCTTTCCCAGGAGGGAAGGACCAAGTTAAGTAAACAGGTAAATTGGGCTATAGACCGCTGCACTGAGCTGTGGGTGAAGATGCCCAGAGTGGAGGTAATTAACAAAAGAAAGGTGACTTGTTAACTCTGAGGTGATGTGCCCTACCTGTCTCATCCCCTAGGCTAGCTAAGATAAACAGAGGTGGTGCCTCATGTCTGCTGTAAACAACCTTCCGCCTGATTGCCTGGTGCCAGGATTTTGTTTTGTATTAACTCAAACCCCTAACCCCAAATATCTTCAAGACTCCCGTTCCCTCACTTCCACAAGTTAATGTTCACAGATTCATTCTCTCTTTGTGCACATCCATCGCCATATTTGTAAACCTTCTGATCCTAATAAAAACGGGGCGAGGATCCTTATTAGGGGCTCTTGTCTTTTCCAGGACATGAGCCATCTCTCGCTTTTCATCCTGCATGCCTCTCTTTTGCTGGCCGAAAGAGAACTTTAGACTTAGAGACTATAACAGTTTTGAAAGGAATTATGTAGGCACTGCCAGACTTGTTCATCACGTCTTTGGGGTGGTACCGAAGGGAGCAAAATGCTACGAAGGGAGGAAGGGAGCTTTGCAGAAGAGAGGAAAAAGGTTACTTTAAAATAAAGCTTTGCTGAAGCATTTGTGCAGCCATTTTGATTTTTGTTCAACTTTATGCTTTTAAGCGTTTCACTTCAATTGAAAACTTCCATCCCATCAAACATCTAATGAGTAAAAATGTTATAACCTGCCTGAAATAGTCTTTGATGCATTAAACATAATTTGCTCTTAGAATTTGGATCCATATTTTACCATGACAAACAGCATCATTACAGTTGTTATTTTCCCTTTTGTACAGTATTTCTATCATAAATTAAGAAAGAATCATAGTTCTGATGATATGACAACTAACTAACATGATCAATTATTTTTAATGGTTTAAGAAATAAATTTAATAAGGAAGATATTGTTTCATCAGTAACCATAGTAAAAGAGCAATTCACCACCCCCTATTGAATAATTAAATTTCCAGATAAACATTCTCAAATCCCACACAGATATGTCCCCATAGCCTTATAAAATAAAATATTTTAATCACTTGCACTATTCATATGATATAAGTTAAATGTATTTTTAAATATAGGTTAGGGGCACCTGAGTGGCTCAGTTGGTTAAGCATCTGACTTTGGCTCAGGTCATGATCTCACAGCTCATGAGTGAGTTTGAGTCCCCTATTGGGTTCTGTGCTGACAGCTCAGAGCCCAGATCCTGCTTTGGATTCTGTGTCTCCTTCTATCTCTGCCCCTCCCTCACTCTCACTCGGTCTCTCTTTCTCTCTCAAAAATAAACAAACATTAAAAAAGATTATAAACAACAATAAATATAGGTTAAAAAATTATTCCAATTGAAAAATGATCTCTTAAGTGATATTACAATTAAGAAATTTACATGTGCTACACTTATAAAGGTTTTTTTTTAGTTAAAATTTGAATCTTTTTTGTTTTGATTCAAATGGTTTAGAATTGAGAGATTTATTCAATAAGGAAGGAATACTTCTCAAATGTTTGAAGATATGGCTGTTTAGGTTATATTACTGGTATTTCTTCTGTTCTGTTTTAAGCCAATGAGTAATAGCTACCAAAATGTACAGGAAGAACTGTAAGCATATTTTTGACCAGTTGCTATACATCAAAGAATTGGCCATTGAGATTGATAATCAAGGTAAATTTAGTATGTAATGAACAGATTCCCTATTATGGGGAATACATTTTCCTTCTATTCCTTCCAATTGAAGCAAGACTCTACTATTTAGCTGTTTCTCAGCATATAAGGGTAAAATCACAAATATTCTTTAATAAATTTAATGAATAAATATGTACATAATAGCAATTGATGATATTTAAATTCTTTATCTCTTTATTAATGTTAAAACTTCAATATTTCTTGAAAAATAAACATATATCAAGATTTTAACTTCACGATAAAAATAAATGGAAGTCTCTAAGGAGGGAAGAGAGTGCTTTCCCAATTATATTTGTGAAAAAATTAGTGACAAAAATTCTGAAAGTTACATTTCTCACCTGAAAGCTGTAGGGTAAAGAAAGTCTTTGAAAAAGGAGACATTATATGATACAAACTGGACAGTTTCCATTTGTCTTTCTTTATCTTCTTTCTGTATAGAGTGATCATTGGGATTCTGGACAGTATCTAAGACAGCATGATTAATTACTTTTTTTAAATCTATGAAATGCCATGCTTAATATTTTTCTTTGGAAAATTTGGGAGTAAAATATGTCAGAAGTCAGAAGTTCTGTTACACCTCTTTTATGCTGCTTCATAGAAGGGGATAGAATAATCCATAAGGTGTTATGTGCACACAAACTCTCTCTTCCCTTCTCTGTTTCTCTCTCTCTCTCTCTCTCTCTCTCTCTCACACACACACACACACGCACAATTGCTTACCTCACCTGTGAATCTTGCTTTTTCTTATACCTCCTGTTTGCTTTTACTTATCCTCTTTGCTCCTACCTCAAATTTTAGTAAGACTTTAGAATTTTTACTTTTCTTTTTTTGAAAAAGAACACTATGATCCTGTTTAAGTATTTTAAAGATATTTAAAAACTAACAAAAATATGCACATTGTAATAAATGCTGGATTTGAATGTTCATAAAACATAGCAATCCTCTTGTGATCTTCAGATAGTGGGATCACAACAATTATTTTCTTAAAGTATAAAAATATTTTTCCTGTATTAAAGTTATTCAAGGCAAGGGTTAGAGTAATTTTATTAGCAAGTTAAAGCTCTATATTAATTATGAATGAATATGTACAGAAAAAGAAAAACACTAATCAAGTTCTCTCTGATGAGGAAAGTTGTGCTAGAATATTAACTATAAAAATTCTCTTTGTATTTGCAGTTTTAGGTATTAAAAATGTTAATTAAATTTATTCAGTATTCTCAAGAAACAGCTTCAATTCTATAAAAGTGTCAATATGTTATTGGGCACTAATACCCAGAACTTTAAGAATCAAAGCACTACAGAATATTTATTACTAAGAGCATTATCCACACAATAGTATTACCATAAAAGAAACACATTTCCAATTTTTATTAATGCACTAGTGGTGATATAAAATAAATTCCATGTCTACATATCCAAATAGGTTGAATCCTGAGGCAATTCACAAAAGTGAAAAATATTTGTTTACCTAAACAATATTTCTCATGTCAGAGAATAATAATCATAACTTGAACCTTACTATTTAAACCATTTAGATTATTAGATTAACATAACAGAAGAGGAATCACATGTATCTTTAAATTTTTCTGCAGATAATTTAAATAATAAGTAGAGTTTATTTGCTCCATTCTATGGGGAATAGAATAATGCCTCTTCATATATTTGGGTTTTATTTTTTTTTTCTAACAGCCAGAGTTAATTCTAAGCAGGATCAAAGTTGGCAGGCATTTGTCATCTCAAGGCCACACCATGAAGCTCTCGTATCAGCTGGTTACTATTGCTGATATTCACTAATCACAGAATCATTTTGTTGAGTAATTTTCTTCTACGAAAATGGAATCCAATCCCCCAGGACAAGTGATATGAGCATGAATTGGGTATTTTAATTCTGTGGTGGCAAGCTGAAAACAACTCTCCTCAAAATTAAGAACTGGTAGGTTTTGTTGTTAAGAAAATGATTTTAAAATATCCAGAGCCAGGAATGGAGACAGAAATGGTCCAGAGAGTAATCAGTTGTCAACATTCAGAATGCTGGTACTTAAAAGGGTATGGAAAAGTATCAAATATAAAATTCTCCTCTTTCTCAATTTTTCTAAAGCAAAAATGCGGAAAAGTTAGAGTGAACGTTTCCACCAAGC
This sequence comes from Leopardus geoffroyi, assembly GCF_018350155.1. Lineage (NCBI taxonomy): Eukaryota > Metazoa > Chordata > Mammalia > Carnivora > Felidae > Leopardus > Leopardus geoffroyi. The sequence goes on from NC_059327.1 coordinate 128,828,856, forward strand.
TTGCAATCAAATCAGTATGAAAGTGACTACATAATCCAGTCAGTTAGTGTGCTACATTTGAGAAATGAAGATTCAGGCTTAGGTATATGTGAGGAATCAATATAGGATGTTCTTTTTTAGGAGAAAAGCATTATGCTATCGTTACCTGGAACAAACTGAAAGCTCTGGACTTCATCGGAAGCGCAAAAGTCATATTCATCTGTAGAATAAATGAAGAATAATGAGCTTAATAGTATTGCTTCAGGAAAGGCAGAAATTACATTTTCATGGCATCATGAAGGTTAATGTTATGATGTTAACAAGCATGAGTTAGGCTTTTGGATGATAAAAGTGATTCTGTTGCCACAGCTGACAGTCAATCAATTAGCCTATTTTTCAATGTGTGAAAAACTATGCTTCATCTATTTGTCCAGTTTTATAGTTATTTTTCAAAGGAGAGCAAGTCTAGTACCAGTGACTCTGCCATTGCCAAAAACAAACTGAAGCCATTATCTTAACTTTTTAACTATATCCTCCCCAAATTGAGGAATGTTGGGCCTGTATAATATTGAAAATATAGACACAATACCTTTCCCTTCCCTCTATCCATACCTTTTCAAAGTGCCTTTGCAATTCCTCGTATTAAGAAGTATAATCTAAGGGAGGGGCCAACATGGCAGAGAAGTAGGGGGATCCATACTTCCCGCATCTCTCAAACAAAGAAGACAAAGGACTTTGAACCCCTGAGAGTCTGGGAGGAAAAGAGAATGAGTGTAACAGGGAGACACCGGAACAACCTGACAGCCTATACATGGCTGATTGCGAGCTGGGGGAGATAAAATGGGGCTGCGTGGGCCCGGAGGGGAGGGATCCCCTTCCGTGGAGAGAAAAAGGGAAGAGAAAGAGCAGCTGGGGAAGTGTAGGGCTGCATCTGGAGAAGAGAAAAAACTCGGACCGGGAAGGGGAGGGATCCCATCTCTAACTGTGGGGCTATCTTCAGACTGGGGCCTGGGGCCCAGTTTGCCAACCTGGGGAGGAGGGGAGCCCCCCCTCCCCTGGGGTTCGGTGGTAGGTCAGGGGCACAATCCGCAGTAGGAGAAATTGGTCACCTCCCCAATGTGATGCTGCACAGGACAAAACCAGCCAGGGCCACAAATCAGGCAGCATAGAGAGGCGCTTCCCCGGTGCGGGAGCTCACGGAGTGGGAGTTTGAATTCCAGCCAAGCACAGCGGACAGGAGTCGGGGGGAGCCAGACAGACCTCCCTGTCTGCAGCAGGGGCCCAGTAAGGATGACTCCAACGGTGTCCATGGGGTCACTGGAGAAGAGACTGGGGTGTCGTCTTTTTCTCCCCACCACCACCAACGCAGGGCCTCAGGGAACAGTCTGAGGGGTTCACAGTGGAGGCAGGGACCCGCCTACACCAGACCACGCCCCTCTGCACCGGGTCACTGCGTGTCTACTAGAGCAGGATAGATGCTTAGGAACCGGTTGGCCCCCTCTTCCAGATCAGGGCTGCTGCATTGCCTGGATTAATTCTAGGACAATTTTTGTTATTTACGTATATATTCCTCTTTCCTTTTCTCCTTCTTATCTCTTCCTTCCTCTAGGCTGGTTACTCTGGTTGTTGGTTTGTTTAAGCAGGTATATTTAATCCATTCTCTTGATACATGTTCTACACCTCCTTCTTCGTCTCCTTTCTGTCTGGAATAATCAAGCTATATAGTTTCCCTGTCTGGGTAACTTTATCGTTGTTTCTTTTTCCCCGCCACCTTTTATATTTTCCTTTCTGTGTCTCAGCATTAAGCCATTTAGTCTCTCTGCCTGGTCAATGTTTATTTTTTTTCTTTTTCCTCACCCCTGTCATTTCTCTCTTTGTATGTGCTTTTCCATCAGCACTGCCTCCACCCTGTCCTTTACTTGTAGCTGGTGTTCCTGATTTTTTGCTTTTGGGTTGTTTTTTGTTTGTTTGTTTGTTTGTTTCGTTTGTCTGTGTGTTTGCGTGTTTTTGTTTCCTGTTTGCTTGTCTGTTTGTTTTCCTTTCCAGGGCTACTTCAAGGAACAAATCAAAGCACACCTGGTAGAGGGTCCAAAACATCACTATGAGTAGGGAAATAAAATAACCAAAGTCACAACAACAGAGAACGAGGAACACTCTTCAAAAAACACCTCCCAAAGGGCCAGGCCCTGGACAGTGTATGACTACCCTTTAATATAGCAGTGCTCACAGGTGCAGAGCACATGTCAAGCTTTTAAAACTCATAAGGGACATAAAACTAGCCAAAATGATGAAACGAAAGAATTCTCCTCAAAAGAAATTCCTGGAAGAAGTGACAGCTAAAGAATTGATCAAAACAGATATAAGCAATATAACTGAACAAGAATTTATAATAATAGTCATAAGATTAACCACTTAGCTTGAAAAAGGCATAGAAGGCAGTAGCGAATCCATTGCTACAGAGATCAGGGAACTAAAATATAGTCATGAGGCATTAAAAAATGCTATAAATGAGGTGCAAAATAAAATGGAGGTGGCCACAGCACAGATTGAAGAGGCAGAGGGGAGAATAGGTGAATTAGAAGATAAAACTAGGAAAAAAGAGGAAGCTGAGAAAAAGAGAGATAAAAAAAATCCAGGATCATGAGGGGAGAATTAGAGAACTAAGTGATTCAATCAAATGGAACAATATCCATATCATAGGAATTACAGAAGAAGAAGAGAGAAAGAAAGGGCCTGAAGGTGTACTTGAACAAATCATAGCTGAGAACTTCCCCAATCTGGGGAAGCAAATAGACATGGAAATTCCAAGAGGCCCAGAGAACTCCCTTCAGATATAACTTGAGTCCGTCTTCCACACAACATATCATAGTGAAACTGGCAAAATACAAGGATAAAGAGAGAATTTTTTTGTTTCTTTTTATTTATTTATTTTTTAAAATTTAAATCCAAGTGAGTTAGCATATATTAAAATGATTTCAGGGGTAGCTTCCTTAATGCCCCTTACCCATTTAGCCCATCCCCCCCCCCACAACCCTTCCAGTAACCCTCTGTTTGTACTCCATATTTAAGAGTCTCTTATGTTTTGTCCTCCTCCCTGTTTTTATATTATTTTTGCTTCCCTTCCCTTGTGTTCATCTGTTCTGTGTCTTAAAGTTCTCATATGAATGAAGTCATATGATATTTGTCTTTCTCTGACTGACTAATTTCGCTTAGCATAATACACTCTAATTCCATCCACATAGTTGCAAATGGCAAGATTTCATTCTTTTTGATTGTCGAGGAATACTCCATTGTGTATATATATACCACATCTTCTTTATCCATTCATCAGTCAATGGACGTTTGGGCTCCTTCCATACTTTGGCTATTGTCGATAGTGCTGTTATAAACATTGGGGTGTATGTGCCCCTTTGAAACAGCATACCTGTATCCTTTTGATAAATACCTAGTAGTGCAATTATTGGGTTGTAGGGTAGTTTTACTTTTAATTTTTCTAGGAACCACCATACTGTTTAAAGACAGAATTCTGAAAGCAGCTAGGGATAAATGGGACTTAACATACAAGGGTAGACACATAAGGGCAGACCTATCTACTGAAACTTGGCAGGCCAGAAAGGAATGGCAGGAAATCTTCAATGTGATGAACAGGAAAAATATGCAGCCAAGAATCCTTTATCCAGCAAAGCTGTCATTCAGAATAGAAGGAGAGATAAAAGTTTCCCCAAACAGACAAAAACTGAAGGAATTCATCACCACTAAACCAGCCCTACAAGAGATCATAAGTGGGGACCCTGTGAGTGAAATGTTGCAAGGATCACAAAGGACCAGACATCACTACAACCATGAAACCTAGATATAACACAATGAATCTAAACCCATATCTTTCAATAATAACACTGAATGTAAATGGACTAAATGCTCCAATCAAAAGACATAGGTTATCAGATTGGATAAAAAAGCAAGATCCATCTATTTGCTGTCTACAAGAGACTCAATTTGGACCTGAGGACATCTTCAGATTGAAAGTGAGGGGAAGGAGAACTATCTATCATGCTACTGGAAGTCAAAAGAAAGCTGTAGGAGCCATACTTATTTCAGACAAACTAGACTTTAAACTGAAGGCTGTAACAGGGCATTATATAATAATTACAGGGTCTATCCATCAGGAATAGCTAACAATTATAAATGTTTATGCACCCAATTTGGAGCACCCAAATATATAAAGAAGTCACAAACATAAGCAATCTTATCGGTAAGAATGTGGTAATTACAGAGGACTTTAATACTCCACTTACAACAATGGACAGATCACCTAGGCAGAAAATCAGTACAGAGGCAATGGCCCTGAATGACACACTGGACCATATGGACTTGACAGATATATTTAGAACTCTACATCCTGAAGCAATAGAATATACTTTCTTTTCAAGTGCACATGGAACATTCTCAAAGATAGATCACACACTGGGTCAAAAAACAGCCCTCGATAAATATAAAAGAATTGAGATCATACCATGCACACTTTCAGATCATAATGCTAATAAACTTGAAATCAACTACAGGAAAAACTCCAAAAACATGGAGGTTAAAGAACATACTACTAAAGAATGAATGGGTCAACCAGGCAATTAGAGAAGAAATTAAAAAAAAAAAAAAAAATGGAAACAAATGAAACAAAAACACAATAATGCAAACACTTTGGGATGCAGCAAAGGCAGTTCTAAGAGGAAAATACATTGCAGTCCAGGCCTATCTCAAGAAACAAAAAAAATCCCAAATACAAAATCTAGCAGTACACCTAAAGGAACTAGAAGCAGAACAGCAAAGACCCAAAACCCAACAGAAGAAAAGAAATAATAAAGATAAGAGCAGACATAAACAATATAGAATAAAAAAAAAACTCACAAATAAAACAGTAGAACAGATCAATGAAACTAACAGTTGTTTTTTTGAAAAAAAAATACACAAAATTGGTAAACCTCTATCCAGGCTTCTCAAAAAGAAAAGAGAGAGGACACAAAGAGATAAAATCACAGATGAAAATGGATTTATTACAAAAAATCCCTCAGAAATACAAGCAATTATCAGGGAATACTATGAAAAATTATATGCCAGCAAACTGGACAACCTGGAAGAAATGGATACATTCCTAAACACCGACAAACTACCAAAACTCAAACGGAAAGAAATAGAAAACATGAACAGACCCATAACCAGTGAAGAAATTGAATCAGTTATCAAAAATATCCCAACAAATAAGAGTCCTGTACCAGAGGGCTTCCCTGGGGAATTCTACCAGATATTTAAAGCAGAGATAAAACCTATCCTTCTCAAGCTGTTCCAAAAAATAGAAAGGGGAGGAAAACTTCCAGACTTATTCTATGAAGCCAGCATTACTTTGATTCCTACACTAGACAGAGACCCAGCAAAAAAAAGAGAACTACAGGCCAATCTCCCTGATGAATATGGATGCAAAAATTCTCAATAAGATACTAGCAAATTGAATTCAACAGCATATAAAAAGAATTATTCACCATGATCAAGTGGGATTCATTCCTGGGCTGCAGGGCTGGTTCAACATTCACAAATCAATCAACGTGATACATCACATTAAAAAAAGAAAAGATAAGAACCATATCATCCTGTCAATCGATGCAGAAAAAGCATTTGACAAAATTCAGCATCCTTTCTTAATAAAAACCCTCGAGAAAGTTGGAATAGAAGGAACATACTTAAACATCATAAAAGCCATTTATGAAAAGCCTACAGCTAATATCATCCCCAATGGGGAAAAACTGAGAGCTTTCCTCCTGAGATCAGGAACACGACAGGATGTCCAGTCTCACCGCTGTTGTTTAACATAGTGTTGGAAATTCTGGCATCAGCAGTCAGACAACAAAAGGAAATCAAAGGCATCAACATTGGCAAAGATGAAGTCAAGCTTTAACTTTTTGCAGATGACATGATACTATACATGGAAAACCTGACAGACTCCACAAAAAGTCTGCTAGAACTGATACATGAATTCAGCAAAGTCACAGGATACAAAATTAATGTACAGAAATCAGTTGCATTCTTATACACTAATAATGAAGCAATGGAAAGACAAATAAAAAAACTGATCCCATTCACAATTGCACCAATAACCATAAAACACCTGGGAATAAATCTAACCAAAGATGTAAAAGATCTGTATGCTGAAAACTATAGAAAGTTTATGAAGGAAATTGAAGAAGAAGAAAGAAGTGGAAAAGCATCCCATGCTCATGCATTGGAAGAATAAATATTGTTAAAATGTCAATACTACCCAAAGCAATCTACACATTCAATACAATCCCAATCAAAATTGCACCAGCATTCTTCTCAAAGCTAGAACCATCCTAAAATTTGTATGTAACCACAAAAGACCCCGAATAGCCAAAGTAATTTGAAGATGAAAACCAAAGCAGGAGGCATCACAATCCCAGACTTTAGCCTCTACTACAAAGCTGTAATCATCAAGACAGCATGGTATTGGCACAAAAACAGACACATGTACCAGTGGAATAGAATAGAGAATCCAGAATTGAACCCACAAATGTATGGCCAGCTAATCTTTGTCAAAGTAGGAAATAGTATCCAGTGGAAAAAAGATAGTCTCTTTAACAAATGGTGCTGGGAGAAGTGGGCAGCAACATACAGAAGAATGAAACTAGACCACTTTCTTACACCATACAGAAAAATAAACTCAAAATGGATGAAAGACCTGAATGTGAGATAGGAAACAAAACCCCAGAGGAGAAAGCAGGAAACAACCTCTTTGACCTCAGTCGCAGCAATTTCTTACTTGGCACATCCAAAGGCAAGGGAATTAAAGGCAAAAATGAACTATTGGGACATCATCAAGATGAAAAGCTTCTGTACTGCAAAGGAAACAATTAAGAAAACTAAAAGGCAACCAACGGAATGGGAAAAGATATTTGCAAAAGACATATATGATAAAGGACTACTATTTAAAATCTATAAAGAACTCACCAAACTCCACACCCAAAAGACAAATAATCCAGTGAAGAAATGGGCAAAAGACATGAAGAAGACACTTCTCCAAAGAAGACATCCAGATGGCTAACAGACACATGAAACGATGCTCAATGTCACTTATCATCAGGGAAACACATCATCATCAGGAAAATACAAATCAAAGCCACACTGAGATACCACCTCATGCCAGAGTGGCTAAAATGAACAAATCAGGAGATTACAGATGCTGACGAGGATATGGAGAAATGAGAACCCTCTGGCACTGTTGGTGGGAATGCAACCTGGTGCAGCCACTCTGGAAAACAGTGTGGAGATTCCTCAAAAAGTTAAAAATAGAACTACCCTATGACCCAGCAATAGCACTGCTAGGAATTTACCCAAGGGATACAGGATTGCTGATGCTGGGGCACATGTACCCCAATGTTTATAGCAGCACTTTCAACAGGAGCCAAATTATGGAAAAAGCCTAAATATCCATCAACTGACGAATGGATAAAGAAGATGTGGTTTATATATACAATAGAATGCTACTTGGCAATGAGAAAGAATGAAATCTTGCCATTTGTAGCAACATGGATGGAACTGGAGGGTATTACGCTAAGTGAAATGAGTCAGTCAGAGAAAGACAGGTACCATATGTTTTCACTGTTATGTGGATCCTGAGAAACTTAATAGAAGACCATGGGGGTAGGAGTAGGGGAAAAAAAAAGTTACATACAGAGAGGGAGGGAGGCAAACCATAAGAGAGTCTTAAATACAGAAAACTGAGGTTTGATGGGGGGTGAGGGAGAGGGGAAGTGGGTGATATGCATGGAGGAGGGCACTTGTTGGGATGAGCACTGGGTGTTGTATGGAAACCAATTTGACAATAAATTATATTAAAAAAAAAAAAGAAGAAGAATGTATGCCAGTTTTCATGATTTGATTTAATCACAGAATGTCAGAAAAGAAGTGATGTTATTCTAGGTATGAGACTAAGCTCAAGAGGTCTCATCTAACCTCCTCTCTTTTGAAAACTGGCCATCATCGTGTTAACAAACATGAGGTAGATTTTTGATAAGGAAAGTGACCCTGCCATCATGGCTGAGAGTGAACCAGCTTACACATGTGAATGAAGCCTGAACTTGTCCATCTGCCACCAGCTGACCAAAGAGCCATGAACAAACCCAAATGAAATCAAATGAACCTGGACCGGATCACACGAACTGCCCAACTGACCCATAAGCTTGTGAACAATAATAATTAATTATTTCTTTGAGCCATTGTGTTTTGAAAAGTTTAGTTATGCAAGAAAAGATTACTAAGACAGTTACCATTCTGATTATTTTAGCTGATATAAATAATTACTTTTTAAGAATTAACTTTCTATCAGACATCTCCATTTGCTCAAGTTTCATTTTATGCAGACCTCTGACTCTGAAGGGGCTGGAATTTTCAAGGCTGGATACCAGAGAAGAGGGACAACAAATCTATGTGAAGATTCAGCACACGACCTTGGGAGAAACCTGAACCTTCACAGTGTGACAGAGATTACTTATTACAGGGTTATGCAGTACTGGAAAATGTGGGATATCAGTGCAGCTGGAATACAAAAACCACACAGAGCAAATCAGTTTCTGTAGAAGCCCCAGAATCTTCATGCCTTAGGGTAATTTTCATGTATAAATAAAAGCAAGTCCTAGGACTAATTTTAAAACTCAGAACCATTTTAAAACAGCAAGAAATAAGCCTAATAATATCTAGAATGATCTATCAAAAATTTAACTGTGTTGCAAAATAGAATTCATATGTTTTAAGGGTGGGTGCTAATTCCAAAATCTTATAATTTAGGACCCACAATATCTAACACACAAACAAGTTTTAGGCATATAAAAAGACAAGAAAATCAAAGGCACAGTTAAGACAAAAAGAAGCAGAAATACATACAGACCACACACATATATACATACACATATATATGTGTACATATATAGAAAGAGACTTAAAAAGACAACAATGAAACATTACAAAAGCTTGTATCAACGTATTTAAGGTTTTCATGAAACAGACAAATTTCTTGAAAAATCTACTTAACAAAACTTACTCAAGAGGAAATAGAAAACCTGAAAGGTCTACGATCTATAAAAATGGAATTTATTATTAAAAACCTTTCTACAAAAACATATAAATACCCAGATGACTTTACTGGTAAGTTCTAGAAAATAATTAATTTAGGAGTAGTATTTAACATACCCCTTTTGAACATACACATAAAAGCCTTTTCAGAACATCAATACTTGTAAAACACAAACATAAAAAACTTACTATTTCATGTTCGTGTTATTTTATGATTTTAAATCAATCAATATAAATCATCATATTAAGGTAATAATGTAGAAAAAACATTGTATTGTATCAAAAACTTGTATCAATAATTGTGTGAATAGTTGTCAAAAAAGCATTTGAGATAGGGAACACCCAGGACTCCAAGATGGCATCATCCGTGCCCGTGGAGAAGAAGCTCAGGAATGTCCAACTAAGAGAGCTGCCAAGCTCCATACTGATGTGAGATTTCACCCCTAAAGGCATTGCTGGAGTGTTTTACTTCCGGTTTTACAACAAATATGTTAATGTGAAGAAAGGGGCGTTGCTGGTATCTATGGTGTTGGCAGCTTATGTACTGTTCAACTACTGCTGTTGTTACAAGGAACTCACACATGAGCAGCCTGCAAATAATACTGAAGAAGGCACCGTGTGGAGGCACATTCTGTGTTCCTGACCATGATCCTTGAATACCCTAATTGAGAATTAACATCCAACAAAACATGACTGGTACTCAGGAAAAAAAAAAAAAAGTGTTTGGTAAAAGTTCATCAGTTATTCTTGATTTTAAAAAACCTAGCAGACTAGAATAAGAGGAATTTCCTCAATCAGATAGGGAGTTTCCTTGGGCTGCCACAACAAAGTATCACAAAGTGCATGTCTTAAAACAACAGAAATCTATTGCCTCACAGTTCTGGAGGCTAGAGGTCTGAAACCAGTGAATTACCTAGGCTAGGCTCCCCCTGAAACCTATGACAGTCTTCCTTGCCTCTTGCTAATTTAACATTCCTTAGTTTGTAATTGCATAACTTCAATCTCTGCATGTGTCTTCACAAAGAGTTCTCCCTGGGGGTGTGTGATTCTTGATTTTGGCTCAGGGTATGATCTCATGGTTCCTGAGATCAAGCCCACTATCAGACTCTGCACTGACATCAGAAGGCCTGCTGGGGATTCATCTCTCCCTCTCCCTCTGCCCTCTCTTGCTCACATGTGCTCTCTCTCTCAAAATAAATAAATAAACTAAAAAAATAAAAATAATGAGCTTTTCCTGTGTGTATCTGTCTTCACCTGTCTATTTTCTAATAAAGACATCAATCATATTGGAGTAGAAGCTAAGCCCATTACACCATGGCCTCTTCTTAACTAATTGTACCTGTACTGACCCTATTTCCAAGTAAACTCATGTTCTGAGCTACTGGGAGTTAGGACATCAACAAATCCTTTTTGTTTGCTTTGTTTTTGTTTTTATTTGTACCTTTTTAAAGTCCTATAACTATTATCACAATTAACAGTAAAATGTGGAAGACTTTCCCTCTAAGATCCAGAGTAAGGAAAAGCTATATACTCTCTGTAGTGAGATTTAACATTCTAGTGGAGGTCCTAAGCCAGAGTTATTTGCTAATGTTTATTTCTTTTTGAGAGAGAGAGAGAAAGAGTGGGAGGGGCAAAGAGAGACAGAAGATCTGAAGCAAGCTCTGTGCTGACAGCAGAGAAACCGATGCGGGCAGTTACTTATAAGAAAAAGAAAAAGACTATATAATATTTGGAAAAGAAAAAAAAGTCCTTCTTCACAGATGACATGGTATTTATGTACAAAAGCCTAAGGAGTCAGCAACAATGACAAACTACTAGAACTATTACAGGACTTCAGTGATACCTCAAAAGTCAAGGTCAACTTTATAAATTCAAATATAGAAACAAACAATTGGAAAATAAATTTAAAAGGATTTTATTGCAACAGTGTAGAAATAAAAAAATATTTAAGAGTAAATTTAAACATTGTATAAATCTCTACAATGAATTCAAGAATTGCTACACAACTACAACAATTTAGGCAATGTAACACTGATATGATGATAGACCAATAGATGAATGTAAAAGAAGACAGAGTCCAGAAATAAACTCTTATAGGTTTTATTAATTTTTGCATCAGAGTAGAAAGGACATACAGATACAGTAGAAAGGACTCAACTACAGAAAATTAGAAATGAAAGAGGAAAAATAGTAACTGACACCCAGAAATACAAACTATATTATATCTGGAAGGAATTCAAAAACAGTATTTGAAAAGGGTAAAGGGACTAGCAAAGTCTGTAGCTGAAGGAAGAAGAAGGAAGGCATTATTGGAAATTGGAGGAAAGAGTCCCTTGTTATGAACTGGTAGAGAGTTTGACCATAGCATTCCCTTCAATAGTGTTAGGATAGGTAGGGATGATGTATGTGAAGGATGTTTCCAAGATTAATATTGATTGCTGGCTTCTTCCAACTCTATGATAAAATGTGAGAGGAGAAAGATATACTAACAATAAATGGCTAAATATATAGGAACCAAGACTTTCTGGGGCCAAAAATAAAGCTGTTTTTTATTTCCAGACTTTCTAGACATTAGACAATTCTCATTAAATAAGGCTATTAGGCTAAAGATCAAAGCTAGAGGAGTCCTATAAGGATTTTAAAAACGTGGCCCCACGGCAGTCTCAAAGGGAAACTTAAGACTAAGGCTTATCTCTAAGAGAATTGTTGATATTGCTTTTGTCTAGTTGAGTGTATTTATAAATTGTTGCATAAGAAACCCACGAGCTTTTTATAAGAATTGTAGCAAATGGAACCGAAATGAAGATAGACCATATAAAATGAAGAAGCATTTGGATCCCCAAACTTTTTTTAGGAGGAAATAAGCTAAATCCCTTCTCAGTTGCTAACAAGGTGCACTTATTATGAGAAAAGATGGACATCTCAGAAAGCAGAATAAAAAGGCTAAAAATTGCAAGAAGCCATGGAGAGCAATCTCTAGGGATATAATTGAGCCTTAATCAAGGAAATGACGATATGTGCCAGACTGCATTGAAAATCTGCTATGGACAGTGATTGCTGTGAGTCTCCTATTTCCTCGTTTTAAATGGGTAGATTATACCAGTTATCCTGTGTTGTTACACAATTGTATTTTGATATATGGGCATCAGACAACACCCTTTTAGGTCACAATTCTTCATATTGAAAGCACAGATCTCAAGAAGCTGAGCTAAAATGGAAGAGAGAGAGGGAGAGAGAGAGAGAGAGAGAATGAGACAAAATGTAAATAATACAAATAAATAATGAGGAACACGGTATATAAATATACCCAGACCTTTCTTATGAACTTTTTGGTGAGTTTGAAATTGTGTTTAAAAAGAAACACACACAAAAAAATAGTGAAGTAAGGGGAAGTGAGCAATGGAGCCAAGTCCGCTCTATTCTCTGTGAAATCTCTTATCTGTAATTCCTCATGAACTCATCTCAGTTGCTCTAGCTCATAACTTTTCTCTGAGCAAAATAATTAACTTATATAATTCAGCATTAAGGGATAAATTGTCTCTCCACACTTTATAATACATACATGTATTTTCATTTTTGTTGGATTTTGCTATCTGCCCAGGGAAGATGGAATAACTCAATGGTTAAAAGCAAGATTTGGGGACTTATTTTACATCTTTTCCTCTAACTTACTCTATGTCTCTGGTTAGTTATTTAACTCCTATGTCTTTCAGTTCCCTCATCTATAGCATAGAGATAACGCTGATGAATTTACCTTCCTCATTGTATAGCTGTGAGGATTAAGTGAGACAAAGAATGTGAGAAAGGTCCCTATGAGTGCTTAATAAATGTTAGCTATTATTATCATTATTTTCATTAGACAGGTTTTAAGCTCTTTGAGAATAAAGACACTTTTTTTTTTTTCAGGTGCCCCTTTGGTGAATTCTTTTATTTCAAATATCTCAGCTTGATTCTTCAAGACAACCTTTTTTAAGCATTTGTTTTACACATATGTACTATAGATATTGGCACAAAATCAATTTATTTATTTATTTATTTATTTATTTATTTATTTATTTTTTTTTTTTTTTAATATACGAAATTTATTGTCAAATTGGTTTCCATACAACACCCAGTGCTCATCCCAAAAGGTGCCCTCCTCAATACCCATCACCCACCCTCCCCTCCCTCCCACCCCCCATCAACCCTCAGTTTGTTCTCAGTTTTTAACAGTCTCTTATGTTTTGGCTCTCTCCCACTCTAACCTCTTTTTTTTTTTTTTTCCCTTCCCTTCCCCCATGGGTTTCTGTTAAGTTTCTTAGGATCCACATAAGAGTGAAACCATATGGTATCTGTCTTTCTCTGTATGGCTTATTTCACTTAGCATCACACTCTCCAGTTCCATCCATGTTGCTACAAAAGGCCATATTTCATTTTTTCTCATTGCCATGTAGTATTCCATTGTGTATATAAAGAAATTGTGGTTTATATACACAATGGAAGACGCTTTCTTAAACTTTTGATTCTACAGAGAACATATTTCTAACTACATAATTGTATTCCATAAATGCCTGATTGATCAGTTAAAGATTTTTTATTACCCAAGTCTATAACATATTGAAAAAGTAATATATCAGATATGTAATTTGGGTGAAATAACTTTTGTATAGTAAAGATTCACATAAAGCACTTTTTATAGAAATATAATTAAAACCAATTCAGTAAATCTACTGATTTCAACTGGTATCCTACAAACACATGCTGTCTTTAGCTAAGTAACTAATATATTCCATCTTTCTACTGACTTGTCCTTTGTTGTCTTTACACTATCTAATTTTGAAAAAAAGAAAGCACTTTACTAACCCTGCTGAAACTTCTAGATGCAATTATATATCTGTCCTTTTCACTGCCAAGAAACCACATTTATGACATTCATTACTTCACTACTCATACTCTGCTTAATCCTTTGAAGTCTGACCTTTTTCTCCAAGAAACTATGAAAAATGCTTTTTGAAGGGTGTCTAGGCTTTTTCTTTGTCTTTTTTATCATATGGCTTAAGTCATGAAAATGTTATATATAGAATTTGAATTAAGGTTTGTAGAAGTATTTCTTTGACTTTCACATGCCTCAGAATAACTTGGAAAGTTAATTAAAAATTCTGATTTATGGAACCCTAACTCCAGAGATTCTGATTCAGTGGTAGTGGGGTGGGGCCAGGAGTCTAAATTTTTCAGAAAAATGCAAGGTGATTTTGAATCCTACTCTTTGATGAGATATACCACCTTAGAGGAATTGAATAAAGCAGAGGGAAAATGAGAGCTTTTCTATACCCCAAATTCTCTCTTCTCGGCTTCTTTGATGTTATTATTTTTTTCTCCTTTCCTTTTAGTGTCTTTCTTCCATTTCTTGATTGTAACTTTGTGTTAAGTACTGGCATCTTTTTTTATGATAAAAAAAAAGTCTATTCATGTATTCTGCCCATTTCTAAACTATTGGATTATTGATTTTTTTGGGTATTGAGTTTGATAAGTTCTTTATAGGTTTTGAATACTAACCCTTTATCAGATATGTCATTTACAAATATCTTCTCCCATTTTGAAGGTTACCTTTTAGTTTTGTTGGTTGTTTCCTTTGCTCTGCAGAAGTTTTTATTTTGATGAAATCCCAATAGTTCATGTTTGCTTTTGTTTCCTGTGCCTCAGGAGACATGCCTAGTAAGAAATTGCTACAGCCAATGTCAAAGAAGTTGCTGCCTGTGTGCTACCCTAGGATTTAATAGACACATGAGAAGATACTCAATATCACTCATCATCAGGGAAATACAAATCAAACCTACAATGAGATATCATCTAACACCTGTAAGAATGGCTAAAATTAACAACACAGGAAACAACAGATTTTGGTGAGGATGCAGAGAAAGTGGATCTCTCTTATACTATTGCTGGGAATGAAAGCTGGTGCAGCCACTCTGGAAAACAGTATGGAGGTTACCCAAAAAGTTAAAAATAGAACTACCATATAATCCATTAATTGCACTACTAGGAATTTACCCAAAGGATACAAAAATACAGATTCAAAAGGACACATGCACCCTGATGTTTATAGCAGCATTATCAACAATAGCCAAATTATGGAAAGAGCCCAAAAGTCCACTGACTGATGAACATAAAGAAAAAATGGTATAGGGGTGGCTCAGTCAGTTGAGCATCCGACTTCAGCTCAGGTCATGATCTCATGGTACATGGGTTCAAGCCCCGCAATGGGCTCTGTGCTGATAGCTCAGAGCCTAGAGCCTGCTTCAAATTGTGTCTCCCTCTGTATCTCTCTCTGTCCCTCCTCCACTCATGTTCTGTCTCTCTGTCTCTCTCTCAAAAATAAATAAGCATTAAAAACTTTTTTAATAAAAAAAAACTTTAAAAGATATGGTATATGTGTACCACTTATATGTACTTATATACATATATATGTACATAAGTATATAATGGAATATTAACCAGCCATAAAAAATGAAATATTTACAACATGGATGGAGCTAGAGAGTGTCATGCTAAACGAAACTAAGTAAGTAAGAGAAAGACAAATAGCATATGATTTTCCTCATATGTGGATTTTAAGAAACAAAAGAGACGGACATAAGGAAAAAAAAGACAGGCAAATCATAAAACAGACTCTTAACTATAGAGAACAAACTGAGTGTTGCTGGAGGGGAGGTGTGTGGGGTTATAGCTCAAATGGGTGATGGGTATTAAGGAGGGCACTTGTAATGATGAGTCCTGGGTGTATATGTAAGTGACGAATCACTAAATTCTACTCCTGAAACTAATATTACTCTAAATGTTAACTAACTGGAATTTAAATACAAACTTAGAAAAAAAAAGGAATATTCCTAAGTCTCCCATATTATTTTTCTTTGGATATCTTCACATCCAAAGATTGAACCATAATATTTATGCAGAAATTTTCAAAATTTCTATTTATCCAATTTATAGATATCATTAATTAATTCAGTTTATTTATTTCTAAAAATGATACTAGATTCCACTTTCTTTCTTCTTCTTCTTTTTTTTTTCTTCCTCCCTAGTCTCTCATTTTTGGTTACCAAATGAAATTCATGTTCACTTCACAATATCACTGATTAACTTTAATTGGATTTTATTTTCTGCAGGATGGAAGACACTGAGGAAAGCCACAGTTCTGAGCATAGAGTTAATGGGACATGGTCAACAATTAAGAGAAATATGGAAACAAGGAGGAAATATATACTCAGATGTTTGTTTCCCATGGGGTTTTAGACAATAGTGGGGTTGGGTGTTAGGGATTCAAATGACTTGGAAAAATGTCAAGACTTACACTTACTGGCAAAGAAATCAAAATAAACTCAGGTACTAGAGGTGAACAAAGATCCGATATTTACAACTAGAGTAGAGATTTTATCAAAATGAAAGAAGGAAAAGTTTGTCTAAACTATGACTCATTTACTCATTCATTCAGTTATTCAGCAAATACTACTGAAAATCCACTACATGTTAGACATTGTCCCATGGGCTAAGAATGTAACAGTAAACAAAAGAGTCCCAGCTCTCAAAAATTTTAAATTCTAAAGAAGAAATTAAAACATAAATGGTGGAGATAAGTTTGTGATAGTGCTATGAAGACAATAAGAAGAAGCATGTTGTAGAGTAAGATTAGAGGTTAAAGGGAGAAAAAAAGGGGTACTCTAGAAAAAATGCTCAGGAAGACTTATCTGATGAGTATTTGAGCTGAGATATGATTGGCAAGAATTTTCCAAATGGGAGTCACTGGAAAACCTTGAGGCAGTGTTTGATACAAAAGGACAAAGGGATTAGTAAGTAGAAAGTCACTGTGGGCCCAGATAAGATTTAGGAGAATGAAGAATCTAAAGAAGGCTGCTGTAGTTGGAGTTTAATGAACAATGGCAAAGAAATGGCAATAAATGTAGTCAAAGAGTTTCTTAGAAGACAGATCATGTAGGTCTTTTTAGGCCACATAGTTTTTTTGATTTTATTCCAATTGTACTGGAAAGCGATAGAAAACTTTAAGAAAAAAAAAAAAAAGACAAATGTATTTCTAAAAGATAACTGTGAATTCTTCATGGAGAATGAACTACAGAAATACAAGAGAGGATGTAGGCAAAACACTAAACTATTGTAGAAGTTTAGGGGAGAAATAATTATGGCTTGATCTTGGGTGATCACAGTGGAGATGAAGAAAAGTAGAAATATAGAAGATACATTTGGGAGTTAAACCTGATAAGATGTGATAGGCTATAGGAGTGCTTCAGGTAAAGAGGCTTTTTTTTTTAACTCAAGTGGATAGTGTTACTATATAATGAAGCAGAAACATTTGTAAAGAGATTTCAAAGGAAAGAAATATTTCTGCTTTTTTTTTTATGTTGAGTTAGAGAAGCCTAATAAACAACCAAGTGTAGATGTCGGAGAAGTGGGATGTATAAGTCTGGAATTAAGTGGAGAAATATAGACTAGAGAATGTGGAAATCATCCTTATTTAGAGGCATTTCATGGAAATCTAGCCAACAAAGGAAGTACAGAAGAAGTAGGCATTGAGTCAGGAGTGTAGTGTTGCATCAACCAAGTGAAAAGAGTGTTTTAGGAAAAAGGCAATACTTTATTGTGTCAAGGCTGATTTAAATTCCAAGGAGTTACAAAACGCAAAGAAACAATTAGGTTTAGCAAGATAAAGGCTTATTTAAGAATGCTACAAGACTGATTCAGACATTTTGTGTAAGTTAAGGTGGAAAACCAATTGGAGTAGATTGAGAAGAGAATGGGAAATGAGGATATGGAGATGTCAATTATAAAAAGTTCTTTGAAAAAACTTTGATGAAAAATAAAAGTGTAATAATACACACAAAGTTGAGATTGCAGCTCATGAGATACTAGTTTGTAATTTTGCTCCATACCAAGCCAAAGATTCCTGAGTCTGGGATGGAATTGAACATCTAGACAGAGATAACAAGATTTCCTGTTAGGATAGTTGCAGAGCTATGGGGCAAGACCACAGTGCAGATTTTAACTCAGTATTAACAATTACAATTGTTTTTTCCTTGTAGTCAAACTTTCCTGTCTTGAATATTGGTTTCCCTATTTTCAATCTTTATTCCTCATACAATTCCTAGATCAATCTTCCTAAACCATAATTTCCCCACTTAAATGATTTTCTAGTACTAGAAATCATAATCCAGATAATCCATGTTTCAATATACAAAATAGCCCCCAATATACCCTTCAGCTTGATTTCTCAGTTTTTACATCTTTGTTTCTAGCAAGGTAATTTTTTCCTTGCCTTCTTAAGTGTATCTTACACCTATTTAGGGGACCAATATCTTTTTGGAAGTAGGGGGTAGCAGTTAACAACATGGATTCTGGCCTGGCCACCTGGATTCAGTCTGCCACTTACTATCTGTGTGATCTTGTACAAATTTCTTCACCTTTCTGTTGTTCAGTTTCCCTATCCATAAAATCATTATCTTTCTTATGGTAGCTGTGAAGAATAAATGACAATGTCTGACTCATAGTAACTACTTTATGCGTGATAGCAATTATCATTATTACTTCTGGAAATACCCTCCTCTTCTTTCCTTCTTAGAGTCTCTAAAGAATAATTCCATTTGATATCTTCTATAAAGCTTTGCTGATTCATTCACTATGATTTCTATCTCTTCTGACTGTAGAGTACTTCCTCGATTATGCCATTTATTTGGCAATTTTTCATATAGTAATTTATGAATTCTTAATAAATATGAGATTATTTTTTTATCTTATAATTTTAATATAGTCTTTTCAAATATGTAAACTCCTTAAGATCAAGATCATGATTTTTATTTTTTCTCTATTGCAGTCAGCATTGTTTTTCACAATTTAGTAGAGATCAATTTATGCTGCTTCCTTATGTATGTGTTACTATTGTTTCTCTCATCAATACAGTAGTTATATATATAATTATGTAAAACTGGACTTATTTTAAGTGGACCACTAATATATTTGAAGAATTTTGCCTTCAGCTATACTGTTTAGACCCTCTTCCCTTGAATTAGAAAGAATTACTGAAGTTTAGCATTTTCCTAAAATCTTTATGACCAGATCATAGAAATCAAAGTAAACATTGGTCACTGAATGGGCAAGGAGTAAACAAAAAAGAAAGGTCAAACTTAGAAATGCTATAAGAAGTAATAAAAAAATGCAGGCCTCCATCAAATAATGAACAGAAATGGAAAAAAAAATTGGCAAATAAACATTTTCTCACATATTTAATTTCATTTGTAGTCAAACATAATAAAAATGAAAAACCCAGTTTCAATCCAGCAAATTCTCAAAGGTATAACATATACACCACTTAGAAGATGTATGGTATTATAAAAAATAATAAAAACTATAATAAGTAACTTTTATTGGTGGGCAGTATATACCAGATACTGTTTAAGTTCACACTTACATTTTGCTGGTAATGTATAAAATAATATTTGATGGTACTCTTTTAGAAAATACTTTAGCAATAAGTATTAAGACCTAAAATCACAAGAAACTTGCAACCATTAATTTCAATACCAGGAAACTTCTCTCAAGAAAAGTCCCCAGTAAAGAAAATACTTTATGATAACAACTAACATATACATGCTTAACCACCTGGCATGTATTTTTCTAATGGCTTATGTACATTATTGATACAGTATTCATTTATTTATTGCAACAGATCTGTGAAGTAGATGTATTCTTTTCTTTTAATTTTTTTAATGTTTATTTATTTTTGAGAGACAGAGCGTGAGCATGGGAGGGGCAGAGAGAGAGGGAGACACAGAATCTGGAGCAGACTCCAGGATCTGAGCTGTCAGCACAGAGCCTGATGGGGGCTCAAACTCGCGAACCTTGAGATCATGACCTGAGCCAAAGTCAGACACTTAACCAACTGAGGCACCCAGGTGCCCTGAGATGCTATTCTTATTAACATTTTGCAGTTGACACAACTGAGACACAGAGAACTTAATGACTTGCTTCGTCATGTAACTAGGAAGTGCCAAGGCTGGGATTTGAATCTAGGAAGTGGGCTCCAAGTCTGTACTTTTTTTTTAATGAATTTGTTTATATGTTTGTTTGTTTGTTTTTAATTTAAATTATAGTTAACGTATAGTGCAATATTAGTTTCAGGAGTAGACTTCAATGATTCATCACTTATACATAACACCCAGTGTTCATCACAAGTGTCCTCTTTAGTACCGATCACCCATTTAGTCCATCCCCCACCTGCCTCCCTCCATCAATCCTCAGTTTTTTCTCTATCATTAAGAGTCTCTTGTGGTTTGTTTCCCTCTCTTTTCTTCTCCCTTTCCCATGTGTTCATCTGCTTTGTTTCTTATATCACACATATGAAGAGCACCTGGGTGGCTCAGTTGGTTAAACATCTGACTTTGGCTCAGATCATATTCTCACTCATGAGTTTGAGACCTGCATTAGGCTCTGCGTGGATAGCACAGAGCCTGCTTGGATCCTCTGTTTCCCTGTCTCTTTTCCCCTCCCCCACTCGTGAGTTCTTTCTCTCTCTCTCTCTCTCTCTCTCTCTCTTTCTCTCTGCCTGTCTCAAAAATAAATAAACATATTTAAAAATTCCACATGTGAGTGAAATCATATGGTATTTGTCTTTCTCTGATTGACTTATTTTACTTAGCATAATACATTCTAGCTCTATTCATGTCTTTGCAAAGACAAGATTTCATTCTTTCTGATGGCTGAGTAATATTGCATCATATATATGTGTATATATATATATATATATATATATATATATATATATATATTACATCTTCTTTATCCATCCATGAGTTGTTGGACATTTGGACTCTCTCCACAGTTTGGCTGTTGCTGATAATGCTGCTATAAATACTGGTGTGCATGTATCCCTTTAATGTATATTTTTGTATCCTTTGAGTTAAATAAATACCTAATAGTGCAATTGCTGGATCATAAGGTAGTTCTATTTTTAGTTTTTTGAGGACCTTACTGTTCTCCAGAGTGGCTGCACCAGTTTGCATTCCCACCAATAGTGCAGGAAGGTTGGTTCCCCTTTGTGTCCTTGCTAATACCTGTTGTTTCTTGTGTTATTAAGTTTAGGCATTCTGATAGCTGTGAGGTGATATCTCATGGTAGTTTTGATTTGTAATTCCCTGATGGTGAGTGATGTTGAGCATTTTCATTTAGCCATCTATATGTCTTCTTTGGAAAAATGTCTATTCATGTCTTCTGCCCATTTATTTACTGGATTATTGTCTTTTTTTTTTGGATATTGAGTTTGATAAGTCTTTTATAGGTTTTGAACACCAACCCTTTATGAGATACATCATTTGTAAATATCTCCTCTCATTTGAAAAGTTGCTTTTAGTTTTTTTTTTTTTTTTATTATTTCCTTCACTCTGCAGAAGCATTCTATCTGATGAAATCCCAATAGTTCATGTTTGTAATACAGCCTGAAATCCAGAATTATGATGCCTCCAGTTTTGCTTTTCTTTTTCAGGATTGCTTTGGCTATTCAGGTTCTTTTGTGGTTCCATACAAATTTTAGGATTGTTTGTTCTGGCTCTGTAAAGAATGCTGGTGGTATTTTGATAGAGACTGCATAAAATGTGTAGATTGCTTTGGGTAGTATAGACATTTTAAACATATTTATTGTTCTGGGGCGCCTGGGTGGCTCAGTCGATTGAGCGGCCGACTTCAGCTCAGGTCATGATCTTGCGGTCCGTGAGTTCGAGCCCCACGTCGGGCTCTGTGCTGACAGCTCGGAGCCTGGAGCCTGTTTCGGATTCTGTGTCTCCCTCTCTCTGACCCTCCCCTGTTCATGCTCTGTCTCTCCCTGTCTCAAAAATAAATAAAAACGTTAAAAATATTTATTGTTCTAATCCATGAGCATGGAATGCTTTTCCATTTCTTTGTGTCCTCTTCAATATCTACCATAAGTCTTCTATAGTTTTCAGAGTACAGCTCTTTTACTTTTTTAGGTAGGTTTATTAGATATCTTATTGTTTGTGGTACGATTGTAAATGGGATCGATTCCTTGATTTCTTCTGCTGCTTTGTTATTGGTGGGTGTATAGAAATGCAACAGATATCTGCACACTGGTATTATATTCTGTGACTTTGCTAAATTCATGTATTAGTTTTAGAATTTTTTTTGGTGGTGCCTTTCAGGTATTTACATAGAGTATCATGTCTTCTGTAAATAGTGAAAGTTTGTCCTCTTCCTTGCCAATTTGTATGCCCTTTATTTCTTTTTGCTCTCTGCTTGCTGAGACTAAGACTTCCAGTAATATGTTAAATAGTAATGGTGTGAATGGGCATCTTTGTCTTGTTCCTGACGATAGGGAAAATGCTCTGTTTTTCCCCACTGAAGATGATATTAGTTGTGGATCTTTCATATATGGCTCTTATGATGTTGAGTTACGTTCCATCTGTCCCTGCTTTGTTGAGGGTTTTTATCAAGAATGGATGCTGTATTTTGTCAAGAGCTTTTTCTGCATCTATCAGGTCATATGGTTCTTAATCTTTATTTTATTAATGTGGTGTATCATGTTGATTGGTTTGTGAATATTGAACCAGCCCTGCATCCCAGGAAGAAATCTCACTTTATCATGGTGAATAATTCTGTTTAATTTGATTCGCTAGTATCTTGTTGAGAATTTTTGCATTCATGTGCATCAGGGATATTGGCCTGTAATTCTCCTTTTTAGTGGGGTCTTTGTAAGGTTTTCGAATCAAGGTAATGCTGGCTTTGTAGAATGAGTTTGAAAGCTTTCTTTCCATTCTATTTTCTTTTTGAACAGTTTCAAGAGAAATAAGCACGAATTCTTCTTTAAATGTCTGGTAGAATTCCCCTGGGAAGCCATCTGACCCTGGACTCTTGTTTGTTGGGAGATTTTTGATTACTGATTCAATTCCTTTGCTGGTTATGGTCTGCCTAAAATGTCTATTTCTTCCTGTTATAGTTCTAGTAATTTGTGCATTTCCAGAAATTTGTCTATTTCTTCTAGATTGCCCAGTTTGTTTGCATATAATTGATCATAGTATTCCCTTATAATTGTTTGTATTTCTGTGGTGTTGGCTGTGATCTCTCCGCTTTCATTCATGATTTTATCTATTTGGGTACTTTCTCTTTTCTTTTTGATAAGTCTAGCTAGGGGTTTATCAATATTGTTTATTCTTTCGAAGAATTAGCTCTTAGTTTCATTAATTTGTTTTACTGGTTTTGTTGTTGTTGTTGTTGTTTGTTTCTATATCTTTTTTTTTCTGCTCTAAATTTTATTATTTCCCTTTTTCTGCAGGTTTTAGGGTTCATTTGCTGACCTTTTCAAACTAGAAAAGGACCTTTAGGTGTAAGGTTAGGTTGTGTAATTAGGGTTTTTCTTGCTTCTTTAGATAGGCCTAAATTGCAATATACCAAAATCTATCCTCTTAATCACAATCATGCATGATAACATTAATTGCAATATTACTTACACATGTAAGCAGTCTAGATTTCCTCAATAAGTAATTAGAATGCATATATATATATATATATGTATATATATATATATATATATATATATATATATATATATATATATACTCAATGGAATTTTAATGTTTAAAAATGGTCAATACAAAGTCCAGGTAACTGAAAATGCTTATATAATTTTATGTACAAAAGGAAGTTTATTACCAAACTCAATCTCAGTCTCCCTTCCCTCATGCACAGCCATGCATAGAAAAGATAGAAAACAAAGGCAGGACATTAAGATTGTTAAGAATACTATTGCTTAGCATGTTGCCACTCATTGCTATGAATACAGATGAATTTTTGAATTTATATTTATGTTTCTGTATTTTCCATGTTTTCCTTAATTAATCCATATTAATGTACCATAAACAGTAACTTGACATGAGAACTTTTTACTTTATTATTACTACCTAAAGTAAGTGTTAGGGAAAATAGTGTGAACCAGGGAATCAACAAATAAGCAAAGACTAAATTATCTCCATTTGTTTTCATTTTACAGATATTATCCAGTGAATGGGACTATACTAACAGTCATTGAAGCTCAAAATAGCCTATGAGCAAAAACATGCACAAAAATCAATCAGTGTATGTATAATATATTTTTATGGCTACCTTAAAGGCATCACTAATGCTCAGTTAGTTCTGCCCTGGAATAGTAGAGGTTATTTATAATCCTATTGATTTGAATTCACATGCTCTATTTAAAAAAATTAACAGAACATTTTCACACTTCAAAATTTGAGTCAAAAATGTTGTTCAAGTGAACTATAAAAGATTTGGAAGGCCATTTATGTCAATCAGCTTTCTGAGTAAAAGCATAAAATTATTGGCTGTAAGAAAGACCAGACATCACCTCCACCTTAAATCTATCCAGCTCAAATTTAGCCATTTAATAAGGCAATAATATAAATTTAAACTCTGGACTCTTAAGGAGAAATTACAACCCTTGTTCCCTATTCCTTGTTGCAACAATGGCAAAATAAATGCATCTCTGAGAAACAAATATGACACATTAAAAAATATAGCTAGTAATTTCAGGTAACATGGGGATTTAAATTCGATCTATCAGTGAGAGACACTCTGGCCTTCAGCAAATCACTTAATATTTCTGGGTTACAGTTTACTCATATTCATCTATAAAATACATCATTCCAACTGATGATCTCTAGGGCCTTTCCTACCGCATTCTTAGAACTTTTGAAAAATCAAGATTTTTTTATCCTGATACTATGCTTTACAATTTTATGATTTATGGAAAACAACATTTGAAGCATATGCAAGGAAACAAATAAGTGGCATGCTTAGACCATATCACTGAAACTTACTGTTTTCTCCTCTGGTTAGTTCTTCCACAGTGGTGGAACCATTGCACAAATTAAGTGGATACCAAACCATTGCACAAATGGATACCAAACCATTGCACAAATTAAGTGGATACCAAACCATTGCACAAGTGGATACCAAACCATTGCACAAATTAAATGGATACCAAACTATGAAAAACTAAGAATAACTAACAAAGTACTTTTGAGTGATAATCAATATTTAATGTTTTTTTCTTTTACTCTACCATTATTAAACACCATTTCAATAAGCAGTTTAAAACAAATATACATACTCAGTAGAGCCAACCTAAAATCTATTTGAAAGGTTCAGGGGAGCCAACAAATAAGAACTTTTGTTTTTTTAATGCTTATTTATGTTTGAGAGAGAGAAAGGCAGACTGCAAGTGAGGGAGGGGCAAAGAGAGAGGGAGAGAGAGAGACGGAATCAGAAGTAGGCTTCAGGCTCTAAGCTGTCAGCACAGAGCCGGATGTGGGGCTGGAACACACGAGCTGTGAGATCATGACCTGAGCCAAAGTCAGACGCTTAACCGACCGAGCCACCCAGGTGCCTCAAATAAGAATTTTTTTTAAATGAAAGTTTTTTTTTTTTTTTTTTTTAAGGTTAGAGTCATTTACCTATCATAGTTGCACAACGTCTCACAGACAGCCTTAAATTTTAATATGTGAATAACTCGTAATGGATGTAAACCTAAGAAGAAAAGAAAATCACGTTAAATTAAATTAACATAGTATGAGGCTGGTCCTTATTTACTGTATGATGCTTGAGAAGAGAAACTGTAGCTCAAGGTCTAATTGAATGTTCTGTACTACTGAGGCAGGTATTAAAATATTAACAAATTTACTACTTAGGGTTACAGATAATTATAATATTCTGTATACCATAAAAGCATATCAGCTCTACCTACATTTATTAATCCCTCTGCTGCTTTTGTTCTTTTTCATTTCATAACCTGCATACTAAGTGGGGATGCAAAATAAATTCAAGCCAACTAATATATTTAAGTCATATATTTAAATTTTGTCTTATCAAAAAATCAACTCAAAGTGAATAGATAAGGCAGTTAGGTTATAGAACGTTTCATATCTCACGATGGCAGATTTGAATTAGTGGGGCATTGAATTTATGATTCCAGATGTTTTCATACTACATTTGTTCTGCTTCACTATTGTTTTAAGCTTGGCTATTTTGAGAGAGAGAGAGAGAGAGAGACAGCATGCTTGAGAGGGGAGAGAAAGAATCCCAAACAGGCTCTGCACTGTCAGCATGTGGAGCCTGATGTGGGGCTTGAACTCATGAACCCATGAGATCATGACATCAGCCAAAATCAAGAGTTGGATGCTTAACTGACTGAGCCACGCAGGCATCCCCACTACTTGACTATTTTCATTGGAAGGGTGGAGGATAATTAGCAGAGGCATGTGGGGTAAAAGTGTGTTTGTACAATATAGCTGTACTCTTTGTAGGTGATTTCTCACCAAGAGATCACTAGTTTCATGGTCATTTTTATTACAACACTGTTGTTGGAGATAATGAAGAAAAGTTACAGGAACAGTTTGAGGAAGAGGGAAAAGAATCAATCCACAAATAGAACTCAGTAGTGACTGTGAGCAGAGATATCTCTTTGTTATAACCAAATAGTGATACTGACTGTACGATGAGACAGTAAAGGCACCACTAAACATGAGTACTTGATGCTGAAGGAGAGTCATGCATTGTCTTCCTTCCATTTATACAGCTTGTTTCATATCAGGTTCTGCCATGGATTAGCTGTGTGAAATTGGACAAGGCATGTATCTGAGCTTCTGTTTTCTCTGTACCCTGTTATATGTAAACTGAGGAGAATTATAGGATTAAATAATTTTTAGAATTAAACATGTAAACGTATTAAGAACTTATAGCAATGCATCATACATTAAGCATGATATATATGTTGACTATACTTATTTTTCTCTGTATTGTTACATAATTTTCTATATTACCATGTGGGATGTCTCATAGAATCATAGGATTTTTTAAGAGTTTTTTTTTCAAGAGTAATTTTACAGTAAGTTCACAGCAAGATTGAGAGGAAAGTATAGAGATTTTCCATATACCCCTTTCTCATTTTTGCATGCTTCTCCCATTATCTGCATCCTCCAACAGAGTGGTACATTTGTTATAACAGATACATCTACCTTCATAATCTTAATCATCCATAATTCAAAGTTTACATTACAGATCACTCTCAGTGTTTTACATTCTTTTGGTTTGGAAATGTATAATGACATGTATCTACTATTATAGTATCAGACAGTATTTTCATGGCTCTAAATATTCTCTGTGTTGTATCTATTCATATATCCTTCCCTACCAAACCCCTGGCAAACACTGATCTTTTAACTGTACCCATAGTTTTGCATTTTCCAGAATGTCATATAATTGGAATCGTATAGCATGTAGTCTTTTCAAATTGGCTTCTTTCATTTAGTAATATGCATTTAAGATTCCTCCTTAAATACCTGGGATAAATTCCTCTTGGTCATGGTATATAATTCATTGTATATATTGTTGGATTTGATTTCCTAACATTTCATTGAGGATTTTGACATATAAGTTCATAAGAGATGTTAGTCTGTAGCTTTCTTTCCCTGCAATCTCTTTATCTGGTGTTAGTATTAGGATAATGCTGGCCTCATAGAATAAGTCAAAAAGTATTGCCTCTGCTCCTATCCACTGAAAAAGATGTAGAGAATTAGTATATATTTTTTTTCCTTAAATGTTACATGTAATTTGCCAGTGAACCCATCTAGCTCTGAAGCTTTGTTTGGGAAGTTAATTAATTATTGATTCAATTTCTTTAATAGATATAGGCCTATTCAAATGCTCACTTTATTGTGTCTTTTAAGGAATTGGTCTATTTCATCCAGGTTATCGAATTTGTGGACATATAATTGTTCATAGGATTCATTTATTGTTCTTTGAATATCCATGAGATCTGAAGTGATACCTCCCCTTGCTTTTCTGATATTGGTCATTTGTGTCCTCTCTTTTTTTCTTAGCCTGACTAGAGGCCAACTGATTTTACAGATCTTTTTAAAGAACTAGCTTCTGTTTTCATTGATTTTCTCTGTTGATTTCGTATTTTCA
The DNA here is from genome assembly GCF_018350155.1 of Leopardus geoffroyi. Taxonomy (NCBI): domain Eukaryota; kingdom Metazoa; phylum Chordata; class Mammalia; order Carnivora; family Felidae; genus Leopardus; species Leopardus geoffroyi. Next base: position 128,856,981 of record NC_059327.1, read on the forward strand.
ATTTGATTGATTTCTGTTTTAATTATATTATTCCCTTTCTTCCTTCTCCTTTTGACTTAATTTGCTCTTTTTCTGGTTTCCAAATGTAGAAATTCAGATTATTGATTTTAGATCTTTCTTTTTTCTAATATATGCATTTAATGCTCATGTAATTCAATGTAAATTTCTAAGTATTGTTTTAACTACATCCCACAAATTTTGATAAGTTGTGTTTTAATTTTTATTTAGTTCAAAATATTTTAAAATTTCCCTTGAGATTTTTTCTTTGATCCACTTGTTATTTAAAGGTGTGTTGTTTAGGGGTGCCTGGGTGGCTCAGTCAGTTAAGCTTCCAAAATTCTTGGTTTTGGCTCAAGTCATTATCTCACGGTTTAATGGGTTTGAGCCCCACATCAGGCTCTGAGCTGGCTGCATGGAGTCTGCTTGGGATTCTGTGCCTTCCTCTCTCGCTACCCTTCCCCCATTCGCACTGTCTCTGTCTCTCTCAAAATAAACAAATAAACTTAAAAAAATTAAAAAAAAATAAAGGTGTCTTGTTTAATCTCCATGTTATTTGGGATTTTTCAGTTTTCTTTTTGTTATTGATTTCTAGTTTAATTCCATTGTGGTCTGAAGGCAGACATTGTGTGATCTTTATTATTTTAAATTTGTTAAGGTGTATTTTATGGCCCAGCATGTGATATAATCTTGGTACTTTGTGAAGTTGAGAAGAATATTTATCCTGTTGTTGGAAAGAAGTAGTCTATAGAGGTGAATTATATCCTGTTGATTGTGGAATTCAACTATGTTTTACTGATTTTCTTCTGCTGTTATGTCCATTTCTGAGAGGGGGTTGTTGAAGTCTCCAACTATGGTGGTGGATTCATCTGTTTCTCTGCAGTTCTATTAGTTTTTGCTTCACATAGTTTGATGCTCTGTTGTTAGGTGCATATCCTTAAGGACTGTTATATCTCCATGGACAATTGATCTCTTTATCATTATGCAATGTCCTTCTTTATCCTTGTTAACCCTCTTTGCTTTGGAGTTGCTCTGTCTGAAATTAATATAGCTAATTCTGTTTTCTTTTGATTAATGTCATCATGGCATATTTTCTGCATCCATTTATTCTTCATTTATACATGTTTTCTGTTTAAGTGGGTTACTTATAGATCACATAAAATTGGGTCTTGTTTTTTGATACATTCTGACAACTTCTGTCTTTTAATTAGTTGCGTTGACATTCAAAGTGATTATTAATATAGTTGGATTAGTATATACCAAATTTGTTACTGTTTTCTGTTTGTTACACTTGTTCTTTCTTCCTGTTTTTGTCTTCCACTCTTTTGTGGTTTTGACTGAACATTTTATATGCTTCTTTTATATGCTACTTTCTTAGAATATTAAATATACTTTTTAAAAACAATTTTTAGTGGTTCTAGAGTTTGTAAATATATTTACAGCTAATCTAAGTCACTTTTCAAAATTGCTTAATGGGTAGTGTACTTTATAATAACAAAGTAATCCTAATTTTTCCCTCCTGTTTTTTGTATCATCATTATCATTATTGCATTTAAATATAAGCATACAGAAACATATGTATGTATGTATATAGGTACATAGATACATACATATATATAAATATATATATGTATATATAATGTGCACAAGCATACACAACCAATACAAGTTGCTATTATTTTGAACATTTTGTGATGTTTGATCAATTTAAAATAAGAAAAATATAATTTTTTTATTTTACCTTCACTTAATCCCTCTTTGATATTCTTCATTTGCTTATATAGACACGAGTTTCTGACTTATATATTATTTTACTTTTCTCTGAATAAGTTTTTTGAGCATTTCTTGCACGGTAGGTCTCTTGGTAACAAAGTCTCTCAATTTTTGTATGTCTGAAAAAGTCTTTATTTCTCATTTACTTTTGAAGGATGAAGGATGAAGCAAGGTATAGAATTCTAGATTGTTGGTTATTGTTCTCTCAACATTTTAATATTTCATTCTACTCTCTTCCTGTTTGCATGATTTCTGAGAAGTCAGATGCAATTCTTATTTTGTTCTTGTACAGTTAAGGTGTTTTTACCTCTTGCTTCTTTTAGGATTTTTCTTCATCTTTGATATTCTGTAGTTTGACAATGATACGCAAAGTTGTAATTTTTGTTGTAGTTTTTATGTTGTTTATTTGATTGTTTGTTTTTGCATTTATCCTGCTTCGTGTTTTCTGAGCTTACTTGATCTGTGGTTTGGTGTGTGACATTAATTTAGGGAAATTCTCAGTCATACCAGTCATTATTGTTCAAATTTTCTTCTGTTTCTATTTGTCTTTTTTCCTCTTCTGGTTTTCCCATTACATGTATGTTACACTTTTTACAGTTGTTCCACAGTGCTTGTTTATTTTGTTCTTTTTTTTTCCTGTCCTTTTTCTCTTGTCTTTGCATTTTGGGTTTTGAGGATTCTATTGCTATATCCTCTAGTTCTGAGATTCTTTTCTCAACTATGTCCAATCTACTAAGAATCCCATTAAAAGCATTCTTCATTTCTGTTACATTGTTTTTGTTTGTTTGTTGTTGTTTGTTTATTTTGTGTCAAGCATTTGTATTTGGTTCTTTCTTAGGATTTCTACTCTCTTCTTACATAGCCCATCTGTTTTTGCATATTGTCTATTTTGTCTCTTAGAACCCTTAGCATATTAATCATGACTACTTTATATCCCTGGTCTAATAATTCCAACATCCTTGTCATGTCTCTTCCTGATGCTTGTTGTGTCTCTTCAAGTGAGTTTATTACTATTTGGTATGCCTTGTAAGTTTTTCTTGATAGCTGGACATCTGTTGAGTAAGAGGAGCTGCTGCAAATAAGCCTTAGTGATGTGATGGTGAGGTGTGGCAGGGAGGTAGGCATTCTATAGTCCTATGATTAGGTTTTAGTCTTTTAGTAAGCTTATGCCCCTGTATTGTGAATTTCATAAAGTTTTTCAGAGTTTTTTTTTTCTCCTTAGGTTGGACAGAATGGCTAGCGTGGGATGAGTAGCATATTTCCCTTCTCCCATATCATTAGGCTCTGATAATACTACAGCATGTTATGTTTTGAATAACTAGTTCCCCCTGATGATAAGACTCATTAACAAGAACACTGTACTGTGGATATTTCAAAATCATTCCTCCCTCTTCCAGCATTCACTGTTTCCCACCCCCAAAAGCAGATGATTTTTCTCTGCTATTTCCTGTGGACACACATTGAGCACCTAGAGGTAAATCTCACAATACTGTGGGGGGCCACTGTGACTAGATTTCTCTGGAGTTTTTAATTCTCAGAGTTTTCCACATTGAGCCTCCAGTAACCATCAATTACAGTCTAGTTTTTTTTCTACCTGGCACTGGTTCCCATGGTGGTTTCTGTCAGGTCTGGTGAGCCATGCTGCCAGGTATTTGCCTGTCTGTCTCTCTGGTTTGGGGACAACAGTTTGCCTTGTGTCCTTTCCCCTCTTGTGGATTCAAAACGAGTTGTGTATGTGTGTGTGTGTTTGTTTGCTTTCAGTGTGTTCAGTATTTTGTCTTTAGAATGGAGTGTTGACCTCCACACTTCACACACAAGGAACTGGAAGCTGAAAGTCTAGGAATTTTTTTAGGATTTAAATGTAAATATGTTAAGCACTTGGAATAGGGCATACATTAAGCATGATATGTATTATCTATGATATTTTAATGTATTGTTGTATAATTTATCACCACATTACTATAAAGCCTTACTGTATTATGTAATGTATTTTTTGACATATGCCATTACTGTATTCCTATATTAAGTATATCATAAAATAATATATATGTTATATAGTATTACAATTTTACCATACAGAATTACTATTTGTAGAGTAGCAAGCAGCAGATTCCTTTTAAAAGCACATTTATTGAATTATACATACAAAACTTAAACAAACGATAACAAAATAAATAAGACAGCTGTGTTCTAATGAAGTGCACATAATTGCATAAAGAGAATATTATCCAAACCCCAAAAGTTCTTTTGTGCCACCTTGTAAGGAATAGTGGTCACTCCAATGGCAACACCTCTTTGACTTCTTTTTAATTTCTTTTTTGTAAGTTTCTTTATTTTGAGAAAGAGAGAGAGAACACAGGTTGGGGAGGGTCAGAGAGAAGTAAAGACAGGTTAGAGTGGGAGAGAGCCAAAGCTTAAGAGACTGTTAAAAACTGAGAACAAACTGAGGGTTGATGGGGGGTGGGAGGGAGGAGAGGGTGGGTGATGGGTATTGAGGAGGGCACCTTTTGGGATGAGCACTGGGTGTTGTATGGAAACCAATTTGACAATAAATTTCATATAATAAAAAAAAATAAAAAAAAATAAAATAAAGACAGAATCCCAAGCAGCCTCTGCAACATCAGTGCAGAGCCCGATGCAGTGCTTAAATTCAGGAACCATGAGATCATGACCTGAGCCAAGATCAAGAGTTGGATGGTTAACCAACTGCGCCACCCAGGCGCCCCATGACTTATAGTCTATGCTAGTCTTACCTGTTTGTGAACTTTATATAAATGGAAACAATTTTCTTTTGTCACTGGCTTCATTTTATTTGAAAGATTTATTAATGTACGTAGCAGTAGCTCATTAATCTTCATTGCTGAATTGTGTAAATAAACTACAATCAATTTATTTATTTTTATTATTCTTGTTTCATTGGAAATGACTAAGATAGTTTTCATTAAATATACTGATAGTAGGCACGCTTGTAACATATCTAATCTTTCCATAAGTCACCAATTCACCATAATGATGATGTTTATTTAGCGATTTTATAGATATTTATCAGATTGAAATTCCTCTATTCTTATCTCTCTAAAAACTTTTAAAATGAATGAATATTGACTGCTATCAGATGCTTTACTGCAACTGTTGATCATTATTAATAATTGATGATTTTCCTCTGTCTTTCTGTCAATGTGTTGAATTTGATAATTAAGACCTTTAGGACAAAAATGAGAAAATATTTTTCCTTTGTGAGAATAAGTGGTATAAGAAATACGCTATAGTAAAATTTAAACTTTGATAATATTTAAGAAAAATGATATTTACATGCACTTTCAAAACAAGATACACAAGAAAATTACTATACTGTTTAATAATCTTCATTTGTAGATGCAAGAATGGTTCCCGATAAGCTGAAAGAATGGTTCTGTGAAACTCACTATTAATGATTGTAAGAAAAAGACAAAATCATAGCTACCATCCATAAACAAAAAGAATCAGTTGGTAAGGTACATAAAACATACATAAAACATTAACTTTTCCTGATCTGAGACCAAGTACACCACAAAAAGAAAGTATATGCTACCTATAAAATATCTAGTTCAAAGTCATAATTTAAAGACAGTTTTATTATGCCCACCTAAATTCAGAATTCAATATGATACTACATTTCTGCTTTGGGATTACAAAAGCTGAAAAGAATTCTTGATCAGAAAAATGTATGAACAAACTGGATTACAGAGATTTCTTTGCAGAACAGGAATGATACTTTGGATGAGCAAATTTAAATTTAAATGTTTTCCTTCTTATTCAGAATTGTTCTTTCCATTTTTTTCTTGGATACATCATTGCCGAATCTCAGTAAGCTTAGCCCGTGCTAAACACCACTGATTTTAAAGAACCAGATTACGACTACTTGTTTCATTACGAACATGTCACCTATGTGCCAACCATTGTGCTGAGCGTCATAGAGGTAGATTAGAAGACCACCGCCCTTTTAGAGCTTCCGTTTCAGTGTATGTCTCCTAAAACTCAGAATCCGGGTTTTCTGCAGGGGGAAAAAAAAAAGGACTTTTAAGAGGATTGTAAAAACTTGAAATTCACAATCAAACACAAAATTTAATTTTAAGTCTTATATAATTTTTAGGGTAATTATTAATTTGTGACATGCCTCATTAATCTTCATTGAAAGGATTGAAATAGAAGGATTAGAAATAGAAGGATTCTTTTAAAAATAGAAAGGATTAAGGGGCGCCTGGGTGGTTCCGTCAGTTAAGCGGCCGACTTCAGCTCAGGTCATGATCTGTCGGTCAGTGAGTTCCAGCCCCACGTCGCCACGTTGGGCTGTGTGCCGACAGCTCAGAGCCTGGAGCCTGTTTCAGATCCTGTGTCTCCCTCTCTCTGACCCTCTCCTGTTCATGCTCTGTCCCCCCCGCCTCAAAAATAAATAGAACGTTAAAAAAAAAAATTAAAAAAAAAAATAGAAAGGATTAAATTCTGATTTGAGAGTCAAGGGTTGAATTTGAAGTGATGTTATGTAATATTTGGTGGGGATACTTCGTGACAGCTTACCAGGATTGAAGGCATTTTCAAAAGTAACAGTTGAATGTTTTTAGATTGATAAAGTCAAATCCAAAAATCCACTTCTTCTAGTGGTAGAAGTCCTAAAATGCCTGTAAAAATATATGTAAGACTGGCAGATATAAAAGAAAAATCTCTCAATTCGATTCTTTTGGCTTTTTGTTCTATCCACTAATCAGGAAATAAAATCTTATTATGAAAGATGTATATTGTTACTTCAAGACATATATCGTTCTTTTCTTTGGCAGGGTAGACATATGGCAAAATCTATGTTTGGCTGAATATTTAAAAACAATGTTTTAACTTCTTTTTTAATGTTTGTTTTTGAAAGAGAGAGACAGAGAGCGAGTTGGGGAGGGGCAAAGAGGGAGAACACAGAATCCAAAGCAGGCTCCAGGATCTGAGCTGTCAGCACAGAGACTGATGCAGGGCTTGAACCCACGCACCGTGAGATCACAACCTGAGCCAAAGGCAAATGCTCAACTGACTGAGCCACTCAGTCACCTCTGGATTAATATTAAAAAAAAAAAAAAAAAAAAAAAAAAAAAGCATTTTGGGAGAAAATAAGTTTAAAACTTGATTTCCAGACCGTACATTTTTCTGGCAGTCTTGCATCATAAGAATGGTAGATATCCTCTGGGTAAAAATGAAAACAGACAACAATGGGTTTAAATATAAAAATAGCTTTGGTAAACTCAAGGTACATTTGGCAGTTCATTTACAGAAGTGAAGACCCACCTATAACAATGTATTATGAAAAATTTTTATTTCATTTCTTTAACTATATTGAGTTTTTAAAGTTACTTTCAAGTTTCCATCAAGGAGTCTCAGTTATGAATTCCCTAAACTTTTCCTTATTTTTAAAAGGCTTGGCAAAGAAATATATGGTTGCGGTGTGCCTTGAAGTGCTATTTTAACACAGAGCGTTCAAGTTTCTGATTTATGAGATCTATGAGATTCTGACCAGTCTTTCATTTTTTACCTAGCATTTTTCTTTACAACATATAATATGGAATCAAAAATATCTTCCTAAGCCTCAATAGAATATTGTCTAAGCTATGATTTTCTCTAACTCAAAAATGTCTAGAATATTTCAGTTTAAAAGAACTACTCAGTCATCAGAGAGATGCTATTGAAAAATAACTGTTTTAATGTTTTACTGCCTTGAATCTTATTTTGCCTAGATTTCCCTCAGGTGAGTGGGCTTCATTTATGTCGGATTTCTTAGATAGCTTGAATTTATACTTTAGCATCGAGAACTCTGTCTACTTTAACAGGGCACTCAACTATCCTTGTAGAAGTGGAGTTCAGAGATTTGTACCTTCTTTGAATATTTATTTCTCATAGTTGCTAATTCACAGGAATGTGGCATGAAGAGAATTTCTTGAAAACTGTGCCTTCAGAAAAATCTACTTCAGGATTGAATTTTTACCATAGGAATGTAAAAGCAATGTTTTTTTTAAAGAAAAATAAAGCTTGTAAATTAACATTTTGCTTAGTCCCACAGTACAGTTGTATGAATTAAATTAATGAGAAACAGTAGAAGCATTATTTTCCTATCATATATGTTTATTTAAATATTATACAATATAATTCTGATATGGTTACCTGAAAGAAGTCAGTAGAATGTTTGACTTTTGAAACTTTTTATGTGGAAACTTAGATATTTGCTTTCTCTGAAAAAAAAAAAAATTGGAATTTGAAGGCATTTCTTTAGTCTAGTTAATTCATTCCCGGGGGTTACATTTATGGTTTGTCTTCTGGTAATGTTGTCCTTCTGGGTACAATAGGCTGTAGGTAGTTTCTTCCTTCATGTCTGGCTAGTTGGGTCTGAGAGCATGCATTTTCATACTTTATAGTACAAATTAACTTACTATGACAATGATCAGATTCTTTAATGAATGATATTTTTCAAGTGATTATAAGTCACAAAAATAAATACAGAAAAAAGAAAGTTGTTAAAGTTTCATTATGTTCCAAAATTTAACCATTTTTGATTCTACTTAATGAAAATAGAATTTTGAATTCACAAAGTAGGCATTTGTTGGTTATGAAACTTTGGGAGTCATTCAGACAGCAATTCCCCTTTCCCTTCAAAACAAAACAAAGCAAAATTAGCTGTCTACTTTATCAGGAATAAGCACCAATATAAACATCATTAACAGCTTTATGAAAAGGCCTTGGAAAACAGTCCTTTCTTTGTTAGCTGCAACACTGCCACTAAAGCATTCTATGTAATGAACCATATTCCAATACCTTATTTCTCAATCTCTACTTTAAAATACAACAGAAAAAAGGAAGAAATATTTTGCTCTTTTCTCCTTCACTTATGACTTTGTTTTACCTTCCTTCTAGTTAGCATATGAACAACTGAATAACCTACTGAGATAATTTATTTTATTAAATGCATTTTATAATGCCTAAGTAGTTTCATAAACATATTTCACCAGTTTATTATATGAAGTTTTTAAAAAAGTTTGTTTCTTTTGGGAGGGTACAAAGAGAGAGGGAGAGAGAATCCCAAGCAAACTTTGTGTGGGTCTCGATGCCATGAACCTTGAAATCATGACTTGAGCTGAAATCAAGAGTCAGACACTTAGCTAAGTGAGCCACCCAGGCACCCCAATAAGTTTTTTTTTTCTTTAATCAAAGAACCAAATCTACATGTTTCTATGAATCTATTTAACCTATTCTGATCAGAAGAGAATAGACTCAAATGATTTAGGTTTTGGGAACCAAGTATTCTCACAATTACCAAAACAACTATTAAATTAAGAATGAAAAATAACCTTCTCTCTGTTTCCAGCTATAATAAAATCATGAGGTTAAATTGTTATCTTACCTATAGGAGATTATTTTGTTATTAATATTCTTAGATCATCATAATATTGAACAATTATAGTTTTCCAGCTATATTTCTGAAATGTTATAAAAAATTTCTAGGACTAAAATAGCAAATGTTATTTAAGGAATTTCCTAATATCTAGGAAAAATTGCCTATTTTCTTATGCTCTCGATTTAATGTTCTCCTGAAAGCAATCATGAGATAAAAACTTGAATTCAGGTACTTTATTTGTAGGTGATTCAAAGAAATAAAAATGAGGGAAAGCAATATTAGAGGAAAGAAAAAGCTAATATAGAGTGTGTTAATGAGTGGGTTATTGCAAGTCAATTCTGCTGGGTACCCTCTGCAAAACTGTGTTGGATGTGCCTCAAGATTGTCTCACTGAAGGATAGGGAAGCACAGTATTTAATCTCCACCATTTCAGATGAACTCAGAGGTTAGTCAAGGGAAGGTGGAGTGCCCTATCGAATAGAATCCACTAATATCTATCTCTTGCATTGCTCAGTATTGATTGGCATTTCAAAATGGTGGCTGTCTTTGATGTCAAAAATAAAATATATGAAATTAGAGGGTTAGTGAAATCTATCTGCTGCTACAAAGAGAGACTATAACTGATACTTAATATTTTTCTCTATCTCCCATTTTAGAGACCACTAACTTAGCATTTCTATTGTTTTAATTGCATTACCTAGTAGGATGACACAGTCATTTCAGTTACTTTTTCTTAGTTCATGATCACTGCAAAAGCTCATTTACTTTCATCAGAAGTATAGAAGTACTAAGAGATATCTCAGTGAATTTCTGACACTCCAGACATGTTCCTTCATGCCCCCATTTTGTAGCAGCAACTCTAGTACCCCATTATTCCAATTATAAGAATACGCCTGTCAGAACTCTGACTGCAGGGAGATTTAGTTGTAAGAGCTCTGAAATTAAGCCCATGCTTCCCTTGGACTATCCCCAGCCAGCAATTGAGCATGTAATGAATCCTAAGGAAGCCCCATTCCTGAGAGTTGCAGGACTCCTCTGACAAGCAACTTTGGCTTAAAGACTCCCTAACAGCTTTGCCAAAGCCTACCAGAGTTGCAGTGTCTGAGATACTTCTTCCTTTGGCCTCTCTCTCTTCTTTACCTGCCATTACATCTTCATCATAGTCTGATAACTCTATCTCCTCTTTATACCTTTCCCATTATTTATTTATTTATTTATTTATTTATTTATTTTTTTTTTCAGACATTGCCATATTACATCTCTCTCGTGGCTAATCCCGTCTTGATGTTTGTTTCTTGGAGGACTTCACACAAGTGATACCAGGATAATAAACATTATAGAAGATCCCATAGCAGAGATAGGGAAAGATTACTGTTTAAGGCAAGGGTACAGTTGTCTCCCTTCAATTATGGACATGTCCAGAGAGGTATCTCAACCTCAGAACTCCCACTGTGCCTGTTATTTGAGGTCTTTTTTGCAACTTAATCATCATAATTCAACTCTTTCTTCTTTCCAATCCTGCTTTGTCACTGCCTTTCTGGTGTGGTTCTTTTTTGTTTTTTTTAAATTTTATAATGTTTGTTTATTTATTTATTTATTTGTTTTTGAGAGAGAGACAGAGACAGAGCAGAAGTAGGGGAGGGGCAGAGAAAGAGGGAGACACAGAATCCAAAGCAGGCTCCAGACTGAGCTGTCAGCATGGAGCCCAATGCAGGGCTCCCACCCAGGAGCCACGAGATCATGACCTAAGCCTAATTTGGACACTTAACCAACTGAGCTACCCAGGTGCACCCTTGTGTGGTTCTTGATAGCACTCTCCAATAAACATTTCGCATAGAAATCTTCATTTTGGGGAGCCCAACCTATAGCTGTGTAATGCAAGCATACTTCACTCCCTCTACTACAGAGTCTTCTATAAAGCTTACATTTGTTCACTAATGCTTTTGTTTAAGACTTTTTTGGGTAGGAATTGAGGAAAATTTGAGCTCCAGATTTGGATTTATCTGACAGAGAGACGCCCAAAAGATAAAAAGATGTTTGGAGAACTTTGGTGATTTGCACAAAAGTTGACAAAGGGCTTCCCCATGCATGAGGTTGGGGAGGGATTGAGGGAAGATTATCAAGCTAAGGGTACGTCCAATTGATATCAGAGTACGAATTTGATAATAATGAATCTATAATATTAAATGATATCTATGCAAAGACTGTAATGTACCTGGAAAAAGAACACCACCAGTAAGAAACAAGGCTGAAGGTTAGATTTGAGTGTTTTCCACTTGAAGATAACAGTTGAGTCCATAAAGTTACTCTGATATTCCCTACTTTTACCTACTGCCTTGCTATTCTTTTTTTTTTTTTTAATGTTTATTTATTTACTTTAGAGAAAGAGAGAGAGAGAGAGAAGGATGCAGAGAGAGAGAGAGAGAGAGGCATGGGCAGAGGGAGAGGGAAAGAGAGAATCCCAGGCTGTCAATGCAGAGCTTGACATGGGGCTCGAACTCTAGAACGGTGACATCATGACCTGAACTCTGAATCAAGAATCAGATGCTTAACCGATAGAGCCACCCACTGCTTTGCTGTTTTTAATAGCTTTTTTTTACATTTAACCTACTATACATTTTAGGTATTCAACTTGTTTATTGTTTTCCTACCTCATCTATAAGGTAATTTCTATGAAGGCAAGATTTTCTCTTCTTATCAAAATGGAATCCCCAGAACTGAAAATAATTCCTGTAAAATTCCCTAGCTTATCATAGATTCTTAGTAATTATTTGAGCATAAATGAATATGAAAGAATAAATGAATGAATGAATTTCAGAAGAGCTTGGATAAGGGAGTTTTATGACAGAAGCCAGGTTTTTCCCTGAAGTGGAACGCAATTTATGTGCCCTTCCAAAAGAGAATAGTGCACTAGATCTGAAATTGAAGTAAGAAAGATCAAGTTTCATACTATCTTATATGTAAAATATGTTGATAATGTATTTCAAACGTTACCTCACTTACATATCACTAGTGATTTTGTTAAATTAGACTTCTACTTCTAGAGTGTGACCTGAGACTCAGCATTTGAAAAATGAGCAGATGATGAAGATGTGGCTGACCTGAGGCCACACTTAAGAGTGACAAGGTACTAAGGAATTATATGGAGTGTATATTGATCAATAGTGGTGATTATTGGGTTGGAATCAGCAGGCTGGGTTTGTAAACAAATGATGATACTAACTAGCTTAATATTTTGGGGATTATAGTGCATGATATTGTACTCATTTAACCATCACACCTTCAATTTAAATTATAGGTTTCAATATTGCCAAGTAAATATAATCAACAATATATTCAAAGGTATGCCACAGACCAAGACAAAAATGAAAGCAGTGTTCTCAGATTCTAGGTTGACGTGCAAAGTTAAAAAAAAAAATTAAAAAGGCAAAAGATTATTGTGTAGGGTAAAAGTGTATAGCTAGAAACGGATTTTGAAGTTACTTTTTGATTGAACAATAAGTTAAGAAAGTTAATAGGGTTGGGGGCCAAATCAGGTGAGGCACAGTAAAGGAATTAGAAGGGGGTGGTTCTAGAAATCAAGATGGAAAGGAAGGACAGTATACAGAGACTAATTTGAAAGAGGGAATACTAAATTTTAATTCACTGGTACAGAGTACAATTCAAGAATTTATTGCTGATATAAGGAGACAAAGTAGATTATACTGTGAAAAAATAAAGCATAACAAACTAAAACCCTTGACACTATTGTGATTAATAACCTTGGCTTTGGCGTTGTCAGTAGGACCAGTTAAATAGGAAAAAAAATTAGGTAAGACATGGCTGTGAACTGGATGTAAAATATTAAGTTAGAAAAAAAATCTCTTTTTCTTTCTGAATATGAAATTATTATAATTCTAATCAAATTATTTTGCTGTAATTGATTTAAGACTAGAAGCATGAATTTTCTCTTGTGAATTCCATTAAAGTCTACTGTGGCATTCCCTCTAATGTATCCAAAGGTTAAAAGGTGAAGGTTTACTCAAGTATCTATTTGAATGACATACTTTAATACAGATGCAAATTACTTATTTTTCAAGATATTCTCCGTGGTTCCTTCTTAATATTTGTTAAAATTTATCAAAAAGTTGTTTCACTTTTATTTTTTATTTATTTAAAAAAATTTTTTAATGCTTATTATTTTTAAGAGACAGAATGCAAGCAGGGGAGGGGCAGAAAGACAGTGAGACACAGAATCTGAAGCAGGCTTCAGGCTCTGAGCTGTCAGCACAGAGCCCCACGCAGTGCTCAAACTCAACAGACTACTAGATCAGGAGTCGAACTGAAGTTGGCTGCTCAACCGACTGAGACACCCAGGTGCCCCTCACTTTTATTTTTTAGCTGAAACTTTGACTTATTTCAGTGATATCACACACACCCGATTTAGGACTAACTTATTTTAATTAGTTGATTCATTATTATGATTTTGTTATTTATAAATTACTTCTTACTCCTCTTTCTTAACTTGTTAGCTGTATTATACAAATTGCTGAGCAAAATGGACCTACTTCCAGTGTAACTACCCAGATGCTTTTCTACCTTTGCTCTGTGGCTCTGAATTTTGAGATCTCGTCAACATTCGAGCTAGTTCTTCTGGTTTCATAATCCAGAATAGGACAAAAAATAAATAATCCAAGATGACTTTGTACTATTTTTCTTTCCTTTTTAAACTGATTGCATTTAATCGAATGATGTCAAACGAGAATTGAACCTCAAAAGGACTCAGGCAAACATAAATAAATAGCACAATTATGAGATTTTCTTTTTTAGATTAAGTTTAAAATTGTTCACTCTCTTTTAATATTATTAAATAATTTCATTTTTTTTTTTTTAGTGTTTATTTTTGAGAGAGAGAGAGAGGCAGAGAGAGAGGGAGACATAGAATCTAAAGCAGACTTACTCCAGGCTCTGAGCTGTCAGCACAGAACCCGATGCGGGGCTCAAACCCACAAACCGTGAGATCATGACCCAAGCTGAAGTCGGATGCTTAACCGACTGAGCCACCCAGATGCCCCTTATAAAATAATTTTATTTTAAACACTTTGAAATGTTAAGCATGAAAAGTGCAGATTCTGGTATTTAAAATCATATAGGCAATCAAAGCTTTGAAACAAAGTTTTATTTTGCAAAGGTGTAAAATAGATTGTGAAAAGCCATAATAGGAAGTAGAAAATTGAGCACCTAATGAAACAATTGAAAAATTTTTGTTTCAAATTCGTTTTCTCACAAATAATGCTTGAAATTAAAGGGATAGATAAGTAAAAGTAAAGTCAAATTGTTTTTTCATTATTAAAGGCTTAGAAATTAACAGGTAAATTATTTCTTTAGTGTACTTCACTGTATCAGGAGAAAAGCTTCATGTGAGAAATTTAACAGAAATATACAATGAAGTAATCATATCTTAATTTGAAAACATCGTTAAAATATTTTACCCAGGAAAACTTTCTGACACTGAAGAAATAGCAAATACTTTAGTTTTCTTTCTTGGGCAATTCTATTTTTTTTTTTTTTCTACTTTTAACTTCTGTCTCAGTGGAGCAGGTTAATATCTCAGAAACGAATTTACAGTTAAAATATGATTATTCATATTATTTCTTAGTTTCCTGAATTAAAAAAAAAATCAAAGGTATTATTGGAACCCTTGCATCAACTAAAATCTAAATAGGATTCAACTCCTCTCATGTCAATATTATAAATATTTGTTTTATGCCTAGGCAAACCACTTCTTGACTAAATTAAGTAGCTTCTTGGATCATAACCCATTGACTATATACTTCAATACATCTTTAATTACAGTGATTCTAAAAGATTTAAGGCATGTGGCAAAGATGAATGTCATTATCAGTGATTTTCTCTATTTTACCCTCCAATGTCAAAGCATAATTGTGAAAAATTTAAAACATGATTCTCATACAAATATAGAATGATCCCATTCAAAGACTTTCATCCACACATAAATGAGGGAATCATAAAGATGAAAACACTGTCCAAATTTGAATTAAAATAATGAAGATCATATAGTACAGAACTGAAATAAGTTTAATGAGATAGTTAATATCCTGAAGGGCAATAAACCCATAACCTTTTGGGTGGTATTTACCAGGAAAAATATCTTTGCCAGAGAAGGTCAACAAGTTAACATGTAACTTCAGAGAGTCTGAGATCTTAATTTTATAATAAATGGCAGGGTCAAACAAAAGTACATTTCTCTGGAAATTAAATATTTTTGGGGTAATCCTGTTAAATAATGCACCAATATGATATTGAGATGGTATGCTGATGTCTCTTATGGTAATTTCTTTCCAAGTTTTAGATACTTTTTCTTAACACTAACTCCTAAACCAAGTTTAGAATGTGATTAAAAATAAATTCTGATGTATATGTTTGTATGTGTATATTTAAGTGAGAGTATAAAAAAAGAGAAAATACTTAGTTCTCAATATTTTAATTTGAGGGAAACAGTGATTTGGGATAAATTCATTCATAGAAAAGTAAAGACTTGCTTAAAAATGACATAATCCTTTTAATGTACTAATGGATATGGCTTGCTAGTATTTTATTGAAAAATTTTGCATCTCTGCTTATCAGAGGTATTCACCTATGGTTTTCTTTTCTTGTGATGGCTTATCAGAGATACTCACTTATGGTTTTCTTTTCTTGTGATGTCTTTGGCTTTACCGGGGCGATGCTGGTCTCATAAAGTTAGTTAGGAATTGTTCTCTCTTTTTCTAAATTTTCAAAGAGTTTAAGAGGGATTGATATCACCTCTTTGAACACTTAGTAGTGTTCACCAGGGAAGCCATCTGGTCCTGGGCTTTTCTTTGTTAGGAAACTTTTGATTACTGATTTGATCTCCTTATTTGTTATTGGTCTGTTCATACTGTCTGTTTCTTCTTTATTCAGTTTTTGTAGGTTGTATGTTTCTAGGCATTAATCTATTTCTTCTAGGTTTTATGATTTGTTGGCGTATAGTTGTTCAGAATACTCCTTTATGACATATTTTTATTTCTGAGGCATCTGTTGTAATATTTTCTCTTTCATTTCTGATTTTGAGTCTTCTCTCTTTTTTCTGAGTCTAGTTAAGAGTTTTTCAAGTTTGTTTATTAAAAAAACAACTCTTTGTTTTGTTGATTTTTTTTCTATTGTTTTCTATTCTGTTGAGAATACAAAAGATAAGTGCTAGCGAGAATATGGAGAAAAGGAAACCCTTGTACCCTGTTAGTGGGAATTTACGATGGTGCAGCCATTATGAAAGGCAGTATGGAGGTTCTCCAAAATGTTAAAAGCAGAACTACCACATGATCCAGAAATCCCACCTCTGGCTATATATCCAAAGGAAATTAAATCAGGATGTGCACTCTTATATTTATTTCAGTATTTTTCACAATAGCTAAGATATAGAAACAACCTAAGTGTCCATTGATGGATGAATGAGTACAGAAAAAGTAATGTATACATATACAGTGTATATATAGTCATATGTATGTAGTCAGCCTTAAAAAAGAAGGAAATCATGTCATTTGTAACAACTTGCATGAACCTGGAATGTATTATGCTAAGTGAAATAAGCCAGACAGAAAGACAAATACTAATGATTCATTTATTGCCCACCTGTTCTTGCATACTGTCTACTTTATCCATTAGTATTCTTAATATGTTGATCAAATTTATTTTAAATATCAGGTCTGATAATTCCAACATCCCTATCATGTCTAATCCTGATGCTTGCATTGTGTCTTCAAATTGTGTTTTTTGCCATTTGGTATACCTTGAAATTTTTTCTGATTGCTTGACATTTGTACTATGAGGAACGGCTATAAATAGGCCTTAGTAATGTGACAATGAGGTCTGGTGGGGAGGTAGGCATTCTACTGCCCTGTGATTAGGTCTCAGTCTTCCAGTGAGCCAATGCCCTTGTACTATGAAGTTTATAAGGTTTCTCAGTTTATTTTTCCCCTAGGTGAGACAGAATGTCTGGGGTGGACCAGATTTGGGTTATTTCCTTTCCCCCATATTAGATAGGTTCTTGTAATACCAGAGCATGTTAGGCTTTGGGTAACTAGTTTCTCTGATGCCAGACCTTGTTAAGAAGAACAAGGTGCTCTGATATATTTTTCAACGGTTGCTTTTCCCTTCCCCATTGTTCTGGAAGCCACAAAGACATTCTCTTTCATATTAACTTTGGACATTCTCACATTTTTGGAAATAAATGCATAATTTTGTGGGGGTTCCCAATGACTTGGTTCCCCTGTCATGTTTAACTCTCACAGTTGTACACACTGAGACTGCAACAATTCTTTATTTATATTTAAGGTTTTTCTCTCCATGCACTGATTCCTGAGTCAGTTTCCACTCCTCAGTCTCTGCTCCACTGAACAAACACTCCCTGTATTATCTGATCTTTCCAACACATGGGGCAATGATTTACTCTGTGTCCTCTCCTCTCTTATAGATCCAAAAAGAGTTTTTAATTTTTAAGTCTGGTCAGGATTTACAAGTTAGGGTGAAGTGGTGACTTTCAAGCTCCTTACATGAGATCTGGAAACCCAAGTCCTTCCCATTCCTTCTTTTTAATGATTACTTTATGGACAGCCAATGGATATGTGATGGGAGTCATTTGTAAAGTTCTTCTCCAATAAAATAAATTATAAAGGAAAACCCTGCTTTTGTCATTTGACATACCTTTGTATGCCTATATGCTTTGAATAGCTAACCTTTGGTCATGAGCAGAAAAGCCTCAGGATAAATGGCCAGTTGCTCGGGTTGGCAGATTAGAAAAATGTAAGGACATAAGTTCCTAATGAAGTCATTGTTCTAACTTCTTGACTTTGTATTATGAAAATAATAATTCTCGTCAAATAATCATTATTCTATGTTAAGTCAGTGTCTGTTACTTATAAGTACAAATACTCAAATTGATCTCATGAATTAAAAACATGTAAGTATAATAGAAAGTACATTTATAAGCACGAGAATGTCATTTTTTACAATAAATATTTGATTAAATAATAAACGTAGGAAAATAAATGTGGCATAGGAATTTTGATTCCGCTTGATTATTTTTCCCCCAAAGAAAGAAAGCTATTTGGCCAGGTGTACTGAGTAAAAGAAATGCAGATGGAAGAATCCTTATTTGGAGTTACCATCAATTAATCCAGGTAAATCATGCAAACAAATCTCACTCATTATGTAATTAAATGTTGGCAGATTATCCCTCTTGC
Source organism: Leopardus geoffroyi (assembly GCF_018350155.1). Lineage (NCBI taxonomy): Eukaryota > Metazoa > Chordata > Mammalia > Carnivora > Felidae > Leopardus > Leopardus geoffroyi. The sequence goes on from NC_059327.1 coordinate 128,875,413, forward strand.
ATGAACCAGATAATTGTTCAATGTTTTACTTATTTTTGTTGCATTTACCCCTCTAAACAGTTGGGAAACATCAGACCTTGGCCCATGTTCCAGTTCTTTGTTTCTAAGTGGAGACTTGACCTTAACTTCTGTTTCTAAATACAGCATTGTTTTGCTTTTTTTTTTTTTTTTTTTTCTTTCTATGGCTACTGAGCATGATTTTACTTACTAGTGGAAAATATACCCTAGGAGAAGGGGGAGGGGCGAAATGAGACTGAGTAAGCTCTAGGGCACAGAATCTAAGTACTAGTGATGGTTTGTAATGAGTGTGGTTGCTGTGGTTTCTGAATGCTTATTCAGTGTTTTCTTATCAAAATAATTCCTTGATGCTTAGTTTCTAAAATATGATAAGGTTGCAGCATTTTGTTCTAGAGAAGGGAAATCTTTCTCCTCTCTTCATAGAATTGGTTATCCTCCTCCTCTTCCTCCTCCTCAAATATACTCTTTAAAATACCTCTAACTTTAGTAAAATTTGTACCAAGTGATTCATCTACAATCGTAGGTATCCATTATTTTGATTACCAAAGCAATTTCTTCTGAACTTTTAGTTACATTTTCCTTTATGGAGGCTAAGTTTAGTTTTTTCCATTATGTAAAGTATATTCCAATTTATATTTAGTAGAAGGTAGCTGCAAGAACATCGTTTTAATTGTTGTGTATTATAAAATAATATAATATCATTACAGGCTTACTATTTAAGTTCCACTGGGGAGTGATTGGGTGGTTTGCTATTTTAGAGATGTTTAATTTCTAATAGAGGAAAAGGCTTGAGGAGAGGTGAGGTGGTAATACATTTTATCTGCATGTATCTTCTTGTTAGCTGTGATGAAATATTAGAACAACAGGTCCAATGTAATTATTTAAATGTATGATCATAAATCATTCAAAATAGAGCAGCATCCAGCAGGCTAAGCATCAAGTGAAGAATTATTCTTATTTGGGAATGATTCATTTTAACAAGAAGGTAAATTAGAAGCTACTCCAGGGAACAGTAGGGTCACCTGTTCAGCTATGGAAGGATCCAATATTCTCTCAGGAGGAAGTCTGCAGACATATAGTTCTAAATATGAGAATTTCACGAGACCAATATAAAAATGTTTCATGGCTCCAGATTTCTTTTCCTAATTTGATATTTAGTAATTAGACCCTTTTAACCCTTATCGGATTTCTTCTTTAAAAAGTTAGCTTATAGTTATTCTTAATTAACAATGTTAATTGTGTTCATAAGATACAAAATTTGCGTGAATACCTAAATTCCAGAAAAATCACATTTTCTTCAACAAATACTATGTAACTCTTCATTCAATAAATCTCTAAGCAGAAATGCTCATGGGTACAAATTCGTAGTGTTGAGCTCTATTTTTTTTTTTTTTTTTTTTTTTGAGAGAGAGATAGAGAGAGAGAGAGAGAATGAGAGTGAGGGAGGGGCAGAGAAACATACACAGAATCCAAAGCAGGCTCCAGGCTCTGTGCTATCAGCACACGTGGGGCTTGAACTCGCAGAACGCAAGATCATGATCTGAGCCGAAGTTGGATGCTTAACCGACTGAGACATCCAAGTGACCTGAGTTCTATTTTTTTAATACTGCGGTGGAAAGTTAATAAAAATTTTCAAAAAAAAAAAATAGCAAAGTCAATGAATGAGTGGAAGCCGAAGTGGAGTTTCTAAATATGGATAAACAGTAATATTTATACTTACGGGGTAAAAATGTATTTTTTCATATAAAGGCTCTGAGGTATGAGATAATTAATAATCTATCTTAGGTCACAGAGTAAAATTGGACTACCAACTCCGAAACTTTCCATTCTACCACATGATTTACAATGTAGTTCCACAGGGAAGGGTCAAGTCATAGAAAGAAAGCTTTTTCCTTAAACATCAATGAATTTTCCGTTTCTGTTGTATGATTGTGGCTAAAATGGTAGGCCACACAATTAGTCCTTGTTAAGTGTGATTTACATTTGAAAAAATCAATTACTTGAATCTTCTAAAATTGATCATACTATAAGATACTTAGCTATGCAAAAAAATTACAATGTATATGATGCTATTCTATTGTTCAACTTGATGGGTTAAAGAAACATCTGTAAAACATCATCACCAAACACAAAATACAAGTAAAAGAGAGGCCAGGAGACCAAGGTCTTACCTTCTCATGGTATATATATATTTTTTGATCCTCAAATGTCATTTAAAAAATCTTTGGATGTGGTAATTTTTAATTTTTTTTTAAATTTTTTTTTCAACGTTTATTTATTTTTGGGACAGAGAGAGACAGAGCATGAACGGGGGAGGGGCAGAGAGAGAGGGAGACACAGAATCGGAAACAGGCTCCAGGCTCTGAGCCATCAGCCCAGAGCCTGACGCGGGGCTCGAACTCACGGACCGCGAGATCGTGACCTGGCTGAAGTCGGACGCTTAACCGACTGCGCCACCCAGGCGCCCCTGGATATGGTAATTTTTAATAAGAACTTCCTGTCGATTTCTTCCTCCAGAGTGGGACTTAATTGCTTCTTCTCTGAAGCGGTAGTGCACCCAATGTCCAGAAGAATGGCCACAGAGCAATTCATGGGAATCCATTGTCTGTAACAGAGACGTACCTGGAGTAGAGTGGTAAAATGGAGGAAAGTGTCCAGTGACTAATTCAAAGAAACTGTGCACTGTTATTTTATCTGCAGATATCTCATACTGTGTGTAGGTGCATGTATGTATGCAAGTGTGTGTGGTTCTTTACGACAATGGGGGAAATAGGAGAATCATACTTTAGAACTAGACACAGGTGACAGTGGGCAGAGAGAGGTGATAAAAGTCAACCTTAATGTTTTCCTGTGGCTTAAACTACTTCACCAATAATATTGGGTCAGTCAGAACAAATTTACCTAATTTCGAACTGATTTCTTAAAACGTACTAGCTGTGTGGACAGCTGAATTAACTCTTTATAATTTATTTATAATTAATTAAAGGGAATTAAAGGGAATAAATAGTATGGGGATAACACTACTTTCCATACAGTGCTCTTAATAGTTTTAGGTATAAATCATTCCTTGTAGTGTTAGGATGTATTCTGCAATTGGATTGTTATGCAGGCTTTGACAAACAGAAGACATATGAGATGGAAAATGACTAACAAAAAAGACACAGAGAGAGAAAATACCAGTTTGATTGAAGTATGGAGCTTATAAAGGAAGCATAAGTATAAAAATGAGCTTTGGGGCAGATTGTGGAGTGTTTCATTGAGATTAGGTTCTCTACAGGAGTCTAACTGGTTGCTAGACCTGTTGAGACATGGAGTGGCTGATTTAACTGGAAGCAATATGCCTGGTAGAAAGGAAGAGAAAAATTCTAAAGGGGGGGGGGCAGTCCAAATACAAGGCTGTTGCTGCGGTGGATATAGTGGAGTGCAAGTTTTAGCTTTTAATGTATTTTGGACAGAGATTCGTCTCCCAAGACGTCAGCTTCTTTTCTTATAAAACAAGACTAAATTCTAAAAGAGTTAGAGCAAGATCATCTAAAAAGATTAGATGCATCATCATTCCTTATGATTTCTAAAACACTGAGAATATAACTTCTATAAGATATGGACTTAAATTTGAATGGTGACCATCAAAAGAAAATGGAAGATAAGAATACAAAACAAAAAACAAAGCAAGCAAGCAAGTGAACAACAGCCAAAAATCCCTACATCGCAACAAAAAATATAGAAATTGGTTACTTATGGAGTATATGTTTTTGTCATTTCTCAGGATACTTCAGAAGAAAGGAATTAGCAAATTATTGTAATTAGTAAATATATTTCTGGTATTTTCACTTTTTTCTCTTTTTTCTTCTCTTTAATATCACACTCCTTCTCTAACATTTGTTCTGAACTTAAAACCAATTTTGGAAAAATCCAGAAGTTTGCCTTTGGGCTGTGACTAGTAATACAGGAAATTTTTTTTTCCCAGAAGATTATGTGAGAGTAAAAAAGGGTAAGAAAACAACAACTTACATCCTTACCTGGTACCCTTAGGGATTTTGAATAATATAAAATAATTCTGTAAAGGAAAAGCATAAGGAATGTTTATAAAGTTATAGGCTATTATCTTTGAGGAACAATGATTTGGTACTTTCTGTTTTGTTTTGTTTTTGTTTTTGATGAATTCTCCCTTATTACAAATTTGCATAACCTAAAGATGATTGCATGCTTCTGTATAATAGTTTTAAAGGTAAACTCACCCAAGGAATATACACACCCCTTTACATAACTGTAGCATTTTTAATACCTAGAATATTTTCCATGAAGGAATAGCAGATTATAAGTAAACAGAATTTCCTTTCTGGACTAAGGAATACAGAGACTGAATAAAGGAAGTATGTAATGCATAAGTGAATGACGGATGAATATCCAGCTTTAAAAATGCAGAACAGTTATATCTTCTATCTATGCTCAGAGAGGAAAATATAAAGGGAGGTGCCTGAGTGGAAGAATAGCATCTTCTCTGGTCATCATCAGTACTTGTGTCAATGAGCTATGATGTATGGAGTTTCTCTTTAAGACTCTATGCAATGATTACTCATTTATCTATTTTTTATTTTTATTTATTTTTTTATTTTTAGAGAGAGAGGGAACACAAGTGGTAGAGGGAAAGAGAGACAAAATCTTAAGCAGGTTTCCCAGTCAGCATGGAGCCTAACAGGGGGCTCGATCTCACGACCAAGGATCATGACCTGAGCCAAAGCCAAGAGTCAGACACTCAACCGACTGAGCGACCAAGGCGCCCCCATTTCTCCATTTTCAACTGATATAGATGAAAACTAGGGGCCCTTCGGTGGCTCAGTCGGTTAAGCTTCTGACTCAGGTCATGATCTTGCGGGTCCCTGAGTTCAAGCCCCTTGTGGGGCTCTGTGCTGACAGCTCAGAGCCTGGAGCCTTCTTCAGATTCTGTGTGTGTGTGTGTGTGTGTGTGTGCGCGCGTGTGTGTGTGTGTGCGCGCGCGCGCCCCTCCCCCACTCATGCACTGTCTCTCTGTTTCTCAGAAATGAATAAATGTTAAAAAAAAATTTAAAAATAAGATAAATGAAAACTTAAAAAAACTGTGGCTGATCACAGCTCTCCTCTGGTGAAGAGATCTATACCTCTGACTTTTTGCCTAATTTTGAGAAAGTATTGTTTTTCTTATTTTATTTTATTTTTCCTCTTTCTCTCTCCCTCTCCTGTGTTAGCTTGCTCCATTATTATTGACTTTAAATTTGTATTTTGTCTTATAATTGGGCATTTTTTAATATTGTAGAATCCAGTGTTAGTCCATTTTTTGCAGTAGTAGATATTTGAGTTCCTGCTATGCATCAATTACTGTCTAGATGTGAGAAACACAATGAAAAAAGAAAGAAGGGGTCTCTGCTCTCTCAATAGAACTAACATTCCAAAGGGTGATATAAAGGAAGAATTTTGTTAACAAAAGTACAAAATTAGATATGAAATAGAATCAGAACTAGCTAACAAAGTGCTATTACTTCAAAAATAATTTAAAGCAAAAAAATTTACTTCAGACCTTTGGTTAATGAGAGAAACAAAAAGGTTAACTGCTATATATCTTCCTAAATAAATGTGTATGTATGTATAAAATAAAAACAGAAAAGAAAGTATAAATAATGTAATTTAGAAAAATGTAAATAGAGACAAAAATGCACATAGAGGAGCTCTTTCTTCTTCTCCCTCCTTGCCCTTTACTTCCTAACTTCTCTCCTTCCTTTTCACTTGTACTACCTTGCCCTTCTCTCCTTCTTCCTTTATTTCTTACTACTTACTTCATTTCCAAAAGTATTTGACATAATTCCACAAATGTATAGGTCTCTATAGAGTTAAATTAAATGAATGAGGGTAATTTAACTCTTATTATATTTTAATCCTTAATATACTGGGTGGTCATTCTTAAATTCAACAGTGCAGCCATGTAAAATCCTATCTCTTAGTGAGAAGCAAATAGTTGTTATTAGTTAATTAATCTCCTATCCCTACAGGGTCCCTATAGCAAATATAGTGTCCTATTTCATAGGGCTAAATCTTATGTCATCCTTCAATTTAGACCAATGCTAATTTGTCAAAATGTCTTCCCCTCCGCCCCCATCTACCTTTAAATTTGAACATTTCAAAATGGAATTACGGACTTTCTGCTAAGAATGAGGACAAAAGACAGGTAAAATATATTTAAAAAAAGGTTTGAAGACCTTGAAGGGCTGAGGTCATTTCTTTATGTTACACTGCTTTTCTTCCAAGGACAATCTCCCCCTCAACTTTATTGAGGAATAATTGACAAATATAACTGTATATGTTTAAGGTGTACAGTGGGATGACTTGATATACTTTGTGGAATGATTACCGATTTCGAGATAATGAACACATCCTTCACTTTACATAATTAGCCTCTTTTTTGCATGTGTGGTTAGAATACTTAAGATGGACTCTAAGCAACTTTCAAATATATAATACAATATTATTAACCACAGTCCCTATGCTGTACATTATATCCTCAGAACCTATTCCTCTTTAAATTGAAAGTGTGTACTCTTTGACCTACCTCTGCTCATTTCAGTCTCTCCCCAGCCCTTGACAACCACCATTCTATTTCTATTCTCTGTTTCTATGAAAACAGCTTAAAAAAAAATTTTTTTTTTTTAAGATTCCACATTTAAGTGACACCATACAGCATTTGTCTTTCTCTGTTTGGCTTATTTCATTTACCATAATGTCCTCCAGTTCATCCATGTTGTTGAAAATGTAGAATTTCCTTCTTTTTTATGGCTGAATAGTATTCCATTGTATGTATATATGTATGTATTTGTATATGTATATATGTATATACAGATCGCATTTTCTTTTTTTTATTTTTTTTTATTTTTTTTTAACGTTTATTTATTTATTTATTTATTTATTTTTTAATTTTTTTTTTTTTTTCAACGTTTATTTATTTTTGGGACAGAGAGAGACACAGCATGAACGGGGGAGGGGCAGAGAGAGAGAGAGACACAGAATTGGAAGCAGGCTCCAGGCTCTGAGCCATCAGCCCAGAGCCCGACGTGGGGCTCGAACTCACCGACCGCGAGATCGTGACCTGGCTGAAGTCGGACGCTTAACCGACTGCGCCACCCAGGCGCCCCAACGTTTATTTATTTTTGAGACAGAGAGAGACAGAGCATGAACAGGGGAGGAGCATAGAGAGAGGGAGACACAGAATCTGAAACAGGCTCCAGGCTCTGAGCTGTCAGCACAGAGCCCGACGTGGGGCTTGAACTCACGGACTGTGAGATCATGACCGGAGCCGAAGTCGGACGCTTAACCGACCAAGCCACCCAGGCGCCCCTGGATCGCATTTTCTTTATCAGTTCATTTAGTGAATGACTTTTGAAAAAAAATTTTAATGTTTATTTATTTACTTTTGGGAGAGAGAGAGCACAGATGTGGAGGAACAGAGAGAGAGAGAGAGAGACATACAGAGAGACAGAGAGACAGAATCTGAAGCAGGCTCCAGGCTTTGAGCCGTCAGCACAGAGCCCAGTGCAGGACTGGAACTCACAAACCATGAGATCATGGCCTGAGCTGAAGTCAGATGCTTAATTGACTAAGCCTCCCAGGTGCCCCTGAATGACTTTTTAAAAAATAAAGTTTATTTATTTTGAGAGAAAGACACCATGCGCCAGGGAGGAGGGGAGAGGCAGAGAGAAAGGGAGACAGATCCCCAGATAGGTTCTGCACTGACAGTGCAGAGTCCCACATGAGGCTCAGTCTCACAAACTGTGAGATCATGACCTGAGCCGAAATTAAGAGTCAGACACGTAACCAATGGAACCACCCAGGGCCCCCTACTGAATGACTTTTAAGTTGTTTCTATATCTTGGCTACTGTAAATAATGGTGCAATGAAAATGAGCAAATATTTCACTGAGATACCAATTTCATTTCTTTGGATATATATCCAGCATTGGAATTGATGAATTATATGGTAGTTCTATTTTTAATTTTTTGAGGAACTACCCTACTGTTTTCCATAATGGCTGTACCAATTTACATTCTCATTAACAGTGTATAAGTGTTCCCTTTCTTTACATTCTCACCAATATTTGTTATTCTTTTGTCTTTTTGATATTGGCCATTCTAACAGGAATAAAGTGATATCTTATTGGTTTTCATTTGCATTTTCCCTGGTGATTAGCGATGTTAGCACACTTTCATATAACAATTGGTCCTTTGAATGTCTTCTTTGAAAACATGTCTATTCTGGTACTTTGCCTATTTTTAATTGTATTATTTACCTTTTTACTATTGACTTGCATGAGTTTTTTATATATTATAAGCTATATTACAAAGCCATAGTAATCAAAACAATATGATAATGACACAAAAATATGCAACTGGATCGGTGAATCAAAAAAGAGATCCAAGACATAAACCTACACATATACATAGTTAACTAACTTTTGACAAGAATGCCAAAATACGCAATGGGGAAAGGATAGACTTCAGTAAGTGGTTTTGGGAAAACTGGATATCCACAAGCAAAATAATGTATCTGGACTGTTATCTTACACAACTCAAAATTAATTCAAAAGATCTAAATCTATAAAATTCATAGGAGGAAACAGGAAAAAAAAAAAAGATCCCTGACATTGGCATTGACAAGATTTCTTGGATAAGATACCAAAAACACAGGCAACAAGAGTTAAATAGAATAAACAAGTGAGACTATATCAAACTAAAGAGCTTCTGCACAACAAAGGAAATAATAAATTCAAAAGGCAACCTATGAAATGGGAGAAAACATTTACAAGACATATATCTGATAAGGAGTTAGTATCCAAGGGCAGTTTTCAGTTCAAATGTCACAGATAACCAAGCAAAGAGTAGCTATTAAGAAGCAGATAAGCTGGAGTTTCACTGGACAGAGGAGACAAAAAAATGAAAAGTCCAGATCTACCAATACAAGCAATATCCTGGAGTGGAACACAAACTAGGCCCAACAAACATAATTTATGGTTTGCCTTTAATAGATTTGCCCTTTTATAGGTGGAGAAGCTGGGAGATGGAGAAAACAAACAGAAAGCTGTTTATAAAATTCTGCATAGCTAAGCAGAGTTATTGGTGTTCTCATTGTAGTCTGGAAAGAAGAGTGTGTTTAGAGCCTAGTAGAGGATGGTCCAGCTAAATAGCCCATTAATTTATTCAGGACACTGAGAGTTTACATTTTAAAAGTAACGGCTAATATGATAGGAGAAGATAGGATTCAGTAAGCACAGAGGGAAAGATTAGGGCCTGAGGTCCCTGGGTGGGGAAAAACACCTATTTTGGAACAATGCTGGGAGTGTCTGACCACAGCAAGCCCTTCAGGGGTAAGGTTCCTCTCTTTTATTTTTATTTTTTTAACGTTTATTATTGAGAGACAGAGAGAAACAGAGCATGAACACGGGAGGGACAGAGAGAGGGGGAGATACAGAATCTGAAGCAAGCTTCAGGCTCCGAGCTATCAGCACAGAGCCTGATGAGGAGCTCGAACTCACAAACCTGAGCCAAAGTCAGAGGCTTAACTGACTGAGCTACTCAGGTGCCCCAGGATCCTCTTAACAATATAACAGACCCCACCTACTCCCCCTCAGCTTTCCCTCAGGAATTTGACCATCCCTCATACAATGGAAATTAGCCAATCCTAAATGGACAACCCAGGTCCTAGAACTTCAAGCCATTAAGGGTAGAACCTGAGAAGTAACAAGGGGGAAGGGAAGGGAGGGCAACCAGAACCTTATAAAAGGACCCTTGCTTATAGTCCTCAGGCATTCACTTTTGAATGTCCCCTCTCTGCAAAGACAGCTTTCCTACTGTTCTTCCTTTCTAATATTATACTTTAATAAACTTTTGCCTGCTGCTCATTTTGTGTCCATCTCTTCATTCTTCCAAGCAGCGAGACAACAAATCCCGCATATTGTGGTAAAAAACTCTGCAACAATAATCAGAGATTTGGAGGTCCTCACAAAGACTAAAACTCATCCATAAACCAGTTCCGTTTCTAATTGGATTAAGATTCTGTATTCCTACTCCACTTTCTACCAGAACTGTGCCCCTCCCATCACACACAAAACTGTTCTGAACAAGATCATACCAAGAGACTCTATATATTTTTTCATACACAATTTCTGTCATTCAATTACAAGCAACCAGACAAGCCTTCCATTTGCCACCATGATTCTTTAAGTGGAACCAATTTTATCCTCCCACTGATAACAAACTGGAAAACAGGGTTAAGTACTGAATAATATTATAATGTTGCCCTATAGTAATAGTATAATAATTGCCCTATAGTAAGGGCAAAGGCAGCACAGGACTTAAATCCCTCCAAGAAGTGAAAGAGAGAAAAGAACAGTGAGAATGATCACAGATTTCTTATTAGAAAAACAGTGAAGAAAAATACAGGGAAAGATATTTGCAGTGGGTTCAAGGAAACAAAACAAAACTCTCCCCTGTTGTTCTATATCCACATTTACTAAAACCTTTTCCAGACAAACAAAATTTGATAGAATTTGTTGCCAGCAGACCTGCACTACAGGAAATATTAGAAGTTCCTCAGGATGAGGAAAAATGAGGCCAGATGGAACACTGAATTTACACAAGGAATGAGAAGGCTTGGCATGGTAAAGATGTACATAAATATGAAATACATTTCAATCTTAGTTTTTAATATCTTTATAATATATTTAAGTAAAAATAATTTAGGGGGGTTATAACATTGATGTAAGTGAAATGTATGGCAATAAGGCATAAAGATCAGGAGAGGGGAAATCAAACTAAGTGTTTTAAAGTCCTTATATTGTATGTGAAGCAGAATAATATTATTTGAAGATAGACTGAAAAACATAGAGATATGACAACAAGCAATGGAAAAACTTATATTTCACCAGAAAATTTAAATCTATATAAATAATCAAATCTGAATCTACATCTGAAAAATAAGAATGTGATAAATGGTTTTCAGTGTATATTAAACAGTTAAAGGAAGGATATGTGATCTGGATTGCAAATCACCAGAAACCATATAGATGTATTTCTGTGGAGCAGAAAGAAAAAAATATAAAAGACCCAGGTATGCATGTATGTATGAATGTAAACTGTTTTATGTTTGAAAAGTAAAAAGGCTAAAATATCAATGATCAAGTAGAAAATGAACAGTAATGTAAAACTAAGGAAAGTAGAAAGAAGGAAATAATAAAGATAAAATCAGAAATCAATTAATAGAAAACAAACTTACCGTTGCGGAAATCAGCAAAGCTGTAAACTTATTTAAAAAAATGCATTAAATTAACAAACCACCCAAGAATGATGTGCATGTATGTATGTGTATGTGTGTCTGTGTGTGAGCAAGAGAGACAGAAAGACAGAGACAGAGGAAGAAAGAGGCAGAGAGAGTGAAACAGAGACAGAGGCAGAGAGAGAAAAAATATTAACAGTATCAGGAATAAAAAAGAGCAAACCTCTACTGATTTTGTAGACAATAAATAAGTAATTCTAGGATACTATAAAGAACTCAATGGGGGTGCCTGGGTGGCTCCTCGATTGGGCCTCAGACTTCAGCTCAGGTCATGATCTCACAGTTTGTGCGTTTGAGCCCCCATCAGGCTCTGTGCTGACAGCTCAGAGCCTGGAGCCTGCTTCAAATTCTGTTTCTCCCCCTCTCTCTGCCCCTCCCCCACTCACATTGTGTCTCTCGCTCTCAAAAAATAAATAAAACAGTAAAAAAAAAATAAAAAAAAAAAGAACTCGATGCAAATAAATTGAAAATTTAGGTGAAATGGACAAATTTACAGAAAAACACAGCATATCAAGACTTGACAAGTAGAAAATAATGCAATTCTTTATCTATTAAATAAATTAAATCTTGAATTCAAATCTTCCCATAATGAAAACTTTATGTCAAATGATTTTAGCATAGAATTGTTTTGTATCTCTAAGAAATAATCTTAATCCTAAACAAACTTTCAGAGAATTAAAAAAACCATCACAATCTAAATTGTTAAATGAAGCCAGCATAACTTCATATTAAAGGAAGAGAAGCTACAGGCCAATTATTGCCCTCATAAATATTAGATATATGAATTCCTAAAAAAAAAAGTAGCAAATTTAATCTACAGACCTACACAAAAATTATCATTGATTTGGATTTATACAGGAAAACAAGGATACGTAACACTCAAAAACCAATTTTATTTTATCATATAAAAAGAATAAAGAGAACAATATTATCTTCATTTCAACAAATGCAGATAAAGTTTTTGATCAATTCAATTCTCTTCTTGATAAAATTTCTTACTAAGCTATGAACAGTAGGAACCTTCTTTAATTTGATAAAGGGCCTGTAAAACACAAAACAGAAATGACAACACCTTCATAGGTACTTTGGACATACTGAAATTGTATACAATGCCGTTAAAAGAGGCAATGATAACTGCTGTCCTTCCTCTTCCACACTGCATTGAATATCCTACTGTGAACAGTATGTCAGGAAGACAGTTCTCCAAAGAAGATATATGAATGGCCAGCAGGTACGTGAAAAAAGATGCTCAGCATTACTAGTCATTAAAGGAATGCAAATTAAAACCACAATGAGATATCACCTCATGCTTGTTATAATGGCCATCACCAAAAAGACAGTAGATAACAAATGTTGATGTGGATGTGGAGAAAAGAGAATGCTTGTGCACTGTTAATGGGAGCATAAATTGGTACAGCCACCAGGGAAAATAGTATGGAGGGTCCTCAAAAAAATAAAAAATAGAAATATATGATCTAGCAGTTCCATTTTCAGGAGTATATCCAAAGGAAATGAAAATGCTAACTCAAACTGATATCCTCACACCTATGTTCATAGCAGTATTTATAATAGCCAAGGCGTAGAAACGACCTGTGTCCATTGATGAATAAGTGGATAAAGAAGTTGTGATCTTGGGGCGCCTGGGTGGCGCAGTTAAGCATCCGACTTCAGCCAGGTCACGATCTCGCGGTCCGGGAGTTCGAGCCCTGCGTCAGGCTCTGGGCTGATGGCTCAGAGCCTGGAGCCTGTTTCCGATTCTGTGTCTCCCTCTCTCTCTGCCCCTCCCCCGTTCATGCTCTGTCTCTCTCTGTCCCAAAAATAAATAAACGTTGAAAAAAAAATTAAATAAAAAAAAAAGAAGTTGTGATCTATACATACCATAGGCATACAAAACAAGGAAAGTCAACCGTTTGTGACAAATATGGATGGATCTGGAAAGCATTATGCTAAGTGAAATAAGCCAGATGAGAAAGAAAAGCATTGTAGGATTTCATTTACATGTGGCATCTAAACAACAGCAACAATAAACAACCTAACTCAGACATGTGGTTACCAGAGAGTCCGGGTAGGGGAAGGTAAATTGGAAGAAGGTGGTCAAAAGTCACAAATTTCCAGTTGTAAGATAATTAAGTACCAGGGATGTAATGTACTATAGCTAATACATGATGACTATAGTTAATGCTGCTGTATGATGTGTAGGAAAGTTATTAAGAGAGAGTTAACCCTAAAAGTTGTCACAAGGAGATATTTTCTTCGCTTTTTTCTTCTTTCTTTTCTTTTTATTGTGTCTATATGAGAACATGGATTCTAGCTGAACCTATTGTGGTAATCATTTCACAGTATATGTAAATCAAACCTTCATACTATAGATCTTAAAGTTATACAGTGACGTATGTCAATTATTTCTCAGTAAGACTGAAAAAAAAAAAAGAAACTTCAATAGAAGATATACATTTAGAAACAAGGAAATGCCATTGCCATTATTTACAGAAAATATGTTTATTCATTTGGAAAATTCCAAAGAATGAATCTACAGATGAATACATTTAGAATTTTAGAATTAATAAGTTAATTTAAACAAGGTCATCTGATAACAGGTCAATATGTATATAATGATTAATTGTATATCACCAACAATTAGAAAATTAATTTTAAAAATATGTCATTTTCATTAGCATCATAAATCATTAATATCCCCGGATTAAGTCTAACAATAGATTTTTAAGTCCTTTAGGCAGAACACATTACTGAGATTAATTAACCAAATAAATCGGGAGAGGGGTTTATCTATGTTTATTGTAGAAGATTCAGTATGGTTAATGTTTTAATTCTTTCCATATAATTTATAGATTAAATTTACTCCCAATGAGACCTTTTGTTTTTGAAACTTGAATAGATGATTTTAAAATGTACATGGAAATGCAAATGGCCCCAAAAATCGAGTTGAGGGTATTTTTACCGCCAAATAAGGGAGGGTAATCCTGATAGTGTGCTAGTTGCTAGTCGTACAAGAATAACAGACAGGTTCTTGGAACAAAATAGAGTTTAAATAATGACAAAGGAAACATGGAAGTGCTGTAAGGAAAGGAGGTTCCTTTTAACATGTTGTGCTGGGTCAACTGGATATTCAAATGGTGTAAAATGTATCTTGGCTCTTGCTTCGTATCATATACAAAAATAAGCTGTAAGTGGATTGTTGACTGAAATGCAAAATGTAAAATAATGTATCTTCTAGAAATTGCTCTGTAACAGAAGTAAAAATTGATACTATCATACATTTAATGCCATCTATCAGTATTATCATTTCAACACATAATCAAAGTAAAAAACTAATGACCTACATTACATTCTTGTTTTCAAGCAAAATTCTTTAAAATCTGGAGTATATTTTACATTTATAGCACATCTTCATTTTGACTAGCCATATTTCAAGTTCTTAATAACCACACATGGCTAGTAGCTCCTGTACAGGGCAGGGTAGTCCTAGAAGACAACAGAGTACAATATCTTCATGACCTTTGGGTAGGCAAAGATCTTTTCAATAATCACAAACAGTATTAACTATAAATAAAAATAGTACCTCAAATTTAAGAACATCTATTCATCATGAATAATTAAAGGTAAAAAGCAAGCCCTAAAGAGGAAGATAGTATATGTTATATTTAAAAAAAAATGTAGTATATGTTATATTTTAACTATACAGACACATATTTCAGGGTTCCTCAACTTTGGCACTAATGACACTTTGGAACAGTTATTGGAACACCAACACCAGCACAGTTGGTGGGCTGTAAAGAATCCTGTTTGTTGTAGGGTGTTTAGCAGCATCCCTGGCCTCTTCCCATTAGATGATCTTAGCATCCCTCCAGTTGTGACAAACAAAAATGTCTCTAGAGATTGCCAAGTGCCCCTGGTGTGACAAAACAACTCATAACTGAGAACTACTGATAACATAAAGTGCATATAAATCGATTAAAAAATGACACATAGAATTCAATAGAAAACACAGGGAAAATATTTGAATAAGCACTTCTAAAATATTTTTAAATATCCAAAATGATATAAAAAATTTAAAAATACTCTTAGCCTCATCATTCATTCAGGAAATGCAAATTAAAACTACAATGTGATATGACTATACTGCCACCAGAATGGCTTATTTATATACAATAACTTACACATGATAACAAAGGGAGCAAATGGAAGTCTGTGGGACAGCTGTAAGCCTTATAAACTGCTGATGAGAGCTTGTATTTATACAATCACTTTGGAAAACGCAATATCTGCTGAAGCTGAACGTATCCTACTCCGTTGCCCAACAATTCTATACTTGCACGTTTTTCTTCAGATATTTGTGCATGTGTGCATTAAAACATGACCACAAAGATGTTTGCAGTACCGTTTTTTGTTTTTTTTTTTAAGTTTATTCATTTTTGAGAGAGAGAGAGACAGGGCATGCACAGGGGAGGGGCAGAGAGAGAGAGAGGTAGACAGAATCCGAAGCAGGCTCCAGGCTCTGAGCTGTTAGCACAGAGTCCGATGCGGGGCTTGAACTCACGAATTGAGAGATCATGACCTGAGCCAAAGTCAGACGCTCAACCGAGTGAGCCACCCAGGCACCCCTGCAGTAGCATTTTTAATAGTAGCCAACACCTAAAAGCAATTCAAACGTTAAAAGTAATTGTTGAGTGGAATACCATATAGCGATGGAAATAAATGAACTACTGCTACTTGCAATAATATGGATCAATTTCACACTCCTAGTGTTGAACAAACAAACCAGACATAATACAATATGAATTGTATGATTCCATTGATCAAAGTTCAGATGCAGGTAAATCCAATCTATGGTGATAGAAAGACAATTCCTTGGGGAGAAGAAAGGAAATAACATTTGGGATGGATAGGATATTTGGGGCACTTATCAGGGCTGGTAACTCATCTTGGAGAAGGTTACGCTGGTGAGTTCACTTTGTGAAAATTTCTAAATCTGTACACTTACAGTTTGTCCATTATTTTTGTCAAGAGAGTTTAAATTGAGCCATCTAAATATCATCATGTGAGAAGGAATCAGTTTCAATAAATTATAAACTAGTATGTCCCATCCTGATCACTCTAAATATTTATAAAAATATTTTAAGAGATACAGAGATAAATATCTCGAAAATGAACAAATATCTTTTTTTTGAATGAGTAGACAGGCAGGAGCCTATAAAAATACTGCAGAAATAATATTTCAGAAATGATAAATGTATGCTTGGCATTTCTGTACCTACCACCCTTGGAGCTCTGTGAGTGGGTGTGGTACCAGGCCTGAACTACCTACTAACCTTCTTCTATATTGGGCTGCAGGGGCCTTTTTCCTCAGAATATCGTCTACATCTCTGTGTACCCAAGGGGCATATGAAAAAGAAATGTGTTCCTAATCATGAGCATACAAATCTGTAGCATTTTTTAAACTAAAATGGAGAAAACGGTGATTAATCTCAGTATTTTTAATAAACTCATAGGAACTATTTGAACAGTGTTATCCCCAAGAAGATATTTTTATTTTTATTAATAAATGGCATAAATAAACATATTTTTATTAATAAATGGCAAATATAAGAAATTTTTATAAAATCTTTTAATCTTTTAAGATTACTTTTGTCTTCAGAAACCCAAAGTTTGTAGGAAAGAGCTTAAAGCAAGCTCAGTCAGAAAATTAAACATTTTGTGAAATATAACAAAAGTGTTGTTATTCATTATTTTAATTGTGTATATGCATGACCGGTAGTATACTTAGCACATTCACAATAAATACATGTTGAATGACTGAGTGAATGAGTAAATTATACATGACTACCAGAATCTAAATCTGACCTTGGGAAGGCTCCAGGGCAATAGTTCATTATACTTGCAGGAAGCATTCCAATTTTCTAAAAGGTAGTTTCTCCTGGTTATAAATGTTTAGGTGATATCAGTCACTTACTTTCATTTTTCATTTATTAGATAACTGACCAAAAACAAAAACAAGGCATAATGAATGAAGCTCTTTGTCTGTTTCCATACTAGGATGGAAAAAGGAAGCTAGGGCAAGTATTTAAACACAACTGAATTATGTTTTCAATTTTGTAATCACCGGAATACTCCTTCATAGAAGAGCTGGTAACTTTGAAATGGAAATGATTCCTGGAATACACTTCTAAAAAACCAAAGTTGAAAGAAAAGTCCTCTTTAGCTTAACTGATTAGCGGCTCCTCCCTTGAGTAATGTATTTGGCGGTTTATTTAAACTTCCATGTCACCATTTTAAGATGACATAACTTATAATATACAACCACTGTATCACATATTAGCCCTTGTTTTAGCAATTGGCACCCAAAAGAACAAACCACAAGTGAGTGTAAGAGGCTATGCTGTTGTTGTTGTTGTTACTGTTTTTGAAAAAAAAAAAAAAAAAATGGTTTTCGTAAAAATATGTCATGTTGGTGTAGCTGTTTGCGTTTTAAGCACTTGTATGTTTGTTTTATTCTCTTAACGACTATGTTTAGTGACCAGGATTATTATTTCTAATTTTTAGGTAAGGATATAAAGTGCCCGATAAACTTGGTGACATCCTCATACAAACTGTCTCTTACAGTTTCTGAGAACCAGCACTAGGAATTGGTGTTGCATTCCTAGTCCAAGATTTTTATTTTTCCCCAAAGCATCATCAGTTCTGCCTTCTTTTTAAATGACATGGTAGCAAGTTAATATTTTTTATATTTCATTTTAAAATAATCCCAGTTTAGGAGCTCCTGGGTAGCTCAGTCAGTTGTGTCCAATTTTGCCTCAGGTCGTGATCTCGTGGTGTGTGGGTTCAAGCCCCACATCTAGCTCTGTGCTGACAGCTCAGAACCTGAAGGCTACTTTGGATTCTGTCTCCCTTTCTCCTGCCCCTACCTCACTAGTGCTGTCTCCCTCTCTCTCTCTCAAAAAGACAAATGAATAAGATAAAATAAAATGATACCAGTTTATATAAACACACAGGATTTCAGGGGCGCCTGGGTGGCTCAGTCAGTTAAGCGTCCGACTTCAGCTCAGGTCACGATCTTGCGGTCTGTGAGTTCCAGCCCCTCGTCGGGCTCTGGGCTGATGGCTCAGAGCCTAGAGCCTGCTTCTGATTCTGTGTCTCCCTCTCTCTCTGCCCCTCCCCCGTTCATGCTCTGTCTCTCTCTGTCTCAAAAATAAATAAACTTAAAAAAAAAAATACACAGGACTTCAAATGAATGACCATATACATGTGATCCAAATAATTGAGTATGGAAGGTATTATCTAGTAGATTTGGGTAGATAACACTGATAAATTACATTTTGAAATCAGCAGAATTTTAAATTAATTAGAGTTATTAGATTGATAGGACCTTAATATTTATTCATTGAATAATCAACCTAGCTGAGATCCAGAGTGACTCTCCTAGTGGGCTAGTGATAAATGGGGGATTCTGAACTTCTTGCAGTGGTCAGAGGCAAACAGACAGGTATGGGAAAGGACACATTTTGGTGGGTCAAGAATCCCTCTAAGCACATCTTTATACATGGAGTCACGAGGACCGCTTCTGCCTGCTCCTTGATGGTTATCCTGTGTTGATAGGGACGTCATTTATTGACCTAAATTTTCTGAGTACTTCCTATGAGCTAGGCACTCTGCTCAGTAGTAGGGACATAAAGGATAAAGCACAGTATGACCCTTAATTAGCTCATAATCTCCAGGTGGAAACAAACATGTAAAGTCCAATATTTACAGTTCAATATAACAAGTGCTCTAATAGAGGTTTATAAAAATGCCATGGGAACCCAGGGGATTAAATTTGCAGCTAAGAAGTGGAGATGTGCAAATCTTAACAAGTAGGCAGCATTAGAGCAAAGCCTGTAGGATGAATATATCTGTAGGCATAGAGAGACAAAAGAGGCTATTCTAGACAGGGGAAATTGCTTATATATTGGTACAGCTGGGAGTATTATTGGAAAGAGTGGGAAGCTGTGTATAGCTGGTGCTTAACTTATGCTCTGGAGACAATAGTAGTAGAATATGAACACGGATGGATAGGTTGTTGTAAAGATCCCCATATCTAATGGTAAAGAATGAATACTTTGTAGGTGAAGGAAAACATTAGATTGGGGGAGGGTTGCTAGATAAGAATTATGTTTTAGGGAAACAACTAGGGGCAAGATTCATGATGCGCTGCAAAGTGAGATAGAATCTTACTGTTGGGCATGTCAAATTCTATCATCTGATGATACAGTATCTTTAATGCTTTTACAATTTCATATCAGAATTAAAATACTGACCGTTTATCTCAAGATCACTAAGGGCTTCATAAAGCTTAATGAGAGTGGTGAGCGCTGACACAACATGATAGAGCTAAGGGGAACAGGGTGCAGTGAATAAAAGCATTAGCTCTAGAGTATATATATATACCTAGCTCAACGTCTTTCTATTCATCTGACTAGTGCAAGTGAGGTAAACTCCCTATACATGGATTCTTTTTTTTTTTATTAAAAACATTTTTTGTTTACATTTATTCATTTTTGAAAGACAGAGAGAGAGCACAAGCGGGGGAGGGGCAGAGAGAGAGGGAGACAGAATCCGAGGCAGGCTCCAGGCTCTGAGCTGTCAGCAGAGGGCTCGAAGCGGGGCGTGGGGCTCAAACTCACAAACCTCGAGATCATGACCTGAGCCTCAGTCGGATGCTTAACTGAGCTACCCAGGCGCCCCGCTATACATGGATTCGTATCTGTAAAATGTGGAAAACGGTAATATCTTCTCCATTTAGCTGTGTTGGAGATTAAATGCATTATTATATGTGAAGCACATTAACCATAATTATTCCACGGTGATTTTCAAGTGTGGCGGGGCGGGGGGGCTGATTTTTCCTTCCATGGGACACTTGAAAATGTCAGGAGACATTTTATTTGAGGTTATCATAGCTGGAAAAAATGCTACTATCATTTAGTTGGTAGAGGCCAGGGATGCTTCTAAACAATCCACAATATACAGGACAGCCAGCCACGACAAAGAGTTATTTGTCTTAAAATATCATTAGTGGCAAGATTGAGAAACCCTGCACTAGAAAATGCTAATTTTTCTGCCTGGGTTACTCAAGAGAAATTTTGGTCAGTTGGCTAGGAAATAAAAGCTTGATTCACAGAATTGTGAGATCCAGTTATGATACTGGGTAAAAAGATGGAAAAGTTCCCAATACATTCTATCAGTCATAGCAATTTGTTAGAAGCACAGAGTTAAAAAAAAAAAAAATCAGAATGTAGAAAGATTGCAGAATCTCCAGGAGAGCCAGAGACCTGTGCTTGATTGCCTTACAGCTAGGAACGAAGCAGCAAGTTATGATGCAGCCAAAAAAAAAAAAAAAAAAAAAAAAAAAAATCCCACAACACACAGAACTGTTACTTCTAACTGCTGTTTTAGCTTATTTGATACTAGGTACCAGGAACTTCCCTGCAGACATCTCCAATGAACCAATTGCCTTTGCTCTGTGCTCTGCAGATCTGACTTCTCCCAGATGATCACCACTTAACAGGCTTATTTCTTTTCTTGGCTTTATGTGGGCGCATCCGACCAACAGAGCAGAGGTAACACAAGAACTTTAGCTGCAAGGGAATCTTGGAAATTTGATTTTAAGCTAATCCAATTCACCTTTAATCTATTTACTGTTTTAGAGAGGGAAGCAATCTCAAGTCACTTTAGTACTAATCTGGTATTCTAAATGAAGGGTATTCTTTAACTTATGTTATGACCTAAAATTTCAATCCTTAGGCATATGAGTTCCTAATGGGGCTGCCTGTACCCTTCCATTAACCTGAATTATGAGACCAGGCAGTTTTAGGACCTACCTTCAATACACACCCTTTGCCTTAAAAAACAGTATTTCAATAATCAAACTAAACATCTGAATTTCCTATTCATCCAGAGGCAGCAAGAACTCATTTTTGGGTAAAACATTGGTTATGGGTTGAATTGTGTCCCTCAAGGAATATATATTAGAATATTAAATCCAAGTAAAATGCAGTTATTGGGGAGGACCCTGATCCAATATGATTGGTATCCTTATAAAAAGGTAAATTTGGAAACAGAGACAGTCCTGCATCCATAGGAAATGACGTGAGGACACAAATGGAGAAGGTGGCATCAACAGGCCAACGAGTGCCAAAGATTGTTGACAGACACCAGAAACTAAGAGGCAAGGAAGAGTTAGGTGATAGTCACATAACAGATAACCAAACTGTTAGATGAAGCACAGCCCTGCTTATACCTTGATTTCAGATTTCTAGCTTTCAGAACTGTAAGACAGTAAATTTCTGTTGTTTTAAGTCAGTCAATTTTTGGTACCTTGTTATGGTAGCCCTAGGAAACTAATACAGCATCCTTCCCTCAGGTTCCAAGGCCACTGAACCAACAGAGCCTATAATCATGAAAATGTAAGGCATTTCTCTCAGACCTATAAATAAAAGTCATATCCTCCAGTAGAATGGTAGGGTAGGTCATCAATTACATTGTTTAGGAAGTGAAAAGGAAGTAAATAGAGGCTCCTCTTGAGGAATCTGTAAGGTACTGGGGGGCTGGAACCTGGTCTTATTTACTAGTGAATCTTCCGCAGTTATAACATTGCATATAGACGAGATGCTCAATACTTTTGCTGAATTAAAAATTGGAAATAAGAAGATGGTAACTTGCAGGTTTTACTTTAATCTTTACTTTAATCTTAATAGCAATATTTGAAGTTGGACATATTTATTCATTAAGGAAAGGAACTGTTTAGGGGAAGAAACCATAGATACAAATAGATAATTAACAAACCAAGGTACTGGCGTGGACAAAAAGCACTAGAAACAAAAGCCAGGTAGAAGAGTTGGCTTTACAAATATGTCGGGATATTTCTTCTTTTGACACGTGAAAGAACAAAACACGAGCAGGTGAGATGCAGATACAATTCTAGAGGTGAAATTTGGAAGTTGGGAGAGTTCGTACAGGTTGGCTTCTAATTTCCTGCTAAAGTAGGAACTGGCAGCCTGCTGAGAATAAGTGGACAGGGTGGGGGCATAGAGCTTGAGAAATATGGGCAAGATTTGGAATAGTCACTAAGGTAAATGAGAAAAGTTGTTGATTGGTATTAAGTAAAAAGATTGCCTGACACAACTGAGGGGCCAGCTGAGGTTGAAAATTAAATTTGTAATGGAGACAATCAGCTCAGTTATGTGATTTTCCCTAATGTCATTTGGCAACCTGGGAGCCAAAGCAGAGAAAATGTATGTTAGGGTTGGAGACTGATGAGACAGGTGAGACAGATGGTCAAGGGGGTGATGGATGAGAAGGTGCTACCAAGAGTATATTTGAAATGATGGATCATGGGGTCCAGTGTGGCTATGGAGGGAGGAAGTACCAGGAGGCACTGATGTAGTTATAGAACAAAAAGGAGTAACCAGACGTAGGTTTAGGTGATGTGAAAAAGTAGGTTCATTGGGAGTAAGAGATGGAGAGCGGGGAAAGAGTCAGAGGTTATGGTCAGATGGAGAATTTCAGTGTTCCAATTTCTTAGGGTTAGCATTCATCATTATCAACAAACCTTTACTAAATGCGAAATAGGCACACAAACTCACATTTCTAGGTCATAGATTCTATTCCTATCGCTCATCTTCTTGAAGGAAAATAGAATTAGTGACTATTATTTGGGTTAGGAAGCAGAATAGTTCAGTAAATAAACTTTAAAAATAAGTGGAAAAGTAATTGCAAATACTCTAAAAGCTGAGAACTTTGTACATATAGCGTCAAAAATTTTCATTTGCCCTAATTTCACCCTTCCAAAATACCAGTTTTTCTTTGGACCTGCTAATTCATAATGCATTTGATTTCTATAGAATGTCCGTGTATTGTCTCCCCCCCTTAAGACAATGCGACAACCTATTTTCTGCCCCTTGAATCTTTCTCAACTTCTTACAAATAGTATTTTTGGACTGATTTCAGTTCCTAATGTAGACTTCTTAATCCTACAGTCTGGAATATGCTGTATCTTACCCAGTGTTCTCAACTAAATTGTATCTTTCTGTAAATGAGCATATTTCTAAAATGTAAAAGTAACTGGTATAGTTGAACAAGCTGAAAAAAAATGTTAGGAAATACTCTTAAGTAAAAACTAATCAAAAACTGGATACTTGTCTTAATAAGTAGCATTGTGCTTGAAAAATAATTAGGGTTATCAAAAATATTAATTGTAACTCAAAGCTATGGTGTTTATTGTCACAAAGGTAAAAGGTTGGTAGAATCAGATTCTAATAGAAACTTATACCTCAAAGTATTGACATGGACCTATAGAGACCAGCTGCATTTGCAGAGTTAACTCATTTACCCAGTCAGTGGTGACTCATGCCAGAAATAGTTAAATTCAATCTACATATTTCAGCTAGAGATGTAACACTGGAAAAAGAAAGGTAATTGTAGCCCAGTTGAATCAATCTGAAACTGCTTCTTTAATCTTCTGTATGTTTCTGCTCTGCAAAGTTTATGAGGTATTTGGAATAATCTGAGAAGGCCCAAATGGAACAGAAAGGATCCAAAAAAAGGAGGAAAAGATATATGAAACAGAACTGAAAAAACTTAAGTTGTATAATCTCCAAAAGAGAAAACTGAAGTGAGCCATGTTCACAATCTATAAATAATACCTCCTGGGTAACAGTATAATGAAAGAAGGGAATTATTCATAGTCTCAGAAGACATGAGGACAAAGAGCAATGACTGGAAGCTAAAGAAAGCAAAATATAGGTTAAGTATTAGGAACACGATATGAAAGGTGGCCTATTCCTGTTAGGCCAATGTGAATACAACACTTTTTGTTCTACAACAGAAAGATTAAACAGTCTCCCAGGAAAAAAAAATTGCTTTTAATTGGTAAATTTCTTCACCTCAGTGTTAGAACTTCATTAACCACTTTAACCTGAAAATTAACTAGTAGAACAATTCTCACTAGCAACTGAACAAATAAACAAATATCCAAATAATGGAAAAAATGCAAAAGTAATTGTGAGAGACATATACAAAATTTTGACTCATATAAAAAATGTCATGCATATTGCAGATTTACTACCACATGAAAGCTAAAAGCACGCCATTCAGAAAATACTCAAAGAAAATCACTGAACTCTGCTATATGCCATATGACCTCATTAAGGTATAAAAAAATTAATTTCTTTACTAGAGGAATTTTTTTTGGAAAAAAATCTGGGGGAGATCTAACAAATGGAGAGCATAGCACTAAAGTTAACAGAGTAGATTTGGAATGAGAGAAATCTGGACTTGAATCCCTATTCCAGCACTTACTGTGTGTTCTTGGACTTAAGCACTCTCTATCCCAACACCGCTATTGTCAAATGGTGACACATAAACCAGACGGTTCTTGTGACTGACTATTCAATTGCATAGGATAATGTGTGTAAAGGGTTCCACCTGGTAGCTGACAGTGCTCAATGAATTGTCATCTTTGGATTGAATGTGCTGGAAATGGCTACAGGGATCATCAATGGACAGTTATAAGCAGTGAACACACATGATAATATGATCAACTAGCAGGACAAACTCCCCTTTCTGCCTCAACTCCTTCCATTCCCTCTTCCCTTAGCCATTCATTTGCATTACGTAGGCAAGTCTAATTGTTAAGTGGGAACCATCTGTTTGACAAAACATCTTTATCAATGTCTAATTCCATCACGATCTCTATCAAAATCTTTCTAATAAATAAAGCAAAGTAAAAAGTAAGATTTCACATAAGAGGATGTACTCATATCAATCACATTGCATTTTGATTACATATTGCTTGATATTCTCTATTAAGATCGATATTAAAGTTACTATTCAGTGAATTAGTTACAGCTAGGAAGTAAATAAAACTTTGAATATATAGAATATTTTATTCAGATAAAGCAGAAGTAACTACAGACTTGTTTTTCCACCAAAATAAGAAGATATTATAGTAAGGCTCACTTAAAGGAACTTTTGGTTAAAATGGGTGCCTAAGACTAGGAGTAAGTCTTCTTGTTATTTATAATGATGTATTAATTTGGCCTTTGCTGGAATTATGTTTCTATGGTCATTATATGATCTTTCTTACTGATCAGGAACAAGCCCCATAGTAGCATGGACAAGAAACAAATTGCTTCAATATTGTCTTAGAATTTATGACTCCTACCAAAAAAACCCTAGAATTTCTCACCTAAAACAAATTTGTTTAGTAGACCAACATCAAAACACATCAAAGAACATCTGTTTGAGTTTATTCTTTTATTAAATACTCATTTACGATTTTGACATTGCTTTGAGTTTAATCCTAAAAAGAATTTGTAAAAGTATATGTACAAAATTAGAAAATAGCCAAAAATGAGTTAAATAAGGAAAGTAATAAAAAAGCTGGTAATTGTATCTCTATGACTATGTCACTGGAAAAATCTGCTTAAATAAGATGCAAAAAGCACAAATCAAAAGAATAAAAATAAGTTGATTTGCTTACAACACAGCTAGTAATTTCTATTTAACAAAAGGGGCAATAGATACAGTTACCAGATACTAGGATTTCTGACAAATCAATAAAATACGATGAGCAACTCACCATATAAATGAATTTCTTATATAACAGGTAATTCACAAACTGGAAATCCAAGTAGCTAAAAAGTATTTAGAGACGTTTTTATTTAAAGCAATAAAGAAATAGCACTTATTGACTAACAATGGAATAATGAGTAAAAGCAAGTGTTCAAGATGTGGAAACTCTGGTAGATGAGACCCTACACTAACATAGGCATTGGAGAGATATCTGGCAGCTCTGTTTACATTAAGGGTATGAAGTCCCTATGACTACAAAATTTCATTTCTTAGAAAATTTCCCAGAGATTTCCTCAGGTAACATCATGGGAGGACCCTCATGAGGTCTTTATCACAGATTTCCTTGTGGTGGCAGGCAATTGTATATAATGTAGTTTATCTCAGGGGGAACACCAGGCAAGGAAGAGAAGTAAATGACTGGGTGGACGAACAGCAAAATGAATAAATCATAAAAACATAGGAATGAGTAGAAAAAAAGAGGAAAAAAATAGACGAAAGTTTATAGCACAATAAAATTTATTCCAGTTGAAATACATGCATATAAAACAATTCTACATACGTTGCATCTCTACTCCTGTACAGTAGTACAGACGATTTAAAGGATTTATGATAAAGACATTAGTTATCTTTGTGGGGAATGGGAGGAGGAGAAGGACTGGAAAAAAAGAAAGAAGGAATGAAATAAATAAATAAGAGAGTGCTTTGCATTGCCAAAAGACAGTTGTATTTTAGGAAAGGGGGGAAATTATCATTTTTTAAAGTATATTTTTGGGGCGCCTGGGTGGCGCAGTCGGTTAAGCGTCCGACTTCAGCCAGGTCACGATCTCGCGGTCCCTGAGTTCGAGCCCCGCGTCGGGCTCTGGGCTGATGGCTCAGAGCCTGGAGCCTGTTTCCGATTCTGTGTCTCCCTCTCTCTCTCTGCCCCTCCCCCGTTCATGCTCTGTTTCTCTCTCTGTCCCAAAAATAAATAAAACGTTGAAAAAAAAAAATTAAAAAAAAAAAATGTTTTTTTTTAAAGTATATTTTTATTTATTTTGAGGGAGATAGAGAGCAAACAGGGGAGGGACAGAGAGAGGGAGGAAGAATCCCAAGGAGGCTCGGCACCATCAGTGCAGAGCCCAGTGCAGGGCTCGAACTCATGAACAGTGAGATCATGACCTGAGCCAAAATCAAGAATCGGATGCTCAACCAACTGGGCCACCCAGGCGTCCCCAAATTATTAACAATTATTAACTCAACTTTCAGTACTAGAGGTTTAAAAAAAAATCAAGAAAATATGGTAAGTTGTATGTAATATTTATTAAAATTTGTATTTCGCCTTGACAATTATTCTATGTAGAGTTTCATTGTAACAGCCTTTAGATAGCACACTATGCCAAAATTGGCAAGATAAAACAGCAGAAACTTAGAAAATGAAAAATGCTGAAGCTAGTTTGAGACTTTAAAAAAAGTATAATAGACACTTTTGGATATCTGCCCAATTCTCAATGACACCGTTTCTCTGTCAACTGCCACTTCCCTCTGCCCCTCCCCCACTACCCCATTTGTCTCATTAACTGGAGTGACATTCTGGCAGCCAAACCATACCCATGGGGGTCAATAGGAATCTATCTCCCATGAATTGGGAATTGGGATCCAGAGACAAGGACGGTATCTATTTACTCAGAGAGTGAGGAGATGTGACCTGAGGAAGGTTTTAAGGGTTATATTCTGACTGCTTGTGTACAGTGAGGCAATGAAAAGCCAGTCTCTACCCAGCATGGAAAGATGAGAAGAGGTACAGAGAGGGGACGTAGGAAGAAGAATGCTGTTTGATTCCCTTTTCTAGGTGGAGTTGCAACTAATATCTCCCGAATATTCCAGCTTCTTCCAATAAATTTCCCATTAAAAAATGTATCAAGCTAGTTTGTCTTGGCTTCTGAAATTCCCAGCCTAATGTGATTTGAGTACGTATGGTATAGACTTCTGGTACTCACCCACATACTATGTTATTTTCTCGTATCTTCAACTTTCTCATCTCTAACCCTCAAGTCTAAAATGTCTAAGTCTGGAATCTTGCTTGGGTTCTGGGTCTTACGTTTTCACATGTTTCCACGGCAGTGTTTTGGAACACATCATCATTTTTTTAAGTGATAGAAAACAGCAAAAGTGTCTTCTTCAGAGGTGAAAAATAAAGAGCCGAGAGACTCCACTGACTCGTACAACTGGAATTCTAAGAGTAGTTGGTTTTTAAGAATAGCTAAATCCAAGCGCTGAAATCCTCTTATCAGCAAGGTGACACTCTTCTGTGAGGTCTGCTTTCTTGTGTATTGGTTTCTGTCTTTGCAGACTGTAATGGCAAAGACAATTAGAACAACTGTGCTAGTACATGGTGATAGCAAACGCCAATGAAAAATGAATGCCTCTTCATAATTATTCTAGTGATTTCCAGTGGCCTGACTCATGTCAAGTGGCTATTCCTGAACCTGGTATAATGACTTGGATTGACTTGTCTCCACCTCAGAGCCACTTCTGAATCCAGGGAGTGACTGGGGATAGCTCCATGCAAAATGCATTGACTCAGGAGAGTGGAGGAGTGGTTTCTCTAAGGAAAACCTCAATGTAATGCCAAAAGAAAAAAGGGCAATGGATGCTGGACAGACAAAAACTAAAGTAACTAAATTTCTTTCTCTCTCTTTCCCTTCCTTCTCCTTTCTTTCTTTCTTTCTTTCTTTCTTTCTTTCTTTCTTCTTCACTTTGATTTATTTTTTGTTTTTAGAGTAGGGAGAGTGAGAGTGCAAGGAGAAGAGCATTGGAGAGGGGGCAGAGGGACAGAGAGAGAGAATCTGAAGCAGGCTTTATGCTCAGCATGAAGCTCAACATGGGTCTCGATCCCATGACCCTGGGATCATAACCTAAGATGAAATAAAAAATTGGATGCTCAACAAACTGAGCCACCCAGGGCCCCCTAAATTGATCATTTTAATCTCTCACCTAGTATGGTTTTATAATTTCACATTGAAAAAAAACTCTTCTCAGTTACTAGAGAAAGAAATAAGTTAAAACCTTAAATTTCTCTTGGACTGTATAAATATACTACACAAAATACTCAAAGTCCCATCAAATGCATTCCTTATCAAGGCACGGAGAGTAAAAGAATCATGAGGAGTAATAGTGGCAGTTCTTGCTCTTTCCAAGTTTTTTTTTTTTTTTTAATTTTTTTTTTTTCAACGTTTATTTATTTTTGGGACAGAGAGAGACAGAGCATGAACGGAGGAGGGGCAGAGAGAGGGAGACACAGAATCGGAAACAGGCTCCAGGATCTGAGCCATCAGCCCAGAGCCTGACGCGGGGCTCGAACTCACGGACCGTGAGATCTTGACCTGGCTGAAGTCGGACGCTTAACCGACTGCGCCACCCAGGCGCCCCTCTTTCCAAGTTTTATGGGAAAAAGTATAAAACTTTCTAAAATAGCCTCTCTATTTCTGTCTAAACTGCTATTGTTTTTATATTGAACATTTAAGTAATCCTGTAGGGTGAAAAATAATCCAAAACACTAACGCTTAAACTTTATTTTCTCTGTTGAATACAACATTTTTTAGCTCTAACGCAGTTTTTAACTCTAAATATGTATCAGAATCTCCTTGCCAGTTTTTAGAAAATGTTCATGTTTGGGCTCCATCCCCACCAACCTTCAAAGAGTTTTCCATTACATTTATACTTCGATTATGTCAAAAAATTACCCAAGATTTGAAAGCAAACAAACAAGATTACTGGGTATTTTTTTCAATTTAGTGCTTAGCCTAACTTTCCATTGGTCTCTTTTGTAATTCTGTTGGGACAGAAGTTAACTTGGAAAGGTTTTTTTTAAAACATAGAAATGCAAATTTCTGTCCAATAGAAAAAATAACTCCAAAGATTACAAATATTTATGTTGCTATTTGACTTGAACCATGTTTGTCTTCTTATCGTTGCCTATAAATACCCAGCCTTTCAAATGCTTTTTGGTTTTTACCACTTGCTGGTTCAGTCATTAATTAGTATGTTAAATAAAATTTTTGACACATGCTTATTTTATATTTATGTGAGAGTCATGATGATTTCACTTTTTTGAAAACTATAGTTTAAAATAGTTTACCTTGCCACTTATTATTTATTCTAACAGGTTTGTACTGATAATTTACAGATTTATCAAATAGATTTTTGTTTCTTGAATTTATTTTTGATCATTTGAGCACCTGCATTCATACTTCACAATTTTAAGAACTAAAGGAAAAATGTATTTCAATATGGTTTTCTTTTTTCCCTTTAGTATAACAATGTTTTGGCTTCAACTTAGGTCATTTGGGCCAGACATTTAAAAAATTCCTCCTGCAAGTGAAAATATAAGAATGAAATATCTTGCTGGCTTCAAGTTGTTGCAATAACAAAGCAATTAAAGTACACATTCAAAATTTTCTCTGGAATATTTGAAGGAGATACGGAAGGTCATGTTAATGCATCTATATACCATTTGTGTATATGTTTACTTCCATGTGTGTGAAAAAGCTGAATAGAAGAGCAAATATAATATGCCACCTGCACTTCTAGATAAGAGAAATTTTCATTTCCAAAAGAAATACACTTACATGTAGAGGTGTATAAACAAAGGTTATTTTTAGACTCTTAAAGCCACAATATATAGGTGATTTACTATCTTCTAAAAACATCACACTATAGACCCACTTGCCTCACTTGAGGGACTCCTTCCTTCCCACAAGCAGTTTTCCTTAGCTTAAAATTGTTATCTACTTGAAAATAATCCGATCACACAAAGATGCTTATTGGCATCTTTTCAGTTTTGATTTTTTAAATTTTCTTTCTGTCCTTAACTATTTATTTTTAAAATATCCTTTTTATCCTACCTCTATTCTTTTATTCCATATTAGATTGCCTTTATAAGACTTTTTTTATTTGCATTATGTAGTATATTTTGAGGGAATTATATAGCATGGTGTATATATTGCATACACACATATATATTATGTACCACATGGTAGTGACTCTTACAACTGAGCAGATAGAAGGTTGAAGTTGAACCACTCTATATATAAATGTAAGAAAAAATCTGAGATAAAAGTCTTGAGGACATGGGCCAACTGGCAGTTGAATATCTTGGTTATTATGTCTAGCTCAGTTCTCTGTAGGGTGTTTAAAACATCTTTGTTGAACTGAATCAAGTAGAAACACAGTATGGTATTAAGAAGAAAATATTTTTTCAAGTACGTTTCCTTAAAATTAGCACATATAGAGAATACATCACTGTGCTTGCTTTTATTTGTAACTGTTATATGATAGGGATAATTCATACATATTTTTTTTAATCTTGACTCTTTTAGTAGCCTTATAAATATATAAAGAGAGGGACTAAGTTTGTTGCCAAAGCTTCTACCCAGGAATTTTTTATGGCTTGCTTTTTTTAATTGGTTTCTAATGAATTAAGAGTTTATTCAATTGATATTGAATGCTATTCCTTATTAAATGAGTGTTGGAACCAAAATGTGATTCACAGATGAATTTTGTAAGTTGATTTCTAGCTTTTATCTCATCTTTTATTTTTTTCTATCTCTTTACCTTCTCTTTGCTATTCTTTGTCTCTTCACATTTTATTCTTCATAATGACCTTGTCTTAATGCTGCTTAGCATTTAACATAAAACTTAGGTGCTTATAGGAAATGGTTACTACATATTTTTAAACATTTATTAAATTTAAAAATATGCTAACTCAATACTGAGATAATGCATGAATAGGGCATTAGGTTTCTTTCTTGCATTTCTCTTTTTATCTGGTGTGATTTTTAACAACTTGATAAGATGTGGATGGGTTAACCTAATGTGAACTGTATAGATCACGTCTAGAAAAAGATTAAAGCATATTCTTTATTATTACTGGGTTACAGACATGGAGACAACTGCTAATTTAATAGCACTTGGATATGCTATAATTCAAATCAAGTTCAGTCTAAAGATTTCCTTACACAAATATACAGAAAAGGACTCTTTACTGAGCAGAATTTGGTATAGATGATATTCATGTGTGGACTAGGCAGTCACCTAAATAGCAAAATTTGGACTCTGCTTGTAATAATAATTTTCATAATTTCTTATCCCACAATTTTAACTTTATTTTTTAAAGTTTATTTATTTAGTGTGTGTGTATGTGTGTGTGTGTGTGAGAGAGAGAGAGAGAGAGACAGACAGACAGACAGAGAGAGAGAGAGAGAGAGAGGCAGAGAGAGAGGAAGAGAGATGCCAGTGCAGAACCCCATGCAGGGCTCCAATTCAGGAACCACGAGATAATGACCTGAGCCGAACTCAAGAGTCAGGATGCTTAACTGACTGAGTCACCCAGACAACCCTCACTTCATTTTTTTTTTTTTTTGATTCGAGAAGCCATTTATTATCTTCAAAAGTTCCAAATTAAAAGTTCCCTGTATGATATTTATACTAGAAGGTTAGTTTCATGAGCTACCATATCTGTTCTAATGACTACTAACGTAGCACACTTCCTGTCGCATAATGGCACTTGTCACCAGTATGAGTATTTTCTTTTTAAATAGAAGAATAAATGAACAACTAATAAAGGAATAAACAAATACATTTTAGTCCAATAATTATAACTATGCTTTGTAAAAGTAACATATCTAGAAGGATTAAAAACATCCTA
Organism: Leopardus geoffroyi; assembly: GCF_018350155.1. Lineage (NCBI taxonomy): Eukaryota > Metazoa > Chordata > Mammalia > Carnivora > Felidae > Leopardus > Leopardus geoffroyi. The sequence goes on from NC_059327.1 coordinate 128,908,093, forward strand.
AAAAAGGCATCCTCAAAAAGCTTGTTTTATTTCACAGATTTGCCAAAAGTAGGTTCTGAATATATGTAAAAAGAAAATGCTGGTACAAGATAAATAAGCAGGAACTATGGGATTGAGTAGGCACATGTACTTTTTTTCATCTGTCCCACAGATTTATCAGAAAGTAAGTCTAAAATGAACTCTGCTCATTACTAAAAATTTTTGCTTTCAGCATATGCTTTAAAATCTTAAAACAGTGATGTCAGGTTTGTATCTAAGCTCACATCATTCCTACTCCAAGAAATATCAGGCATTTACAAAATAGCAGGCTAAGGTACACATTCTGATTTCAACCATAAATGATTCAGTCACTATCAGAATAATGTTACAGAATAATTTGGTATCAGGATAATTTGGTATCAGATTTCTGTTATAAATCATCAACGGTTAAAAAATTTCACAGCTCAGTCTTACTTTCTATTTATTTTATTATTCTAAATCCCCTTTGTGACATACCCTTAGGCAGGCATATAATTTATTTGTGCATCATCTGCGTGACAAAGAAGAACATTAGTTGTATAATATTTAGCCTTTATCAGTTTTCAAAGTATAAAAATCATTGTAGTAATAATTTCATATGTGTGTATATATGTATATATAACATAGATATATTTTATATGCTAAATGTAATTCTATAGTATTTATATAATATACAATGAAGACTATATTGGAAGGCATTAAGTTGCAAATCAAAGTGCACTTCTTATATATTATTTGTGCAAAAGACTTCATATGAACAAAAAGAGAATCTCACATTCCTAGTTGAATTATAAATCTTATTTGTTACTTTATAGCATGTGTTTTGCTTAATTAGGTTGGGTGGCCACATTTATTGCAGGTAGATTTAATGTCAAATAATATGACATTGAACATTAGATTTATGGAGCAATTTACATGTGAACTTTAAGAGGAGATCAAATAAGCCATAAAATTAAACACTATGTATTTTATCACTTGTAATTACTTAAGAAATTGACCAAGGAGAATGCAAATTGCTCATTGGTGTCAATCGCCGAGTTGACAAAAAATAATAAAATATGAGTTAGAGGGCAATTTTCTAATGATCTAAATGTAAATGTAAAAATTTAGGCTGGAAATAGAGTGCAGGGTTTAAATATATGATTTCGTGTCTACACAACATATGTTGTCAAGTAATGTATTGATGCATGAGGCCACAAGCAGCAGTTACTTGACAGCTGGCTTCCCATATTTGTCATATAGAAAAACTGCTGATTGTATTTCGGTTTTTCACCTGCATACACATAAACACAAGTATTGATTGTCATCTAAAGCAGCATCTTGGAAAAGATAGGTCACTGATTTCCCCCAAGGAAAGATTTCATTAAAATACTTCTTTTAAACTTTACTTTTAGACTTTATTGTGACATAACTGTCCTATATAGTTTGAATCAAAATTCTATTTTGATATTGTTAGACTGTCAGTATAGTCTGACATACTGAGGTAATCCATACCTTTTGACAATTGAATAGAGGGAAAGAACTTCTGGAACTCAACAATATATTTTTTTTAATGTTTATTTATTTTTGAGAGAGAGAGAGAGAGAGAGACAGAGCATGAGCAGGGGAGGGGCAGAGAGAGAAGGAGACACAGAATCTGAAGCAGGCTCAGGCTCTGAGCTGTCATCACAGAGCCCAATGTGGGGCGCAAACTCACGAACCATGGGGTCGTGACCTGACCTGAAGTTGGATACTTAACCAACTGAGCCACCCAGGTGCCCTTGGAACATAACAGTATTAATAAAAGTGTAAGTGGTTTAAATATCATACACTGTTCATGAAATTTCATCCGTATTAGTGCTTCTGCATATATTAGTACCAAAAATTTAAAATTAAAATCATTAGTGAATAGAGGAACAAATTTATGAACCAGTAATAATTATCTTTTGAGCTTTTGTTGCCTAGGGATTCAAAGATGAGGGTTTCTCAGGGAACTTACAATATACATGTGAATTCCGCACAAACACAAAAAATACTACATAGAAATATGCGTGATATAAAAATTGAATATGAAGAAATGTGAAATATAACATGGTTATACATGATTAACCAGCAAAGATTGGAACAGATATTTAGCAATAAGAGTTCAGATTGGTCTAAGAGCCTTGACCTACAGATTTTGATAGAGGAAGAAATTGAGTTGAGTTTGGAGAAAGGGCTGATATTCTTGGGTACAAAATACATACCACCTTAGGAGACTAGAAAAATATTGCAATGAATGACTGACTGACGAACATTTGTGCATGTGTATTTGTACACACATTTAAGGAATCATGACGAGCTATAGGAATGAGGCAAGACCTCCTTTTTCTCATTTTGCAGCAAATAATGAGCAAATCCCTAGTATCAGTAAGAAGTTGATGAGCATATTGCCTCTAAATCTAAATAAATAGAAGACGCTTTATATTGTAATTCAAGGTTGTGAAGGAGACAGATGTTCCAAACATGTTAAGTATCAGGAGAATAGATTCAGTCTTTTAGGCAATTTTTAGTACAAGATGTGTGATTCTTAAACATATATTCAGTAGTAAGGAAAGGGAAAAAGACACACAACAGCAAGCTGCTAACCAGAGCACAGGACCTTCCTACTTTACTTCCTGGTCAATTGTTGGCATAAGTAGTAAAAAGGAAAACTACAAGAGGTAGCCTGACCAGAGAAGTAGTAAATCTGATTCCTCAGACAACTTTCCACATTCTTGAAAAGGGAGATATAGTCATTCTATTGACCAAAGATAAGGATTTTAGTGTTTGAATTACATTTATAAAGATTTATAACTACATAAAATGTTCTGCTATGAATTCAACATTCATCTCAGTAATCTAGGGTTTCACCTGAGTGAAGTTCCTGACGTATCAATATGGCTATCAGCAAATGGAATTTTCTTGGATGTTTTGGGGCTAAAGTTCATTAAATGGGCAACTTTACTTTGCCAACCTAATCAGGCTGACCCACAAGCAGGGAATGACTGCACCCAAAACCAGAAGGCACAAAGTTACTCAGAGAGGGATGGAAGAAGTAAGAAAGCAAACTGGTAATACTGGGAGGCCTGTTGGATCCTGGTTAGAACAGTCTCTCTTAGTTAAACAATTTTGTCACTCGGAGAAGTCTCCTTGAATCCCTTTGTGACTATGGTGGGATTGAACATTGAACACAAAGAGAAATCTGTAGTCAGCACATGCAAATATCCATCCACAACAAAAAGAATAAGCTCAGTCAGATAAGTGAGCAATTAGATCAAGTAAACCTAGGGTGTTGTTTTCTGTTTGTTTTTGTTGTTGTTTTGTTTTGTTTTTATTTGAGTATTTTGACTATTTGGGTCAAAATAGTCAATTTTATATGATAAGAAATAAAGACAGAATTATACATTAAGGTAAAGAAGTCTTGTTGAATTGATTAAATTTTGGAACCAAATAATATATTTTTTGCCATGGCCCAACTCAATGGAGCCCCATGTTGGATGTAGAGATTATTTAAAAATAAAATCTTTAAAAAATGAATAAAAAAGGGGGGAAAGACATAAAATCAGTGAGGCCAAACTAGAAAGGAAAATGAGATCTGTGGGGTTAATTTCATTATTAATTAATTAATTAATTTTAAATGTTTAATTTTAAGAGAGCAAAAGCGGGGGAGGCGCAGGGAGAGGGGGACAGATCCAAAGTGGGTTCTGCACTGACAGCAGTGAGCCTGATATGGGGCTCTAACTCATGAACCGTGAGATCATGACCTGACCCAAAGTTGGATGCTCAACCGACTGAGCCACCCAGGTGCCCCAATATCTGTGAGGATAATTTTAAAGAAAAGATAGCTATAGATTACCACCAGAAACATGACACATTGCTAAAAACATAAGTTGTCTGTTTGAAAAACAGGTAAAATAAAATTGTAATTCAGATATATCTGTTAAATACATATACGTTATATATATATGTATATATATTAAAAGTATACATAAGAAATAATCTTATACAAAAAGAAGAGAATGAGATTCAAAATCAGAGCCATCATTGTGATACTTTCTCTTTTTTATATGTTATTCATTACACACTGTAAATTTTATAACTGTCTTGAGATTTAGATTATTATGTACGTTAATGAGTTTAAATGGATCTGATTTTTGAGGTTCATTAAGGTGTCAGAGAAGTCATCTGATTAGAAAAGATATATAAAGCTATACCACATAATTTGTGGAGCTCACCATATTTTGTTTTTCCTGTCTTTTCATGAAGAATAATTTCTGAACATCACAGCAAGAGCTGTGACTTTTCCTTGTTACTAAACTAAATAAAGTACATTGGGCTTCCTGGGCGGTGATGAGAATAGGGTGGAATGAGGATTGGAACTCAGTTAAGGATTTTTAAAGCCCAAAGGATAGAAATGTTCCCATTTAATCAAGCTTTGGATTTTAATCAATTTGGGGATAAGGACACAAACTCCTCTGTTTGCTGTTCCATGTCTTTAAATAGTCTCGTGGGAGGAAGTCATCAAAGTGTATTCTGTAAATGTGGGATTAACAAGGCAAAACTAAAGACACTTAGGTTTGCATCATAAATTGTGGCTATTGACTAAATTGTCTAGAGAAAGGTCTAATCTGCTTTTCTGATTATCTAAAAATTTAACCTTTTCTATTTCCCAATTGGAAAATGTTGGTTCAGCTTTGTCAACATATCTAGTGCCAATCAAATAAAGGTGCAACTTCAGTTAAAAAAATGAATTTTATGGCAGGAATAGTTCCCATTTATACAAAAATTGAGGATTACATATGAATGAAATTCCAATTGAAAAGAAAGCTGTTTGAGTATTTATGTCAGCTTTGTCTACACAGAGGTCTACTTTTTTTTATGTAAAAATAAAGTGATTATGGAAAATTATACCACTTTGGAGACTTAAGAATTTGAATTTTGAAAAAAATACTTATAGAGCAGATTTTCTTCATAAGATGTCACTCTTTAAAAAGCATCAAAGCCTTAATCTTTCCCTTATTTTTATTGAAATAAGAGTGGTGAATAGCACTTCACTGAGATTTGTACAATTTCTACATTTATGTAATTTGACTAGTTTTTCTTAAATGCAATTAACTTTTCTGTCCCAGAAGGATTTAACAGTGATGGTAGTAAATATCAGAATTTAACTGTCAATTGGTACGTGGAATCATTCTTAATTGATACTTCAGTGAGGTTGCCTATTAGACAAAAGAAATAAAAAAGCTCTTTACATTTTGCATTTGAATTAGTTTATGATAAACAGCAAAAAGCATTCCTGCCTTTGTCTTTGAGCCTAATAGGAAAAAGTAATTTGTTTACATATACATATGTATTAACTCCTATATCCTGATTAGAATAGTTTTATAATATTAAAGTTATAGTGTTAAAGTGTCATATAAATACAAGAAAATGAATGAAGGAATTTTAATATTTTCATTCTGTGGTAGCTATTTTAAGACTAAGAGCAAAAGGTTGTTGAACTCATTTTGTAAATGGGATAACATGATTTATGATATGGAGTAATAAGGTGATATCTTTCACAAAATTGGGTAAAAACACTCTTGAAATAGAATATGATTTAGTGTGTTAAGATGTTTCCATTTGGACTCCTGAGGTATCTGTATCTGGAGGATTGACTCAGATCCCGGTCTTGCATATTTGGAAATTTTATCCGTTTGCTCAGGGATTATCAGGGTGAGTGAATGAGGCTAACCAAATTCCTCAGGACAATTTAGTAATCTTAATTCAGGAAAACACTAAGTATACATAATAAATAAAATGTATATTATACATAATTTCTTATTACGCATGACACTTTTTTTTTTGTTTTTTAATGTGTCTTGAAAAGGGAATCTACTTGCTTAGAATCAGAGCAAAAGATTTGAATATCTTTATTCATCTTTAAATGGAAATGCAAAATCCTTTCTGCTGCACCATGTGTCCATGGTGGCACGTAAGACTCAATTGATTCTGATTAGGAGAATGCTGGATAAGCACATTTGTTCTTGTTCTATAACCTTTCTAATTCACAACCTATATCAGCACCCTTCTGTTTGTAATACTAGCTTCATGAAGTTTAAATTTCTATTATATCTCACTTTAAATGGAACACAATTTAGGGTAGCCACTTTCTATTATATCAAGACAGGCATTTAAGTACCAATAATAGCTCTATCTAAATATAACATAGGACCAGTTACTAGAGAACTTTTATTCGTATATCGCTGTAACTATAGCATGTTGTATTGCAGAAGAATAGCTTACCTTGAGTTTTTCTTTGGGTAGGCAACCTGTCATTTTTCTTCTAATTTGCTTATTAAAACTTCATTTCACTCAACACCATTCTCAAGATGTATTTCTGTTTTTATTAATGTTTTATATAATAATTGTACTTCTAAGCTTGAGCTGCTTTCAAATTAGGAGAGTTTGGGGCGCCTGGGTGGCGCAGTCGGTTAAGCGTCCGACTTCAGCCAGGTCACGATCTCGCGGTCCGTGAGTTCGAGCCCCGCGTCAGGCTCTGGGCTGATGGCTCAGAACCTGGAGCCTGTTTCCGATTCTGTGTCTCCCTCTCTCTCTGCCCCTCCCCCGTTCATGTTCTGTCTCTCTCTGTCCCCCCAAAAATAAATAAACGTTGAAAAAAAAAATTAGGAGAGTTTACTTAATCTTGTCTTTGCACATTACTTCTGTTCCAAGGGTCTAGCTTTATCAAAACCTGTGTATACTTAAGCTGCATCTCTACTTCTCCAAACATTTTTCCTTGATCAATATTTTTTTCTTTTTTATTCATCAGTAGAGATCATATGCCTCTATTATGTGATGAGAAAAATAATACTTTTTTCTGCTCTTTTTCAATCACCTCCCACCTATTTCTAATATGATTTCTTTCGAAGCAGTCAGCTATTATCACCTAGGGTAGCAATAACACTTAGGGGTAAATATTTCTAGGGAAAGCAAAGTACATGACATTGGGAGCTTCTATCGGGCAGGGATGTAAAGATCTTCCTGTAAAAAGAAGACTATCTGGGCTTGAGAGGGAGTGTCTTGCCATTGTGGTCTTTGTACTTCTCTATTTTCTTTAGGAAAAAATATAAGATTTATCTTCCATAAAAAATGAGATAAAATATTTGATCCCCTACACTAACCCAATTGTTTTTCATGTGCATGTTTTTCTTCTTGCTAATTGGTGTCGATTTCATTCAGCCCTTTTTGCATTATTGAATTAAGTATCAGAAGGGCTGGAGTCATCTAGAAAAAGAGACGCATGTAAGATAGGAGGAGTTCTTATCACAAGGGAAAGGAAAATCCTTCAAACACTGGAAAGAGAAGTCAGGGCATGACAGAAGGATATTACACTGATAAGGACTCCTTTTGAGTTCCCAACCCCAAAATACAGCGAGGTCAGGGGCAGTAGATGGCTTGAAAAGAAAATAGAAAGGCAGAGGAATCTTGTGCCTTGGCCCAGTAGAATAGACAAGATTGGATGATACAATTAGAGAGCAGATCTCTCGTTCCCCACAGCCTGCACTTGGCAGTAGAGGATACAGGTATACAGGATGTCTCAAGTGCTCATCAGTCCAGAGGTGGTGAAGGATAACAGAGTAGGCTGGTGAGCTCACCTGGAATCTTACTGCAGGGAGGAAAAGAATGAGCATTCATGGGGGGGCTGCAGGGCTCACTGCTTACATTAGGGGTTACAATTTGAATGGACTCTGCAACCCCACCTCAAGGGCTCTGAGGTACAAAATGATTGCAGAAGCAGGGCTTACAGAAAGAGCAGCTGTGCATTCTTCTAAGACTACCTGAAACAGAACCGAAGTTGTACCAGCTATGGAGTGGCACCTCACAGCTCAACACAAAGCACAACATGCGGACAAAGCACCTGAATATGTATTCAAAAAGTACATGCATTATGAACCAAAACCCTTCAACTTACCTTTATTTTCAGGAATGGCAAGAGTTATGTGAAGTAAAATAAACTGCTTTTGGTGAGGATATTGAATGATAGTGTAAAATTTTGGCCCATAGGGATTATAATTCTTCTATTGCATTTTGTGTTTCCTCTTAGTGTTTTATATTCACCATTTCCATTTGCATTTCTACCTCCATTTTATATTTTTTCCGTGTGTGTGTGTGTGTGTGTGTGTGTGGGTGTGTGCGCGCGCGCACACATGTGTGTGTATCTTTTCAAAGAACATACCTTTTTTTTTTTTTTTTCCTTCTGTATCCTGGTCCAGTTAAGTTACATTCAAAGGCATTACTTCCATGGAGTCTTGAAGTTGTTTCCTCTTCCCTCTACTGGAAAAATAATATCAGGTTCTCAATGAATATTTTTGAATGAGTATTTGAGGGACTATATAAAGTTCATTTATTATTTCTCGAGAGTCTAGCTATTGCTAAAAATAAGAGTCATAGGATAAGATTGATCAAGATGTATGGCAACAAGTCATAGAGGCATAGTAAGTAGTTTCGTTTGGACTGTCACCTAAATCCCATCAAATCAGCAATGGGAAGCCAGCAGAGACACTAGTCATGATGCAAGCAGTTGACTGACAGCTCCTGTCAGGTAAATTGGATGGACAGATGAGGCTATCTCCTCACAGGGTGGTCACAAACAGAGTGGAGAGACCCTGAGAGATCATCTGGTCTAAGCACAGGGTTAAGGGTTGAAGAAAGATGCTGAATCTAGCTATAGAAGAAAGCTGCTGCTGACCATAAGGAAAATCTTAGTTGTCCAGTCTAGCTAGAAATTAAGAAAATACAAGGATGAATCACTGAGGGATGGGGCTGGTAGATATAAACAACTTGTTTTTCATTTTAATATGAGATAATTTAATGGAACTAGGAGAGAATACAACTGCCTGTAATTGCATATATGTGTAAAAATAGGAGTATATATATGAAGTTTAGGTCAAATTGAACAAGATAATGTCGATAACCTTATGAAAGCCAGAGCAAGGTATAATTTAATCACAATGCTTCCTAGTTATTTGAATAAAAGAAATTGTACTTTAAGTAGGTGAGTGTAGTCCCTAAGCTCAGAACTTTAAATAGACTCCTTTTTAAAAACCATGCAATTATTGGCAGTAAAAGAATGACAACTAGAGAATTTGTTACTTTACTGGCACCATTACTTAACCTGCTCCCCTAGTCACCTTCACAACATGGTACCACTTCATGTAAAGATAACACTTCCCAGGAAATGAACAAAACATGAAACCATCTTTAGTATCCTTGTTTTGTGTTGTTGTCGTTGTTCCAGTTATATGAAATGTCTTTTTTTCTAAACTATCTTACATTGCATTTTACCTTTGACTTGCTAACAATTATAGGACTTTGAGTAGAAGTAGAAGACTCCTCAGATAATTTGTGATACAGGTAAGATTTTTATGTGATTTTTAAATTCATTTTCATTTAAAAACTTTTGAAGTTTTCCCAAATACCTTGTGTTTAAGAGAAGTGAAAAGCCTTCCTCCTTCTGGGATCCTTGTGAGACTCTTTGCAAGTTTCACTTTAATTTTGACTGGGAATATCACAATAATGTGATTTTTTTGGAGTATGAACTTTACTTTAAAGTTTCAACTAGAAACTGGAGCAGAGGGTAGCACCATCAAAAGAAATGGAAGTTAACCTAAAACTGTCATTTTTCAGAATATTTAGCTTAGGATCAAGTTTAGGTGAGGGATTTTTTGAAATCAGATTATTCATTTCTTTTTTTCCTGAAGCGTACAGTCATCTAGCCACAGCAGGGAGATACCAAGGAGTCATCTGTCTTCCCCTCTCTCTCCCTTGCTCTCATTTCTGGAGGCACAGCAGATAATACTGCGGCCACAGAATGAAGGGAAGTGAGTCCTCTGACACCAGTGTCCTCCCCACCGCTTCCCGTGTATCAGTTCAGGCAACCCCAAGGCAGGGTAGGTGCTCTTAAAAAAGATTAAATGCCAAACAATAGAGAAACTTTCAACTTCCACATAATCAGGGGCAGTGAATCACACACAAAACAGCGCTCCTGTTTTTCTCTTTGCATTCTTTCCAAAATTCCTTCTACTTTTCTTTCTGTTGCATCTTACCACTTGAGCATTATGTTTTAATTGTTCTGTCATCAGCACCATCATTCATAGTCAATAATGATTCAAGTTCAATATATTGTTGCTATCATGACGAGTGGTAGATTACGTAGTGAAGGGGGCAAGAGAGAGTCATCTGATTCAAAAAGCCTACTTCCTAAAGCTTAAAGTAGAAAGCCAAAGGCAAATAATGAAAAAATAATTTGTTTTTATTGTATTTGCTGTGGTTTTTCCAAAATAATGATGAGAGTTATTTCACTATGCTTTATAAAACATTACTAATAGCTGTTTATCACTTTCAAAGTATCTTTCAAAGATCTTCAGAAAAAAATTCTCGCATCCTAACTCATATGTCTCAAGGACAAACACATACAAAATTCCTCAATTCCAACTTGATAGCTTCCAGTTACCAAAGTACTTGCTGCATAGCTCCTGGGTAGTAAGAAAAGCTTAACTGATATTAATTCTACACAGAGAGTGCCACAACTAGCTATAACTCTAGTTGAGTTGCCAATGATTCTCTTTTCAGGATTGTTTCTTTTTTATCCCTGCACAGAAAAGTAAGCTACAATTACATGATTAGTTTGGTTATCTTGGATTTGTATATTATGGAAAGGACAACATTTGAGGTACAAAATGTTATGCATATTTTCTTTAAGCATATAATTTTCTCCTCCAATATTTTAAACTTTTCAATATACTTTCAACAAAGAATCTGTCATAATTTAGATGAGTCGCTGAGGTAGGGAATTCACAAAAATCAAACTTGACTTAAAAGGGCTTTAATTTACTTCAGCCTTACAGTAACATGGATCATCTTATCATTGTGAACCTTCTCTTGTTTCTATACAAACATATAAGCTCAATAATTTATTAAGCTAATCACTTCATTTATCTAAAGCAAAAACTTGCTAAAGCTAGAAAAAAAGGATAAAATCTCAATTAGATTTGAAAAGCAAAGTCTATTATTTAATTAATTGAATTTTTAAAGTATTTAATACAAACTATTTTTATTCTCACCAATATGTGAATATACTTTTAATAATATAATTATACAATTAAAGCCTTTTAAAGCCTTTTATTCAAAACTGAAAATAGAGGCTCAAGTTATGATAAACCTGAAATCAGTGTAATCCTTATTAAAAATTTCAAGGCAGGATGTCATTTATGTTTTCAATTTTATTTTTATATATGTAATACTTTTAGGCAAGTTAACTTTTGTCTGTCTCATTAAAAAAAGGTTGAAATTTAACACTGCTGACATGTTTTCTTTAAGTAAAACAATGCATGTTCATTGGCTGCTTGGGGAAACAATAAGGGGATGGGTTGTACGGTCAGTGACAGGGCAAAAATATATACATAATAAAGTGAAAACCTCCATTTCCAACCACTCATTGTCCTTGAGTAAATGTTTGCAGTTTGTTTATGTATCTTTCTAGGCATACATCTTTCAAAATTAAGCATTAAATGTAAATTTTACTAATGATAATACACAATTTCTGCTCTCAAACTAGTATATTTTCTTTACATGGACTAGTAGTCTCCCTCATAACATGCCCTAAGTTTGAATTCCAACTAATGTGCTTAATAGATGTATGATTTAGGTAAGTTCCTTTGTCTCTCTAAACTTTGATTTCCTCATTTGCAAAGGGGGTAATAATTGCAGAGAAGAATCAATCATTCTGGGATGACTCAGTGAGGAAAACTTACACTATAAATAGGGTGACTTTTCATCCTTGTTTTTCCTATTATCCCAAATTATAATAGTGTCTCTTTTCACTCTCAGAAGTATTCTGGTTTGAATGTTAAATGATATAGCCATAATTACAGGGTTGTTGAGAGGATTGAATGGGGTAGTGACTGGTGTGTTTTAAGACTTCTACATATTTAACTTATGGATAAATTATGTGTATATATGTATATATATATATGTGTGTATATATGTATATATATGTAATATATATATACATATATATACGTATATATATATAACATATATATACATATATATATACATATATATATACATATATATATACATATATATATACGTATATATATATGTAAATATATATTCTACATATTTAACTTATGGATAAATTATGTAATATATATATACATATATATATACATATATATATGTAAATATATATTCTACATATTTAACTTATGGATAAATTATGTGTATATATGTATATATATATGTGTGTGTATATATAACATACACATATATGGTTAAGTCATCATATACATAAGTTACTTTAGTGTTTTTACCTTCATTTACATTTACTTGTCTTTACTATTAAACAATATAAGCTAGATATATGTAGACATACACAAAGTCAGAATTATTTCAGATCCAATAGATTTTAAATTTAGAACACATACCTCAGAATCAAAACTGACTCTATGGTACAATTAAAATAGGCTTCATAATATTGATTGTACAAATTTTATCATCTAATTAAAATATGGCAATATATGAACAGAAGCCACTACTGAACTGACAGGCAATGACTGTACTTTTCATATTGTCTACATGTCTCATATAAAAAAGGAAGGGACCTCTAACAGTTTACATCTCTTCATTAAAAAATAATTTTGTTCTTCTGCAAACTTAGTATGTTCTTACTTAAATAAAAACACAATGGACAGGCAATGCCAATATTCAAGAATTAAAAGTACCTATTTATGGAAAAAAAAAAGGCATCTGGCAAGCCAAAATGAAATTCACAAAGCATAATAATTAACTTTTTCTTGGTCTGAAAGAAGTGTGTTTATGTGAGGAATGAGGAGATGCAAATGGGGGCGGGCAGAGAATATTCAGATGAGCAACATACACATACCCCCTCGCCAGAGACCCCACATCTGCCCAAACCAAACCTCACCTCACCTTAGGGTATCTTTCTGTGAACTACTTAGTGCAGGAGGTGAAGTAGGGGGATCAAAACCACAAACACAATTCTAAACATGCCCAGATATTGGGGAAGTGGGGGAGGAAAGTGATGAGAGAGGAAAGGACAGGGCAGCAAGTGGATCCCAGGTGTGGCTTCCCCACTAGGCCAGGACCTCTCCTCCGCAGAAGGAAATGCTCTGGCCAGGGACGGGGTCCGAGACGACAGCACACTGGAGGGCAGAACACCCTTGCCCTAGCACACGCAATGTCAACGTGCATGCACACACATGCTCCATGTGCATCTGCGTCCCCGTACCAGAGACACCCACTCCCAGATCCTCCTTGACCGAAGTCCACAGGGCTCAACTATGTCCTGGGTGTGAGCTCTGTATGATTTGAGGCTGCCCTTCCGTTCCACGCCATGAGAAGGGGGGTGTTCCCAACACTCATCCTTGGAATGGACGGTGGCTAGGCTGGGGACCCAGCGCGAAGTCAGGTTAGCTGGAAGGGAGCCTTGGTAAGGCACTGGGCTGGAGGATGGGGAGGCTAGTCCCCAAAAGTTCCTCCTGCTTCATCCCCAGGGTCAGGAGAGCAGCTTGGGAGATAGGGGAAGGAAGGGCTTGAAGGCAGTGCCCATACCCTGGTTTCCCATCCACCAGAGGGAGCCCTAACCTCCTCCTGCCCCCATCTTGCGGCTTGCAAAGACTTGGTCCGCGCCTACACGTTATTGCTTTTCTGCCCTGTTGAGGGAAACGGGACTGGACACCCCTATGCCGGTCACTCCGCGCCCAGAAACAGAGCAAGTAAGACAGCGCCACCGCACTGTCCGCTGTGCGTCGTGTCCTTAGAGAAGGTGGCCTCAGACGTGGGCTGCAGCGCAGAGGTAGGCTGCCAGCTGGCGCCATGGCCCAAATTCAGGCAAGTCCCGCTTGCTTCGCCCCTTAGTGGTGCTTGTGTTGATTAAAAACTGGAATCTCTCCAACCGCTCAAAGGCAGGGTCCTGTGTCAAACAGTAGAGTCTCCCACACCGCGGTCACAGCCGGGAGGTCAGGACAGGATCCTGGGGGGGGGGGGGGGGTGATGGGGAGGGGGGGAGGGGGGGAGGGGCAGGGCCACTGGGACCGCTCTGTTGAGTTTAGAAGAGGGTGAAGAAGAAACTGGAAGTGCAGACGCGGAAGGTGGAAAGAGGTGGACAAAACGGACGGGAATTGTTTTCTGCAGGGACCGCTGACCCCGCCCCGGGACAGCCCAATTGGCGGAACCTGCTTCCACTGGCAGAGGCCAGGGCTCTGTCCAAGCGGTGAACGATGCCCTGAGGCCGCTGTGCACGGGCAGGCGGGGTAAGTGGTGAAGGAGAATGAAGAAGAAGAAGAGGGTGAGGAGGTGAGGCATAGGGACACAGAAAAAGGGCAAAATACAAAGTTTAAAGTTTATTTTCTTTTTGACAGGGAGAGAGAGAGAGAGAGAGAGAGAGAGAAAGAACAAGGAGGGGAGGGGCAGAGAGAGAGGGAGGCAGGATCCCAAGCAGACTCCACACTGTCAGCGGGAGCCCAGGGCTCCAACCCACTAAAGGTGAGATCATGACCTAAGCCCAAATCAAGAGTCAGAGGCTTAACTGACTGAGGCACACAGGTGCCCCTGCAATACAAAGTTTAAAAAGAGAAGTAAAAAAGCCCCTGGGCGCTGATGGCACCTTTGCACGCAGTGGTGTCACCAGGACAATTGTGTGGTCCTGCTCACACCATACATATCCTTTCAGAGTAGGAGCACCGGGGAAATGCTGTCTGCTGGTCCAGCCCCAGTGAGCTCAGGTTGTCATAGCAGTCGCCAGGGTGTGATTCAAAGGATGCCACCATTTCAGTTCTCCACTAACAACTCCAAATGAAAATACTTGTTTTATGAAGTGAAGTGAATAGTATCTGCCCCCCGATTCGTATGTTGAAACCTCACCCCAGTAAGACGCTATTAGGAGGTGAGACCTTTGGGAGATAACTGTGAGAAATAAACCTATGTTGTTTATAAGCCACCCAGTCTGGAATATTTTGTTATAGCAGCCCAAAGTAACACAACTTGAATTAAATCACGTGTGTTCTGTATTAAACATTCGAAAACTATTTTATTTTCTTCAACATACCTGAATGTTCCTTTTTTTCTTTTAAATTTTAATGTTTATTTATTTTTGAGAGAGAGAGTCAGAGCACCAGCGGCGGAGGGGCAGAGAGAGAGGGAGACATAGAATCTGAAACAGGCTCCAGGCTCCGAGCCATCAGCACAGAGCCTGGAGCCTGAGTGGGGCTTGAACTCACAAACCGTGAGATCATGACCTGAGCCGAAGTTGGACCTCAACCTTCTGAGCCACTCAGGGGCCCCTTAAATGTTCGTTTTTATCAATTATCTGTGATTACATTGTTTAACAGTATCTTGAATGATTTATATATGTTTGTAGCTTGTTAGAGGTTATTATGACATTTTGTTAATGATTTCTTATATCGTAAATACCTTAAAAGCAGCCGAGATACTTCTTGTAACATTAGAAGTGCTGATCATGTGAAACCAGATACACTCAAAGGCAAAATTTGGAATTAGTAAATTAATAATCTGTATAAAGGACTACAGAAATTGTCACAGTAAACGCATGAACCTTGCTTCAAATTTGTCTAATAAAAATAAACATTCAATAAATGATGATTAATAAATATCACTTACTTTAAGCCAAACGAGGGACGTATTGAAAGAATAGGTAATATGGGAGGCTCAGTTGGTTGAGCGTCCGACTTCGGCTCAGATCACGATCTCATGGTTTGTGAGCTCGGGCCCTGGGTGGGGCTGTGTGCTGACAGTTCAGAGCCTGGAGCCTGTTTCGGATTCTGTGTCTCCCTCGTTCTCTGCCCCTTCCCCTCTCATGCTCTGTCTCTTTCTGTCTCTCAAAAAAGAATAAACGTTAAAAAAAAAAAATGAAAGAATAGGTAATGCTTTGTAGCTTTCAGAGAAAGGGGAGGCTATCTGAGCTTTTTCACTGATAACATTCAAATAAAGTAGCATAGGATTGCAGCAAGAGGGGCAAAAATTAAGATAGCGATTCGGTTTCGATTGGTAGATTGAACACAGAAAAATTAGAAAAACAAAGGTAATAATTTTGCTGTATTTGGCCTAGAAGTGAGCAATTCCTCAGGGTAACTAACCAGTTAAACATTAACCGATAATTTAACCAAAAAATCTGACTTAACTCTATTGGGAAGGTAAGGATGAGGCAGAGATATAAAAGAATTAAGTTCTCAACTGTCAAAACATAAATTCATTGGATGCTACTTAAGATCAAGAAATCAAAACAGTACTACGAAAATATGTCGGTAAACATCAGAAGAATGTAGGTTGTGGTCAATTTGATAGGTGGGAAAATAAGACAACTATTGCTGTATTTCATTTTAAGCATATTGTTGTTCTTAGATCATTAATGTCTTCATATAATTTATCTTATAAAAGTATAATATAAAAAGGAAAGCCAAGTAGGATTCTAAGAAATAGTACTTAGATTTTCTGCAGTAGACTTTTACTTAAGAAAATCAGGTGAAATTGAACCTGGGAAAAACACTGGACCCAGATTCTTCACACATTTTGAATATCAGAATTAAAAGTTTATTTCACAGGTAAAAAACAGTGATCAAAAAATATTTGTTATATGAAATATATCTTTTTCAAAAGAAATCCTTCAAAGTCACAAAATAATTTAAGGTCATTAGTCTGAATTCATAACGTATTCCATTGCTTCAGTTATAGGGACAAAGCAGCTTTCAGGTTTCTTGTAAAAAAACTATTTTTATTAGATCTATGTTACAGATTTGAGTATCTGGAGCTTTAGAATTGTTCTATATAGTGGTTCCTTATTTCATATAAGTTTTAATCATCGAAGTTAAAGTTTTGTAAGATCAAAGTAGTTCTAGGTCACAGTAATAAGCAGAATGAAACACATCTGGTACAGGACAGTTTTTCTTGATATAATAGTTCAGAGTCAGACAATCTACAACCATAACTGCCCAATGAGAGATTTATCCACTTAGATAGAGGAGCTGATGGGGTGACCTGCATCAAATCAATCTGTATGTCAGATCCTCTCCATCACAGTAATGAAACATTAAAATAATATACTGCAAGTTACTGTGTACGACTTCTAACCTTTGCATTATTATCCAGGATTAAATTGTAATTATCATTATCCTCCTACTTATCCTTAAGTCTCTCTTATAATGACTCCTTAAGCCCTCTTATCCTTTGCTGCCCAACAGTTTTCAGATTTGTTGTTTAGTCAGCTTCTTTATAACTTCGAATGTCCCACTTCATCTTACAACTGTCATTAAGGGGTGATTTCTGCCCTGGTAGGAGTGGGGACTGTTGAGTTAGTATGCAAAGTGTTAAAGGAAAGAAGATTTTGGTGTTTTCTCATGGACATTCTGCATAGAGAGTTTGAAAACACAGGTAATGTCCCAAATATTTCTGTTGCTTAATTTTATTTACAATTTACATTCCATATTCAGAACTCCTCCTCATAATTTTTGAATCAGTATCTTACTTTTCAAATGTAAATGTACTTTAAAGGTCAGAAATAATTTTAGTGATTTAACTTTTAAAATGCTACTTAATGTAGTTTGTTACAAAGACTCTGTTCTTTGTCCTCGATTTTGCTGTTTTAGGTTAGATAGTCAGGATATTATTTATACTAGATCAAGCTGCCAGGGCAATTCAGTTAGTAATCAGAAAGAAAAACAATTATTTTGTTTATGAAAGTTTTTTTATTACCTTTTGAAGATATCAAAACACTTTTAGTTCTTAAATCCTTACCATACTGCTGGAGCTAAATGGAAAACTTGTTATTATTACCTTATAAATTCAGTCACAGAGGCACAGAAATATTCAGTAAGTTGCTCAAGGCTTTGGTGTTCCACCTAGTATTTAGAACTCTTGTCTTTATGCATTTGAGTGCATCCACAGAGACCCAGCTAATCACTGAATTATTAAGGAAAATTATTATAACTTATAATTCCAAATTATTATTGGGAGTCATTCAAAGTAAAAAGGGTTATAGATCTAGATAGTTGCTTTTTGAAACTGAATTTCAGAACAGGAACTGACTCTCAGGTTCTGCTCAGAGATACAGAGGTCTAGTATTATTGTTTCCAACAACAACATAAAAGTCCAACAGGAGATTCCCAACTTTTCTTGAACCTGTCAGAGTATGGAGGTTGCAGGGCACAAAATCTAAGGAGGGATGGTCATTTTGCAGGTGTGAGACAAAAACAAACCACGTGCTGAATTGGACAAACTGTTCCTGGACCCCTATCAAAAAAAAAAAAAAAAAAAAAAAAAAAAAAAAAAAAAAAAAAAAAAGGAAAAGAAAGAAAGAAAGAAGGAAAGAAAGAAAAAGAAAAGGTAGGATGATTGCCAAATTGCTGGATGTCACGTAGGCACAGACTCCATCTATACTCACAAAAAGATGGGGCGAGACCAGAGAGATTGCTATGTGAGGAAGGAGAACAGAAGGAGAGAACATAGGAGAAGAGAACAGAAACCAATGTAGGAACAGAAAGGAACTCTGAGACCCTTCTCCCTTATTTCCTGTAAGGAAAAGGAGCTTTCATCTATTGGATAGGGAGAAGTCGTCACCCTTAGACACTGGTGAACATGTATTACAGATGAGGGAAAGGAACAAGCAATGAACACTCTACCCAAGAGAAATGAGTGCTGGGTTCAAAACTGCACTGGGATGGAGAGGAGCATTGAGGAAATCATGTCCTGGAGACTCGGGGATATAGTGTCTTCTTAATATTTACACTTAATCAAAATAACATAGACTGTTCCCACTTCTACCACTGGGTTAACAAGTGTTGAATCAATGAACAATTATTTGCAGGAAACAGACCATCGTTGAGGTATAGCATTAAGGGAAGGCCTGAAGTTCAGAGTGGAACAGATATTAGGGGGAAAAATCTGGCAAATCAACTCCTATACTAAACAAAATAATCCCTAAAGGAATTTAAAGCCTGTAGTATACTGAAACTAACCATAGCAACAACAAACTTAAAACCCATTCAGTTCCTTAATTAGATTAATTCAATCACATCCCCTGAAGGCCAAGCACAAGGAAAGGCATTACCATTTCAACACGTAACAACCCTTTGTGGTCAAAAATGATGGAGAGTTTGAGGTTCTACCCTACTTGTAGGCTAATAAGTTAGCCTGTCAAAGTTCATGAATGTTGGCAGAAGATACAAGATTTCTGCTCTGAGCAACACATGGTGATGACACAATTGGACATCCATATGTGAAAGAGAACAAAATCCTTTAAACATGCCTTATACTTTCCAAAACATTAACTTCAAATGAATAGACATTCATTTGAGTTTGGGTTTGACAAATAGCTTTTAGGCATGATATTCAAAGAAAAATACATAACAGAAAAAAAAAATAATAAATGGCATTACATTCAAATTAAAAACATTTGCTCTATGAAAGACACTTTTATGAGAATGAATAGACAAGCCATAATTAGAGAATATATTTGAAAATCACATATCTGATAAAGGATTTTTATGCAGAATATATAAATAACTCTCAAAGCAATAAGAAAAGAAACAATATGAAGATAAACACAATAAAAAATTGGCCAAGAATCTGAAAAGACACTACCAAAGGCACTATAAAGATGATATATATGAGAATTTGAAAAGATGCACAGTATTATTAGTCATCAGAAAAAAGCAAATTAAAACCAGAATGAGATATTACTACAAAGGTAGAGTAACAACAACGACAAGAACAACAAACAAACAAAAAACCCCATTCCTGCCAATACCATGAACCAGTGAACGTAAAGAGCAACTGGAAGTTTCATACATTGATGGTAGGGATGTACAGCCACTTTGAGAAAATACTTCTTTGGCCATGATCTAGCAGTCTTACTCCCTGTGGCTTGCTGAGGTGAATTCAAAAATTACCTCCATGCAAAAACTTGTGCACAAATGTTTGTAGCAGCTTTATGGATAATCACTAAAAGCTGGAAAGAACCCTGATGTGTTATACAGGTTAATATATGAATGGTACACACTGTAAAGTGGAATGTTACTTAGCAACATAAAAGAATGGACTGTTGTGTTATGAAAGAAGCAAGACTTCAAGGCTTTATATTTTATGATGATTTCATTTATATGATACTTTGGAAAAGTCAAAATTAAAAGGTTGAATTAGTGATTTCCAGAATTTGGGGTAGGAAGAGCAGAGAGTAATCTTAGGGGTGATATAGCTGTTTTGTAATGGGGTTGGTAAATACACAACTCTATGAGCTTATAAAACCCATAGAACGGTACAAAAAATGAGTGAATTTCACTATATTCAAATAAAAACACCTACCAACATATAGAAGAAATGCAAGATGGAATGTAGACTGTGACAAATGAATGTAACTTTATTTCAAATAAAGGACATAAACAATTGTGGGGGTGGGAAAGTAAGGGTCTGGCCTAAATAACTTAATTAAAAAATTTTTTCGATGTTTATTTATTTTTGATAAAGAGAGAGAGAGAGAGAGAGAGCATGAGCGGGGGGGGGGGGGGGGGCAGAGAGAGAGGGAGACACAGAATCTGAAGGTTCCAGGCTCTGAGCTGTCAGCACAGAGCCAGATGTGGGGCTCAAACCCATGAACTGTGAGATCATGACCTGAGCCAAAGTCAGATGCTCAACAGACTGAGCCACCCAGGCACCCCTGACCTAAATAACTTCAGAAAATAACTTTAGAAAGGAGTGTTTTGGTTGGAGGTTTTAAGATAGAAACAAACAACAACTGTACACAAACTCTATTCATAAAGCTACTTCTCACAAGAGTATGGTTAAAATTTTTGAATTACTTAATAGCTATACTTGAATTGAATAAATAAGCAAATATATTATAGATAAGGGACATTGCTAGAGATAGAGGGAATAGAAATAAACCTGTGGTCCTCAAGTGGACCAGAGGTATCAGTATGGAAAAAAAATGTGTGTATGCACACACACACACACACACACACACACACACAGAATAGACACGTGGGTATACACAGGTTAGCATGCATACATACATTTCCTAGCTCTGTCTTCTGAGTGTACCTACACACAGTG
This sequence comes from Leopardus geoffroyi, assembly GCF_018350155.1. NCBI lineage: Eukaryota > Metazoa > Chordata > Mammalia > Carnivora > Felidae > Leopardus > Leopardus geoffroyi. The sequence goes on from NC_059327.1 coordinate 128,929,240, forward strand.
ACATTCCAGTCTATATGAGTGAATGTAGTGCCCAGAGGTTGATTTCTAAATCACATTATCCAATAAAAGGAACCAGGTCTTCTTAGAAAAGTGGTGGATTCTAGGGATGACACAAAGAAAATATAAGTTATTTCTGGACATTGTGTAGTCCTAGAGAGTAAGGAAGTTTCAATAAAAGAAAGAATGGGGTGTGTTGAGAAGACACAGAAAGCAATCTGAAAGAGCCCCAGTTCCCAAAGCTGAAACAATCTGACCAGCAAAAGTATAATGACAATCATGACTTGTAACCAAAGAATAAAATAAATATTTATTTATATGTCTAAACTAATGACAAAAACAAATGTTTTAATGGTGAGGGGACAACTCTTCCTTGAAGAAGATTTCAGTTATGGAATTTAGAAGGAATAAGGGAAATAGAAAAACATGAGGCTTGAGGGCACTTCATTGATCTGGTGTTCTTTCCCCAAATCCATAACCTCAAGAAAACATCAGAAAAACCCAAATTGGGGAGCATCCTATAAAATTCCTGACCACAGCTCTTTAAAAGTGCCAAGGCCATGGAAAACAAGGAAAGTCTAGGAACAGTCACATACTGGAGGAGATTAAAAACACAAAAACAAGGAAATGCAGCATGGGAACCTAGATTGGATTTGTGAACAGAAAAAATGATGTCAGTGAAAAACTAGTGGAAATCTGAATAAAGTCTATAGTTTTGTTAATAGCATTGCACCAATGTTAATTTCTTAATATTGATAACTTTATTATGGTTATGTACATATTAATATAGGGTGAGCTGGGAGAAGGGAATATGGGGAATCTTACAATTTTTGCAACACTTTTTTAAGTCTAAAATCATTTCAAAGTAACAGGTTAAAATATTAAGTTTCTCAGTGCTAGAATTTACTTTCAAATGAAAATCTTTTAGAATCTGCTGTATGCTATTCTACTGCACAAGGCACTCTGGATTAAACATGATAAGACAATAATATTCTGCATTAAAGGACAATACACGCATTTATTTATTTATTTATAAGTTTATTCATTTATTTTTAAATTTTTTTAATGTTTATTTTTGAGAGAGAGGGAGAGAGAGAGGGAGAGAGAGACAGAGCATGAGCAGGGGAGGGACAGAGAGAGAAAGAGACACAGAATCTGAAGCAGGCTCCAGGCTCTGAGCCGACAACACAGAGGTCAACATGGGGCTCGAACTCATGAACAGTGAGATCATGATCTGAACTGAAGTCGGACGCTCAACTGACTGAGCCACCCAGGCACCCAATTTATTTATTTATTTTGAGAGAGAGAGCACAAGCAGGGAAGGGGCAGAGAGAGAGAGAGAGAGAGAGAGAGAGAGAGAATTCCGAGCAGTCTCTGCACTGTCAGTGGGAAGCCCGATACAGGGCTTGAACTCATGAACCCCGAGATCATGACCTGAGCCGAAGTCAGATGCTTAACCAGTTGAGCCACCCAGGTGCCCCAAGGACAATACATTTAAGATATATCTTTAACTCTATGTAATATTTTTGTCATTTTAAATCTTAATAGCGTATCTCATTCAATTCAGACCATGTCTATGTTGACCATACCATTTCAAGTTTATCTGCATTTATATAACAATTTAAGAATGCATCATGATTGGGGTGCCTGGGTAGCTCAATCAGTTGAGTGATTGACTCTTGATTTAGGCTCAAGTCATGATCCCAGGACTGTGGGTTACAGCCCCGAATGGGACTCCACACTGAGCATGAAGCCTGCTTGAGGTTTTGTCTCTCTTTCTCCCTCCGCCCATCTCCCTTGTTTGTGTTGCTCTCTCTAAAATAAAAAACAAGAACAATGAAAAATTAAAAAAAAAAGAATCTATTATGATTCTTATACAACGTTGAACATCAAGGCTTGCTGAATTTAAAGAATATTGGATTACGGGGCGCCTGGGTGGCGCAGTCGGTTAAGCGTCCGACTTCAGCCAGGTCACGATCTCGCGGTCCGTGAGTTCGAGCCCCGCGTCGGGCTCTGGGCTGATGGCTCAGAGCCTGGAGCCTGTTTCCGATTCTGTGTCTCCCTCTCTCTCTGCCCCTCCCCCGTTCATGCTCTGTCTCTCTCTGTCCCAAAAATAAATAAACGTTGAAAAAAAAAATTAAAAAAAAAAATAAAGAATATTGGATTTGAAGTCAACAACTTAAGTTTTATTCCTAACTTTGCTGCTGATACTAGTTATGAGAACTGCCACATGATTTTTTTTTTTTTTTCAACGTTTATTTATTTTTGGGACAGAGAGAGACAGAGCATGAACGGGGGAGGGGCAGAGAGAGGGAGACACAGAATCGGAAACAGGCTCCAGGCTCTGAGCCATCAGCCCAGAGCCCGACGCGGGGCTCGAACTCACCGACCGCGAGATCGTGACCTGGCTGAAGTCGGACGCTTAACCGACTGGCCACCCAGGCGCCCCAATGAACTGCCACATGATTTTAATGAGCCTCAAACTCATACTGAATTTTAAATTCTTTTTTTAATCAAAGTGGATTATAATAATCTTTATTTCTTGATCATAACTTAAAGATTTATAAAAAATAAAAAGTATTTCCTGATTAGTATAAACATTTCTGAAATTATGGAAAATTTAGGAATATAGAAAGAAAAAAAAAACACTGTATATTTATTTATCTTTATTCTCATGCCTGTGTTTACATAATAGGAACCGCCCAACATAAATGATTTTATTACTTACTTTTTTCAATTAGCATTGAGATAGAAACATTTCCTGTGTTATCACAAATTTTTACAAGCAAATATTAATTGCTATATAATAGATGTAATATATACTGGTTCAATGGCATATGCATATATACATGTATACGGTTGACCATTGAACAACAAAGGAGTTGGGGGTACTGATCTCCCACTCAGTCAAAAATCTACATATAGCTTTTGACTCCCCCAATCTTTGACTACTAATAGCCTATTGTTGACTAGAAAACTAACCGATAATGTAAACTGTCCATTAAGACAAATTTTGTATGTTTAATGCGTTATATACCATATTCTTATAATAAATTAAGTGATAGAAAGAAAATGCTATTAATAAAATCATAAGGAAGAGAAAATAAAATTACAATACTGTCCTGTATTTATAAAAAAAACAACCAACCAACCAAAACACTGTGTATAAGTTCAAACCTATGTTGTTCAAGGGTCAACTGTATATATCTATAACGTCCGAATATTTAAATATTTTCAACATTCTGTTATCATAAGCAACCCTCTATGAACCTGTATAAATTTTTCTGTAGCTGTATTACTTAATTTCTATTTGGAATTAATGAATCAAAGGGTGTTGCACATCAGCTTCTCCAGAAATATGACTTGGAGACAGACTGGTGTCCAGGAAGTTCCCCTGTGGGAAATTGAAGGGAGGGGTATTAAGTAAAGGGAGAAGATAGGTTGTGACACATTCTCAAAGTGGTCTCAGGCAAATTAATATCAATCTCTGAAGTTGAGATGCCCTTCAGAGTTGTCCGGAGTCAGGTGAGGGACCAAGCCTTTGTATTGGACCATTAACTAGTTACAGATGCAAAGTGCACAAAGAAAGAGAAAGAGACTAGATCAAAGGTTTCTTCAACACAGTTTGTCCTAAAGGGGGTTGTCCCCTGGAAGCACTTCTTTTCCTGATGGACACACCATGCCACAGCGTTCACTAGAAAGGCTGTCACAAGTTTCAAAGTTCTTTTACGCATTCTAGTAAGTAGGTCTCTCAAAACTATTGTACAATTGAGATTACTATTGCTGTATTAATTAACAGCTATAAGTTGCCTTGAAATCATTCAAATAAGTTCTTAGTCTATTTAGTTGGTTTACAGAGTTTCATATAACATAAATGTTTTAAAATATTACCAGACTTAATTATATACTCACTTTATTTGCATTTTATGAAATATTTAGATATGCTTTCTTATCTCAAAATTAGAAACATATTCTACTATACTTTAGTACTTTATAGTTTATTTCCATATATAATATCACTGAAATTTATTTTTGTGTGTAATATAATATAGGAAACATACTTTGTTTCCAAACAGGTAGCCATTTCAGGAATAATCAAACTTTTCCTTATTGATTTGAAATGTCACCTTTATTACATTGTAAATTCTCATACACAATATTCTCTATGCTTTGCATTGATCTATTTGCCTATTTCTCCATCAGTACCACACTTTCCATTAATAAAGATTTATGGTGCAAGTCTCTCTCCATTATTATTCTTTGTTTCTCATTATTTTCTTGGCCACTTCACAGATTTAATCTTGGAGATGAAATTTAGAATCAGTACGTCATGTTATAAAACAACCACAAACCCCAAAAAGCAAACAAATCAAAAAGAGATTTTGGATGGATTTTTATTGAATTTATGTATTAATTTGTAAAGAATTGGCATTTTTACAGTTTTGAGCCTTTTCCTCCAAGGACATGACATCCATTTCATTTACGCAGGTCTTCTTTTATTTTGTCATGGAATTTTTCAGCTGATTTGGTATTCAGCTCACACACAGATGAGAAATGGAATGAAATATTTGTATAAACTGATTCTAGGAAGAGTTCATGTCAGGATGACCTAGAATGTTGGTTGGCAGTCTGTTTCTGTTGAAATGCCCAAACTATAACATCCGTACCTTTAAATGTTTGCATAAACTTTAGTCATCCCCAAAGTATAATGCTTCTTCATTTGCTTTTTGTTCTTGTCTATATTTTGTATAATTATTTTTCTTTATTTTGGAATCTTCTCTCAAATTGAGAGCATTCGCAGTTTCAAATAATTCAGAAATAAATAAGCATAATAAGCACAATAGCTTGTGTCCTATATTTGTTTTGTATAACAATGTTCTTAGATTTTTCTCATTCATAAAGGTAATTTTAAAACTTTTATCCACTAAATCTCTTGCCTTTCAAATTTAGTGTAGATGAGATTCCCAAAGTAAGCTTCATGATCATTTCTATTTCCTTCCATAACTTATATTTTGATTCTCAAATTATTTAATGTATTTTATGACTGCACCATTAATATATTTATGTGAAAATTTTGGAGAATATAAAAAAGCCCTTGTCCCAAAATAAATTTTACTAATAATAGCAAACTTGAGAAAGCCACCCTTTACAGATTGGAGTATTTCTCTATCATTTTTATATACATATGAATAAGGAGGTATATTTGTGCTTTGGATAATTTTTTCACCTAAAAGTATATTACAAACATTTTTTTTCTGTAACATTATTCTTCAGCATGATCCTTTATTCACGTATTTATTTATTTATTTTAAAATGTTCAATTATTTATTCTGAGAGAGAGAGAGAGAGAGGGAAAGTGCACATGTATGAACTCATGAGCAGCGGGAGAGGTGGGGAGAGAGAGAGAGGAGAGAGAATCCCAAGCAGGCTCTACACTGTCAGCACAGAGCCTGACACAAAGCTTAATCTCACGAAATGAACTGTGAGGTCATGACTTGAGCCAAAATCAAGAGTCTGATGCTTAACCAACTGAGTCACCTAGGCACCTCCAGTATGATCTTTTAAATTAATATAGTATTCTACCATATACTGTCATAATTTATTGAGCTAGTCCATGAGATGTGGCTATCAGGTTGTTTCAATCTTGGTTCACATAAACAATGTTGGATATAATCAAATGTTTATTTCATTAGTATCCTTCCTAACATTGAAATTACCAAAATGAGAATATGGTCATTTTGTTCTTTGGATGTATATTAAACTGTCTTCTGAGAATTCGGTATGAGTTTATAGTTGCATATATATATATATTTGAACTCTCATTATGTCCCATACTCTTTACTAGCAATGGGAATATAGCAGTTAATGGAAACAGACAAACATCTAGGACATCCTGGAACTTACATTCTAGGAAGGAGAAGAAAATAATCAGACAAATAAGATTTATTTATACCTACTTTACATGATTGCTATAGACTGAATTATGCTTCCCCCAAAATTCAAAGCTCTAATTCTCAATGTGGCTGTATGGGGAGAAAGAAATTTTTGGAGGTAATTAAGCTTAACTAAAATCATTAGGATGGAGTCATAATCTAATAGGATTAGTGGTCTGATAAGAAGAGGAAGAGAGAGTTATCTCTCTCTTCTTGTATACACACTGAGCAAAGGCAGTGTGAGTGCACGGTGAGAAGAAGGCAGCTGTCTGCAAGCCAGGAAGAGGGTCTCACCAGAATCTAACTATGTTGACTTTAAACCTCCAGAACAAAATATCATAGGCTGGATGTCTTAAACAGCAGATATTTTCTCATAGTTCTGCAAACTGGAAGTCTGAGATCAGGGTATCAGCATCTTCAGGTTCTGGTGAAAGCCCTCTTACTGGTTTGTAGATGGCCACCTTCCTCTGTGTTTACATGGCCTTTCTTTAATGCGTGCATAGAGAGATTGAGTTTTACTTCTTATAGGACACTAACCCCATCATGGGGCCTTATCCTCATGATCTCATCTAAACCTAATTATCTCTTAAAGGCTTCTCTTCAAATACTATCACCTCCAGGCTTTGGAGGGAGAAATAAAAAGCAGACTTTGGCTTTGTTATATTTGAAATGCTTACTAGACATTTAAGTAGAAATGTGGGTTGGCAATTGGATATATAAGTCTGGGAATTAGCGGAGAGGTATAATCTGGAAGTCTTCAGAATATAGATTTGAAGCTGTGATGCTGGGTAATCACATATAGAGAATGGGGATAGAAAGGGTAAAGTATCCCAGTGATTGAGATCTAGTCCACCCTGCTAGTTCTAGAATGGAGAATTGAGGAAGAACAGGCAAAAAGACTAAGAAAGAAAGGCCAGGGTGAAGGTAGGAGTGAAGTCAGTGAGTAAAATATCCTGAAAGCAAGTGATAAAGTGTGCCAAAGAGAAATGATTAAATGCTGCTGATAGGGCAAATTAAATGACCACTGCATTTATTAGTCATTGGAGGTCATCACTGATGACCCCTAACACGAGCAGTTTCAGTGGACTGGAGATGGCAAATCCTAAATGAAGTGTATTCTAGAGAAAATGAGAAAACATACATATAGACAATGCTTTTGAAAAGTATTTTTGTAAAGAGCACTTGATAAATGGAAGCAGTATCTAAGAGAAAAATTTAAGAAAAGAGGTGTTTTAATTTTTTCCTATGTGTTAATTTATTTATTCTTTTGATTGGAGAAAATATATCAGGGTTTATATCTCAGTGGGAATGATCCAATGGAGAGGAAAAACTGATGATGTAGAAGAGAAAGAAGACAATTGGTCAAGTATTGTCCTCAAATAAGTGAGAGAGATGAAGGGACTGGTCAGTCGTCAGGAGTATAGATAATTCATCCATAAAAACAAGGAGTCTATAAAGACTACAATAAAAGCTTGGATTGTGAGTAACTTATTCTGTGCCTATTCCACAGATGAGCAAACATTTCTAATAAATGTTAACTTGACAAGTGAGTGATGTCTTTCAGTATGAGCAGTAGGTGACACGGAACATCACATGACCACAACTGAGCCAATGGTTCTTCTTTCTCTCTCTCACTGAGGGATTGTGGGTGATCATCTCTTCTGCTCAGATACTTGGTCTCAGGCAGAGGTGTTTGGCAGAAACGGTGATTTTTCAGAATGTTGGAAGGTGCCCACAATTGGTACTAGTGTATTTTTTGTCACTTCAAAGCACGTATGGACAGTCCTTTGCTTTTCCATACAAAAGTAAGCTTAGGAATGCTTTGCTTCATTGTAGGTCAGGCTGCCTGCAGATATAAACCTTTTTCTCTGCTGCCTTATTGCCATTACATTAAATACAGTATATGACAAGAGTTCATAAATACTGTACTATAGTCAAAATCCGTTAGTGATAGTTGAAAGTCATCCAATACAATAACCCTCCTCTCTCTTGTCTCCCTCACACCAGCCACTAAGTTTTCCAAAGGTAAGTGCAGGTTAATTTGTTTATTTTTCTTTATATTTTGTATTTTATTTATTATTTTATATTATATTACAATATTGTAATAAATTTTAAATGAATAGTTTTGAATTCTGGAATGAATCATCTGAGTTTCCACTATTTCTTATGCAGAAATTCACTTTTATATACAAGTACTTTGGATTACAAGCATATTTCGGAACAAATTATGCTCGCAAACCAAGGTTTTACCGTATATCAGTTCTGATGAAATCGGGTGTATGATCATGCTTTTTTTCCAGTATTTGGCAACATTGGAATGATCTCTTTTAAAAAATAGATATGAAACTCAAGTCAACCAATTGGAGATAAGCTTTGAAGCTATAAGTCAATGGACTTGGGATTTGCTCCAACCTTTGGCCAAATTAATAAGTAATTAGAAATTGAATGGCTGGCATTAAAACGTGGGGGAATGAAGCAAATTCATAGAAACAGCAAAAAACAAATAATAACCACAAACCTTTAAAAATTGACCATTCAGACTCAGAAATGGATTATTATTATTTTTTTTGTTTTGTTTTTATTTTGAGAGAGAGAGAGAAAGAGAGAGAGAGAATGAATGAGCAGGGAAGGGCAGAGAGGGAAAGAAGGAGAATCACAAACAAGCTCCACACTGGCAGCACAAAGCCTTATGCTGGGCTCAAACCCATGAACCATGACATCATGACCTGAGCTGAAATCAAGAGTTGGACAGAGGCTTAACTGGTTGAGCCACCCAGGTGCCTCAGAAATGGATGACTTTGATATAACATTCTCAGCTTTACATTGTACATTTAGCAATTAGGTTCCTTAAGAGTTCCATATATCCATCTAAACTTGAGCTAATTTGCCTAGAAGTCTATTCTTGATGCCATAAGGTCCATAACTAAGTCATGTAGTACGTGTGTGTGTGTGTGTGTGTGTGTGTGTTTGTGTGTGTGTATGTACACATGTATGCCCAAATGTTGACTGGCCTTTAAATTTTATTATGGAAACTTCTGCTTCTGACTATGACAAAATAGAGTATATCAGACTGTCTTAATGACAGCAACTGTAAAAACTAGATTAAAAAAATTAAAAAATTTGTTTTCAGACATCAGAGAGCAATCAAGACAGCAAGATCTTGATAGGCACAATTTCTGCAGAGAAGGAAACGTATTGAGATGAGATCTGCATTTCCTCTTGGAGCTTTTGCTTATTCTCAATAGTGGACATAAATACCAAGCAGAAAGCTGCATCCTAGAGCCTGTGGCAGTCTCTTAGGACTATGTAGATAAAAATTAGAGCCCAGGCCTGCCAAAGCAACCATGATATGAAAAGTCAAAATCTTGGGGAAAAGAAAAGTATTGCAAAGTTAGCCTGATATTTTTCCTGCAATTTCCCTTTGAGGCATTTGCTGATTTTTAACTGCATATGCCCAGGGCAAGTTATTGGGAATCTAAACAGAACACAGTTAATTAAAGGATAAAAAGTTAAGCAAAAAGTGCAAGAGATTAATTTGGCTGGAGAGACAAGAGTTGAGACCTCAGTACTACACAAGTCTAGGAGACCCGGTAAGCAAGCCAGACTTTCATTTGAGATTCCTTCTTTAGGATTGCCCTGACAAGTAAGAAAAATCCCAAAATATGTCAGTTTCCACAAAACAAGGTATCTAGCTAGAACTAAGTCATGGCGATTTTCCACATTCTTTGCATTTTCCAGACGTAAATTTAACAAAAACCAAAGCCAAAGCACAAATTATAAAATCATTGTTAGATAAAAGACACATTACCTTCAAGGAACAATAATGAAATTAAAAGCCAACTTTTCATCTGAAACCATGGAAGTCAAACAGCACAATGACATCTTAAAGTGCTAACAGAAAAGCACTGACAAAGTCATGCTCACTGAAAACATACTCACTGAAACTCATGCTCACTGAAAACATACTTCAAAGATAAAGTGAAATAAAGATATTTACAGAAAACAAAAAAAACAAAAAAAGGGGGCGGGATTTGTAGGAATAGTTTCTCACTAAAGAAATACTAAAACAATTTTTCCAGGAAAACTAAGATGGTCTTGGATTGTTGTAGATTGTAAAAGTGGCCAAAACATGTACCTCTCCTTCCCTTCACCTCCTTGCAATTTGTCATTGCAGATGCTGCCATCAAGATTTGAGTCAATTGTACCCCAAATTGCATCTATTTTCCAGGTTGTTATGAATTGAACTGTGTACCATTCCAAATTTGTATATTAAAGTCCTAACTACCAGTGTCTTCAAATATGACCTCATTTGGAGACAGTGTCTTTTTTTTTTTTTTAATTTTTTAGCGTTTATTTATTATTGAGAGACAGAGAGAGACAGAGCATGAGCATGGGGATGGGGGGTGGGCAGAGAGAGGGGGAGACACAGAATCCGAAGCAGGCTCCAGGCTTTGAGCTGTCAGCACAGAGCCCAATGCGGGGCTTGAACTCACAAACCATAAGACTATGACCTGAGCCGAAGTTGGATGCCCAACCGACTGCGCCACCCAGACACCCAATCAAACTAAAGTGAGGTCATTAGTATGGGGCCTACTCTAAAAGGTCCTTCAAAAAAGGAGAAATTTAGACACAGAGACATAGGTAGAGGGAAGACAATGTGAAGAGACACAGGGAGAAGATAGTTATTTACAACCAAAGAGAGAGCCCTGGAACAGAACCTTCCCTCACAGCCCTCAAAAAGAAGTAACCCCGTCAACACCCTGATTTTCTGTTCCAACCTAGCCTCCAGACTGTGAGAGAATAAACTTCCATGTTTAAGCCACCCAGTCTGTGGTGCTTGGCTACAGAAGCCCTGGCAAACTAATATACAGGTGCACTGCTTTTGGCCAATGACACAGAGGCTTGAAAAGGGCTATGAATTGCTCTCCTGCTTCTTTGGAATTCTAAAACCAGCCTGTGAAAAATGGCTGGATAACCTAGTGGAGGATGAAATACCACACAGAATCGAGTCTCAGCTGTGTTTTTCCGACTGAGACATATCCTAGCCTAATGAGCCAATAACTCCCTGATGTGAGACAGGCCATCCTAGATCACCCTGCAATCAGCTGACCTGCTAACTGACCACGGAAGTATAAGGAAACTTAGCTGTCAGCTGAACCAGTTCAGTCAGGCTGATCCACAGAAACTTGAGCCTAGTAAAACAGTTGTTTGAAGCCAACCACTAAAATATGAAGTTTTCCATTTCATACCAAAATCTAGGAGGTACACAGAAGTAAGAAAATTCAGGAAAGGAAGAAAATCCTTGGAAAAGGTAAATGAGTAAATAAAAATTATTTTTGACTGTCTAAAACACAACTGATAACATTTTGTGGGGTTAAAAATGTGTCAAATAGAGTAAGGTGCAAAAAAAATACCCTCAAAGTGGCAGAATTGTAATGAATTGTAGAGTGTTATAAGGTCTTGCCTTTAAGAATTATGCATTTGTTTGTGTTTTTAGGAAGATTTTCCCCACAATGACATAAATATTTGTAGTTTTTTTGTTTGCTGTTTATGTAATTATGGGAAAAATATATATTTAGATATTTTCTTCTAAGACATCTATTATACGTATTTGGTTTTCATTTAAATATTCAACAGCTTTTTTTTCCAATTAGCTACAACTTATTTTGGGGGATGATATAGAATAAAGATATTTTCAAATAACCAATTGCCCTAACACTTTTTAAATATCCTTCTTTCTAAATATATTTAAGATGCTCACTTTTCATATGTTAAATTTTATTTGTAAGGATGATATCTTTAAAACATTTTTTATTTCGCACAATAAGTCATTATGTCCTATTAGTAGTTCTGTAAAATTTCCACTGAAGTTTCTAATGAAACTATATATATATATACATAGTTTATATATATATATATAAAACAATATAACAAATAACTGTATATATGTAGTTACATAAAGAACTCTATGTAGTTATTTAATAAAGTCTTTTCACATGTACTTTATCATTTAATTAGTATACCACCAGTATGAGGTTTTATATTCCCGTTTATAAAAAGGAAGAAAATAAGGCTTAGAATAATTATGTAGTTGCCAAAGGAGTATAGTTATTAAATGATGTAGTCTTGAACACAGGACCCCAAACTTCAAATCTCAGACTTAAATGTAACCATGATTTGTATTAATTACTTTGCATTAGGCATTATATTTATGGCTGAAGATACAAAGATGAATAAAATTAACCTCTTTGTCTTTAGATGATATTGGACAGACAGTATTTCCCTAATCTATATTTATACATTCTATGTCAGCGACAATTTCATTCACAAATTCTCAATAGGCAGCCTTTTTATTAGAAGAAAACATCTTCATTACTTTCTCTGAACCATGCAGCATTTAAGGCTAATTATGGGTGAGTGGTAACACATTTGTGAGCTGTGAGTGACCAGTCACCAATCTTGGCCTTGGGTTCTAGGCATCTTATTAACAAAATATGTGGTCTTGAGCAAGATCATAAAATTTCTGAGTATCACTTTCATTCTTGGTGACAAATAAGAATAACTACTAGAATAGTAGTTAATCCTGCATAGGCAGAGATAATTCCTGCCTTAGGCCCTTGACTCTAACCTTTCTCATTAGTTGAAATTCTTTATTCCCAGACCCTTACAAGATACATTCGTTTACTTGCTTCAGATTTTGCCTCAAACTTGCCCTTGTAAATGAAGTATTCCTTGACCATGCCATTAAAAATAGCCAGTCTTGGGGCGCCTGGGGCATCTGACTCTTGGTTTCATCTCAGGTCATGATCTCATGGTTCATGAGTTTCAGCCCTGCTGGGGCTCTGCACTGGCAGCACGGAACCTGCTTGGGATCCTCTCTCTCCCTCTCTCTTTCCCTCCCCTGCTCTCATGCTCTCTCTCTCTCAAAATAAATAAATGAACTTTAGAAACATTGCCTCTCCTGACTACAAACTGGTATAGCACTCTGGACAACAGTATGGAGTTTGCTCAAACAGTTAAAAATAGAACTACCCTATGATCCAGCAATTACACTGCTAGGTGTTTGCCCAAAGGATACAAAAATACTGATTTGAAGGGATACATGTCCACCAATGTTTATAGCAGCACTATCAACAATAGCCAAATTACAGAAAGAGCCGAAATGTCCATCAACCGATGAATGGATAAAGAATGGATAAAGATGTGGTACAGATAGATAGATATAGATGATAGGTATAGATAGATATACTCAGCCATCTAAAAGAGTGAAATCTTGCCATTTGCAATGACGTGGATGGAGCTAGAGAGTATTATGCTAAGTGAAATCAATCAGAGAAAGACAAATACCATATGATTTCAGTTGTATGTGGAATTTAAGTCACAAAATAGATGAATACAGGGGGGAAAGAGAGAGGGAAACCAGAAACCAGACTCTTAACCACAGAGAACAAATTGATGGCTACCAGCAGGGAGGTGGGTGGGGGAAGGGTTAAATGGGTGTTGGGGATTAAGGAGTGCACTTGTGATGAGCTATATGGAAGTGATGCATGATTAGAGTCTACACTTGAAACTAATGTTGTGCCGTATGTTAAATAATTGGAATAAAAAAAAAAAAAACACTTGAAAAAATAGCCCCTCCTGCTATACCTTTCAATTTTAAAACCCCTTTTCCAGTTTATCACCAAAAACTGAACTGTAAATATTTTACATGTCTATTTTCTCTGTGTTTTCTAGAATCTAAGCAGCATGAAGGCTAGAACTTTGTCTAAATTTACCATTTTATTTCTCATGCTCTGAATAGTGTTTGCACATAGCAAGCACTCTATAAATTTGTTGAATAAACAAATAAGTTAATATTTGTGAAAATGAAATGAAGTATATACAGAAGACTGAAACACTTTCATGGTGTTCTGGTATACTTTTGTTCTTCTTTCTCCTCCTTTTATCACAGGTGAAGAATTCTTCACAAGAATAACACAGATGAAAGGATTATAATAATAGAATACTATGAAAGTATTTCATTTTTAGTCTCCTGTAATTTCATTTATTTTTCACAAATATTTCTTTCTTTCTTCCCACTTCCCTTCCTTCCACAAATTTGTGTTAAGTACTCAAAGTTCTTTCCCAGTAGACAACTACTCATTGCTATGAGTATGCCTATACGGTCTTTAATTAAATGAACTGGGAAATGAGATGAGTCACTGATGCCAAATAGGACCAGTAAGTAATGCAGAATTTCTTCAGAAAAAAAATTTTGCTGCAACTTCAATAGCAGCACCACAAAGGTACAAGAAAGAGAGTTCTCCCACTGGGAGTAAAGTTGTACATTTATTACACAAATGGGCTCCAGGATGGCCTGAGAACAAAGCACTTGACTGAGGACCTGGCAGAGGTTAAGAGTCTGGTATTGGTTTTATGGAACTACACATCACCAAGGCTTTTGGCAATTTGAGAAAAGAAGGTGTCAATATCTTATCGCCATCTGATAAAATATTTCTATAATTTTTTTTTCTCATTTGGAACTCTTGCTACAGAGTATCTCAGTAATATCTCAGTAAACAGCAATAGGTACAAAGTCTATTCCATTCTTTCTCTGGAACTAAGCACATGTTAGCTATTCAGGTTATAAGCGGCTCTCTCTTCATTACCAATTTGGGTTTGGAACTAGGCTTTGATTTAGTGATCCTGATATTTGTTGGTGGTCATAAACCCTTTAAAGAATTGTTTAAGAAATACCTATCAATTTTGGCCCAGGAAAATGTACACACACATGCATAATCTTTGGAATATAATTTTTGAAGAATTAGAGACCTTCTAACACCTATGCATGAACCTTGGGAAAACTCCACAATTTTAGTTTCTTCTATAGGAAAGCTGAAGTCCATGAGTTGTCATTGGGCAGTGGCACCCCTAAATGCCTTTGTCAAGAGGTGATTTCTCCCCTTTGGTGTCACTCCCTAGGTGTCTTGAGTTTCTTCTAAGAACACGGGCACTTACACATCAGTGAATTGATTTCAATTACTTCCTTCTTCATCTGTCAACCTTGAGTTCTGAACAGCTCAGATACAACACATTCCTAACTCCAAACATCTCTGGCCTATACCTTTGTGGTTCCTCTTTGCTCAACTACTTTTGATCTTATCATGCCTGAGACAGAAAAAGCCTTGTTATATATCAGTTTTTGTTTTCATAAGCAGTTGTTTGCTGTATCCCTGGGTTGTAATTTCTGTTCCTCTGGCATGATGGTCTAGACCTTTTTTAAGAGTTGATGCTAGTAATTATGTACTGAATTTTTTTTTGAAATTTGGATGGAAGCTCATTCCAGGAGAAGCAAGATGCCCAAAATATTTTAGGCTTTAGTAGATTATTATGCAATCTAGCAATTGTATATGCATATGTTAACAAGCTGTCTAATATGGTTGTGTAGGATGTTTAATGCATAGAGTAAATCCACATATAATGCTATGTATTACAGATTACCTTGAAGTGTTGTCTGCTGAAACATGCAATTTATTTTGTCTGTTAAGCCAGATTTATACATTTTAAAGCCAGTATTTTAAACCATACACATAACAATGATAGAATGAATATTGTGTTTAATAAATGCTTTCTCATGGACTAAAATGCAATTCTATATGATTAACATAATATTTAGTCTAATTAACTTTTTTAAAAGCTTATTTATTTATTTTTGAGAGAGAGCGCGAGACAGTGGGGGAGGGGCAGAGAGAGAGTGAGGGAGACAGAAGACAGAAAAATCCCAAGCAAGCTCCACGCTGCCAGCTCAGAGCCACATGTGGAACTCAAACACACGAATCATGAGATCATGACCTGAGCTGAAATCAAGAGTCAGACGCTTAACTTACTGAGCTACCTAGGTGCCTAAGTCTCATTAACTTTTACTTGTAGTTAGTAATCAATGAACCAAAGAGACTGTACTTAATTCCAACGGAGTTTCTAAGGTGGTTAAAAAAAAAAACAAAATACAAAAACAAGTAGCAATTATATTGCTAATTAGATTGTTTATTTGGTTTTTATTTTTCCCTTAGCAACTAAAGTTAATCTTTAGCATATCATATATTTCATATTATCATGAATCTATTCATATTATCAATTTATTCCTTTTTATTTTTATGTCCTTTTAAGTGGCATTAAAACATGAACCATGAGGGGCGCCTGGGTGGCGCAGTCGGTTAAGCGTCCGACTTCAGCCAGGTCACGATCTCGCGGTCCATGAGTTCGAGCCCCGCGTCAGGCTCTGGGCTGATGGCTCAGAGCCTGGAGCCTGCTTCCGATTCTGTGTCTCCCTCTCTCTCTGCCCCTCCCCCCTTCATGCTCTGTCTCTCTCTGTCTCAAAAATAAATAAAAACGTTAAAAAAAAATTTAGAAAAAAAAAAAAAAAAAAAACATGAACCATGATTTGTATTTATTGTGAAACACAATCCCCGACCTTCATCTGTGGTATTTACTGAATTAAAACATTTTAACATTTTTACTGGAAGTGTTTACCAACTTTTAATTCAATTTACAATAATTAGATTTATATAGTATGTATGAAAGCTGCTTCTTGTGAGCAATTGTAGTAAGTGTACAGGGAGATAGTAGAGAATTGAGTTTGAATCTTAACTTTGTCTTCCAAATAATGAGGACTCTGGGTTGTGATTTACATAAAATCTGATTGAAACTGACTCAAGAATGTAAAAAGTAAAAGTTGAGGAGGCATTGATTAGTGGTCAAACTTTAGCTACAGCTCAATCTAGGAGTTCAAATGCTATATCTAAATACAGTAAAACCTTCGTTTGCGAGCATAATTCATTCCAGAAACATGCTTGTAATCCAAAGCACTTGTATATCAAGGTGAATTTCAAGAACCATTGACTCAGTTGTGATCATGTGACATTAGGCATCATGTACTACTCATATTGCAAGACAGTGCTTGTTTATTAAATTAAAATTTATTAGAAATATTTGCTTATCTTGTGGAACACTCACAGAACAAGTTACTCGCAATCCAAGGTTTTACTGTATTGATTTTTTTTCTATAGGGGTAACTTACTTTTCATCATTGGGGTCAATCTCTATGGCTACATTTTCATTAGATAATAACTATAAATATACATATATATTTTGTGTTCACCAGGATTAGGAAGTACATATATTTTTGGTAGATCAAATAAAAGTTAGACTTATTCTTTTGACTTAGATCATGAGCCCATATCTGAACCAGTAAATTTGACCTGAGGATTGAAATGTTCCTATTGGCCATGCCCAATTGACCCCCCAACTGACAGGGATGGGAGTCAGTTCTATTTAAAGCCCAAAGCCCTGATGAATTGGACCTGGGAAGCCACAGTCTCCAGAAGAAAATTGGTTTATAGTGATAAAAAAAAAAAAAAAAAAGTAAGAAAGATGCAGGACTGGCTTTTTGCCAACATATACACACTACAAACCAATTACTCTCTGTGGGCAAGTTGCTTCATTCTTTGGGTTTCAATCTTTCTAACTATCAAAAATAATAATACATATCTTATAGAGTTTTGCTGCCTATTAAATGAGATAGGTTATATATATGTATGCATATATATGGCATAATGATTAACATATAATACTTTTGCAATTGATGTTAGTTTCTCCTTTTATGTGTTCCTTCCCAGACTGCCTACTCTCCTACTCCAATACCAAATGTATCATGAGGTTATATTTTATCCAAAAACACAAAAATCTCTTAAAGTCTGGATTAAGCCTGTTCAAGTATCCCTCCCTTCTTCCTTCATTTTCCTTCCTTCCTTCTCTTCTCCATAGTATTTCTGTACTATCTGTAATTATTACATTAGTTGTTGAGAGCAAACAGGATTAATTACAGGTGCATATCACAAAGATTGCATACTTAAAGCAATCTGAATATAGAGTTAGTGTTAGTAATTGTGAACAAGCATATTTAGAATCCTCTCCATAATTTGAACAACTATAATATCAATGTTTTCTAAATGAATAATTTCTTATTTTAATATCATATTATTTGTACTTATCCTAGGTCAATTTATGGTAGTTTACATTATACTTAGCTTAAAATGTTCACTGAGAAATGACCTAAATTAAATCAGTAATTCTTTCTGTGCCGCTGCTATTAGGTTCAATTACTTAAGGACACAGAATTAATATTAGGGCTAACAATAGTTACTTATATAACATTATATCTTAATGAGGTTGAAGTGTTAACATTGGCCAGAGTTATGCCATGAAACTAGTACACATTAATTGAAAAACTATGTTATAATCACACCTCAAATCAAATAGTCCAGACTCCTTGACAAGGGCATAATTCAAAAGTGAAGCCTCATGGTATCAGCTGAGAACATTGCAAATGAACCTCGAAAGTTTTCACAGATTCATTAATTCTTTAGGACAATCATGTGAAAATTAGTTTGAACTTCCTATAAGAGAAAGATAGAAAGACACCATAAAAGAAAAAAAAAAAAGATTCTTTGCTTACTACAGTTAAGCTCATTTACTTTTTTTTTTTTTTTCGTTTATTTATTTTTGGGACAGAGAGAGACAGAGCATGAACGGGGGAGGGGCAGAGAGAGAGGGAGACACAGAATCGGAAACAGGTTCTAGGCTCTGAGCCATCAGCCCAGAGCCCGACGCGGGGCTCGAACTCACGGACCGTGAGATCGTGACCTGGCTGAAGTCGGACGCTTAACCAACTGTGCCACCCAGGCGCCCCAAGCTCATTTACTTTTAACTGCACAAAGTAATGTAACTTGAATTTGAGGAAAGTGTCCACTTACTGAGTTTAATTTTTTTCCTGGATATTTTAAATGTATACTTTATCAACTTTTTTTTTCATATTATGCATATATTTTAGAAGAATGCTTTAGTACATTACAAGAAACACAGGTTTTAAAATAAAGTGAAATTCATTTGTAAACTATTGTAAAACGTGAAAACCCTGATTTTGTAAAGTGTAGAAGTGCTTGTTTTTAAAATAAAAATATATCTAAGTTTCAAGTCAAATCTGATTATTTAAAATACCTTCTGCCTTAATCTGCAGGAGAATGAGCCATCACTCTTACTTTTAAAAAGTTTTGCAATCTCGGGTATTTAGAACAGGTGATGGTTTTGTTGGCATTTGTTGATAGCATTAAAGGTGGGAGTGGGGTTTGAGGTGGAGGCGGGGCTCCTAGGACCTCCTTAAAATTTTTGTCTGTGTTTGGCAAGTCTGTCTCTACTTTTCTCCATTATTTTTTAAGGAACTTCTTATTTGGGGGAGTTTATACACCTGATTTGATATCCTATATCTCTTCTTTTTCTCACTCTTTGGTCTTTATTTTTAAATTCTACATGCTAGCATTTTCCCTTGCTTTTGTCTTCCAAGCCCTCTACTGATTAAAAACAAACAAACAAACAAACAAAAAACAAAACAAAACAAAAACTATTCTGGAAATTTTGTTGTAAAAATGTAAAATCAGAATAGCCAAGTCAATCTTGAAGAACAAATTTGCTGTATTAATAGTATCAGATTTTAATACCCAGCGTTAAGCTGTAATAATGAATACAGCATGATACCAATACAAGAGTAGACCAATAAATCAGGACTGAGAGTCCACAAAGCGACCCACACATACATGGTCGTTGATTTATGACAAGGCAATATTGGAGGGTTTTGGAAAAAGGATATGTTTTCATTACCAATAATTATTGCTGAAAATAATAATTGAATATTCATGTGAAAAAAAATCTTGACCCTACTTGATACTATATTTCAGATCAAGATGTGATAGAAAAAGTGTAATGTTTCTGCAAGAAAACAATGGAAAATATCTTAGTTACATTAGGATATGTAAAGACTTTTTAAGAACACACAAAAAATACAAAAGAATCATTGCAAGAGTGAAAATTCAAGCCACCCATTGGGAAAGATATTTTCCATACTTATAATCTGACAAAGAACTCATATCCTCTATATTCATAGATAAAACTTCTACCAGGCACTAAGAAAAAGAGAAAGTTCAAAATGAAAAATAGTAAACAGCTTGACTGGACACTTACTAAGAGGCCATCAAAATTACCAACAAACACACGGACTAATGCTAAATTCATTAGTCATGAAGGAGATATAAATTAGGGTCTCAGTATAATATTACCATATACCCATTAGAATTGCAAGAATAAAAAGACTGACATCAAGTGACAAAGATATGGAGTAACTGCTGATGAGACTGTAAGTTATTAGAATCGTTTCGGGAAGCCATTTGGCAGTGGCTCTTAAGTTGAACATTTGCACACACTGTGAAGCAGCAAATCTTCTCCTAAGTGTAAATGCAACAGAAATGTGTGTATGTATACAATCAAAGACAAACTTAATGATGTCCTTAACAGCACTACTTATAACAGCCCCAAACTGAAACCAAGTCAAATGTGAGTAGAATTAATTCATTGTTGTATATTCATACAATGGATTACTATTCAGCAATGAAAGTGAAGAAAATCATAACTGAGCCACATAATATGAAACAATCACAAAAGGTGTTGAGGAAAGGAAGACAATCGCAAGTGTTTATACTGTGTATATACATTTTAAATGAAAAAAAAAAATCGTAGGTAGAACTAACTGGCCTGGTAATATTTGCTAGGAAGAGAGATACTGGGAGGGAGGATGACAGGGGTTGCTGTGGTGCTTATAATATTCTATCTCTTTTTTTAATGTTTATTTACTTATTTATTTATTTTTTTAATTTTTTTTTCAACGTTTATTTATTTTTGGGACAGAGAGAGACAGAGCATGAACGGGGGAGGGGCAGAGAGAGAGGGAGACACAGAATCGGAAACAGGCTCCAGGAGCGCCCCAAAAGTTTTTGTTCTTTTAGATGGCATCTTTTAAGAATTTTATTGTAGGGGCGCCTGGGTGGCTCAGTTGGTTAAGTGTCCGACTCTTGGTTTCGGCTCAGGTTATGATCTCACAGTTAATGAGTTCGAGCCCCGTGTCAGGCTCTCCACTGTGTGGAGCCTGATCTCATAAAAAAGAACTGGAAAGGGGCGCCTGGGTGGCGCAGTCGGTTAAGCGTCCGACTTCAGCCAGGTCACGATCTCGCGGTCCTTGAGTTTGAGCCCCGCGTCAGGCTCTGGGCTGATGGCTCAGAGCCTGGAGCCTGTTTCCGATTCTGTGTCTCCCTCTCTCTCTGCCCCTCCCCCGTTCATGCTCTGTCTCTCTCTGTCCCCCAAAAACTAAATAAACGTTGAAAAAAAAAATTAAAAAAAAAAAAAAAGAACTGGAAAGTGTTATTATTTTTTTTTCTAGAAACAATTGGTGCATGACTGGTATTATCACTTTCTTAAATATTTGCAAGGATACCTTAGAGAAGCCATTCAGACCTGAAAGATTTCTGGGAAGAATTTTTCCTCTTTTTTGAAAAGTAAGGTCTTTAATAACTGTTACAGTGTTCAAAATTAGTGGTTTTTCCAATTTTTTTCTATTTTTATTCTAATTAAAAATTTTTGATGTAAAGTTTTAAAAAATATGTAATGTATTTTTAATATCTTTGGGTCTTGCAGTGAAGATCCCCTTTCATTTTTGTTACTGGTAATTTTTAGTTTTTCTCTCTCTCTCCTCCACTCTTTTTCTCTTTTATTGCCTTCTTTCATTCCTCCTCCTCATTGTTATGCCCAGAATTCGTGATCCTCAAAGATAGCCAGGGAGCCGAGTCTGATCTAAAAGCAAAAGAGCTTTTATTCTAGCTAGCTCGAGCTCAATCCCCTACCTGCACTGACGCAGCAGTGGTGAGATGGGGGGGGGGGGGCAGCGTGTTTCAAAAGGACAAAGGTTTTATTGGGGCCTAGGGGCAGTTGGTGAGGTAATGGCTATGGCCTCAGCCGATTGGCTGGGGAAGGGTCCGAGTTCTGTTAGGCAGGTGGGGGGGGCGTTGCTCAAGGGGAGCACCAACTCCCCTAGGGGCAGTTGGTGTGGTAATGGCTGTGGCCTCAGCCGATTGGCTGGGGAAGGGTCTGAGTCCTGTTAGGCAGGTTGGGGGGGGGGTTACTCAAGGGGAGGAGGTGTGGTCAAGGTGAAGGGCACAGAACAAGATGGAGTTGGCTGGCATAGGCCCACCCTTTCACTCATCTTTATCCTTCTCCCCTCCCTTCACCTCTCCTCCTTTCCTCTTCCTTGCCATAAGATATTTTAGTTAATTTTTCAAAGAATCAATGTGTCATTGTGAGTTTTTCCATATTGTGTACTTCTTTTATATTTCATTGACATTTTTCCTAAGTTTAACTGATCTCTTACTTTCTTTTGATTCTTATTGATTTTGATGTATTTTCATTGAATACCAACCAATGCATATTTAAAATAGTTCTTGAGATCATTTGAGGCTCTGAAGATGTTATCTTTCTAATGAGGATTTACTTTAGGCTAGGGAGAGAATTTCTGTACAAGCTAAGATTGAATTGATCAGATACAGGGTTTCTGACTAATTTTGCCTATTTCTTATTTTGCCTTAATACTATATTCTTACTCAGGAGCACCCAACTGAAAAATCTAAGATAATTACCATGGGACCTTCATTCTGGTAGGACTTAAACTCCAATTTTTATGTCCTCAGCTCTTTGAGACTGCTGGAAACTGCTATGCTTCTCGCCTTATTGGCTGTTTCTTACAAACTGGCAAATGCTTCAGGGAGAAAGATAATTCTAATTCTTGGGCTTAAATCTGTTCATTTACCTTCCCTCAAATCTCCTGTTTCCCAACTCTTAGTTGCCTTCATGGATCGCTAGGTCATGAAGTGAGGTCACAGGGAAAAGCCCTGGAACTGGAGATACTGACAGGCAAATGCAGAAAACCACAATTTATGAGAGAAGAAACTCAGGACCTGAAACCTCCATGGGAGCCAGAGTCAAAGTAGGAAAACCAGATCTGTAACTGACAAAGTGCTGGAAGCTCAGAGTGGACAAGTCTGAGAATTAAAAACTCCAAAAGAACCCAGTCATGGTGAAACATCCACACATTTTGAGGTTTATCTCCAGGATGTAGAACAGGTTCTTACTGTATATACCATAGAAAAATCCTTCATTGTCTTGCAAGGGGAAATAAAAAGCAACCATTTGAAATACCCAGATACTCTGTTCTTAACAAGTTCTACCCACATGGGAAACTAGTTAATTAAAGCCTAACTTGCTAGGAGTTTATCAGAGCCTAACTGACCTGAGGGAAGGAAATAGCCAACATCAGTCAGTTCTTGCATTCCCAGTGAGAGAAGAGAAATACAAAGCAACAGCCTATTCTAACCATCTGTTTCACCTAAGGTGAGGGAGGAAAAAAACCTGAGAAATACTTGTGAATCCAGAGGCATAGACTTGCTAAAAGACTGAGATCTAATCATAACTATAGCACGCTTAGTTTCCCCCAACACCTCATCACTGCATTACTAAAAGTTTATTTACAGAAATTCCTTTTACTCACTACATCATGCCTGGCTATCAAAAAATTACAAGGCATGCCAAAAGGCAGAACCCAAAATTTGAAGAAATAGGGCAAACATCAGAACCAGACATAGCAAGGATAAGATTAAGTACTTAAAACAACTATAATAGATATTCTAAGAGCTTTAATGTTCGAAGTAGACAGCATGTGAAAACAGATGGACGTTGTAAGCAGAGGAATGGAAATCCTAAGAAGAAACTAAAAAGAATTGTTAAAAATAGTTTTAAAAAACAAAAACAACAGAAGTAACACTTTTGATGGCCTGACTGGTAGATAGGACACAGCCGAGGCACGTTTCTCTAAGCTTTAGGATAAATCAATAGAAACTCCCAAAACTGAAAAGCAAAAAGAAAAAGATTGGGAAAAAAAGTACACAGCAGAATATACAAGGACTGCAGGACAATGACAAAGGAATAAAATGCATAATGGGAATACTAGAAGGAGAAGAAAGAGAAAAAGGGAGAGATAAACTATTGATACAATAATGCCTGAGAATTTCTGCAAGTTAATGTCAGACACCAAGCCAAAGATGTAGGAAGCTCAGAGAACACCAAGCAGGATAAATGACAAAACGTAACATGGAGGCTTATTATCTTTGAACCACAAAAAATTAAAGATAATGAAAAAATTCTGAAAGAAGCTAGAGACTAAATCACCTTAAATATAGAGAAAGATAAGATTTGCATATGACTTCTCCTAAGAAGACATTCAAGCAAGAAGAAGGTTGACTAAAATATTTAAGTGTTGAGAGAAGAAAAGCCTACCAATCTAGAATTCTGTACTCTGAAATTATTTTTCAAAAGTGTAGGAGAAATATGTTCTCCAACAAAAATTGAGGGAATTTGTTGCCAGTAGTCGTCACTTGCATGAAATGTTAAAAGCTGTTTAGAGAGAAGAGAAATAAAATAGCACATCAACTTGCACATAAAGAAGGGAAAATGTCAGAGAAGGAATAAATGAAGGCAAAATAAAAACTTTTATTTACAGTTAAAATTTTTTTTCCTTACTATTAATTGATCTAATAGAATATCTAACCATATTGAAGGAGTAGAACAAAGTTGGAAGACTGACACTATTTGACTTCAAGATTTCCTATAAAGTAACAGTAAACAGGACAGTGTGGTATTTGTGAGAGAACAAATAGATCAGTGGAATAATACAGTGCCCAGAAATAGGCTGCCATAAATATAGTCAAGGGATCTTTGACAAAGCTGCAAGGTCAAAGCAATGGAGAAAAGATACTCTCTTCCACGAATAGTGCCAGATCAGGCATCCATATGCAAAAAAATGAATGTAGGTACAGGCTTTACATCCTTCATAAAACTTAACTCAAAATAGATCATAGACCTAATTGTAAAATGCAAAACTGTAATACTCCTAGAAGATAAAATGTTAGAAAATCTACATGACCTGGAATTTGGTAATGACTTTTTAGAAACAACACCAAAGGCACAATCTGCAAAATAAACATTTGATTAGCAGGACTCGATTAAAATTGAAAACTTCTGCTCTGTGAAAGACAGTATCAAGAGAATCCCACAAACAAGGATAAAGTATTTGCAAAAGATTTCGTTCTTGATGAAGAACTGTTATCTGAAGTATATAAAGAACTCCTAAAACTCAACAATAAGAACACAAATAACCTGATTATAAAATGGGCCAAAGTTCTTAACAGACACCTCACCAAAATGATGTACAGATGGTAAATAAGCTTATGAAAAGATATTCCACATTATATGTCATCAGGGAAATGTGTATTTAAAAAAATATTTATTTATTTTGGGAGGGGAGGGGCAGAGACAAAGAGGGGGAGAGAGAGAATCCCAAGCAGGCTCCACACTCAGCACAGAGCCCAATGCGGAGCTCAATTTCATGAGCAGGAGATCATGACTGCGAGATCAGGACCTGAGCCAAAATCAAGAATCTGACACTTAACCAACTGAGCCAGCCAGGCACCTTGGAAATGTGTGTTAAAAGAGGAATGAGATACCACTACATACCTATTTGAATGGCCAGATTCTGGAATGCTGATAACACCAAAGTTTGGCAAAGATGTGTAGCAACAGGAACTCTCATTCGATGCTGTTGGGAATGAAAAATGGTCTATCCACTTTGGAAGCCAGTTGGCAGTTTCTTACGAGACTACACATACTGTAGCCATATGATCCAGCAATTATGCTCCTTGGTATTTACTCAAAGAAGTTGAAAACGTATAAAGACCTGCACATAGATGTTTAGAGCAGCTTTGTTCATAATTATTAACACTTGGAAGCAACCCAGGTGTCTTTCAGTAAGTGAATTGATAAATAAACTATTCCAGAGAATGGAATATTATTCAGTGCTAAAATGAGCTGTCAAGCCATGAAGAGACGGGGAGGGGTTTAAATGCACATTATTAAGTGAAAGAAGTCAATCTGAAAAGGCTAAACACTGTACGATTCCAACTATGTGACATTCTGGAAAAGGCAAAACTATACAGATGATAAAAAAAAAAAAAAAAAAAAAAAAAAAAATCAATGGCTGCTAGGAATTAGAGCCAAAGGAGGGATGAATAGGCAAAACACAGAGGATTTTTAGGGCAGTGAATATACTCTGTATTATAGTAATGGATACACGCCCTTTCACAATTGTCTAAATGTATAGAATGTATAGTACCAAGAGTGAACCATAACGTAAACTGTGGACCTTGGGTGGTTATGATGTATCAATGCAGGTTCATCATTGGTACAAAATGTACCAGTCTGGTGGGAGATGTTGATAATGGGGAGATTATATATGTATGGGGGCAGAGATGTGTGGCAAGTCTCTTACTTCCCTTTCAATGTTGCTGTGAATTTACCACTGATCTAAAACAAATCTTAAAAAAAAAAAAAAAAAAGATATATCCACTAACAAAATAGTTTGCAACATACTAGCCCAGCATCTCTAGAAACTGAAATGCTCAGTAGTGACATTTTTAGCACTCTTAATAAATGTAAGTCATTTTAGATACTTTAATTTACCAACTGTAGAATGTAGCAACTCTAGGAGTTTAGAGTAAGAGGATAGTATGGATGAACCTTTAATGCGTTTCTATATTTGTTATGAATAATCTTACCTTGCACATACCCACTAGTTAAGAAAAGTAGATTCACCTCTTGTTACGATTCATATTTCTTTTAAAAAGTATAGGTGCTCAGAAAGTTGATATGTTAACTTTTCTCTCTCTCCTTCATAAACGTTCTTAGAAAAAAATCCATTAAAAGATGATCAATGGAACAGAGTTAAACACTACTCCTACATGAGCTTCTCCTTTACTCATCAAATTCAAGCTGAATGGAAAAATATGACACATCTGAAGTTCTTAACCATTTTTAACTACAATAAGAATTTTAAGGAGTGACCTTTCCCTTTTCAGCCTGACACAGGAGGTCTGAACATCTGCAGCGGGTGAATCCCTGTGGCTTCACATGGGGTCTTTTATCAAAGTTAAGTACATGGTGGGATCTCAGTTGATAGAGATATTGAGAGTTTCCATTTGCATAGCAATTTAAATCTCTGTGAGCCTCGACTCTGTAACTTAGTTAACCAAAATGGGGAGATATCATGTATTGTCATTTTATTAAGGGAGAGTCTAAAGGGTAATTGTTTTGTCCAATATATTAAAAGTGATAAATACAGAATAAAGCTTAGAACTGAACACTACTGACGTGAACTAATCTTTTCCTAGAATCATGCACTACATACTGGGTACCCCTCACACACACAATTTCAATAGTATTAGAATATTGCACACACAGAGATCCCCTAAGAGCTTTAAACTGACAGAAAGGAGCTCTTTATCTTATTCTCTATATCCAAACTCCAGTTTTTGTTTACAAAGGAAAATCCAATCAGTGCTTTTGGAGTTTATGGTTGTTTCTAGGATCCTTTCATCCTATAAACTATTTCAAGTGGTTTTATTGCAGTCTTATCATTTCAACTTTACACTACAATTCAAACAGCTCAGATCTCAGATAAAAACAAAGGATCGAGACGTGATTGCCCACACTGCAGTTTAAACAGACACTAGAATCTGCACCACTCACTGCCATAGCTCTTTCAAATGTTTCAAAAACCACTAAGTGTGTCTCTGATCAGGAAATTGTTTAAGGCTTGAGTTAAAAGTCTTTGCTTTAATGGAAATGAATGAATATATATTTTACAAACATATACACAAATTTGGAAGAATTCCTGAACTAGTATATTTTCATTTTATACTTTATTGATAAGAAAAATAAAAACAATAAAACTCACACTGAAAGGGCGGGCCTATGCTGGCCGACTCCATCTTGTTCTGTGTCCTTCACTTGGACCACACCTCCTCCCCCTTGAGTAACCCACACCCCCCCTCACTTGCCTAACAGGACTCAGACCCTTCCCCAGCCAATCGGCTGAGGCCATAGCCATTACCTCACCAACTGCCCCTAGGCCCCAATAAAACCTTTGTCCCTTTGAAACTCGCTCTCTCTCCCCCCCCCCCCCCCCCCCCCCCCCCCCCCCCCCCGTATCTCACCGCTGCGTCGGTGCAGGTAGGGGATTGAGCTCCAGCTAGCTCGAATAAAGGCTCTTTTGCTTTTGCATCAGGACTCGGCTCCCTAGTGGTCTTTGGGGATCACAAATTCTGGGCATAACAACACTAGTCCCACACATCAGGGATCAATGTTCTATAAGGGAGGATTAGCAGGACTCTCGAGAACGATGGACCAGGTCAGCTAACAATGACTTTCCAAGTGGGCACAGTAAGTGGTGATTTTTTTCATTGTGGAAACATCACCACCATTGGAGGCTGTTCAGGAGTTGGTAACACGGGCCTATGGAGACAAGTGTATCCAAGCATGCTCTTGTTATTTTACACTCTGTATTGATTGCCTACTTGGCCTGAATTGAAATGGAGTGGGAGTATAAACATGGGTGTATTTGCCCAGCTGCTTGAATGATTCAGGTTAGCTTCTTCAGCAGGAATGCTCTGGCAGGTGGGAGCTCTAGGTCAGAAGCCTTAGTTCAAACACAAAAGCCTTCTCTGAGATGGAGGGGCCTCAAGGAGAAAAGGGAAGGGATAAAATTTTTAGAGAAACTTCCAATTATTAGTTTTTATATAGGGACTGGGGCTTGGAAATGAGCAGTAATTTAAGATATGTTTGACCCATAACCAAAGCTATTCCCTTAAACATTTTGTAGCCCTTTGCTTCTCCTTTCCTTCCTCCCTGGCCCTCGCCTTCTCCCTCTCTATCCACTCTCTCCCAATCCTCCTTTTATGTTTTTCAGGGCTGAGCTGCATTCCGAAGGACTTCTGCCCATTTCCTCGCAGGCCCTGATGCATTCACGTCTCAAATACATCCCGCCTCACTGCTAGAGCTAGGTTTACCCCTGAATGTACACAGTGTTTTCTTTGTCAGTGTGATGCCAATGACCACATCAGTTAGTGAAGTCAGATCCTCTCTGACTGGAAGTGTAGAAATCCCTTCAAGTATAATATTCTCTATAGTGTGTTTCTGTGGCAATTTACTTTTTCTGAAGAAAAACTCTATGAATCCTTATCAACTGGCTTTTTTTTTTTTTTTTTCCTTTTCTTCTCTGAAACCCATAGTATTGTTCTAGAACAATGGCTGGTTTAAGAGCCCTTTCAAAAACCTCCAGGGTACTTATTTGAGGGGAAAAAAAAAAACTTCAATGACATTTTCATAAATCTGTTTTTTCACTATGCACACTTCTGTAAATAGAGTGACTCTGTGGGGATAAAACATCACAAGGATTGACAGGGCAAACACTTTAATATACTTGTGGGAGGAGTGACGTTTGAGAAGTAGGCTGGCAGCACGTCCACGCTTTGATGGAGCTACTGTAAGGCTATGTTTTAATGTACCACATGGACTCAGTGGATCTGGTCTACTTCATCGCAGGGCTCCACATTGTTAGTGGAGCTGTTAGTATTTAGATTGTGGCTCCTTACCTGGCTGTGACTTCTGTGGTAAATTTTCAGTCAAATCTTATCCAACTGTGCTCACACCAGCCTGGATTCAAATCCAAATTCATGAACATGGGTCTGGTCTAGAAAGGATTTTTTGTTGTTGCTGCTACTATTTGTAGATATATAGAAAATTTTGTGGTTGCTATGTAATAAAAAGGATGTGCTAGTGTTTATTAATTGTGTACGAATTCAACCAATGTTTCAAGCATTTTATGTTATTTGTCTTCTTTAACCTTTAAAAGAACACTATGATACAGGTATTATTATACTCTTATATTTTGTATAAGAAACTAAACTCTGGGGCGCCTGGGTGGCGCAGTCGGTTAAGCGTCCGACTTCAGCCAGGTCACGATCTCGCGGTCCGGGAGTTCGAGCCCCGCGTCAGGCTCTGGGCTGATGGCTCAGAGCCTGGAGCCTGTTTCCGATTCTGTGTCTCCCTCTCTCTCTCTGCCCCTCCCCCGTTCATGCTCTGTCTCTCTCTGTCCCAAAAATAAATAAACGTTGAAAAAAAAAATTTTTTAAGAAACTAAACTCTGGAAGGTTAAGAGAAAAATTTGTGGGGGACGGTGTCTTCCTTTGTTTATTTATATTTGTAATATGAAATTGAAGGTCCATATGAACACATGCACAATCATGCTGGCCTGGGGAGAGGGAGCTGGGAAAAGGTCACTTGGCAGTGGGGCTGAACAAAGACCTTTTTATTTATTTTTATTTTATTTTATTTTATTTTATTTTATTTTATTTTATTTTATTTTATTTTTTAAAGTGTATTTATTTGAGAGAGTCAGAGACAGCATAAGTGGAGAAGGGGCAGGGAGAGAGGGAGAGAGAATCCCAAGCAGACTCCATGCTGTTAGAGCACAGCCAGAAGTGAGACTCGAACTCATAAACCATGAGATCATGACCTGAGCTGAAATCAAGAATCGGATGCTTAACTGACTGAGCCAACCAGGCACCGCTTATTTAGTTATTTTTAATTGATTCAAAGTTTACTAGGTAATACAACATGGTTCACAAAGACAATGGAAAACTCCAATGAGGGCACTGTTTGTTCTTTGTTTATCTTACCCAAATGGAGGCAAGACACTTTTGCCATAGGACTGCCCACTAAAGTCCTGACTTACATTGGAACTTTTATCTCTCTGCCTCCATAGTCCAGTTTCTTGCCACTGTATCAAGCTACCACAAATTGTGAGTAAATACCCAAGCATGTCTCAGCAGGCTAGAAAAAACTTACCCAACCAAATGTGTTGGGTAAGTTAAGACTTTTCGTTGGGAGTGGTGGTGGGCTTGAGGTCTTAGCACTCCAAAATGCAAGGTGCAGTATAGGTGGATCATAAACAGTTGTGTGCTGGTATATGTAACCCTGTTTCGTAGTGTTTGCTGATTTCCATTATATAAATACTCTCACTGTGGCTGATTTCAAGCTATCAAACATATATGACTGAATAAAAAGTTGGGATGGGATTTGTGTAGCATACTATATTATGTAGTATTTGTATCATACAGCAGTTGACATAATTAACCTCAAAAATAATAGTAGAATAGATAATAGTAAAGAGTGAACAATAGTTACCAGTAAAATATAGTAAAATAAACAGGAAATTATGAGTTTTGAGTATTCATTCTCTATGATTTTAACATAATTTATTTCATTATAAGTTTATATAATTTAAGTTTTAATAACGCCTGGATTTAATAACTAGCTCACAGAATTCCTGAAAATTTAACTCTGCCAGATAAAAGCCAGCTCAAAAATACCACTGAATAAATGAAGGTTTCATATTAATGCAAAAAAGATAATATAGGCATATCTTCAACAAAAGGTATAACCACATTATGACGAAGGAATTAATTGAGTGGGATTTCAGTTGCTCTTGAGAAAATGGAATTAACTTATAGCCTCCTGTGATTATTTCTTAGGCTCTTGGATGTAAATATTTAGGTAGACTTATCATAGGTAGAACACCAAGTAAAATTTAAGCTCTTATTAAAACATCACAGGACACCAACATCCTTTAAATAGCATTTCTTCTTTTTTTTTTCCTCCCTGCTCCATCCCTTCCTCAGCTCTTCCCTCCCATGCTCTAACCCCTGGAATCAAAAATCGCTAATTGGAAAGCACAGTAGTTTAGAGTCAGGACATATGAAGTTTCAGTTTGGCTTTTCCAATAACTCAAAGTGAAACTTTGAGTAAAATGCAATCTCTCTGAGACCGGGTTTACTAAATTATTAAGAGAGGGCATTTACCTGGTGATCCCTCAGGTCCCTTCTGGCCCTAACACTGCGTGATTAATGTCTCTCAGGATATTCATTGGCTGGTCAGATTGACTTTTGCTCATATCATAGAAGTTGAGAACAGGCCATCAATCAGGCGGACCACTCACAGTCTACCTCCCTGCCCCCACTGCTGTTGTCTTCAGAAGTAGATGAGATCAAACATTTAGGAATCCAATTTGATTTCTACTGCCCTGGTTCCAGTCAAACAAATGGAACATCATGATACTACCTCGGTCAGTTTCTGTACATACACTTTACAATAACTCCCTCTCTGGTTAATGATAAGAACGTTTCTCTGATGGTCTGTGGAGAATATGGATGAAATAAACGTTGGAAAAATATATTTGAATGGCATTCAAGTTAAAAACTGCAGGTGGTCACTAACATTAATGAAATCTAACATGCCACACCTGCTCATCTAATCTTAGCAAATATTATAGTAAATCCCTAATAAATTCTATCAGCATTTAAGCAAAGGGAAATTTGTTCTTTAAATCATGTAATTGGATATTGCATTGAAATATTTCATTAGTTCTGAAAATATTCTTTCAAAATAATTCCTTAGTTTCCATGATTCGGTTGATTGACTAAAAAAAAATTATATTTTCAACAATGATGTGAAACTATTCCTAATAAATTAATACAAAAAAGAATAGTCAAACAACACATGTTAGGGAAAACAAAAATGTTCTATTTTACAGAAACGTGCTATAATTTGTTATTTATTTGAAATGTTTTGGAAATAAAATGAATTGGCTATCTACTGCAGCTCACTTGGTAGAATTGCTCATTTGTGAAGCAGGATAATCTCTAAACTCCAGTATAGCGGTTTTAACGTTCTCACAAAAGGCCAACCGACACATACCTCCCTGTGAACTTCAAACCATATTGTATTTACAACGTAAAGACTGAAATTTGTTTACTTGCTCTATCTATAACACTGGACTAGGGGTTTCAAGAGATTAAAAGACCGAAAAGCAACCCCCCCCCCCCCCACTCAGAGAAATGGCGACAAGACAGATCAGAGTAACAGAAGTAGCTACTTGTTAGCTATGTGACTTCATGAAAATGAATTAAACATTCTAAACCTTGATTAACCATCTATAAGATGAGGAAAATAATTATACTTAAATCATATGTTTGATATGAGAATTATATGATAAATATATACAAATATGTTTGCTGTACTTAGAACAGTCTTATGATACACATGTTAAAATAAGTTGTTCGTTTATATTTGGTAAAGAAAATGAGCTTAAATGTATATATATTATATATTTCCAGTGTCCTATGATATCCAGAATTTTCTTTTCATCTCCTGCATCTTTCTCATTGAGGTTTCTGTTTTAGCTACCAGAATTCCAGTTGAGAAAACATGGGCTTATTTAAACCTGCTTTTTGGCCACAGTTGAAGTAGACACCTGATCCAAGCTCAATTACTTCAATTGCTTCTTTTAGAAATTTGAAATTATATTAAAGAATTGCCAGTGAATTTTGGCACTTTACTTGGAATGCATAGAGAACTGTATCTAGAGAGAACTGGAAAAAAAACAATCGGCAGAGAGAATTAATAATAAAACTAATGTGTGGAAAGGAAGAGAAATGGGGTACGAGAGTATTCCAGAAACAGGGGAGTAATCTTGGTTTCCTAATCTCAGACTTTAATGAAGACTTTCTTTTCTTCCTGCTGTGTTCTTCCATAAATTTTATCTTTTCCTTAGGTTTGTGAAGATAATTTTCCTTATTTACCACAAAATAATTGCCTACAACTTCTACAATAAAAGAGTACCATGGTTTGGATTTTTAAAGACTTTAAATTATGGCACAGTAATTTCAGAGTCAGCTTGGTGGCTCCAGAGATCGTGCAATGCACAATTCCAGGAGATGCCTTCCCAGGATCCCTGTGTGAAGAGCAACCTCTGGAGATGTGCTCTGAAGCAGCCATCAGAAATGGTCTTGCTACTTACAATTGAAAATCTTTGTCCCACTGGAACATACATTTTTTGTTTGTTTTTTTTTTGTTTCTAGAAACAGGGGATTCAAATCACAAAAAGGGATCTTATCATGTTTTTATTCAAGTATAATTAACATGCAGTGTTATATTAGCTTCAGGTGTGCAATGCAATGATTCATCAATTCTGTACATTACTCAGTGCTCATCAAGATAAGTATAATCAATCCTCTTCATCTATTGCTTACCTCTGGCAACCTCCTTCTCTATATTTAATAGTCTGATAGTCTATATTTAATAGACTCTATTTTTTCCCCCTTGTTCATTTTTTTTGTTTCCTAAATTCCATATATGAATAAAGTCATAGCATTTTGTCTTCCTCTGACTTATTTCACTTAGTGTTATATCCTCTAGACCCATCCATGTTGTTGCAAATGGCAAGATTTTATTGCAGCAAGATTTTATTCTTTTTTACAGCTTAGTAGTATTCCATTATATATATGTGTGTGTGTGTATATATATATACACACACACACACACACACACACACACACACACATGCACACACACACACACACACGCACACATACCACATCTTCTTTATCTATTCTTCTATGGATGGACACTTGAGTTGCTTTAATATCTTCACTATTGTAAATAATGCTGCAATGACATAGAGGTGCATATATCTTTTTGAAGCAGTGTTTTCATTCTCTTTGGGTAAATACCCAGTAGTGGAATTACTAGATCATATGGTAACTCTATTTTTATTTTATTTTTTTTTGAGGAACTTTCACACTGTTTTCCACAGTGGCTGCACTAGCTTGCCTTCCTACCAAGAATGCACAAGTGTTTCTTTTTCTTTTCATCCTTGCCAACATTTCCTATCTCTTATCTTTCTGATTTTTGCCATTATGATGAGGGTGTGGAGATATCTCATTGTGATTTTGGTTTCCATTTCCTTGATGATTAGTGATGTTGAGCATCTTTTCATGTATCTGTTGGCTGTTTGTTTTCTTTGAAGAATGTCTATTCATGTCCTCTGCTGATTTTTAAATTGGATTATTAGTATAATTTTATTTTTTTGGCATTGAGTTGTGTAAGTTCTTTACATATTTTAGATATTAATTCCTTATCAGATATATCCTTTATAATTTTCATTTCCGATTAAATAGGTTGTCTTTTGATAATGGTTTCCTTTGATGTGCAAAAGCTTTTTATTTTGGTATAGTTTCTTTTTTATTTTGAGAGAGAGAGAAAACGAGCAGGGGTGGGGTAGACAGAGAGAGAGACAGAGAGAGAGAGAGACAGAGACAGAGACAGAGACAGAGACAGAATCCTAAGCAGGTTTTGAATGGTCAGTGCAGAGCTCCATGCAGGGCTCCATCCCATAAACTGTGAGATCATGACCTGAGCCAAAATCAAGAGTTAGATGCTTAACCAACTTAGCCATCTAGGCGCCCCTTTTGGGGTAGATTCAATAGTTTAATTTTGTTTTTGTTTCCCTTGCCAATGGAGACATGTGGAAGAATGTTGCTATGGTCAATGTCAAATAAATTACTGCCTGTGCTTTCTTCTAGGATTTTTATGGTTTCGATCTCACATTTAGTTCTTTGAAAAACTTTGAGGTTTTTTTTGTGTATGGTGTTAGAAAGTGGTCCAGTTTCATTCTTTTGCATGTAGCTGTCCAGTTTTCCCAACACCATTTGTTGAAGGCACTGTTTTTATCTTATTGTATATTCTTATCTCCTGTGTCAAAGATTAGTTGATCATAAAAGTGTGGGTTTATTTGTGGGCTGTCTATTCTGTTCTATTGATGTGTGTATCTATTTTTATGCTAGTATTATATTGTTTTGATTACTACAGCTTTGTAGTATATCTTGATATCTGGGATTGTGATATCCCCAGCTTTGCTCTTTTTTTTGTTTTGTTTTGTTTTTAAGATTGCTTTGGCTATTTTAGGTCTTTTGTGATTCTATACAAATTTTAGGATTATTTTTTCTAGTTCTGTGAAAAATGGTGTTGATATTTTGATGGGGAATGCATTAATCTGTATATTGCATTGGGTAGTATGGACATGTTGATAATTTTTCTTCTAATCCATGGGAATGGAATATCTTTCTGCTTGCTTGTGTCATCTTCAATTTCTTTCATCAACATTTTATAGTGTTGAGAGTACAGGTCTTTCACCTTCTTGGTTAAGTTTATTCCTAGTTATTTTATTCCCTTTGGTGCAATTGTAAATAATTAAATTGTTTTCTTAATTTCTCTCTCTTACTACTACATTATTACTGTATAGAAATGCAACAGATTTATGTGGGTAGATTTTATATCCTGTGACTTTACTGAATGAATTATTAGTTCCATCAGTTTTGGTGGAGTCTTTAGGGTTTTCTATACACAGTATCATGTCATCTGCAAATAACAACAGTTTTATATCTAACTTACCAATTTGATGCCTTAAAAGGCATTTTGCTTATCTGGTTGCTGTGGCTAGGACTTCCAGTACACATTGAATAAAAGTGGTCAAAGTGAACATCCTTGTTTTGTTTCTGACCTTAGGGGAAAAGCTCTCAGTTTTTCACCATTGGGTAGTATGATGTCAGCTGTACGTTTTTCACACACGGCCTTTATTATGTTGAGATATGTTCCCTCCAGACTTACTTTGTTGAGGGTTTTTATCGTGAATGGATGTTATATTTAATAAAATGCTTTTTCTGCATCTGTTGAAATGATCACATGGGTTTTATCCTTTCTCTTGTTGATGTGATATATAATGTTGATTGATTTGAGACTATTCAATCACCCTTGTATCCTGGAATAAATTCCACTTGATATTGGTGAGTGACTTTTTAAATGTATTGTTGGACTTGGTTTGCTAATACTTTGTTGAGGATTTTTGCATTATACTCATCAGAGATATTGTCCTATAGTTTTCTTTTTTGCAGTGTCTTTATCTGGTTTTGGTATCAGGGTAATGCTGGCCTCATAGAATGAATTTGGAAGCTTTCTTTCTCTATTATTTTTGGGAATAATTTGAAAAGAATAAGTATTAACTCTTCTTTACATATTTGGTAAAGTTTGCCTGTGAAGCTGTCTGGTCCTGGACTTTTGTTTGTTGGGAGTTTTTTTGATTACTGATTCAAATTAATTGCTACTAATTGGTTTGTTCAAGTTTCTATTCCTTTGTGCTTCAGTTTTGGTAGGTTATATGTTTCTAGAAATTTATCCATGTTTTGCAGGTTTTCCGATTTGTTGGCAAAATTTTTTCATAATACTATGTTATGATCCTTTGTATTTCTGTGGTGTTGGTTATTATTTCTTATCTTTCATTTTTTATTTTATTTCAGTTCCCTCTCTTTATTTTCCTCGATAGATCTGGCTGGAAGTTCATCAGTTTTATTGATATTTTTTGAAGAACCAGATCCTGGTTTCACTGATCTGTTCTATTTTATTTATTTATTTATTTTAGTTTCTATTTAATTTATTTCTTCTCTAATCTTTATTGTTTCCTTCCTTCTACTGGCTTTGTATTGCTATATTCTTTTCTCTTATGACAGGTTTTGCTGTATCCCAAAGAGTATGGACCATTGTATTTTCATTTTCATTTGCTCTGTGTACTTTTTGACTTTTTCTTTGATTTCTTGGTTGACCTATTCATTGTTTAGTAGCATGTTATTTAACCTCCATGTATTTGTGTTCATTCCAGGTTTTTCCTGTCATTGATTTCTAGTTTCATACTTTTGTGCACAGAAGAGGTGCATTATATGATTTCATTTTTAAAAATTTATTGAGACCTGTGATCTATTTTGTAAAATGTTCCCATGTACACTTGAAAAGAATGTGTATTCCACAGTTTTGGGATGGATGGAATGTTCTGAATATATATATATATATATATATATATATATATATATATATATATAATCCATAATCCATCTGGTCCAGTGTGTCATTGAAAGCCACTATTGTCTTGTTGATTTTCTGTCTGGATGATCTACCCATTGACTAAAGGGAGGCGTTACAATCTCCTGCTATTATTGTATTACTAGAAATTTCTTCCTTTATGTTTGTTAATAGTTGCTTTGTATATTTGGGTGTTCCCGTGGTCCCTTGTTGCATAAATATTTGTAATTGTTATAGTTTCTTGTTGGATTTTTCCATTTATGATCATGTAGTATCCTTCTTTGTCTCTTATTATAGTCTTTGTTTTAAAGCTAATTTCATCCAATATAAGTATTGCTATCCCTGTTTTATTTTCACTTCTGTTTTCATGATAAATATTTTTTCCTTCCCTTTATTTCCAATCTGCATTGTGTCTTTAGGTCTGAAATGCATCTCTTGTAGGCAGCACATATATGGGCTTTGTTTTTTTATCCATTCATTCATCCTGTGTCTTTTGATTGGAGTGTTTAGTTCATTTACATTCAAACTAATTATTGACAAGTATGTACTTATTGCCATTTTTGTCAGTTGTTTTATGGTTATTTTTGTAGTTATACACTGTTCCTTTCTTCTCTTGCACTCTTCTCTTGTGGTTTGATAGCTTTCTTTAGTGATATGCTTGGGTTCCTTTTTCTTTATCTTTTGCATAGTCGTTACTGGACTTTGATTTGTGGTTAATAGCAAGTTTATTTGTAACATCTTCTGCATATAGCAGTCTATATTAAGTTGATAGGTACTTGAGTTTGAACCCATTCTAAAATCACTAAATTTTTATTCCTCTCCTCCTGCATTTTATACATATGGTATCATACTCTACATCCTTTTATTTTGTGAATCCCTTGACTGATTTCTGTAGATATAATTGATTTTACTGCTATACTGGTTTTATAAGTGATCATACTACTTTTATTGTGTTTATATGTACCTGTGACCTGTGAATTATTTTTTCCTTTTCTACTTTTCTTACCCTCCTTATGGATTTTCCTTTCCATTCAAAGAATTCCCTTTAACATATCTTGTAAAGGTGATTTAGTAGTGTTGAATTTCTTAAATTTTTGCTTGTTTAGGAAAGTCTTTATCTCTTCTTCTATTCTGAATGATAACCTCGCTGAATAGAGTATTCTTGGCTGCAGGTTTTTTTTGTTTTTTTTTTTCAGCACTTTGAATATATCATGCCATTCCCTCCCAGTCTGCAAACATTTTGCTGAAAAATCAGCTGATAGTCTTATGAAGTTTCCCTTGTATGTAACTGTTTTCTTTTCTCTTTCTGTTTTTATAATTCTATTTTTATCACTGCTTTTTGCCACTTTAACTATTTTGTGTCTTGGGGTGGACCTCTTTGGTTTGATTTTGTCGGAGGCTTTCTGTACCTCTTGGATCTCTATTTCTGTTTCCTTTCCCAGATTCAGGAAGCTTTCAGCTATTATTTCTTCAAATAAATTTTCTGCCTCCCTTTCTCTTTTCTCCTTATGGGATCCCTATAATGCAAATGTTTTTACATTTGATGATGTCGCTGAGTTCCCTTAATCTATTCTCATTTTTATTATTCTCTTTTTCTTTTTGCTGTTTATCTTGCTTTTCATTACTCTGTCTTCCATCTCACTGACCCATTCTTTGCTTTCTCTAACCTGCTGTTTTTTTTTCTATCTAGTGTATTTTTAACTTCAGTTATTGAGTTCTCAATTTCTGATTCTTTTTTTCTATTTTCTGTCTCTTTGTTGAAGGTACAGTTATCCTCCACTCTTTTCTCACTTTCAGTAAGTATCTTTATGATCATTACTTTGAATTCTTTATCAGGAATATTACTTATTTCTGTTTCATTTAGCTCTTTTGCTGTGAGTTTGTCCTGTTTTTTTCTTTCCCATTTGGGCCATATTTCTCTGTCTCCTCATTTTGTCTACTTTTTGTGTTTTTCTATTTATTAAGAAAGTCAGATGCATCTCCTGATCTGAAAGTATTGCGTTATGAAGAAGAGGTCCTATTGTCCTCTGTAGTGGAATGTCCCTGGTTCACCAGAAGCTAGTATTTCAGGGGTGTTTCCTATGCATGGTACACATATCTTTCTGTTGTGTTTCAGCCTGTTTGCCTTTAGTCCAGTCAGCTGCAATGGACCTCTTTGCCTGTTGGGGCCAAAGTTTGGTTTCTGTGCTGTGAAAGGGTCAATCTGAGGCTCCTTGGGCTTTACAGTTGGGTCAGACTTGGTGTCTGACCTCAGCCCATTTGCTGAAATCACCACCTCATGGACCTGCAGGGCACTCACCTGCATTGTTCCCTGAAAAGCTTTCACTGGTGGGTGGGTTCTGCAATCAGACCAAGTGTCTGCTCTCAGTCTGTCTGTTGGGGTTGCAATGTCCCCAAACTAAAGTGCTCTCTCTTTGTATAGCCTCCTCTGAAGTTTTTTTGTTAAATGTTTATTTATTTATTTTGAGAGAGAGCATGGGTGGGGGAGGGGCAGAGAGGGAGGAAAAGGATCCCAAACAGGCTTCACACTGTCCCCCCTCATGAACCCTGAGATCATGACCTGAGCCAAAATCAAGAGTCGGATGCTTAACCGATTGAGCCACCCAGATGCCCCCTCCTGTGAAGTTTTGTTGGTGGGCAAGGCCAATAATCAGATCAGATGTCTGCCCCCACCCTGTTGTGCGTGGTTATCTTCCCATCTCTCCATGACAAGAGTCACTTTGGAGTGGTACTGTCTACTGTCTGGACTTCTTGTAGAATTAAAGTCCTCAGATGCAACTTTGGATGGTCTCCTGCTAAGTATGTTGAGTTGGGTGGGGTAAGTCTCAAGGAGATTATGTTGGGGGGTCACGCAGTATTAGCAAGTGAGGTGGCAAGTGTTCAGGCTAGTTTGGCAGGTGTTTCAGTATCTACAGTGTGTGTGTGGGGGGGGGGTGGAGGGAAGCAGGAGAGAGAAATGGTACTTACCAGCTCTTTTGTTCTTGGAGAAGTCTTCTAAAGATCCCTACTCCTCCAGTGCAGTCACTGAGATTCGCAAATAAATCTTCCTGATTACCCCAGGTGCATTTCAAACTGCTGCTTCTCTGTTGTATCGTGGAAGGGTTCTTTTTTCTCTTTAAGGGAAGGAAGAGTTTTCTTTTCTTTTCTTTTATTAAAAAAAATTTATGTTTATTTACTTTTGAGAGAAAGAGCAAGAGCAAGAGTAAGAGCGAGTGGGGGAGAGGCAGAGAGAGAGGGAAACAGAATCTTAACAGACTCCAGGCTCTGAGCAGTTAGTACAGACCCCAATGTGGAGCTCGAACTCATGAACTGTGAGATCATGACCTCAGCTGAAGTCAGAAGCTTAATTGACTGAGCCACCCAGGTGCCACAGGATCTGTTTTCTATAGCCTTCTGGCTCTCCCAGAATCAAATCCACTGATTTTTAAAGTTCCCTGTGTTAAGCCCCACTGGTTATAAAACTCATTGAGTTGAGCCCCTGTGATATTCAAAGCCAAATGTTGTGGGACTCATCTTCCTAGGTCCCTGTGTCTTGGGTGCTTGGTGTGGGTTTTGTCCCTCTTCCTTCTTTCTTTCTTTTTTTAAAATTTTTAACGTTTATTCAGTTTTGAGAGGCAGAGACAGAGCACAAGTGGGGGAGGGGCAGAGAGAGAGGGAGACACAGAATCCAAAGCAGGCTCCAGGCTCTGAGACGTCAGCATAGAGCCCAACGTGGGGCTTGAATCACCAACCGAGAGATCATGACCTAAGCCGAAGCTGGACGTTCAACTGACTGAGCCACCCAGGCGCCCCCTCTCCTTTCTTCATGTCTGCAGTGTCCCTTCTATAAGTGGTTAATTTTGCAGGTTAGTTTGTTTCCCAACCAGGACTCTACCCCTCCTCCTCTTTTAGATGTGGCCTCCTCTCTATGGTTAACTGTAGAGTCTGTTCTGCCAGTCTTTGGTTCATTTTCTGGGTGAGTTACACCAGTGTAGCTGTTATTTACGTGTATCTGTGAGACAAGGTGAGCTTAGGATCCTCCTATTCTGCCATCTTTCTAGGCTACCCAGGATGATACAATCATTAGTAAGGACTTATTAATGGCCTGTGGTATGCTGGGCATGGTGTTAGGCCCAGGGTAAAATGTTGTGAATAGCATAGATATTAAACAAGAGTGTTTTGCCTCAAATTATTTGTGCATATTTAAAAAAAAATTGTCCTTGTAAAAAAATGGGAATGGGTGGGAAGAGTGATATGGATATGACTTTAAATATTTATAATGAAATTGAAGATATATAGGATTCAGTAAGTCACCACACTGAAGAGCTCAGAGGATTTGGTGATATTCTGATTCTGTGAACTTAAGAATTGGGAATACCCAATGAGATAAGGAGAAAAGACAGAGAGGCAGCATGTTTAGAATTTATTTATTTATAAAAATGCCTGCAGATCATATTTATTATCAATATCTTCCTTCTCCATCCTACAGGAATGTTCACTTCAAAATATTCTATGCCAAAACATTTGAGGTAATCTTTCATTTTTAGTCCCATCTTCAGGATAGATCATGAATTCTCATGAGCCTGAAGACTATAACAAGAATACACAAACACTTGCAATCCCCAGAGAAATGCAGCTAGGGAAATAGAGACACATGTGTATGAGTTTAATCTTTTATTGAATTCTATGAGAAATGCAAATTCCTATGTTGTATTTAATCCACCAAAGTAAAAACCTACTGCTATGGCATAAACAAGACCTTTGTTGAAAGAAAAAGTTTCAAATGGGATCAGCTATCTGCAAATAATAATTTGGGGAAGGAATGGAGAGCACAGGAAGGGAATGCAAGATATGGAAAGGAGCAGTATTAAGGACTCATAGTGGTGCCTCCATTTGGGTAGTTGACACCACAGGTGAGAAAAGTCAAACTCTGGGGAATAGGGCTTTCTGTTTCCCTTCTTCGGATTTTAAGTGATCCCAGATCTTGATATGCCTTTGTAGGACTTCAAAGAGGGATCTGTTTGGATTTTTTGTATAGAGAAGAACATGTCTGAGTAGTACAAGAGTTTATTGTTTGTGTGGAAGAGAATAGTAAAAAATGGCTTTCAAAAGAAAGGTAAAAAATATTGCCAGGTTATATTTGTTATAAAGTATTTTACCCTTCACAGCTTTCTTTTTTTTTTTTTCCCCCTTCACAGCTTTCTTATTCTGTTCCACTGTCCACTTTATAAGACTGAATAAGTGAGGAAGATATACTCATTCTCTGGGTCAGTCTTGTACTGCACAGGGAAAACTATGGGCAGGGGAGAGAGCGGTGGAAGGAGGGTTAGTACACCTGTAAGTATAGGTATAATGGTTTCAGTCATCACACTCTAAAGTCACTCACAAATGATTTTCAAAGATTGTCTTTTCCTAAAATCTGGGAAGAATATATTTTTAATATTTAAAAATATTTGTATATAAACTAATAAAGTATAACTAATTTGTGGGACAAAATGTATTTTTAGAAGAGAAAAGAGAAATGTGATTTGCTTCATAGCTTTCAAAACTTACAGTTGGGGAATCCTGGTGCCTGGGAACTGACATACGGCTGCAATAATTCATAAACAACACAGGCATTACCACCCCATCCCATCCCACCTCCTACATCCTAAATCTCTGAACTGCTTGAGGGAAGGGATAGTTGTTTTTATACGCTAGTACTTAGAACCATATCTGGTGTAGAACTCATACTTTGTATTTTATTTTCCTTGAATTGGAATTGGAGTGAATTAAATTTTTGGCAGTTTTTCTTGTTATTGATATAGTTACTACCTAAGGGCCCAGGCTTATAACAATTTTTATTTTTTTTCACAGTATATTTCACTTTTATGTCAGATACTTGCTACTCAACATTTCTCCTCTCCTTTGCCCTAGTATTAGTCAATTTTTGCTGTGTTAAAACCACCACAACACTTAGTAATTTATGATAGCAAACATTACATTTCTCATGTTCAGTACATTGACTGGGTGCTTCTTCATGGCTGGACTTGCTCAAGTAGAGCCTGTGGTAGGTGGGTTCTTGGTCTGAGGGTCTCTGCTGGGCCTCTTTGCTGTAAATGGTTTCTTCTCTTTCTGTAGCCTGGCTGAACTTCTCCATATACTGATCTTAGGTTTTCAAAGCATCAAGAGAAAGTAAGCCCCAATATGCAAGCATTTTTATAGTCTTTGCTTGCATCACATTTGTTTGGCCAAAGCAAACTGCATGGCCACAATCAGATTCACAGTCATAGTAAAGTACTCAAGAGCACAGATACAAGATGTTATGAACCAAATAGTTGCAAATACTTAATCTCATAGTTGAACATACTCATACTTTAAAAGGCTCATACTTGGCACCCTGGAAACCAGGCATCTGATTCACCCATAACTCTTGAAAATCCTATTTTTTTTATTATAATTAGTGACCCACATTGAGAAATTAAGAGTTTCCCGTCAAATTCCATAGTGTTTTAAACTTTTAACTATAATTATTTACACTTCCTCCTATTGACAGCTCCCCTTATTCTCTTGGCTGTCACCCATTTCTTTCACTCTGGCATCTTCACCATATAGCATTTTCCTATTAGTTGGTAAGTGTTTACAGAATTATGAATGTATCTACTGACTTTATTTTAAAATTACATAGTGTATTTGCTGGTCACATCACCTAGAATATCTTCCTAATATCTTTCCAGTGCTCTTTCCTTATCATCCAGCT
Organism: Leopardus geoffroyi; assembly: GCF_018350155.1. Lineage (NCBI taxonomy): Eukaryota > Metazoa > Chordata > Mammalia > Carnivora > Felidae > Leopardus > Leopardus geoffroyi. The sequence continues at coordinate 128,973,493 of NC_059327.1, forward strand.
TTCAATTCAAATGTCACCAACCTAAGGAGCCTCAAATCAAAAATGGCCCTTGACTGGGGTGCCTGGTTGGCTCAGTCAGTTAAGCATCCAACTCTTGATTTCAGCTTAGGTCATGATTTCATGGTTGAGGGACTGAGTCCCATGTCCGGCTCTGCACTGAGCTTGGAGCCTGCTTGGGATTCTCTCTCTTCCTCTCTCTTTACCCTGCTCACACACATGATTGCATGTGTGCTCTCTTTAAATAAATAAATAAACTTAAAAAAGTAACTCTTGATTAGTCTCTCTTATGCTGTTTCTACATTGTTTTTGTTTTTACCCAAACAATAGGTTATCTGATTCATTTATTATGTATTATTTATTTTCTCACTTCAAATGGTACATGACATTGAGTTCTAACCAGCTGGTAAAATACTGAAATAATTTCATACAGTTTAGTAAGTCCATTGCTCTGAAATCCCCAATATTGCTAAGCACCCAAACAACCAGTCCTTTCTGTGAATTCCCACTGGATATCTCCATTATCCAAAACAAAAGATTAATTTTGAATTAGCAGGGGACTGTAGAACTGCTACTGAACTATGGCCAATGTCTATTCTGAATAACTAGAACCTATGCTATAACAACTGTTGATATTTGTAATGATCACAGTTTATGTCGTAATTTTTTATCTGCCTCTACCATTAAGCTGTAGGTTTCCTTGATTTATTATTAGAGGTAAATGAGTTATTTTTTTCAAGGGCTCTGTGAACCAGATCCTCTAGGCTTGAACTTTGGCAAACTCAAACTTTGGCATTCCTTTTTCAAGATAATATTCTATTTTCCTATTTCAAAGTCCTGCCTTCATATGCCAGAAGTGGAATATTAGCTCAGCTTTTTCTATGTTTTAGTTCTGTAACAACTTCTAATCTCCCCCGACAGATGAATATTTCAGAGCATTTAGATAAATGTCAAATGCTTGGCAAAAAAAAAAAAAAAGACAGAGAGGAAGAGGGAAATGGTGACGGAATGGGCAAGAGAGCGCCATAGAGAAAGGGAGAGGGGGAGAGAGAGAGAGAGGGAGAGGGAGGGAGACAGAGAAAGAGGGAGAGAGGGAGAGAAACAAATAAAGAGATAGAGAAGAAAGAGAATATCACAGATTATTTTTTCTAAAATATTGCTGCTTTTAAAATGTTGAATAAATTGAGATCGCAACATTAATATGGCATCAAAAGAAACACTTTAAATGCAGAATTACAACCAAATTGAGGATAAAACACCTAAATCACTGTCATAAAAACCCTTTTTTGTATGCTACTGTTGTAGTAAGGCTGAACAAAATTTATAATGCATGTTCATCAATAAAATAGATTTATAGAATTTGATGTCAGAATAAATGGAATTGATATCCACACTGTTGGATACCTGTAAGCATCAAATGGGATACCACACTTAAAAGTGTTTGCAAGAGTGACATCACCAAGATGGTGACAAAGGTTGGAGAAAAGATAGTCCCTTCAATAATAGTGCTGAGAAAATTGGATATTTATATGTAAAAGAATAAGACTGGTCCCATGTCTTTACACCACTTAAAAAAGTTAACTTGAAATAAAGACTTAAATAGGTTAAGACCTGAAAGCATGAAAATCCTAGAAGAAAACAGTAATAAAACTCCTTGACAGGGATCTTCGTAATGCATTTCAGGATATGACACGTAAAGCACAAGCAACAAAAATCAAAATACACGAGTGGGACTACATCAAGGTAAAAGAAGGTTTGCACAGCAACAGAAACCATCAACAATGTGAAAAGACAACCTGAGAAAAAAACATTTGCAAACTATGTATTGATAAGGGGTTAATATTCAAAATATATAAAGAACTCATTTAAGTCCATGACAGAAAAAACAACCGAAAACACATTAAAAATGAACAAAGGACCTGAATAAACATTTTTGCAAAGAAAATACATGAAAAACCAGTAAGTATATGAAAAGATGCTCAAGGTCACTAGTCATTAGAGAAATGCAAATGGAAACCACAATGAGATATCATCTCAGGCCTGTTAGAATGGCTGTCATCAAAAAGACAGAACAAATGCTGGTGTGAATGTAGAGAAAAGAAAACCCTTGTGCACTGTTGGTGTAATTGTAAATTGGTACAGCCACTATGGAAAATAGTATGGAGGATCCTCAAAAAATTAAAAGTAGAACTACTATATGATCCAGGGATTCGACTCCTGGGGCTATATCTAAAGGAAACATAAACACTAACTCAAGAATATATCTGCACCCCTAGGTTTATAGCACCATTGGTTACAAAAGCAAAGACATGGAAACAACTAATTGTTCACCAGTGAATGAATGGATAAGAAGTTGTGACATATATTCAGCCATAAGAAATAAGGAAATCCTACCATTTGTAGCATGGAAAGACCCTGAAGTTATTGTACTAAGTGAAATAAGTCAGACAGAGAAAGGTGAATATTATATGATTTCAGTTATATGTGAAATCTTAAAAACAATCAAACAAACAAACAAACAAAAATATACAACCAGACTCGTAGAAAAAGAGATCAGGCCTATGGTTACCAGAAGGGTTAAATGGGGGAAGGAGAAATTGGAGGAAGAGAGTCAAAATGTTCAAACTTCCTGTTATAAGTACTAGGGATGGAATGTACAACATGATGACTATAGCTAACACTGCTGTATGTTGTATAGGAAAGTTGTCAAGAGCAAATCTTGATTTCTCTTCACAAGGAGAAAATTTTGTTCCTTTTTAAATTTTCTTCTTTCTTTTCATTTTATTTTCTCTATATGAGAAGATGGGTGTTAGCTGAACCTATTGTGGTAATCATTTCACAATATTTGTAAATCAAACCAACAATGCTGTGTGCCTTAAACTTACACAGTGATGCATGTCAATTATTTCTCAATAAAACTGGAAAAAATGCTTTGCAAGTATTTGTGCAGGGTTCTTCTTCTTCTTATAATTATAACAAAAATAGTACTTATTACACCAAAGAAGAGAAGTTCCTTATCCATTTTGGTATTCCTAGTGCTTGGTGCATTCTAGGTACATAGTATATTATTAATTATTATTATTATTATTATTTGAGTTGAAGAGATGAAGACTATAATTATTTTAATCTTCCCATGGACTTGGTTCCCTTTCCTCATTCTAGACAATCTAAACTTCCCCAAATACTGCATTCATTTAAATTTTCATTTCTTCAGAAGTAAGTTTGCCTTTGGCAATAGCCAAAAGAGCAAGCACCTGATTGGATAATTTGGGGTCAGCCTAAAAAATTATGGACATAAACTAACAGGCATTGATTAAATGCACTTTTATTAAAAAGAAACACTGGTCTTAGGTATAGCTCAAATACAAGCAGCATTATGGAGAAAAGAGTAACTCTCTTCCCAAGACCTTATGGGAAGGTTTCTGATTATGATACTTATAAATGATACATGTGAGCAGCCTTTGATCAGGCTAGACAAGTCTATCTGCCTTTGGACTTTATCTTCTTCCTGTTAGCTCAGTTTTTCCTGAACTCTTTATTTCAGTAGTCACCTTAACCACATATTAAAAGAAGAGTCCAAAGTGCTAAAGTCTCCAAGGTACTCAGATTATTAACAGACTACATAGTATGTAATGAAGGACAGTCTGGCAGTAAGAATTCGATAAAAGCTGCCACACATTTTAAGCTCCCATATTATTAAGGGTTTCCAAAAGGGGTCTGAATTTGGTCTTCATTGTTTTAAACATTAGAGAGCTGATTATTTTACTTTTAATAATTCCATACTTTATTATATTTACCTCCACATGTCAAGGGTGTTACCTGACCCAGAAATAGAATATGCCTTTGCTAACATAAACCCCCCAATAATAACGATATTATACTTTACTCTTGTAACAATTTTAAAGCGGGAAATAGATGTGTCAGAATAAAATTTATGAAAGATTAGTGTTGAGGAAATGGATGACATAAGAGAAAAGGTTTATCGTTTGAAGCTTAATTTAGGAGCAAAAATGCAAACGGCACACGTTAGGGGGTCGGTCCCTGGATTGCTATAGGTTGGGATTAAGTCAGCTGGTGCCTTTGTGATGAGGGAGGGAATAGAAAGAGGATACTCAAACTATCTTTGCCTGGTACACACTTTTGGATTTGCCAAAACATCAAGAATTATATTTACAAAGAGTATTGCAGAATTTGCTTCAGTTTTATGCATTGGTTAATCGTTTTCCCACTGTGCATCCTAACCACTCAGAGAAGCCTAACCTCCTCCACTCAAAAGTGGTTGAATATTACGACAGCAAGAAAACAAATCACTTTGCATTCAGAAGACCTGTTTGGCATTGCTGTGTTCTTGACCACTGTTCCCTTTCACTCTTGTGTACTTCAGCTTATCCCCCCAAACTAACAGCTGTAGCCAAACACTTGGCATCTGCCAGGCTAATCCCCAGATGCCAAGCTCTTGAACAGATTTTCTAGGAGCAGACTTGGGCTCTGTGATGGCTGCCTGCACACTCCCTTCCCACTCTCTGGTTCCTTGGCAGGTTCTTTGATTCATTTGATTTTTGGCAGAGCAAGTTGCCTGCTGACTATGAAGTCTCTGAGTCTGTCAAATACTTTAGTCGGTCTGAATGTTTCTTTGACTGTCCCTTCCTATCATGCCTAAAGATTAAAGTTTTCAAGATCTATGTTTAATGTCACACAGAGCTAAATAAAGAAGGGTTCTGCACAGTTTAGTTGTATGAATATGAAGGATGAGAGTAATCCTTAGCCCTAGGGCCAATCTCTCATTGATTCTAGCTCTTTCCAGTGAGAGGTTTGTAACATAATGCTGTGACCATTTCTTGGCAGAGACTATTTTTCCCACCTTATGGAGTGGCAAGTTACCAACAGTCTCAAAGCAAACGCTTGGCCCAGATACAAGGCACTCTCTTTCTCTCTCTCAATGGTGAAAATCTGGTCCATTATTTCCTTTTAACTACTCTCCTTTATGGGTAAGTCTGCTGAAAAGAGTCTGGAAAAGTCTGCCTTAGGTACTAATTGGAATTGGCCTTCTATCACTTATAGATTTGAGTTCTGAAGTAGCTAAATGATTCCACAGAATTTCATTTAATTCCTTTCCTGTCATTCTGTATGCATTTGAAAAATAGCATAGGTGGATGTTGCTCAATTTACAGTTATGTAATAGGAATTTTACATAGGTGGATTCAGGAAGATTTTTATTTCCTTGAGAAAGTCTTCTTAAAAGAATTAGTCAGTGCTTATCTTCATGCTATACAATAATTCCCCAAGACAAAAAAGAAGTAGAGAATATATATTTGGGTCAATACCTAGTAAATAATGGATCTGGTTTCTCAGGCTGAGAGGATAAGGACTTATTTCCTGTTTTGGGAAAATGAATTGGAGCAGAGACCTGTGATCCCATTTCCTGTATGAAATATGTATACCAATGGTATACAGCCTTCTCAAAACCTCTTCTTCAAATAGAGTTTGTTTTGTGGTATATTCAGCTAATTGTTTTAACCTTTCCATGTAGTTTTATTATTTCATGGTCTATTGTGAAGAAAAATACATAGTCTTGTCCGAAATGATATCTGTTCCTGAAATATTTATTAGTGCTTATTATGTGTAACACAAAATAATGATGATAAATATTTCAGGAATACAAGACTTACAAAGATATTGAAGGCGCTCTCCTTGTCACTCAAGAGTTTACAGTTTACCTTAATTTAATTTGAATTCTTCACTGTGTATATACTTTTTTCTATCAATATAGGCTACACTGGTTTCACACATTAGATTATAGTTTTGTAAGTTGAAGTTCCACAGGATAGTTTTCAGTAAAGCACAAACTAAAAATATGTCTCTTTGTATTTCAACAAGTGGATTTGAAACTCAAGGATAAAATATCTAGATAATAATGGGTATGCACCTGGTTAATTTTTCAGTGAATCTCACATACACACACACACACACACACACACACACACACACTACCCTAAAGTAAAAAGCATTAATTTTCTTATGCCCAGTATATTTTTTCTTAAAATTTATAGGTATTTAAAAAAGATCTTAGTTCAATCTCTTCACAAAGTGCATTTTTAAAGAAGACAATAGTGCTTTTCTCTCTTTATAGGACACTATTTTTAAAAAATAGTCTACTATTTAATAAAGTATAAAATCTACTATCATCATCTTTTATTGATACATATAGGTGAGGTATTACTGGCTTCCACTACTGGACTTATTGGAATACATTAACTGTAAATAAAGGTAGCTATCAATGTGTTTCCTACTCTCAAATACACAGAGCTGTCATGTATAAGATCTAACTAAGTAAAATTACACCTGTAAATTACCGGTTACTTTAGTGCCTAAAATGTATGCATATGCATGATTTGAATACTAGGAAATCTGGGGACCATGTATTCAATAAAATATATGGTATTATGAGGTGTGCACAAATTTCTTCAGGGCAAATACTAAGCAATGATTCGTTTTTAGAGGGTAGTGGTATTGATGAACTCATTAGCAGAAAAAGGGAAGGTTATGTAGTAGAGATAAAATTTTAGATGATTTGAGGAAAATTAACATATTTGAATAGAAAAAAATCAATTACTTTATATAATTAATGAAGTCATGAAACCTTTTCCTCTCAAGAGATCTAAGATTGCTAAATCAAATGTTGACTAGAATGGGATGAAAAGATGAGACAGAGTTTATCTTTCTAATGTTTCAAATTTAAAAGAGACAGATGGAATGATAGACTGATGGATAACTCCATTTTTGCAGTATAAAGCACACATTGCCACAGTTCCTGAGTAATTAGGATCTGATAGAACAGATCTATATTATAATCAGTTTGTTTAAATCCAAAATAGAGTCTATATATTCCAAGCAAACACACCTGAGCCAAGTGATATCACTACTATGACTAGTACATTAAATTGCCCTCATGAAGAACATTGATTGCTTAGTCAGTAACCAAGAATCATTATAGATTTGTGCCAGAACTTTCATAAAAAAATGACTTGAAACTTTCAGCGTGAAGCCAAACTAAACAGGAGGACATCAAACTATCATTATGGTATGGAGATGTTTATTTTTAGACATTTAATAGAAAACTTTGCATTTTTGAGGAGACTTAATCAATGCCATATTGTCATTATAGAAATGTAAATTTAAATTACAGAAATGTAAATTTGGTGCAGTGGGTTCTTTCATGGTTGAGAGAGCATAAGCAGAGTATGCAGGGCATCTCTGAATCTCTTGCCCAGCATTAGCTATTACTGCTTTCAGTTTAGCAGCCAAATCACTTAACAGCCAGACAAAGTGATTCCTCCATTCACACTCCAGAGCCATAAGAAGCAGCGACCTTTGGGGAAATCTTCCATACACTGTTTGCTTTTCTATGCCCATCCATCAAGCAAATGAGCAATCTATTTCTGCCATGGTACATTGCCACTTCAGTGAATCCCTGAAAGACATCCCCCACTACCAATTTGAATATCAGCAAACAAAACCACGCATAGGTCCAATTCATTCAATTTTCTAGGGGATTTTCAAGTAGTGTCCAATGTACCTGTTCAGTTGATTGTGGGGAAAGGATTTAGTTCTGAAAGAGCTTTAGAATAAGTGATTGGGTGACTTTGATGTCCCCAAAAGGTTTATAGGATATCCAAGGACAACTCAAGTGGGCATGCATAATCATACACTCTGGTGTGTTGTAACTCAGCAGAAAAGGATAAGTTACAAGTAGTGAGCAAGAAATTATGCATAATCTGAAATTTACCATACCTATGTAGTAGCACACAAATAAAAATCCATATTATAGAAAGAAAAATGAGATCCACAGCTTTATGTTTTATACATATATGTGTATGAAATATGTACATCCTTCTCTACTGAATAATTTGACATATTAGCCAATTGGAAAAAAAATAGAAATAAATAAGTTAAAAAATCACCTTATTTGTCGTTTCCTTGGAATTTTAGTAATATAGCTAATAAAGTTATTCAATTAATTTTTAAACTTAAATAGCTTTTACACAGGTTTCAGCCATATGCCTGCATTAAGCTTTGGTTATAAATATACAATCATTCTAAAAGGCAGAATTTCTGGGTGTAGAAATAACATTATAATAAAGTCATTCTATTAAAAGTATATAAGAAAACATTTCAAAAGTTCTATAATTTTAATATTTTAGTATGATCTCTATAATGAGCAATATAGTTACAATTACAAAATAAAATAGAAGCGTACATATTAAATATTTTAATTTAAACCCTCTAAAGTGTTATTTAATAGAGAAATACTATTTTAGCTGAATTTAGGCAAAAGCTATCTTCAAATATAAAAGATTTTTAGTTTATTCTATCAATTGCATCAAAGAAGCTGCTCTATCATGATGTGATACAAAGGAAATTTGTAGTGCATTTGAGGGAAAAAGATAAGGGAGAGTAAAAAGAAATATTTTTCACATAACAATGGAAGCTTACCTCATACCTTGTTACCTGGGTAACAATGTCTCCTGGCATACCTTTAGTATTAAAAATTATTAGAGTATCTCCTGAGGCTAACTGTAAACAATTTTTACAATGAAAGATAACTTTCAATGATACAGGAAGAGAAGAGGAGCAAAACTGACATCATAAAGGTCTTGAACCAGGGAAGAAATTGTATCACCAATCGAAGCCTTATATAAAGAAATTTTGTATTCTGTGCTTCTTTTCAGCAGTTTTCCGTATCAAGTTGAAATTTACCTATACAGAACAGAAAAGAATTTGATGACTACAATGGTGCAAAATATATAATTTTCGGGGCGCCTGGGTGGCGCAGTCGGTTAAGCGTCCGACTTCAGCCAGGTCACGATCTCGCGGTCTGTGAGTTCGAGCCCCGCATCAGGCTCTGGGCTGATGGCTCAGAGCCTGGAGCCTGTTTCCGATTCTGTGTCTCCCTCTCTCTCTGCCCCTCCCCCGTTCATGCTCTGTCTCTCTCTGTCCCAAAAATAAATAAACGTTGAAAAAAAAAATTTTTTTTTAAAAAAATATATAATTTTCATCTACAGCACAGGTGAAACAGTTGGAAGAATTCTGAAGAACACAAAAATTCTTTGCTAAAATTCAGTCGAGTTTGTATAAATTTGCATCAAAATAGACTTAAAATACAAAAAGGAGGGTATAAGAAAATGGATATTAATGACTTATTCATTGATAGAGATGAGGGCTAGACTTAGTGTCCTGGAAAACCAGTGTTTTGCAGAAAATGCCATTTATTGATACCTCCTGTTTTGAATTCCTTTTGTAAAGAGAAATACCAACTTCCACTTACTTGGTTTTAAAAGTAGATAATAGAAGACATAACACTTTGCTCAGTAATGACATCAAAGTATAACTATATCCTTCATTTCCTTAGAATTCCAATTAAGGAAGAATAGAAAGAGAAGAGGTAAAAGAAAAGAAAGATTGTGAGAGAGAAAAAGCAATGATATAAACAAAAAATACAGGGTACAATATCTATAGAGTGTGAGCTAGACAAGCATTATTTATAATTGGACAAATAGCTTTTTAAACAATTTTTTTTTTTACATTTTTTATTTATTTTTGAGAGAGTGAGACAGAGCACAAGTGGGGGAGGGGCAGAGAGAGAATGAGACACAGAATGCAAAGCAGGCTCCAGGCTGTCAGCATAGAGCCTGATGAGGGACTTGAGCTCACAAACTGTGAGATCATGACCAGAGCCACAGTCGGACGCTCAACTGACTGAGCCACCCAGGCGCCTCTGGACAAATAGCTTAGAATGTCAATATCTGTCTAAAAGCACTTCAACAGTTTATTAGTTGATTGCCATTTATAACTTTTAACTGAAGAAAATATTAAATCGCAAAATCACTGAAATATTAAATCATATAATACTGAATAATTTAGAATGATTTTCATAGACCACCAACTGGAAAACTAATATTTGAGGAAAACAGAGGTATCCTTGAGGAACTGTTAAATTAAGCAGAGGCTGAATTCTTCACTTGAGCATTTATAATTTTAGACTTTATAGTAACTAAAAACTTATGGTGAAGAAAATACTAAAATTAGTCCAGGATATCAACAGTATTTTCCCTTGGGCAAGATTATCCATTTAAAATTTTTGAGTTTAATTTTTGGAAAAGATAGAATATAGAATTAGCTACTACATGTTTTCATTTTTTTTTTGTTTGTTTGTTTGTTTGTTTTCTGAGCCAAAGCTGAATTGCTAGACTGGAGATGAATATAAACATACTTGTTAAAATTATGGAACTAGTGCACATTATTACTCATAATACTGAGTTTTACCTCTTACTTATTGTTATATTCTGCTTGTCAACATTAAATTATATTTTTATTATGGATAGGATTATGGAATTTATTGTCAGACCTAGTTTTCAATAAAGGATCTGCTACTTATTAATTACTTAGTTTCTGTAAGTTGTGGTTCCCCCACTTGCGAAATGGTGACTCTAACATGGACTTCAACGTGTTGTTAGGAAAAATATGTGAGGATTAACAAAATGTTTGACAAATTTTTAAGACTCAAAACCTATAGCCATTTATTATTTTTATCTTTTATACAAGCACAGAAAGCTTATAGGTTCAGATGTCATGCAGTGGACATAATGCAGTGTATAATGGCCATTTTCTGTGTAGGCTGGGAAACGGCCATTTAAAACATATGTTATCAGGTTAAAAATGACGACACTTCCTTCAAAGGGAGAAAACACAAGGATAAGGGAGTTTAGTAGAATTGTCCTATGATTGCAAGTCTCAAATTCAAAGGATTCTTAGAAAAATGATAGAAGAGCTAGAATTCAGAACACAATTTTAAAAGTAAAATCTTTTTAATTAAAAACATTGAAATTAATTAAAAAATACATGTTTGTAGATGGAACATTGCAAAATAATTGATCATGCCACAATATCTCAATACATTTTCAGAAATTGATACTGTGGACAAAATCTCTGATAGAAATCCAATAAAGTTTGAAATAAGTATTTTTAAAAATTTTTAATGTTTATTTTTGAGAGAGAGAGTGAGAGACAAGGTGTGAGTGGGGAAGGGGCAGAGAGAGAGGGAGACACAAAATCCTAAGCAGGCATCAGGCTCTGAGCTGTCAGCACAGAGCCCAACATGGGGCTTGAACCCATGAACTGCAAGATCATGACCTGAGCCCAAGTCGGAGGCTTAACCAACTGAGCCACCCAGGCACCCCAAAATAAGCGATTATTTTTAAATAAGTTAAGAATTTTAAAGACTATTTTTCTAAATACCTCTTCCTTCAAAAAGAAAATTAAATCTGTGGGGCGCCTGAGTGGCTCAGTTGATTCAGCATCCGACTTTGGCTCAGGTCATGATTTTGTGGTTCACAAGGTTGAGCACCCCACATCATTCTCTGGGCTGACAGCTCAGAGCCTGGATCCTGGTTTGGATTCTGTGTTTCCCCCTCTCTCTGTCCTTCCCCTGTTACACACTGTCTCTCCCAAAAATAAATAAACATTAAACAAAATTAGAAAGAACTAAAATCTTCAGTTTCATTTTATTTATGTGACAATGCTATTGAGAACTCTCCATATCTACACGTATGTGTTGCCTGAATAGCCGTATTCAGAAAAATAAAAACTGTAGCTTTAAATGCTTATGTCAAGATAATTAAATTAAGCATTCAACATGTTGTGCCTTTAGAAAAAAGGCACATTGTAAACTCAGAGAAAACAATTAAAAAGGTGTAAAATATCTGAAAATAATAAATACATTATACATATAAATTATATATATGTAATTTTAAAAGCCTATATAGAGTATGGTTACAGTAACAACTGCTAGGTTGATTTATGATCCTTCTCATCTGGACATAATACAAAAATATCTTAATAAAGCTGTTACTGATCCCCTTCTCTAGGAATTTAGGATTGGAGATAATGAGCGTTGGGTTTCTAACTTTTGAAATAAAAGAAATTAATTCAAATGGACAATTCAGTAGACAATGTAAATGGCCTATGGCTTTCTTAAAACTATTAATGAAAATATCAATGACAAAATTAACATTTATTAACATGCCACTAAATGTTTGCTTGATGATCCTTTTAATCTTCACAATAAAAACTAAGATTATGTAATTTTTAAAAGCCCCTTTTCGAGATGAAAAGTCTGAGGCATGGAAAGCTTAGTAGTCTGCTGAGATTCATACAGCCAGTAAATATGTTTAGGCTTTTTGTTTGTTTTGGTTTTTGTTCTGATTTCTGTGAGTTTGAATTGAAATAGTAGCAAAAACTTAGAAGTAGTTGCTGGTTAAGTGTTTGCTATTTAGATAAAGCTCTTTTAAAATGCTATAGAGCTACATCAGAGCAAAGAAAGGCAACATAACTTTTCTCATAGCTGTTAAGAGTTTGACTCTGGATTCAGATTCCTGATAACCTGTAAAACACTTGCATGTGTTCACAGGTCCATTGTTACTATATAATAACAAGTAAACCCTGAGAAAATAGAATTTTAAAAGACATCATACAAAAAAAGGAATAAAATTAACTTACACAAAGACTATATGAAGAAAAACTGAATCTGAGAACTTGAAGAAATCAAAAAAATAAGGTAAAATCTTATGTTGTAAAAATATCAATGTTCTCAAATAGCTAAATGAAAACCTTTTCAAATTTTTCATTTAAACGTGTATCTCAAAAATTAAAAACAAGAGGAAAATAATAAAGACAAATTTGACAATGAATGGTAATGAGGGTGATGTGTAATCCTACACACACACACACAACACACACATACAGTGATAAAACTATGAAAATTAAATGACATAAAATTGGCACAAGAAGAAATGGATAAACAGAACACAGAAATTCTGAAAACGGATGTATGTTTATACAAACAAATGTATAGGTACGTGCACAAACACACTTGTTAAAAACTGCATTTGAAATCAGTGTGAAAATTAAAGACAGTAAATGCTTTTATTGATACATAGAAAGCTAGGATTCCACTTAATTCTAATTTTTTAAAATATTTTTTATTTATTTTTAAGAGAGAGAGACAGCAAGAGCGGGGAAGGGGCAGGGAGAAAGGGAGACAGAATCCGAAGCAGGCTCCAGGCTCTGAGCTGTCAGCACACGGCCCAACATGGTGCCCAAACTCGTGAACCATGAGATCATGACCTGAGCGTAAGTCAGACATCTAACTGACTGAGCCACCCAGGCGCCCCTCCACTTAATTCTAAACACCAAAATAAGTCCTGGGTAGATTAAACATTTAAATAATTTTTAACAATGAAGACATGATATTATTAGAAGAATTATATTCTTGATGAATACTTACATAATCGGAAGTGAGGAAAACATTCCCAATTTTCTAAGGTTATAAAGTAACAAAAAATTGATAGGCTTGAATAAAAAAAAACATTACATTAATTAAAACAAATCACAAAAACAGCAAAAGCAAAATAACCAAGGATTAAAAGGACAAACTAGAAAAATTGTATTTGAAAAACATATAAAGTGAGGTAGGTATCTTTAATGAAAGAGAACTTTCTCAACTGACACGCAACTTCCTTAAAAATGTACAGAAATTTAGCTTCAGAGGTATTTACTTCAGATGTTTGTGACAGCAAACATATATACCAAGATGGTCTTCACTGCATAACACACCTTATATATGTAGTCCTTAAGAACATTGTACAATGCTCCCAAATGTTTACTGTATTCTTCCATGAAAAAAATGTTCTAAAAAGTAACTACAACTTGAACACTACAGAAAGAACTAGAACAAAATCAAAACATGTTTTCTGAGTGGTCAGGGAAATCAGTAGCACATATGAGCAATTATAGAAGAGATGAACTAGGAAGGCACAGGATTTTCTTTCAAAACATCAGATGACCTAAAACGTATGAATAAATAGAAAATGAGCGAGCACCAAAAAAAGTGCTCTATTCAGAATGATCCAGAGCACAGACAAAACGCAGTATGAACAAAATTCATACTATGAAGCAGCAAATGGATTCCGGAAAGCACAAAATTAAAAAAAAACAAAAAACAAAAAACCATAAAACATATTGAATGTAAACCACGGAAGCACAGTAGCAGCAATTTAGGAGAGAATGTAGACATTTCTTTGATAGTAAAGTCCTTGAAATAGAATGAACACCCTCTGGTTCTCCATGAGTTCTTATAAAAATATAGTGGGTAGATAGAAAAATCTATAAACTTCTGCAATGTAATCATGAACAGAAAAGAAATGAATAAAACACACAAGAGCAGAACTGGAACTAATACTTGAGTGTTTACCTTCTGCACAGTATTTTAAGGATATCACTTCGTTTATTCTTCAGACATTCAAATCTATATGAAATTTTAAATACATTAAAGATGAGGAAACTGCAGTTCACAGAAAACGGTCTCAGAAAAACTCAGGGATTTACTCAGACCATATACAAATGAAGTAAACGAATTTCTGACTGTGAAATCCGAGTGTTTCTGACTAAGAAAACCCAGGATCCTTTCTCCACACACTTATGCACCCAGCATAGCACCTCACAGTAATGGTGTTTAACAAATATCAGCTGTGTTCCTGTCATCACAATACGAATAATACTATAACACCAAACAGCTTCCCAATCAGGGACGATAACACAATTTTAGTACTGATGAGGGCTGAGTTAAAAATAAATGTCAGTTAAGCCTCCCACTCTCGGTTTGGGCTCAGGTCATGCATGACCTCATGGTTTCATGAACTCGAGCCCCGCTTCCAGCTCAGTTCTGACAGTGAGGAGCCTGCTTGGGATTCTCTCTCTCTCTCTGACCCTCCCCCACTCATGCTGTCTGTGTCTCTCTCAAAATAAATAAATAAACCTAAAAATTAAAAAAAAATGATTTTGTTTTTGTTAGGCAGAATATATATAAGGGAATGGTGGATTTAGGCAGGAATAGCTGGAGAGGAGATTGAAAATATTTTCTGTAGCACAATTGAAAAACAACCTAAACAGGATGAAATGTATAACCAATTTTGTTCATGAGATCTTAGTGTCCAAAATTCAATAGTGATTCTTAGAGGATCTGAAAAGAAGGTTTTGAAGGTGATACACTTTCCTCAAAGTCTTGTAAACAGGCTTTCTTTTTACTCTTCATTTAATAATGTGTTTTCTTTTAAAAAATATAAGGCATCTAAAATCTGCTTGTGAGATATTTATCTAACAAATGTCCAACACTGCTTTATTTTCATGCTTCATTGGAACTCAAATCATACACATTACTCATTCTGCACATCTTAATTGACTCTATTTACATCCTTAAAAAAAATCCACCTCAGTGAGAGTTACTTAAGCTACTAAAAATGATAAATTTATTTCCTAAAGTATTCTTTCAAAGTATGTGCTCAGAAAATCTGGAGACTTGTGCAAAATGAAGTGATTATTAAATAAGTGACTGTTGTAATTATTAATATCTGGATTATAAATATCTCTATTAATATCAAGTACTAATTATCCATCTAGATGACCCAAAAATTCTTGAAAATTATGCCACTGGAAGAAATGTTAATTGCCATTACAGTATATATGAAGCATATGTCAGCCAAATTGTTGATACAAATTCTGGTGTAATAATCTAGCTTTTTACACAGTGCTAAGAGCAAATGTATAAAACCTAGTGTTACCATCAATTAATCATGCTTTCTCTCTGCCTTTTCTTCCTTCTTTCCTTCTTTCCTTCCTTCCTTCTTTCCTTCCTTCCTTCCTTCCTTCCTTCCTTCCTTCCTTCCTTTTGTCCTTCCTTCCTTCCTTCCTTCCTTCCTTCCTTCCTTCCTTCCTTCCTTCCTAACTTCCTATTATAGTCAAGAACTTGTCTAAGTGCTCTCTAAAGGAAAAACTGTGGCATGTATATTGAGCATATTTTTATGATCCAAATTTATAAGATATTAAGTAGTAATATATTTATGATTGTAATTGAAGAGTTATTTTTGAGTGTGTTATATTTGAAACCATTGAGAGCATCATTATTATGTTGCAAAATGTTGTCTCCATTTTCATAAGCTAGCCATCAAGGATCGTCAAACTATTTTGAATTTTCAGGCAATAGTGAGATTGGAGAAATATTTTTCTTCCAGCATAATACCCAAGGAGGCTTGTATAAAACTCAGAAGGACATTCAGAAATATTCTGTTTGTGGCCACTGAATAGTCCAAAGCCATTCAGCAGTATTTCATTGTGAGTTGACAGATATTGGCAAGAATGTGTGATAACTCTAAACCTTCACATGTAACTGCTGAGAAAGAAGATTGTGATAAAAAAAAATGCATTGACCTTGGTAAAATGTTTAATGGATAACACATTCTCATTCATGCCTTTCACATATCGACTTGAATCCTTTTGTAAGTTACTGCTTATAAAAGGCATGAGTGTATATATAGATTTGATTACTTTAACTGGCTCTTCTATAAAAG
Source organism: Leopardus geoffroyi (assembly GCF_018350155.1). NCBI lineage: Eukaryota > Metazoa > Chordata > Mammalia > Carnivora > Felidae > Leopardus > Leopardus geoffroyi. The sequence continues at coordinate 128,989,950 of NC_059327.1, forward strand.
CTAAGTTAAATCTTATTACCCATTATAACGATTTTAGCAACCTTCCTTGAATTATCTACAAGAGAATTAAACTTCAAATTTCAGAGTTTGTGAGTTCTTTATACCAAGGGATTGACAGATGGGCCGTGGAAACACTCCGTAGAGGTGTAGCAGAAGATAAATGAGTTCTTTTGAGTTCAAGTTCTCTTCATATCTTGACTAATTTAAAAAATGGGAGGGTACTTTGTTTCTTAAATCTAGTACCTACAGTGAATGGAACATTTCATTTTGATGAGGAATTCCAAGAAGAGTGAATAAATCTCAAGGACAGTCTTGAGAATATTTTAGCATGCACTTTTACAAGCAAAGGAAAGCTCCATTCATCTCAGATAAGCAGAATTACCATAGTTCAGGGGCCTGGTACCAGATCTCTGTTAGGCAACCCTTCCCTGGATTGTATATTCATTACAATGATCACTCATCAAAAACTTTCATTTGGAATGTGCCCAAGATATACTTCAGTACAGATAAGACTATCATACAGGTGCCTCCAAATCTATTTTTCTCAGATCAGTTAGAAATTACATTTTTAAAGGGCATACTTTCTGGACAGGTATATACTTATACTTTATTAAAATGTCTTAAACACCTTTTCAATCATTCTGGTTTATGGGATGCTAAAGACATATGATCCAGAATATTTCCAGGTATCATTCTTGTAGGATTGGAAACATATTAAATTACATGTTTTTCCTTGAGGAGGACAGCAAGGTGAATTATTGTTTTCAATTGGCATATTGATATATTCTTTTACTAAAAAGGTGTGTATTTGGAATTTACTTATCCATGGGACTTTATTCTCATCGATACGATGGCCATATAAATTATTATCCAAATCAGTTCACTTTGGAGAGGGAAAGGAAATGTAATTAAAATTTTTTTCTGAGACAGAAGGCATAAACCAAGGTAGCTCTACAGAAACCAGAAGGCACAGGAAGCCCAATCATCTAGAAAAACATCCCTCTTCTGTCATAAAATACCTTAAAGTCCCATTGTATAGAGGAGTGGCAGAAATTCTTTTTTGCTCAAAAAAAATTCCATATTCTTCTTTTCCTCTGGTACATACAGGTAGACCATATTTTCCAGGCTTCTTTATCATTCTAGTCAATGGAATATGAGCAGGAGTTAAAGGTGCCACTTCCACATAAGGCCTATAAAAACTTCCTCTCTTGTCCTTTATGTCCTTTATCACTTCTGATGTCTCACATGGCAATAACTTTGAGGATGACCCTGGAAACCATGTTTTGAGGATGATGGAGCTTTTATCAATCTGGATCTTGAATGACTGCACACAGAATGACTCTGCGAAACTGTTTACCTATCCAGACCACTACCTTAGCAAGAAATCAACTTCTTACTGTTTGCTATGAGTTGAATCGTATCCTCTGCAAGATGTGTTGAAATTCTAACCCTCAGTAGTTCTGAAAGTGCCCTATTTGGAAATAGACTTGTTACAAATGTCATTCGTTAAGATGAGGTTATATTTGAGTATGGTGGGCCTTTACTCCAGGATGACTGGTATCCTTACAAGAAGTGGGGAATTTGGGCAGAGACACAGGCACACAAAAAAGACATCATGTGAAGACAAAGACAGATAAACCGGAGGGAAGATGGTCATGTGACTATGGAGGCAGGGACAAAAGTTATCCTGCCATAAATTAAGGAATACCTGGCACTACCAGAAGCAGAAAGAAGCAAGGAAGGATCCTCTCCTAGAAATTTTGGAAATAGTATTGTCCTGCCAATACCTTGATTCTTTGTATCCAGCTTGGAGAACTGTGAAAACATACATTTCTGATGTTTTAGACTACTCAGTTTGTGGCGCTTTGCGGCAGCAGCACTAGAATACTGATAGAATATTAAAGCCACTTTGGACTTCTTTTCAATCTGTTCAGGATAGTGTTTAGCATCACCTGCTACAGAAGGAAGGACCATGATTCTGACACAGTAGGATTTCAAAAAAAGTGTTATTATTCATATGATAGGATGGACAAAACTTGAAGTTGGAACAAGGGTCACAATGGGACTGGACCAATTCCCCAGTTTCACAAATGAAGCAATTTTCCTCCCTTACAATTGTTTTTAGGTATTTCTAAGGAATGAAATTCTAAGGAATTTGTGATCACCTGTTTTATTTGAGAATCAAATAGCTTTGCCAAGAAAGAGAGTTATTTGTTAAACAGTCTGCATGAATTGATAGTAAATCTCCCTCTTTGTATTTGAAAGGTGTTATTAGTAACTGCCTATGCTTAAATACAAAAATTAAATCTAATTACTTTGAAATATCTTTCCTGTCTCAAACACAAGGGACATTAAGATTTAAGCAAATTCCAAAATATTCTGTAAATTTTCCCTGTGCAAACTTTTATTGCATAAGCTCATTTCCCCTCTCTCTAACTTAGCCCACACCTTAACCAAATAAACTCAAGAAGCAAGATCCATGTCTTAAGAAGTAGGAAGAAAAGACTGCACTAATTTATAAAATAGCCTAAATAATCCAGTAACTTAGAAGGAAAACTCACATACATTTGAGTACAAATCCATGAATGACAAACATATTTGTAAACAATAGCCTGTGAGCTGTTTATGACAATGCTTGTGGCTGGAATGGGTTTGCATTGTTATGTGAGAAAGACCCAAAATGTATAGAGTAAATTTTAGAACAGAGAACAAAGAATTGTGATTACACATTTAACATTCAAACAGGAGCCAAGCATCAACCAAAGCTAAATATCAGGCATAGATCAGCAGAATCTGTAAGACTTGTGTTTATTTACTACCAGGAAATGTAACAAAAGCATCTGTGATATACTAAGTAAATCAACAACAGCAGCAACAACAAAGCCTGAGATAAACAAACAGGATCTAAGCGGATTGCCACATAGGAAATGTATAAAGAGCAGTGAGATCTGATGCAGTAGACAGAGTATCACTGCACTGCATTCAGGAATTGCTAACACATGGCAGCCAACTGCAATGCTTAGCCAGCTCTCAGCCAGAGAAACATGCCTTATCCACAGGTTATAGAATAAACACAGATGCAGCAAAATGAGTCACCAGAGGAAAACAAAGATCTAAATTGAAGGGAAATGAAGCTTTGTGCACATGCATGACAAGAAATCCATTGAGCAAAGCTAATTTTATACCTGTGCCAGAATGGCTGTCTTATATGTTGGAAATAGGGAACAGGAGGGAAAGGAAATTGTCATACAATAGCAGGCCTTGACGTGTACTAAAATGAGAGAATGCCTTCAGTATTGGCAATATATATACTATATATATATTGGCAATGTATATATATAGTATATATATTCTAAGAGGTACAATACATATACATACATATATATGTAAAATACATATATATGCAAAATACATATATATGCAAATACATATATATAAAATACATATATATGTAAAATACATATATATACATATATATACACATATATATATATATATTCCAAGAGGTAAAATATATATACATACATATATATGTGTGTGTGTGTATGTGTGTGTGTATATATATATATATATATATATATATATATATATTCTAAGAGGTAAAATTCATCCACAGGGCTATCAAAATAGAATGAAGAAATATTGATACATAAAGGAAAGGAAAAAAGATGTATACTAGAAGAAAATATTGAGAATAAGAAAAATGTTCAATGGAAGGTTCAAGAAAAATAGATTAAGATCCTAGAAAAATGGCTTCCCTTGTAATGCACATAAAATGATGACATGAAAATAAATTATTCCCAGAATATATTTTTATAAAATTAGTATATAATTCTTTTTTTTTTCAAAAGTTACCATAAAATGTTCCTACTTTATTTGAATCAATTATTAGTATAAAAAGGAAATTAATTTCTGAATTTGTCCACTAGCACAGGTTTTTCTATTCTTTCAAAACAAAAAGTCCATGAAACTTTCCTTGTCATTTTAACCTGATTCAGCCTCTGTATTATCGCTGCACATTTGTGGGCATCTGGTATAACATTGGCAGGCATTTCTTGAGGCAGAAGGCTACAGGTTAGCTCCCTTGGAAAAGTTTCCTAGGATCTATAATTTTTCAGTTCATATTAACTGCAGAATTCTTTCAGTTCAAATTGCTTATTAGAGAAAAGAAGTGGGATTTTCATGTCTCATTATGAGATTCATTGGTAACCTTGATGTGAATTCACCTTCGCCACCTTGTCTTTTTAATGAGAGAGTAGACTGAACAAATTTAAGTATTCCAAATCCCTTTTCCAAGTGCGTCAATAGCATGAAGTGACCTTGGAAAGAATCTCGGCTCACCCATAATGGTGTCTTGGTAGAAAGCCATTTGGCCCTAATGGGAGCAGTGGGTCAGTTCATCCTGCCCAGTTGGTACAGACCTGCTGTCTTGGGCACATGCTGCTCAGCGGAACCATCCTCATTTATAGCCCTGAGTGCCGGCTGCTGCATAGTGAGAAGGAAAAAAGAAATTACTCTCTCCCTATGATGATTCTCTCTGAGGCAAATCTGTCTTTGTTTCATTTGTTCAGAAGTCTACAACAGGATAAAGATGCGAGTTCAGTCAGTGAAGCAATCTAAAATAGAGTTTTGTTAAAATAGGAGACCGCAGTGGAGACCTTACTGGTAGTTGGGAAAAGATGAGAATACATCAGCTAAAAGTTGTTGGTCTTCTTAGGAATGGAGATAGATTTGGATCTTTATGAGAGAAAAGTATGATATAGTTAGACCATATTAAGGATGGCTACATTGTGGAAAGATTCTGTAGTTGTTAGCTTTTCTTATTTTTCTTTTCTTTGTGGAAGGAAATAAAAAAAGTAGACACCAACAGGAAAACAACAAAAAGAAAATAATATCCAAGGGAAAAGCAAAAGGCTAAGGCTAATAAATATATTTGCCACCTAAAAATAGGCTTCTCTCTTTCTTAATTTTTTTTTTCATAAAATACTAGCAAAGCCAACATTTGAATCTTGATTCTCTGAAAAAAGAGACAGGAAACAAGGGACTTTTTGGTTGAGACTATACTCAAAGAGTACACAAGTATTGAGCCTTCTATCCTGGTGGTTTGGAACCTCTAAGGGCTAATAAAGACCTTTGAACTCATTATAATCAAATTAACTAATGATCTAAAAACTATTTCAATCCACAATTGTGATCTGAATCTCACAATAGATTCCAATTCTGTAGTAAAGGAATTGGGCAGGATGAGGCAGAGAGAATTTTAAGGTGAAAATTTCTTTAGATAGTTGCAATTCTTACTGAGATTTCTATTTGTCAGTGTGGTAATTCTCTATTGTGTCAATTTGGCTAAATTGAACAGTGTTTCCCAGAATTCCCTTTCTTGGATGTTTGGCCACAAGGCAAAACTGTGAGATTTGATAGACAGAAGTGAAAGTGTGGCCATCGTTATTCTTGGAAGATTAAAGTAGATCATCCATGTTTTTGTGGATCTGCTGACTCACCTTGTTGATCTGGGCAACAACTGAGTTCCCATGGAATTTCTTCCTTGCACTTCTCAAAATCATGATGTGTGTGAGACAGGAGTACCACTAGACGCCATCATGCATTCTAATGAGATGTATACAGTTCTAGCTTGTTCCCTGGGTCTCCAGGTGTCAATGCTCTCCCACACATTTCCTTCCAATTGCCTGTCCAGTGACTTTACCATCAACACTAGGTTAAGAAGAAACAGCTGAACTGAGACGGTTAATCCAGCTTCTAAAATCATGTTAGGTTGCATCACTCTGTGGCTGTCTTATTCTACATCATTCCTTTTGGTTCTGAATGAATGCTGGCTGATATGGACTGCTGTCCCTAAATGTTTTGACATATGTTTAATTTTACAATATATTAAGATCAATTCTCTCAAGCTGTCACATTGTATTTTACAATTATATTGCTGAACTTTTCTTACTGAGATAAATATCACTTAGGATATTTTATCCTTCATCAAAAAGAATAAAAATGATTTATATTATTATTTTTTTAATATGAAATTTATTGTCAAATTGTTTTCCATACAACACTCAGTGTTCATCCCAACAGGTGCCCTGCTCAATACCCATCACCCATCCTCCCCTCCCTCCCACCCCCCATCAACCCTCAGTTTGTTCTCAGTTTTTAAGAGTCTCTTATGTTTTGGCTCCCTCCCTCTCTAACCTTTTTTTTTTTTTTTTAATTTTCTTCCCCTCCCCCATGGTCTTCTGTTAAGTTTCTCAGGATCCACATGACAGTGAAAACATATGGTATCTGTCTTTCTCTGTATGATTTATTTCACTTAGCATAACACTCCAGTTCCATCCACGTTGCTGCAAGAGGCCATATTTCATTCTTTCTCATTGCCACGTAGTACTCCATTGTGTATATAAACCACAATTTCTTTATCCATTCATCAGTTGATGGGCATTTAGGCTCTTTCCATAATTTGGCTATTGTTGAAAGTGCTGCTATAAACATTGGGGTACAAGTGCCCCTATGCATCAGCATTCCTGTATCCCTTGGGTAAATTCCTAGCAATGCTATTACTGGGTCATAGGGTAGATGTATTTTTAATTTTTTGAGGAACCTCCACACTGTTTCCCGGAGTGGCTGCACCAGTTTGCATACCCACCAACGTGCACGGGGGTTCCTATTTCTCCACATCCTCTTTAGCAGTTATAGTCTCCTGATTTGTTCATTTTAGCCACTCTGACTGGCATGAGGTGGTATCTCAGTGTGGTTTTGATTTGTATTTCCCTGATGAGGAGTGACGTTGAGCGTCTTCTCCTGTGCCTGTTGGCCATTTGGATGTCTTCTTTAGAGAAGTGTCTATTCATGTTTTCTGCCCATTTCTTCACTGGATTATTTGTATTTCGGGTGTGGAGTTTGTGAGCTCTTTATAGATTTTGGATACTAGCCCTTTGTGTGATGTGTCATTTGCAAATATCTTTTCCCATTCCATTGGTTGCCTTTTAGTTTTGTTGATTGTTTCCTTTGCAGTGCAGAAGCTTTTTATCTTCATGAGGTCCCAATAGTTCATTTTTGCTTTTAATTCCCTTGCCTTTGGGGATGTATCAAGTAAGAAATTGCTGCAGCTGACGTCAGAGAGGTTTTTTCCTGCTTTCTCCTCTAGGGTTTTGGTGGTTTCCTGTCTCACATTCAGGTCCTTTAAGCATTTTGAGTTTATTTTTGTGAATGGTGTAAGAAAGTGGTCTAGTTTCAGCCTTCTGCATGTTGCTGTCCAGTTCTCCCAGCACCATTTGTTAAAGAGACTGTCTTTTTTTCCATTGGATATTCTTTCCTGCTTTGTCAAAGATTAGTTGGCCATACTTTTGTGGGTCTAATTCTGGGGTTTCTATTCTATTCCATTGGTCTGTGTGTCTGTTTTTGTGCCAATACCATGCTGTCTTGATGATTACAGCTTTGTAGTAGAGGCTAAAGTCTGGGATTGTGATGCCTCCTGCTTTGGTCTTCTTCAAAATTACTTTGGCTATTCGGGGTCTTTTGTGGTTCCATACAAATTTTAGGATTGCTTGTTCTAGCTTCGAGAAGAATGCTGGTGCAATTTCGATTGGGATTGCATTGAATGTGTAGATAGCTTTGGGTAATATTGACATTTTAACAATATTTATTTTTCTGATCCATGAGCATGGAATGTTTTTCCATTTCTTTATGTCTTCTTCAATTTCCTCCATAAGCTTTCTATGGTTTTCAGCATACAGATCTTGTACATCTTTGGTTAGGTTTATTCCTAGGTATTTTATGCTTCTTGATGCAATTGTGAATGGGATCAGTTTCTTTATTTGTCATTCTGTGGCTTCATTATTAGTGTATAAGAATGCAACTGATTTCTGTACATTGATTTTGTATCCTGAGATTTTTCTGAATTCATGTATCAGTTCTAGCAGACTTTTGGTGGAGTCTAAAAAATGATGTATATTATTAATAATTGAGTAGTGTCTTCATCACCTAATAATCCTCTACTCCCACCCCCACCCCTTTTCAGATAAAATTTAGTTCTCCATTGTTCTATCTTTCCCACAACTAAAAGAGACATCAGAAGTATCTCATATCCAGTGTTTTTTTTCTTCAAGTCCACTAAGAGAAGTGGACACTTGTTGCCATTGGTTCAATAGTTTATTTAATTAGGATAATAAGTCTTCTAATATGTGATATTATAATTAACATTATTTACTATGAAATTCCACACAAAATATAGTAAATTTTTGCAACTGAAGAAATTTACAGGCTAATAACTTACAACATCTTGATTTTGTCTAAGATGGCTATTCATTCTTTTTTTTTCCTCCCTAAGTCAGTTCTTGTTTTAAGCTGTTGTCTCAAATTAATTAATGATAACATTCCTTTTATTTATCTAAATTATATAAAACATATTGTTAATGTGATAATTAACTTAAAAAAATATCTCCCTCTTACTGTCTCAAAATTTTCTAGTTTAGATTTGACCAGAATGGAATAAGATGGTATGTTTGAAGAGTCATAAATTCTCTCCTATCTTAATATCCCAAGTCTAGTTTTACTTAGTTATCGAGATTCCAGAGGGTATTTAAAGAAGCTAAGTAGTTTCTCAAGCTATTGAGAATGCCATTTCACAGGGAATTAGACAGTTTGTCATATTTGAAATAAATTTCAAGTGGAAAAAAATACAAACAAATACTCAACCATAACCAGTGTGTAATTTATGGGCAATAGTCATAAACAGAAAACTATTGGCATTAAATTTCTTATCCTCTATTTGCAGTAAGAGGATGTTAACAGCTGGCAATCTGTATTTGTTGGAAATTAAATATTACTAAATAAGGTTAAAGAAAAAAAAAACCTGTCTCTGCATGATTAGATTCCTTTTTTAGCACACACTGTTTAATTCCAAAGGTTCTGGACCTGTAATAAACCCAGCTGGTTTCTCATGTGTTAGCTATGTTTAAACATACATTAGAAGTTAAAATATAATTTTCTAATTTCAATAGCACATACATATGGCTTTTTTTGGCTGCCGGAATGATGCTAGGTGTTCAGTTGCATTTGCTTTTCATGTATATGTATATATATATTTTTAATTTCTGCACAAAATGCTTGTAGGAATATAGATGGATCCACATCAGAGAATGGTGATATCTTTTGTTGTGTTTTATTTTAATATTTGATGAACATACACTCAGACTCTGATTAGAACAAAAAATAAATATTTTACAAAATGTTTCATAGCATTTACTTAATCTTTGTCAGTTATTTTGAATATGAGCCATATTTAAATTACTAGATAGAATTAGTCACTCCTAGAAAAAGATCTCTCGTGATGGAATAGCAACGGCGCTAGCAGTGATTATTGCTTTTCAAAGATATAGCTGAATAAAGCATTTCCTCTCTACTATATGCCATTATAGATTTTATGGGATATCTATTAGAAAGGTTAAAGGCTGACTCCTTCATAACTTAAAATTTGACAGTGCAGGTTTGTGACCTTCAAAAGATGAATTTTAATGACCCTGAAATCTCTCTTAGATAAATGGAAATATATCCACATGCATGAGAAACAAGGATAAAATAAAGAGCCTGACAGGCTAAATAAAACAGAGAAGAGGGATAGTTTTAACAGAACAACCATGTTAGTCTTTTGATTTCTCTAGGAGGCCACATGATGCCGGCTAACCACATGGGCATAACAGAAGGTACTGTGGGCTGCAATATCGATGAGCTTGATTTTCCTCACCTTCAGGAAGTGGAGCAGGCTCTAATGCAGCAAAAGAAATCACCTTCTTGGGAAGACAGTGGCACACTCCGCCCCCTTTTGCTTGTCCCAGAGCACGAGATAAGCAAGAGCTGCCTCCTTCTGCCCATTCAGATTTTTTACTTTATAGTTGGAAACTCCATCACCAATGGAGCCAACTGCTACCACACCCCCAGGAAAAATTTTTGGCCAAGCAGTACAAATTTTTCTTTGACTCAGCATGTATGATGGCATCAGCGTTGCTCTAGCTCTGTTGAGACAAGTTTAAATTAAAAAAAAAAATAACATTTATTTATTTTTGTTAATATATTTATTATATTTGTTAATATAATATATTTAATATATTTGTTAATATATTTGTTAATATAATATATTTAATATATTTGTTAATATATTTTGTGGCAGAGAGAGAGGGCGGCACAGAATCTGAAGAGTCTTCAGACTCTGAGCTATCAGCACAGAGCCCAACGCAGGCCGAACTCACAAACTGTGAGATCGTGACTTGAGCTGAAGTCAGACGCTCAACCCACTGGGCCACCCAGGCACCCCTGAGGCAAGTTTAAATCAGACAGGCAGACCACAGGGATTATTGGCCTCAACATAAACCCTGATATTTCTCCAATGTTTTCCCTTTGTTTCTTCAACAGCAAAACTATGTCCCCCTTAGCTCCGTGCCCAGGCAAACGTTCCATTACATAGATAAGTTTTGCCAACACAAGCACAGCATAGAACAGCAGCACACCTCTAACACAGGAGTCCCAGAATCACCAAGAGAAACCAGATAGGGTGGGCCATAGGATTTCCAACCCTTTTGTGCCTAATGAACATTTCGAATGAATAACCAAAGAAAGAGTTTTTAGGACAATGTTAAATGGGATGGCATATAACGCCCTTCATAATTAGCATGTTGGGTGTTTGTAAATGAAGGAACACGGAGGGGAAGAAACCTCCAGACATTGGTATTTGCTTTTCTTTGCAGTATATTCTTCTGTATCTGATTATTCATTGTAAGTCTCTGCCAAAAATATTGAGGGCTCTGTGTTTCTATATGTATGATGGAGAAAGGGTGGGAGGAAAGGGGTTGATTGCGTGGTTTGTAAAAGATAAATGATTTGCCTATGGTATTAAGGCTAAGATTGAATTCAGGGGGAGAAGATCACTGATTTAAGTATTCTTCATATTGCCTTGTACATGGCAGTTCAATTCAGTAAAGCAAACAAAATAAGTCAAAACAAACAGAACGGCTCCTTCTTGTGGATTTATATGGGCTCATAGTATTTGAGGTTGGGACTAATCTTCCCTCATTGTATTCACTCATTTAATAAACACTTATTGAGACCCTACACTGTACCAGTTAGTGATGTAGGTTCTATTCTGGCATTGACAAATCACAGTCCCTTCCCTCAATGGAGCTTCCTTTCCAGTGTGGGCAATGGAGAGAGACAAAAAAGAAACAAATTTAAAAATGACTTATCAAATGATGATGCATGCTATGGAGAAAATGAGGAAGAATGATGATGACAGCGGGTGAGGGGGGCGGGGAATGGGTTGTGATTTTTAAATATATTTCTCAAGAAAGGCCTTGTGGAGAAGGTGACATTGAAACAAAGATTTGAAGGAGTTGACAGGGTAAACCGTGTGTATATCTTGAGTATTTAGCTGGAGAGAACATTGACTATAAAAGTACAATAGGAGTGTGCTCAGGGTGATTAAGGAACATCAAACAGGCACATTACTGGAAAGAACAATGGGAAGAGTGGGGAAGATGGGTAAGAAATAAACCCCATGATTGCTCTGAGATAAGAAGGTATTTAAACTGAAAGTTATATAAGCAAAAGAAAAATAGGATCTGATTTGTATTTTAAAACTATTGCTCTGTTATTCTTTGAAAATAGTCTTGAGGGAGCAGGGACAGGAGTAGGTAGAAACAAAGGAGGCACATGAATTCTTAATTTAGGTGAGAGATGATGTAGTGTTAAACAAGGTAGTGGCAGTAAAGGTGGTGAGAAGGGATAGGATTTTGCTCATATTTGAAAAAAATTAAACCAATAAGACTTTTCTCATGAATTAGATGTGGGATATGAGAAAATGAGAGCTGTTAAAGACAACCCCAACATTTTTAGCCTGAGCAATTGGAAACATGGAGTTGCATTTATTGATTTAGGGACAACCACAGAAAAATAGATTGGGGCAGATACTAGTTTTGGACATGTGAAATTTAGAATGACAGTTAGACATTCAGTGGTAGATGGTGAGTAGGCAGCAGGACCTGTAGGTCAGGAGTTTAGAGTTGTCTATATTGGAGGGACAGATTGGGCATCTTATATATAGATAATATTTAAAGTTTTGAGACTTAAAGAAAAACAGACACTTTTCTCTGCTTCCATTATAATTAAGCATTTCACATAACAGTTGAAAATAAACATTTTACTTTCTGAGATTAAAGCAAACTAAGATTTATTTGTCTCTCGTCCTGAAAATACTAAAATTTTGAATACTGCTCACAAACCTGGACTTCAAAACAGAAAGAATAATCCCTGAATTATGATATACTGATATCTGAACATATGCATGATTCTTATGAATATAACAATTGGAGAACGTTGTCATCTTTCTGCCAAGATAACAGACTAATGTAAACTTAATACTTGTGATAATTTTGTGGGGTTTTCAACCCTTCAAATGTCTCTCATGTTTTTATTTGGTAAATCAGTTCTCCTGATGTCTGACTCCCTTGCACCCCCAGTTTTGTTTTTTGTTTTTGTTTTTTTCCAAGATGGCATCCCCAAGGAGCCAATCTAGATGAAGAGGTCCAAATTGAGGCCAGGCACTGGTTCTCAATTCTGGCTGCATGATAGAAACACCTGGGGAGATGAAACAACTGCCTTAACACAGGTACCATGCCAAACCAATTATACCAGATTCCTTGGAGACAAGGCTCATATATCTGTTTAAAAAAATCCATAGGTAATTTTTGAGTGTAGCTAATGTTGAGAATTATTGATTTGAAGGTTGCAGAGATGAGAAAGAATGAGAATGAGCGAGAGAAAGAAGGACAGAAGAACAAGAATGTTGTTCCCAGAAACTGAAGAAATTGGAGGAGGGAGCTATCAATTGTATCAAATGCTATCATAGGCCAAGTAAATTAAGTACTAAAACTTCGTCATCTGATTTAGCAATTTGGCTGTCATTTGTAATTGTGTAAAAGATGCTTGAGTGGTTCAAAAGAAGATGGAGGTTTCCTTTTCTATTCAAAAGCTTTTTAGTGTGATGTAATCTTTATTTTAGCTGGGTTGCCCTTTGTTATCAGAAAGGGGAGGGGTTGAGGGGGCAGGTGAAATAGGTAAAGGGGATTAAGAGGTAAAAACTTCCCATTGCAAAATAAATAAGTCATGGAGATGTAATGCACAGCACAGGGAATGTAGTCAATAACATTGTAATAACTTTGTATGGTGACAGATGGTAACTAGGCTTATCATGGGAATTGTTTCATAATGTTTAAACATATTGAATCACTACTATGTACACCTGAAGCCAATAGGATATTGTATGTCAATTATATTTCAATAAAAAAAGGGAAGCAGAAGAATTAGAAAAAGTATACAGGCAGCTTTTTCGAGGACTTTTTCTCTAAAGGGGGAACAGAGGAATGGGTAGTCACTAGTGAGACTGTGGGATTCAGAAAGAGGTTTTTTTTTTTTCCAAGTGGGATGTCTCATGTTTAAATGTATTTAAGAATGGGGCGCCTGGATGGCTCAGTTGGTTAAGTGTCCGACTTTGGCTCAGGTCATGATCTTGAGGTCTGTGAGTTCCAGCCCCACGTCGGGCTCTGTGCTGACCACTCACAGCCTGGAGCCTGCTTCAGATTCTGTGTCTCCTTCTCTCTCTGCCCCTCACCACTTGTGCTCTGTCTCTCTGCCTATCAAAAATAAATACATGTAAAAAGAATTTTCAAATGTATTTAAGAATGATTCTGTGCATATAGTGAACAAATTAATGATAAAGGGATAAAAGAGGTGAATTACTGAAACACTGGCCCAGAGTCCATGAAATGGATCCAGCAATTGGTGGGTTTAGCCTCAAAAATAGTAGTATAAAGGTTAATTCCTGAGGAGGAAAAATAGAATGTGAATACAGATGCAACTAGGTTGATAGTTCTACAGTAATAAGTTTCATCGGGGCACCTGGGTGGCTCAGTCGGTTAAACGTCCAACTTCAGCTCAGGTCATGGTCTCATAGTCTGTGAGTTCGAGTCCCACATCAGGCTCTGTGCTGACAGCTCAGAGTCTGGAGCCTGCTTTGGATTCTGTGTCTCCCTCTCTCTCTTCCCCTCCCCTGCTCATGCTCTGTTTCTCTCTGTCTCAAAAATAAATACAAAAACAAAAAAAAATTAAAAAAGAAGAAATAAGTTCCATCTGATTCTCAGTGAAATATGGACGAGACCAAGTTAAGGTGATAAGAAGGAAGAGACATTAATGGCTTGCAGAAGAGAAGTTTTCCTGAAAGACTTCTTGGCATGGGAGCCCCAAATCAGCAGCATATTCATCGTCTAAAATGCAGATTTTCAGACTTCACCCTAGATCTACTGAATCAGAATCTGTTTTTAACACGAAACCCAAGTGATTGATACCAAGATTAAAGTTTGAGAGGCACTGATCTGGAAAAAAGAATGGGAAAGTTAAAGGACTAGGAAAATATGGTAGGACAGCTGTGGAGCAGTGAGGGCTCACCTGAGGTTAATAATCATGAATTTAAAGTACGACCAATTTGCATGGTTATGAGTTTTCATCCAAACAGTTCACCTAGGTGGGTGCAGGTAAAAAAGCAGCAAGGAGTTTGCTTTAACCAGAATTGATTTTGTTAGGAGAGGACAGAGTGATAAATAAACAGGAGAGTTTATGATAATTTCAAGGGAGTGATGATTATGATAATCAGGGATTTAAGGTTTGGTAATGTAGGAAATAAAGACAAGAAGCCTGTGTGGACCAGTGAAATGGGAAGGTCATGGTGTTGCTGTTCCCAGTTCTGGGGGTTAAAAGATTGTTGGAGCTGGAGTACTCAATGGAGTAAACTAGAAGCTTTTTCCTCATCTCTTGATAATTATCACTGAATGCTAAGGATTATACCTGACACAATTGCTTACTTTTCCTTTGTCTTTTAAAATATTTCCTACTATACTGGATAATACTCATTTTCTTATCACAGTGAGGCTCTCGCCTCCTTTAAGGGGAGTTTTATATCTCAAAGTATTATCTTTGTTTGCAGTTCCCATGGCTTTTTCTCTTGTACTCTCAGGGCAGTGTCATATCTCCAATTTGACTCCAATAGGGATTATTCAATCCCTTGGAAAACTGTAGTGGGGGAGTAGGAGGGGGAGTTACTTACCATGGGCCAGAGAGGAGATTGGGATTCATACCTGAAAAGATTAGGGTCAATTTCTGGAGCCAGCCAAATTTTGGTTTGAAATGAAAGAAGAAAAGTCTAAGTGAAATGGAGAAATTCTGAGAGAAGAACCTTTAATTAAAAATAACAGGTAGCTTGTGAGGAGAATGTCTCAGCTTTAACCTCTGTCTCTGATTACATTTCAGAAAACACTATCAACTCCCAACTAGTACATTTAGAAAACATGGAGTTTGAAATACGGACCGTCACAGTGTTAGAGGCTGGATAACCTGTCCGGTTGCACCAGACATGATAAACAGGTAAGAGAGATTTTATTCAAAACTTTTGAAATAGGAGTAAAGACTGTTGCAATAAAGGAGAGAGATTGAACTCACCTCTGCTGAAATAAAAGAGTTTTAAGCACTGACGTGAACTGGTAGAAAGGTACTGAAAGACATTAGGGGAAAGTTTGGTCAATGTGGTCAGGACATCCACGTTTACTAACTGGCACTTACCGAAGTTAGGACCCTCCCCTCTTGCAGAGACTGGGAGGTAGGGACACTATCTTTCTTGATCATATTTTAAGGAGATGGCTCCAGTCCTTGAGAAAGACATTCCTGAGTTGTAAAGCTAGCAAGAGGCTGGGAGAAATTTTACATCTCAAAGGAGTAAAGAAAGAATTGACAGTTGTAAATTTTCTAAGAAAAGGAAGGTCAGAAGTCTACAGTTAGGAAGCAGTTTAGGTCATCTTAGGAATGAGGAAGGTTAAAGCCATCTTGCTCAAACCCTTCCCTTCAAAGCCTATCACCTGTAGACAATGTACTGTATAACAGTAACGAGACTGAACAAGCCATCTAACAGAGTAGAAAACTTGTACATCTTGGGTGTTGGTGGCAAAAAGGGAAAGCTTTGCTTCTGGATCGAAGTTGGAGAGACAAAACCTGCTGAAAATTTCTCAAGAAATCAATGATAAACATAACACCTTATATGAATCTCCATTTCCCATTATAATCTATGCATCATTGTAATAGGCACTTTCAGTGTTTCCATTATTTAGTACATAAAGTAAGATATATTTCACATTAACAATTAGCACAAAGTACAAAAAAAACATAATGAATGAACATGACTAAATTTTTCTGTTACAACTTCTTTTATCTGTTGGCAAAATGGCAGAAGGCTTTGCTCTGGAGTACTGCTTATATTTATGAAGTTTTTAACTTTAAGTTTGTGAGTTGAGAAGTTTCTATGCTATATTTTTGGCACTACACTTGACGGAATTCAAAATTCAAAACAAAACACCATATCAGTCTTAACTCACAAATCCTGTAGCAATACCTATTCAGTTTTTCATGATTTAGTAGGTCATTATCAACAGTGTTTGCCTTGACCATCTACTTTTATTTACTCTTTGAGCAATGATGTCAACATGTGAGAAATTTGTTTGGCGCTGGCTTGGTGTTATACTTGTTGAAGCAGATGTACCCAACTCAACGTAATACAACTGGCTCACACTTAATACGGAAGGAGCCGGGGTGCCTTGTGAACTGTTATATCACACAAATAGCAGTGTCCAAACGTAGTTTGTCCTCTAGAAATATTGCTAAATGTAGGTATATATTTTGTCTGCCAAACATTTTTTTACTCACCAAGAAAAAATGATGCATCTGCTGTGTTGAAAGTGATATTATAAAATAGTGGTTAAAAAACTTGAATGATCTTAAAATTTATTAAGAGTTTAGCATTTTGGAAATCCTTTCCCTTCTCTTTTCTTCCTTTCTTTGCTCTTTCTTTTCATTTCTTTCCTTTTCTTTCTTTTCCTTTAATAGAAATGCAAAGATTGTTAGCTAAGCAAATTATAGGAATGGTAGCTTCCATTTATCTAAAAACCTGATTGAGTTTTTAAAAGATTTTTCAAAATAGATACTAGCATTTTATTTTATAGGTGAAAAACCTGAGGATCTTAGAGTTTATATAAAAAGGTCAAGGTCAAATGGACGGCAAGTCATGATTTAAAGGCGGGTATATATGACTTCAAATTTCATGAACATACTACTATTTCCTAATGCCTCACATAGCTCCACTGATAGACAGGCACTTACTATTTAGATTGAGATGTAACTCTGAATTGTGGCCAAACCTCCAAGGAAATTAATAATATCAGCTCATAATGCTGAAAATCAGTGTGTCTCTCCAACACTGCCAATTAGAATCTTGGTTATGTCCTAAGTAGATAAAATTTGGTTTTGATGTCTTCTATACAATTGTAATTGTTTTCACTGAAAATATTTTTAAATGCTAATATCAAGTAACAATGAAATGGATTCTGGAAAATGTTGAAGAAAGTGCTAGAAATGAAACTACATCAGCCTATTTATTTAGCTTAAATCCCTTTTTCAAAATATCTAGCACTCTCCAATCTTTTCCTTAACTTCAGCAGTTACTTTTTCAATTATTGTCATTTTTGGCATGGTTGATTAGATCGACATACATTGCTTCTAATGCTAAAGTATAAAGTGGATGGGGAAAGGAAAATTAAGAGAAAGAATGAAAATAATAGAATTGCAAAGCAAAGTCACTATATACTATTTAACTCCTGTGATAAAAAATTAACCATTTCAAATATTGACAGAACAAATGGCGTAAGAGGAAAAACACCTTTTATCTAATATTGCAGAGAATCTTGAATCTTAGTTTTAAGAGATGAAATGTAATTTAAATGTGGGTTAATTTAAACAAAAACTGCCTACAGAAGGATTTTTTAGTAGCTTGAAAGCCTGGCTGAGATGAATCTTATTAGGAAGACAAAACGTATGCCAGGAAGGACTTTGTAAAGCCAAAACCAAAATACCTTTCAAGATCAATCAGAAACAAAAGTGTTTCTGAGCCTGTGCCAAAATTAATTCCAGTCTGAGAGCATACAATGCTGTAGCAATTTTAATGATGTTACTTTAAGATGAAAACTTGGAGATATTTTGGTGTAAAGCAAATTACCATGAGTTTTTAAATGCTTAATATTTTAACATAGACAAAAAGCTTTAGTAGTAAATAAAAATGAACCAAATAATGGATTGTTTGTCAAAGATCAAAAACGTGCACTAAAGCTGAAGCAAACCGACAATAAAATGTAGAGACCCTTCTTTCATCTGCTATTGTCAGAGGAAGAGCTCTTCTACCTAAATGAAACATACAGATAATTGACATTTACCCCATTGAGTACGGCAACTACTTTAACTACTTTTGATGTGTATCACTCCAAAATGATTTACATACTTCGATGCCTTATTAAAAAAGAGGGATTGAATATAGTCTCACTGTTCTTTGATGACCTGGAGTCAGGCAGATAAGTGTAATAGAAAAAGTGCAGGCATGATGTTTAGACAGAATTAATATCAGTCTCCTCCAATTAATGACTTTGTGACCTTGGATAGGGTATTCTCTGACCTCTCACTTATTTCTATAATTTGAGATAAAAATAAATACCCTCTAAGACTATTATGAGGATTAAAATATTAAGATATTTTAATTATTGGTATATAGTAGATACTAAAAAATGGTAGGGATCATTTTATCCTGACACAATCTACAAATGATTATTGCGATTATTGCAGAGAATGCCACAAGAGCAGACATAGAAGAGGGTCTGAAGTAAATGGCACACATTTGAAGGAATGCATTATTTGCATATTAAAAGGGAATCTGGGGCAAAGAATAGCACAAAACTCGAGGAAACAGAATTAATGAAATTGGGTAAAAGCAGAGAAGCAGCATGAAGCTAAAAAGGTGAATAAAACATGTTTATATATTCCCGGGCGCCTGGGTGGCTCAATCAGTTGAGCATCAGACTTCGGCTCAGGTCATGATCTCGTGGTTCATGAGTCCAAGCCCCGCATCGGGCTCTGTTCTGACAGCTCAGAGCCTGGAGCCTGCTTCAGATTCTGTGTCCCCCTCTCTCTGCCCCTCCCCTGCTCATGCTCTGTTTTTCTCTCTCTCTCTGTCAAAAATAAATAAATAAAAAAAAATTAAAAAATATGTTTATATATTCCAAAATGGATTATATATAAAAAAAAAAGATAAAGATGTTTATATTTTGAAAACTAAATCTTCTCTTTCCATACCTCAGTAAACTTTGCCACAAACATAGAAATACCATGCAAGAATGTTGTAGATAGTTTTGTATTGTGTAATATGTGTGTGGAAGCACCTAGTTATGTCTAGCATGTTCCCAGATGTTGATCTTGACACTCTAGGCTCTTTAAAACTGCAACACCTATGAGAAAAATGCATCTATTTTCTACAATTGCACAAGAAGATACTGCCTTTTCTCAGCATGTCCCTTTCTTTTGTCCATATTTGAATTATTTGGCAGATAATATCACAGATTCCAGTTTGTTATGATAATTTACTTGTTTCAACAAAGATAATCTTTTGTCCTGTTTTTCATTATTTTGGGTAGTTTTGGTAATTTTTGGAGAATAGAAGCAAAGCAAAGGCCTTTAATGACAATCCTTAAATTAGTCTGATATCATAGGGATGCCTGGGTGGCTCAGTTGGTTAAGTGTCAGACTTGGGCTCAGGTCATGATCTCACAGTTCATGGGTTCAGCCCTGTGTTGGGCTCTGTGTTGACAGCTTGGAGCCTGGAGCCTGTTTCGCATTCTGTGTCTCCCTCTCTTTCTGCTCCTCTCCCTGCTCATGCTCAATCTTTCTCTCTATCAAAAATTAAGAAACATTAAAAAAAACCATTAAGTCTGACACCATTAATTTCCACAAATTAAGACAGTGGTAAAAGAAAAACTGTCTTAGTTTTTTCCTTAGAGTTTCATAGCAAATTTTATTTGGAATTCTCTTTCCTTTCTATAAAAAGATGAATAAATTAAAATTAAGGAGAAAAAAGCAAAGCAAGAGAGCCCCAAACTTGAAATCAGATCCAGCATATTCTACAAGTTTTTATATCAGTGGTTTAATTTTTTTATCAATGGTTACAAACATATCCTCTTTAGTACAGTAATTCCACAGCAAATATATATACAGACCTATATATATATATACATATATATGTGTGTGTATATATATATATACACACACATATATATGTATATACACACACACAGTGTATATAATATATACTATAAATACTATATATTTATTTTTACCATATATTTACATATGTCATATATTTATATGTACTATCATGGTGCTAATTTATATTAATATTTTAGGTTATATAAAATGATAATATTTGTATATACTATTACATAAACTATATATTCATATGTACTATAAATATAGGAATATAATGAAAAATTCCTGTATATAGTAAACTTACAGTAATGTGAGAAAAAATTCAGGTCAGATGTCTAATGGAACTCTAATAAAATTTAAAAGAGAACTGGCAATGGGAAAATCATGAAAATCTGAAAAACCAATAAACAAGATTCTTTTAGGGAAATGATTTTAAGAAAAGAACAAAGACCACTGATTGTATGTGCAAGTTTTACTTTCTTTTATATGTTGGCTGATTTTAAAGGGAAATTTCAAATTTTAAGATGAGTCTTACTGGGCTGCTAAATCCATGGAGGACAAAGTTAATGACATTTTAAGTTTTCCTAATTACTTTATAATTATGTTTTCAATAAAGTGCAATTAATCAAGATTTATGCTAATTGGATAGAAAAGAGGGACTTCAACCCTTTCCAAATGATCAATGTAATAATCAAACTATATTTCAAACCTGTATTGTATCATGCCCCATTTTATAATTTTATTCAATAAGGCTTTTTTTTTTTGCATATTATTAATACTGTTGTATCCATCTGATTGATAGAAATGACTAAACTGCTCTTACTAAGCATTATATAGAAATTCAAGGAGTTGCTTCCTAAGAAACCCTCTCTGTTAATTATGGCTTGTCTAAGAATGTTCACTGTGTCCAAGTGGGAATGTGTTGTTTTGAGAGTGTTACACTTGCAAAAGCACATTGTCAAAGAGCTAATGAGAATGAGAACATGCTATGGGAAGGAACTAATGGGATAAAGCTTTCAAAATCAATCCAAAGCAAATTATAAATTTATATTAATTAATCAAGTCAAGGAAATGCATTCCCATTGTTGGCATTTTAAAGATACTGGTAGGTAGTCACAGCATTGGAATTTAGGTTCTAGTTATAAATTCTTTCTGTCACTGAACACACACACACACACACACACACACACACACACACACACACATTGTGCTGTTACTGCCCTCAGTAGTCAGGTAACTTTCAGAGCAATTATAATAAGATAAAAAAATTGCTTCATCCATTTATTCAATCTTGATGCTCTATATTTTTTTGTGTGTAATGTAAGTTTATGACCTTATTTTATCACGTCTGCCTGAACAACTTCTTATAAACTATCTTATAGGATAGTTCCATTGGCTATAAACTCTTAACAGTTTCTTTTCCCTCCCCTGAGAAAGTCTGTTTCCTCTTCATCTTTTTTTTTTTTTTTTCAACGTTTATTTATTTTTGGGACAGAGAGAGACAGAGCATGAGCAGGGGAGGGGCAGAGAGAGAGGGAGACACAGAATCGGAAACAGGCTCCAGGCTCTGAGCCATCAGCCCAGAGCCTGACGCGGGGCTCGAATCCTCTTCATCTTTAAGAATAATTTTTCTAGATATAGAATTCTGGGTTGGTAGGTTTGTTTTCTTTAAAAACTTTAAAGATCTCACTCTTTTGTCTCCTTTTTGCATGGTTTCTAATGAAAAGTCTGTTGTAATTCTTACCTTTTTTCCATTGCATATGAGGTGTCCTCCCTAACTCCAACCCACACAGGTTGCCTTCAAAAAAATTTTTTTTTTATGTTTCAGTTTGAATATGATATGCCTAGTTTGTTTGTTGTATTAGTGCTTATTCTCTCTGATGTTCTCTGTGGTTTGGTGTCTTTGGGATGACTTGGGTGCATAGTTAGGTATCTGTCACTAATTTTGGAAATTTTAAAGCCATTATTTTTTTCAAATACTTACTTTGCTCTGTTCTCACTTTCCTTTCCTTCTGATATTACAGTTACACATGTGCTACACTGTTTGATATATCACAGGACAAGTATGCTTTGTATCTGTTTTTCTGACTCTTTTCTTCCTCTTTGCATCTCAATTTGTATAATTTCTATTGCCCTATTTTCAAGTTCACTTATACTTTCTCTTTCTACGGTTTATTTATTTATTTATTTATTTAAAAAAATTTTCTTTTAACATTTATTTATTTTTGAGACAGAGAGAGAGCATGAACAGGAGAGGGTCAGAGAAAGAGGGAGACACAGAATCTGAAACAGGCTCCAGGCTCTGAGCTGTCAGCACAGAGCCCGATGTGGGGCTCGAACCCACGGACCGCAAGATCATGACCGGAGCCAAAGTCAGATGCTTAACCGACTGAGCCACCCAGGCGCCCCTAGGTTTATTTATTTTTGAGAGAGAGAGAGGGAGAGGCAGAGAGAGAGAGAGAGAGAAAGAGAAAGAGAAAGAGAAAGAGAAAGAGAAAGAGAAAGAGAAAGAGAATCCTAAGCAGGCTCTACACTGTCAGGGCAGAGCCCAACATGGGGCTGAGATCATTAACTGAGTGGAAACCAAGAGTCAGATGCTTAAGCAACTGAGCCATCCAGGTGCCCCAAGTTCACTTATACTTTCTTTGGCTGTTTGAGTCTCCTAATGAGCCCATCAAAGGTATTTTTCATTTCTGTTACTGTATATGTGTGTGTGTGTGTGTGTGTGTGTGTGTGTGTATGTATATATACACAAACAGTATATGTTTATACTATATATGTATGTAAGTGTATATATATACACATATATATTGATTTTATTCAAGTATAGTTGACATACAATGTTACACTAGTTTCAGGTGCATAACATAGTAATTCAACGAATTTATACTTATGCAATGCTCACTGTAGGTGCAGCTACCATACCATACTGTTAGGATAGCATACTATTACAATACTGTTCACTATATTCCCTATGCTGTACCTTTTATTGCCATGACTTATTAATTCCATAACTGGAAGCCTGTATTTCCCACTCCTCTTCACCCATTTTGCCCATATCTCACTCCCTTCACTATGGTAAGTGTTTTCTATATTTGTGGGTCTGTTTCTGCTTTTTTTTTTTGATTGTTCATTTGTCCTTTAAAAAAACATATATGTTTATTTTTGAGAGAGAGAGCACAAAGTGGGGGTGGGGGAGCAGAGAGAGAGGGAGACACAGAATCCAAAGCAGGCTCCAGGCTCTGAGCTGTCAGAACAGAGCCCAAAGTGGGCTTGAACCCACAATCCATGAGATCATGACCTGAGCCCAAGTCGGATGCTTAACTGACTGAGCCACCCAGGTGCCCCATTTGTCTTATTTTTTAGATTCCACCTAAGTGAAATCCTATGGTATTAGTCTTTCTCCATCTGTTACTGTGTTTTTAATTTCTAGTATTTCTATTTTATTATTGCTAATGGTTTCCATCTTTGTGTTGAAATAACCTATCTGGTCTAGCACACTTGAACATCTTTTCCATTAAAGCCTTCAACATGCTAATTATAGTTATCTTAAAATCTGTCTTATAATATCAACATCCTGTTATATCTGAGTCTGGTTCTGATAATTGCCTTGTGTTTTCAGATTGTTTTCTCCCCCTTGCCTTTTGTTATCCTTTGTAATATTTTGTTGAAAGCTGGGCATATTATATAGGGCAATAGATACTGAGGTAATAGGCCTGTAAAGTGAGCGTATATCTTAATCTAGTCAGAAGTTGTGCTGTGTTTGAAGTATGTTGTTGCTGGGGGGCACTACCAAGAAGGGTCAGACCTTGTTTTTTCCCTTTTCTTGGCTTCAAGGCTCACCTATCTGAATGTTCCTCAGAGAGAATCTGTCTCCTACAGATTTCCCAGCTGTAGTCCACTGGTATTATTACTATAGATGTCTTAGTACAGAGGTAGAGTGTAGGGCAGGGAAGCATATGCTAATGTGCTGAGTAAGTCTTAGTCTTTGGGGTACACAGTGGGCCTATGTCTTGGGAGTATGACCTTCACAAATGTATCTGTCCTTCATCCATAGGTAGACTGGTTTTCTTCTCCCCATTTCCTTTTTCAGCTGCATTGGTTGTCCTCCAGTTCTGTCTTGGTCCTTGGGGTACTCTTCTTTGCAGATTAAGAAGATAATTCTTTAATTCTTCTCTTAGATAACACAGTGTTATGAGCTGAATTACGTGTCTCCTCTCCCCTACCCCAAATTCATATGTCGAAGCCCTAAACTCCAGTATCTCAGAATATGACCGTATTTGGACACTGGACCTTTAAAAATGTGGTTAAGCTAAAAATCAGGCTGTTAGGGTGGGCTTAATGCAATCTGACTAGTGCCTCATTATGAAAAGGAAATATGTACACACAAAGAGAAACCAGGGATACATGTAAACCAAGAAAAGACCATGTGAGGACATAACAAAAAAAGGTAGCCATCTACGGCCAAGGAGAGAGGCCTCAGAAGAAACTGTTTTTTTCTGGCATTTTGATCTCAGAATTGTAGCCTCTAGAAGTGTGAGACAATAAAACTTATTTATTTAAATTTATTTTACAGTCTATGGTATTTTGTTATGGCAGCCTTAATAAGCCAAAACCCAGGGAGACTGTGACTGGGGGGAGTCCCCGTTCTCCAACCGAGATGGATTTTTGTATGTTTTCTCGGGCTCTAGTCTTCCCCCCTGCAGACTCGCCCTTTGTTTGGTCAGGAAGAAGGTTCTTGGTCTGCATTCTTTATCCTTGCTAGATGAGCTTTCTCAGGATTCTTTTTTTTTTTTTTTTTTAATTTTTTTAATGTTTATTTTTGAGAGACATGGAGAGACAGAGCGTGAGTGGAGGAGGGGCAGAGAGAGAGGGAGACACAGAATCCGAAGCAGGCTCCCTGCTCTGAGCTGTCAGTGCAGAGTCCAAAGGGGGGCTCTAACTCAGGAACTGTGAGATCATGACCCTAGTGGAAGTCGGATGCTCAACTGATTGAGCCACCCAGGTGCCCATCAGGATTCTTCATCATCCTGTGAGAGCTGGATCTTCATATCTGTGAGAGCCTGTTAGAGTTCTAAACAATAACAACTCATACACACACACACACACACATACACACAGACACAAAAAACACAAAAGAATGGGAATTTTCCCGTTATTGTATCACCCAGGAGATTTCTCTATTTCTAGCTCATAATCTCAAAATTTCTAGTTTAATGTTCCCATAAAATTATATGGTGCCCAGTGGTTCCTTCTACAGGTAAGCAAGTGCTTGGCACCTATCTCTCCTTGCAAGTGTATGTCTTTGGGATGACCACTTGTCTTGTGACATCCAATATTTGATGGTTTTACACACATACACACCTGTAAATCATTTTTTATGTGTCCAGTTTTTTTTTTACAAGTGTGAAAACTTCTTTTTTAGTTCATTACATCTCTAAGTTTAAACTGGAAGTCATGCTAGGGTATCTTAAAACTTACAAATACTACATAAATAATGAAGCATAACTTACTGCCACAGACAAATAGAATCTTTCTTTTATCTAAGTGGAGAGTAATACTGAAAACAGAAATATGCATTGTCTGTGGTGAATATGTAATAATTTTTTCCATGTCTGTATTCCACTTCTTATCATGCCCAATTTCATTTAAATTTTTTTTCTTTTTCCCCCATGTCCACTAACCAATGTCCACCAACCAATGGCATATTTCCTAGGCTAGACTAATATACTGTCACTTGTTGAAAATTGGATCATGAGCAGAAGGCAAATGAGAATTAAAACAGATAGAATTTTCAGTCATGCCAAGGCTATAAAATTGACCATAATCATCTTGCTAAGGGGATGTTATTTTGTTTCTATTTTTTTTGATTCTAGAGATATCTTAATGTCTATAATTTTAAGTCTGATTTTCTAGCATCCATTGGATTCTGTGTTCCAAATATCTTTCCAGTAGAATACATTTTGCTTGATTTGGGTAGAACAAGTTTCTGCTTCTTGCCATCAAATAATCCTAACTGATAATCACAATAGAAGGTGCTGCTATATGGCTTATTAGATTGTAAATGAGCATTTAGATTTTCAGTGCATTTGTTTATATATTTTAGCTACTTCACTGTAATGCTTGAATTTGTATAAGTTTGCACTATCCTTAAAGCTTGTTTTTGGAGACAAGACATTAAGGAATTGCAATAATTAATCTGTGGAGTGGTTCAAGCATGGACACACTCAGCAGGGGTGGCTGAAAGTAGGACAGGTGTTGAGCAGTTAGGCCAAATGTACAGTTGGTTGGAACACAACAATCATCTGAGTTGATTGTGAGAGTTAGGTACACATAAGCTGTTAAATTTCCCTGTAGGAGTTCTCCTGCTTTCTTAATCTGTCCTAGATATTTAACTCTATGAGCTACTGTTATCTCAAGGGTAGCACTGATGATGCACAATAGAAGATGATTGTAATAATTCACACATGCAGCTAGTGAATAAGAGGCAGATATGTTTTATGCTAAGGTAAATAGTTTTTACTATTTAAACATATCATTTTTATATAAAGAAGAGTTTTCTATAGGAAACATTTAAACAAATGTTAGTATCAAAACAAAATATTCAGCTTACTGAAAACAAAGATTCAAAATGAAAAGAAAGAAGCAAAAACATGACTAATAGGCTAACAGATGACCTTGTTCATACTTATAATATTAATTACATTGCAGCATAACTTTGGTCTAAATTTTTCATTTTTCATTTGGTGATGTGTATCTCGAATACGTCGAATACGTCTTTTATATTTGCATTCTCAACCCCAGCACTAAGTCTGACATACACTAACTTCATAGTATAGTTTTAAAGAATACATACTTGAGTCATGCTAAAAACTAAAGAGAAAGTACTCAATCCATTACTATCTTTGTACTTTATTTTTTATCAGTAAAGTTGTTGGTATAAAGTGTTAAGAATAAGGAGCAATGAAAAATTGCATCATTGGGCCTTCCCTTCATATCTGGTCTGGGTCTCTAGGTGTCTACCTCTAAGAATTATGAAGGTAAAAGAATATCTAGATAATTTAGTTAAAATTGAATTTTGCCTAAATTAAATGACTAAAATGTAGTTTAAAAAGACATTATGCTCCCCTTCCAAATTGTCCACATCCTAACCCCAGATCTGAATATGTTACTTTATATGACAAAAGGGACTTTGCATATGTGATTAAAATAGAGATCGGAATGCCTGGGTGGCGTAGTTGCTTGAGTGTCTAACCCTTTTGATTTCAGCTCAGCTCATGATCTCATGGTTCACAGGATCGAGCCCCATGTTGGGCTCTGTGCTGATAGAGTGGAACTTGCTTGGGATTCTCTCTCTCTCTCTCTCTCTCTCTTTCTCTCTCTCAAAATAAATAAATAAAAATTTAAAACAGAACAAAACAAAAATTAAGTATCTTCAAGTCAGAGGAATATCCTGGATTATCCAGTTGGGCCTAATGGAATCACAAATGTCATTGTAAAAGGGAGGCAGGAAGGCTGGAGAAGAAAAAATAAAGTGATAAAGAAAGCTGATTCTAGAGTGATGTGCATTGCAGATGGAGGAAACAGCCATGAGCCAGAAAGTTCTAGAATCGAGAAAAGGCAAGGAAATGAATTCTCCATTAGTGCTTCCAAAAGGAATGTAGCTTTTCTAACCTTTGATTTCAGCTGCATTAGAATACCTTGGGATATATGAGCTTTAGAACTGTGATATAATACATATGCATTGTTTTGAGCCATTAAGTTTGTGGTAATTTCTTATAGAAACAACAGGTAACTAATGCAGAAGTAATCTATGATATGAATACTAAGTGTTTTATGTAGTTTCTATTTAATATCATTAACTGTGCAAAACAGTACTATCATTTACTTAAGATATTTAAATGAGATCAAATTTATTGTAAATTTGTAATGATTATCTTTTTCTTAGAGTAAACATAATAAACTAGAAGGTAATATTATGCTAAATAACACTTTTGATCGCTGGAATAAAGATAGACCCTACAAGTTTCTCAAGGGAATATTGCTCATGCTATTCAAATAAGTTGCATAGTAAACAACCTATGGAAAGTTGGATTATTTGCAATTTTAGTCTTTCACTCAATTTACTATTACATGAGACAATTTAAACACATAATATTCAGAAACACATACAAAAGTGATAAAAACTACAGAAAAATATTCTATTTTCATGAGAAATTCTAAATTTAGTGATTATATGTGTGTGTGTGTGTGTGTATAGATATATATATAGATAGATATAAACAATTACATCATGTGATGTCTTTCCTAACAGACACATAAATAAGTTAACTAGGACAGGAGAAAAGAAAATATTTACATTGACATAAAGAGACCCAAAATAATTTCCTGAAGGAGGTGATGTCCTTGTCTCTATGCTAATGAGGCTTTACTGGGTGTCTCTAGTTCATAGATTTTCTTCCCTATTTTTATCCAACTTTTAGACATATGCACTTGGGTGTTACAAAGGGCCTCAAATTCACCTTGCTCAAAACTTAACTCATCCTTTGTTGAAAGAAACCTGCTTACCCAACTGTACTCCCTCTCTTTTTGAAAGACATCTATATTTACCCATTCTGCTAGACACTGTCTGGGAATCACACTTTATTTCCAATGCATAATATGTGTCTTAGTCTATTTGGCTGCTGTAGACAGGGGGTTTGTAAACAACAGAAATTTATTTCTTATAGTTCTGGAAGCTGAGAAGTCTAAGATCAAGGCACTAACATATTTAGTGTTGTGTGAGGCCCTGCTTTCTAGTTCAGAGACAGCTTAGTCTTCTTTATCATAGTTTACCAACTGTGTCCTTACATCATGAGGAAGGGCAAAGTAGCTATCTGGAGTTTGTTTTGTAAGGGCACTAATCCTATTCATAAGGGCTTTCCTTCATGACCTAATCACCTCCCAAAGCCTTACCTCCATACACAATCACATTGGGCATTAGGATTTAACATATGAATTTTGGGGAGACATGAACATTCAGCCTATAACAATGTAACATCTACGTTTATGACTTGAAAATATGTATCCCAGCCCAGAAATTTAATCTGAATGTCATGTGTATGTGTGTGTATATATATATACACCCTCTGTTCCCTCAATAGCACCCTTAGGTTGCCAAACCCTGGCTACTCACCTTCAGTAATGTGGCTACAAATGTGCAAAAATTTCTTTTCATTTTTTTGGGTTGTATTAGGTGTTATTAGGAAATGTTTCAGTGATCTTAGGATAATAGAGTCATTAAATGATCTTAGGATAATAGAATCTAAGGATTTTCCTAAAAATTAATCTTACCAGTTTCCCCCACCGAGAAAGTTACATATAAAAAATGTAGCAGAATTCAAATTAAAGACCCACATTATTTATAAAGCCAAGCTCAGTAACATATTGTAAAGCTATATTAGGAAATGTGACTTACACAGCCTACCTCAGTATATTCTCTTTCTTCTTCTACAGCAGTATTGCTCTCCCTTGCCCTCAGTCTCCTTAACATATTAACTTAGAGTGAATTCTATCTGCCTATAAGCCCTCTCTTGCCCACTGAACTTCCAGCAGGCTTCATTGCCAGCCAAGGATTATCAGTTACTTTAGGAAACATCAAATGTAACAGAACACAGACAAAAATGTTATGAAAAGAAGGAATTTGGAGGAAATAATCAATGTAGAGGGCAGAAATGAACTTAAGTTACATGATTAATGATGCACAAGAAATGGAAGGTAATGTGTCCCAGCAGCAAGGACAGTATTTATAAGAGGGAAATTCATATAATAAAAAAGAAATACTGGCAACGGAAAATGGCAAAACCAAAAATACAAGATTCAGCATTTATTCAACAAGTACTCAATAAATATTTATTACACTCTTATTATGGCACAGACTATTCTCAGCAATTGGAATACACTAGTGAACAAAAGAACTGAAGATGTCTAACTTCATGGAGTTTATATTTCAGCACTGAAAGTCAGAGTATGAAAATATACTTGAGAAATGTGCAAGAAAACATAACTAAAGCAACAAAATCCATTGGACTTGAGAGAGAAATAATAAGAAAATCAGAAAATCAATCCAGGAGTTTCAGTATCTAACAAATTCTAGTAAAAAGCAAGCCGACAATACGGAGCTATAGAAAAAGTATAACCCCTCTGTGCCTCAGTGCATTCCTACACCACCAGTTGCTGATTGTCTGCTCTCTATCTCACACAGACAGTTTATCTATCGCTTGCCTTGTGACTACAGACCAAGACCAGCCTGGCCAAATCCACAAACTTTTTAGCTATCCAGTGGGTTGAACTGTACATTCTCTAAAAAGGTCCAACCCCCTTTTAAGTTTGTCCTTCTAAGGTATTCTCCCTCATTCCCATGGTACGATATAAAGTTTTCTTATATCTTCTTCTCTGAGAGTTTTATCTTTAACTTCTCCTGTTTAACTTATAGGTAGTTTCTATCTTCTGATTAGACACAGATTACTATACCAGTTTATTTATTTTTATTTTTTTAATGTTTATTATATGTTTTTAAGAGAGAGAGCATGAGTGGGGGAAGGCAGAGAGAGAGGCAGACACAGAATCGGAAGCAGGCTTGAGGCTCTGAGCTATCAGCACAGAGCCCGTTGCGGGGCTCAAACTCAGGAACAATGAGCTTATGACCTGAGACAAAGTCGGGCGCTTAACCAACTGAGCCACCCAGGTGCCCCAGATTGCTATACTGGTTTAAAAGCTTATTCAGCCATTCAAAATCTCCAGATCCCTTAAATTCAAGCCTTTATTTTAGGACCTTCTACAATATGTAAATGAGGGAATAAACCAAAAGGAAGGAAAGCTTGAGCTTCAGAAAACAATGGATTCAATCAGGCAAGATGAAGAGAATTTCCAGGCTAGTAGTGAACAAAATCCTAAAATACATCTATTACAGATGCCTGGAGAACATTAATCTAGAATGGAATAGCAGGTCCAATGGTTCCAGGACAGATATTGAACAACAAAAACAAAACCTGTTATATTGATTTCTGTGTTTAAATGTATTAAGAAGAGTTAGAGTTTAGTTCTAAGGCTGGACTAAGAATCAATGACAGGCACATAGAATATTAAAGTAAAAGATATTATTAACTCCAGATAAAAGTAAAGAAATAGAATAATAACACTCTGTGGCTGAACTTTAAGCAATATGTATCATTTATAATGAAAATGCCAAATATTAATTCAATCAAAATCCTATAGATTTTGGGAAATGGGCACGTGTGACCATGTCAGAGGTGGAAGTTAGAGGAGAGCTAAATTCTCTTCCATAACAGATAGTGACTTAAATTTAAAGATCAAGATAGCAGTAAAAACTTGAGTTTTAGAAAAAAGGAAGTAAAAAGAGCTAATACATTTAAAAGACATTTATAGGACTCGGAGTTAGGTAAGGGTAGATTGAGAAGAGCTATTTTTTGCTGTACATTTTATAGTTTAAGCTAGGCATATGAACTGCTTAGTTGGGAAGAATATTCCAATTTTGTGAAATCTTTGGGGTATTAGACATCCAGGTGAAGAAGATACCCAGATGTGGTTCAATTCAATTCTATTTCATCCTCATCCTTACACATTAATGATTTAAATATCGGTAATACATCAAATTTTAGATATAGTAGTCTATAAAGTGTTTTCACATGCATTATCAAATTTCATTATGCTAACAAACCTATGAAGTACAGACAGCGGGCATCACTATGCCTGGACCAGCATTATATATATTTATACATATATGAAATTATATTATATATCTTTGTAAAATCTAGAAGAGGTTGTGCACACTGAAATCATCAAATTTTCAGGAAAACCTGAGTTTTTTCAAGTAATTAAATAAGTAATAAACACCAGGGTGTTGTACAAGGTAATGTGGGCATATGAAAAAATGGTGGAAATCATACAATATTTAAGTAAGACAAAAAGAAATTTGCTCTGTGCTGTCAGTCAAATGGACCTAAATAATTTTGTTTTTTGTAAAAAAACATTGACCATGAAGTAAGTTTAAGTTGCTGTCTTAAAAATGGAATATAGAGAGGAATATAAACTAATCACTAACCTCAAAGAGTTTACAGTGAAAAGTAGAGTTTAAAAATGTAATTGTAGTGATGAAGTACTTTTTATGTTCCAAGTACTGTACTAAGTGATTTACATTCATTGCCTTTCTCAGTATAGCGCCTACTCTAGGAACTGGGCCCATTATCATTGCCCATTTACAGAGGATGGAGTCAGGGCCTATTAAGTGATATGCCCAAGGTGGCACAAAACTGGTAAGTGTTGGAGCAGGTATTCAAACCAAGGCAGGTGGGCTCTGGAGATAATATTCACAATATTTTTTTTTTCAAATTAAATGGGATAGAAATAAAACTATATCATGAAAGTAAAAGTTAAGAAACATAGATAACATCATGAAGGATTTTATTTTGGGGATAAAATTCCTATCATTGTGCCCTTAAAAACTACCACAGTGAATAGAATGCGTAGGCAATTGTGTATCAACACTTTAATAAAGCTAAAGGTAATTATAACAGGGATTCAAAGGAGTAGAATCATGTAGAAGGAGATTTCTAGATGAAGAAAAGTTATTTTTAGAAGCTTAACAGTAAGGTAGTTGACATAAGTATTAAGAACACAGACCTTGGAACAAGTCAGCATGTGTTTGAATCCTGACTGTACAATTTACTATTTTGACTTCGGGCTAGTTCCTCAACATCTTGGGTTTTCTCATTGGTTAAAGGGAAATAGTAATAATATCTACTTCATGGACTTCTAATGAAGGTTAAATCATGGCTCCATATAACATACTGAGAACAGAGTTTGGAACAAAATAAGAGCAATTATAGGTATTAGATACCATTGTCATCATGGTCCTCCTCCTCCTCCTCCTCATTATTATTATTATTATTTCCATCTTGTCAGTATCATATTTATGTTACCACATAATAATCCATTGATGGAAAAGTATGCTGTAAAGAGTTTACATTGTAAGTTTTTTATGTCTATTTACTTATTTTGAGAGAGAGAGACAGAGAGAGCGAGCGAGCAGGGGAGGGGCAGAGAGAGAGGGAGAGAAAGAATCCCAAGCAGACTCCTCACTGTCATCACAGAGCCTGATGTGGGGTTTGAACTCAGGAACCAAGGTTTACATTGTAAAAGAACAGCAAACACTTAAGAAGATAATTTTATTTAGGTTATAGTATTAGAAAAACATTCTTAATGAGGAATGTCTCAAATAAAAAGAGGGAATCTGGAGTTTTATACAGGCATGTAAACAAGTAAGTGATCTGTGAGTTTTATGGATAGATAATAGAATTCAATATGTCAGCCCTTTCTTTTGTTTAAGACAAATGTTGTTAATTGATGAACAATTCTGAGTTGATCATAAACTTTCTGAATGAGGTGAAGTAACATATAAGAAATAGTCTCTGGAGGATTCTTATTGGTGGTGGTGTTTTTTTTTCTTATGTAAAACTAGTTTCATTATCTGATGGGTGGTTCAAAGTTGAGGACCTTTTATCATGTCAAAGGTTTGTTGAAGAAATCAGGCATCTTATAAGAGGGAAGCTTAAAAGGAAAAAGAAATATCACTATAAGACTATTTTAAAGTATCTGGTGTTAAACCCTGAGATTAATTAGTCTAGCAGATTCCAAGAGTTTTTTTTTAATGTTTATGTATTTATTTTGAGACAGAGAGAGGGAGAGCATGAACAAGTGAGTGAGGGGCAGAGAGAGAGGGAGAGAGAGAATCCCAAACAAGCTCCGTGTCAGAGGAGAGCCCCATGCCAACCTCAATCCTATAAACCTCCAGATCATGGCCTGAGTTGATATCAAGAGTCAGACGCTTAACTGACTGAGCCACCCTCTAATAGGTTCTTAGAGGTTATTCAGCACTACTAGTTTAATTCTTAAAGCTCTTTAGTTACGAAATTGTTTTCTTGGTGATCTTGACCACAGTCTTGGTTAATTCTTGCTTGAATGGCCCCAGAATTTTGCCAGACTTCTTTATGGCCCAGACAACATCTTGTCCAAAAAGGATTCTGGCCCATGCATGGTCTTTTGCAATGGTGAATCCTTCAAGATTTATAGCAAGTAGCTATGTTTCAACTTGAAGAATTCTTCAGAGCCTGAGGAAAATGGCCAGCCCCAAGTCAACCCAGAGTCATAACAGAGATCTGGGCAGTCATGTTTACTCCTCTGTGACATCAAGTCAGATAGGAAAGAGAAATACTGGAAAAATAAGTTGGGAGGATTGTAGACAGTGTTAGAGAAACTTTGTAAAATTGAAACTTTGTTAGGGATTGACAATTTGGACAAAGTAATTAGATCTAGTCTAATTTACCAGTAGGTACCAAAATTGGTGGAAGTCAACTAAATCTCTACCAGGTAAGACCATTTACATATCCATTAATTACCTGTAATTTAAAAGGAAGTACAAAACATCTCAAAAGACAATGAACAGGAATGGAATCCATTAACACAGAAGGGTATTCTATAGATGATGCATAATTTACTGTTGAAACACAAAATTTTTTTGGAGAGTAAAATCCAAAATCCTTTGGTCAAAAGGAATTTCAAAGAAAGGTTATTCTTGATTGCAAAATAAGGATGGCCTCACTAGATTAGGCTTCATTATTTACAAAAGGAAATAAACAGTAATTTACCATATTGACCTTCATAAATTTGCTTTGCTGGATGTTTTCATTAAAAAATGTCAGATTGGACTTTTAAAAGCCTCATAAGCCTAGAAGTGAAGCCAATGACTGGGGTGGTAGGAAGGATAATGCCCCTTTCTCCCCGTAAAATGCTTACATCATAATCCTTGAAATCTGTGAATCTGTTGCCTTATATGAGAAAGGGGAATTAGGATTTCAGATGGAATTAAGGTTGCTAATCAACTGACTATAAAATAGTGAGCTTATTTTGGATTATCTAGATTGGTCCAATAATCAAAAGTTCCTTTCATATGGAAGAAGAAAGAATAGAAAAAGTGTCCAAGTCATATGATGTGATAAGAAATAAAACTGCAGTATGACATCAGTGAGATGGTGGAATAGAAAATACTAACCTTTATCCCCTACAAAAAAAAAAAAGAAAGGAAGGAAGGAAGAAAGAAAGAAAGAAAGAAAAAGAAAGAAACAAGAATAAGACAGCTATTCATGAATGAAAATAGGCCTTGGGAGCTCAAGAGTACAATTAATAATTTACAGAATGTCACTAAGATGGTGGAATGGGAGAACCCAGCCTCTATCCCCCCCAAAAGAACAACTAGACAACTATGCAAAACAAAAATAGCTCTGAGGGAGCTCAAATGTCTACTCAATAAAGTTCAGCAACACAGTGGAGCAAAAATCCTAAAAATAACCACACAAAAGGGTAGGGAGAACAGTTTTATTTTGCCTACATCATTCCATCCCCCAAATAGGCACTTCTCAGAGCTAAGACTTGCTCTCCAGGGAAAAGAAGAGTGTGGTGAGCAACTGGCTTCCCCAACATTTTGGGCCCTGCATGAAGGATATACTTCTGTTCCCCCAGCTCCCGTCCATGCCCAAAGCTGAGATGTCTAGAGATGGTTAAGAACAAGGGAAAAGGCAGAGGCTATTGTGCACCAACAGGGGACTATAAAGCAACCAAAAACATTTATCTGAGGTCTTAGGGATTACAATTTCAGTGGACTGAAACTGAAGGTGCTATCCAAATTGCCAATGGAGTGTAAGTTTATAAAGGCAAAAACCACAAGTTTTATGTAGCTTGTTTTTAAGGAATTATGATGGATGCTGACCGAGTAAACTGCCTATCTAATGCATGACTGCCTATTTAGTTAGTAGATGTGTCTATTTCAGTCCAGAGTGGAAGGATGTGTTCCAGAAAGTGGCCCAGATGAAACCGATGAATTGTTATGGACAAAGGTCAAATTCCATGGTATTCCAAAAATTGAAACAGGAGACATGCATAGGTCTTGCTTTCTCAATGTCCTTCCACCCCATTTTAAATGACTGTCTTTGCAATGCTTACTTCACCTTGGAATCTTATTTCACACCATCAATATCAGCCAGGTGGTGGGAATGACCATAGTTTCCAGTGGTCCTAGAGGTCTGCTCTGCAAAGATTCACAGCAGCCTTCACTGCTGAGGACTGCCACAGCCTTTGTGGATGATACAGATTCCCAAGTTTTCATCACTGATGACTTCCTTGTGGACCCCAACAATCCCCTCTGCAGAGAACCCTGGCAGCTTTTGCTACTGGGAAAATAAAAAGCCAGTACAGTGCTGGGGATCCTCTGCAGATTTCACTGCTAAGATTTTCAGGCCACAGGTTTTTGCATTAACAGATGCTAGCTGCC
The DNA here is from genome assembly GCF_018350155.1 of Leopardus geoffroyi. Taxonomy (NCBI): domain Eukaryota; kingdom Metazoa; phylum Chordata; class Mammalia; order Carnivora; family Felidae; genus Leopardus; species Leopardus geoffroyi. The sequence goes on from NC_059327.1 coordinate 129,026,506, forward strand.
TGAGTCCCTCCCTACTTGTCTCTTCCCACCTTTTGCTGGAGCCTAGGATCCATACCTAAAGAGAAGCCCCAGCCTCTGCAGCTGTACATGTGCAATATGCTGACTGGACCATCGTGTGCAGGCAGGAGGCTAGCATCTACAGCCATACAATTGCAAGTGGGGAGTCAAGTAGCCCACAGCTGCTTCTGAGCCTGTTTCCCTATTGTCACTGGTCTTCAATGCTACGTAGTCCTGCTGCTAGCCCCTGTACCCAGGCACCTGCACATCACTGGCTCTGACTCAAGTGCACATGGACAGCCTATGTCCCAGCAGCTGCTTGTGTACTCGCAGTTGGGCTCATTCCTTATTATGGCAGCTGACCACCACCACCATACATCAGCAGCCAGCTCCCACAGCCAAGTGTGTGCCCCAAACCATCTCTGGCCACCATTGCAGACGGCCCTGATCTGGACCTGAAGGTGTTGCTGAAGACCCCAATAGCCTGTGTATCTACTGTGAGCCCCCCTACAGCTCTCACCAAGGATCCTGCAATTGTCCATGTTGTGGACTCCAGATGCCTGAGCCAACAAGTCACCAGACACCCTTCAACCTGGAGCCACCACATACCTCTGCATTTGGTGTCCTGTATCACTGTACTAGACTTTACTAAAATGAAAGTACACTCTCAAGGTGGGATAGCAGGCAGGTTCTGCAAGGTGGAACTGGACCCTCGGTTGTTTTGGGATTGGTTATTGTTCGGTCTCTCTGGACTGGTAGGAGCTGTGAGTACAGTGCCTGGTCTCCAATGGAGGCTGCCTCTAATCATTTGAGAAACTCCTCCCACCGTTTGGGAGGGGGAGTTTTTGACCCTATAAGGTTTGTATCAGAACTGTCATGGCAGCCTTTCTCCATGGTTGGCAGGGGAGGAAGTGAAGGGATTGGGGGGTTCTGTACCTGCAATGCAAATGCATTATAATGAGCCTAGGGGTTACCCTGGGGAAAAGGTGGAAGAGGAGAGGGCATGTTTCACACCTGTGGCTCTTGATCTGTCAAGCCCAAAGTCTTGGAAATGTCAAGGTCAGGATTTTGTGCTCCCACGCTTTTAATGTTTAGCTTATTTATCACCATACTTGCCTTCTGCTCAAGTCTCCATCATTCCTTCCTCAAGGACTTGGGACTCTGCCTCAGGACATTCCACCACTGCTCATGTCTAGTTGTATCTAACAGACACATGTTTAAGGCTACAGGGATCAGGAAGAAACTGGGAAACATGACACCACTAAACGAAGGCAATAAACTGCCAATAAGTGACTCTATAGAAATTTAGATCCATGAATTATGTGACAAAACATTCAAAAAAGTTGTCCTAAAGGTGCTCAGAGAGCTTCAAGAAAACACAGATAAACAATTTTATGAAATCAGGGAAATAATACAAGAACAATTAACCTACAGCAATGCAGTTGAGCAAAAATCAGTAACTGCACAGAAAGGATTGCTGAGGAGATTGACTTAGCTGAAATGTCTGAAGACAGTGAGGAACTGTGAACAAGGGCAGGAACTATCAGCATTAGCCATGGAGGGGGTACCACCCTGATTGCTGGTGGCCTGCTCTGCAGACACCCCCTGCAACCTTTGCCCCTGAGCACCTCACCAGCCCCCACAGAAGTCACAGATTCTGAAGCTTTCACACACAGCAAAGGGCTTCCTAGTGTTTGTCAGCATGGGCCTCAGCAGCCACAGAGGACATGGGCAGATTTTGCCACTGAGGTATCCAATAGCCATTGCTGTGGAAGCATAACATCCAAAACTTAGGGGATGAAACAAAAGCAGTTCTAAGAATGAAGCTTATAGCAATAAATGCCTACATTAAGAAAAAAGAAGAACTGGGTATAAGGGATGTAATTACATTTATTCTGAAAATTGCAGAATGCAGAAGGATGACTTTTGTCTAGAGATATTCTTTTCTGCCATAGGCTATCATTATTTAGAGTGTTTACTGTGTGTCAGAAATTGCTACGCACTTCACATGGATTATCTAATTTAATCTTCACCATAACCCGAGGTGTCTACTATTCCCACTTCATAGATGAAGACATTGACCACCAGAGATGTTGAGTAAATTATCCAAAAACTCATAGCTAATAAATGGCAGATTTGGTTTTTTAACTTTATTATGCAGGATATTTATTTCCTCTGTTGACAATCTTTTTTCTTTTTAAGCATGTTCACAACTGAAAATGGTTTGAAATGCACTTACCTATAGTAAACCAGTGTATCTAAGTTTGAAATTTTAAAGTAAGTTCTTATAAAAAAAAGCTCATGTATTAAAATTGTTGGGTGAAGTTGGCATGAATCAAGAACATAAAATGTAATAACTTTGGAAAAGATTATACAACACTCAATTTCAGTGGGATCTAGAATGATCTCTGCCCCTGATTTTTTTTCAAATTTCCTATGATATTTATTGGCATCTTTATTTTTTGTATTTTATAAATTTTAACAACTAGAATGAGCTATTATTATTATTTTTATTTTTTAAATATAATTTATTGTCAAGTTAGTTAACATATGGTGTGTACAGTGTGCTTTTGGTTTTGGGAGTAAGATTCCCATGATTCATCATGTTCATACAACACCCAGTGCTCATCCCAACAAGTGCCCTCTCAAAGCCCATCACCAATTCCCCCCTCTTCCCTATCCCCCCATCAATCCTCAATTTGTTCTATGTATTTAAGAGTCTCTAATGGCTTGCCTCCTTCTCTGTTTGAAACTATTTTCCTCCATGGTTTTCAGTTAAGTTTCTCAAATTCCATGTATGAGTGAAAACATATGATATCTGTCTTTCTCTGACTGACTTATTTCACTTAGCAAAATACCCTCCAGTTCCATCCACATTGTTGCAATTGGCAAGATTTCATTCTTTCTCATTGCCAAGTAGTATTCCATTGTATATATAAACCATATCTTCTTTATCTATTCACCAGTTGATGGATATTTGGGCTCTTTCCATAATTTGGCTATTGTTGATAGTGCTGGTATAAACATTGGGGTACATGTGCCCTTATGAATAAGCACTCCTGTATTCTTTGGATAAATTCCTAGTAGTGCCATTACTGGCTCATAGGGAAATTCTATTTTTAATTTTTTGAGAAACCCCAATTTTTTTTAAAAAAATTAAAATTTATAGAAAAGTTAGGAGAATGGTACAATGAATATCTGTTTATTTTTGACATAGAACTAATGTAAATGTTTGATGATTGCATTCTGGTTTTAGTCCTTTTCTTCTCCCCTGCCCTTCTTCCTTCTCTCTCTCTCTAATTTCCTTTTTTTTCTTCTAAATCATTTGAGAGTAAGTAGCAGGCATCATGACATTTTATCCTTTATTCTAAAAATTCACCAAATAATATTTTTCCCTATCTTATTGAGATATAACTAACAAATAAAATTGTAAGATATTTAAAATAAAGGAGAAAAAGTCAAATAAACAATGTAAATTTATACCTGTGTGTCCACTGATGGACAAATGGATAGGAAAATGTAATGTATACCAATAGATATAGATATAGAATAGAATATCTTGCCATTTGTACAACATAGATGAACCTTTAGGGTATTATGCTAAGTGAAATAAGTCAGAGAATGACAAATCACATATGATCTCATTTATATGTGGAATCTAAAAAAAAAAAACAAAACAAACTTATAGAATAGAATGATTGTTGGAGAATAGAATGGGAGTGTGGGAAATGGGAATCTTGGTCAAATGCTACAAACTTCCAGTTATAAATTCTGAGGATTTAAGTTATAGCATAGTAAATATGGTTAACAATACTGTATTATACACTTGAAAGATGCTGTGAGAGTAGAGCTTTAATACCTAACCACAATGACAACAACAAATAGTAATTATGTGCAGTGAAGGAAGTATTAACTAACTTTATGGTGGTAAACAGTTGACAATACAACTTGAAGTCCTAAAAAAAGTTCTGAGAATCTAATGTATAACCTGGTATCCACAGATAATACTATATTGAATACTTTAAATTTGGTAAGAGTGTAGGGGTGCTTGGATGGCTCATTCAGTTAAGCATTTACCTCTTGACTTAGGCTCAGGTCATGGTCTCACATTCATGAGTTTGAGTTCTATGTCAGGCTTTTCACGGACAGCATGGAGCCTGCTTGGGATCCTCTCTCTCCCTCTCTCTCTTCCCTTCCATACTTGCATGCACACACTCTCTCTCTCCCTCTCTCTCAAAGTAAATAAACTTAAAAAAAAAGCATACTTGTAATAAAGTTTTCATACCTGTTCTGGAGATTGGTTGAACAATAATGTGAATATACCTAACACTAAAGATGGTAATTTTGGTAAATTACATATTATACACATTTTACTATAATTATTTTTCTTTAAGAAAAAAGACAGACAGAAAGAAAGAAAGAAAGAAAGAAAGAAAGAAAGAAAGAAAGAAAATTGACATTTATTTGCTGACTTTGTAGATGGATGAGGGTGATCACCAGCCAAGGATAAAGAAATGTGGGCAGCTTTGAGAAGCTCTAAAGGGTAAGGAAATGGATTTTCCCCTAGATCCTTCAGAAAGGAACATACACCTGCTGATACCTTAGTTTTCACCTGGGGAAAACCCAGTTTAGACTTCTGAACTACAGATCTGTAAGGTAATAGATCTGTGTTGTTTGAAAAATTCATGGTAATTTGTTACAGCAGCAATAAAAAAACTCCCATAAACTGGCCATCACCTGAAATACCTATAAATTTGGATAAATGTTTCTATTCTTATAGTCCCCAAATGTACCAAGTTTCCTAGGCTTGGCAGGAAGTGACCTTCCTTATTCATCTTTATGGCTGGGAATCCTATAAACCAGGTATCAGGGCAGTTTTCCCAAGAGGGCTTTGTGATCATTGGTTTCATAAAATTCAACCTTAGTTTCTTAAAATTATCTGGTCACATCTGATTAACTGAGCATATCAAATATGATATTCCAGGCAAGGACTTGGTCACATATGTTTCCATTTATGTCCTACTAACAGGAAATATGACTATTACCAGCCAAAATGGGTTTGATTTGGGAATAGTAGAGATGTAATTTGGAGCAAGAAAGCTAGGGTACAAACTACAGATGAGTCCAGAAGATTAAGGAGAGGAATATTTTGTGGAGAAGAAGGAGAAAGTTGGGAGGGGTAGTTTTGAACTTAAGCGTGAATCAAGCGTGACTCCAGAGAAAATAAGAGTTCAGGGTAATGATGGTTTCTCACTGGTGAGTTTCTAGGATAGTTGATTGGGGAAGACAGAATCTTATTGAATCTATTCAAATAATCATATTTCCACAAAAATAGGAATACTTAGTAAGATTTTCTGAATTATAGAAGGAAAAAGATATCATTTACAAATGTTTAATTTCAGTTTACAAAAGCATAATTTACTAAACTGTTATGAATTATAGATAGCTTAATAGGAAAGGTATAGAGATTCCTTATATGTCCAGGAAACTAGCACATTAGACCATGAAGAAGAGGCACCTGGGTGGCTCAGTTGGTTGAGCATCAGACTTCGGCTCAGGTGGTGATCTCACAGTTTGGGAGTTCGAGCCCTGTAACTGGCTGGCTGCTGTCAGCGTGGAGCCTGCTTTGGATCCTTGGATACTCTGTCTCCCTCTCTGCCCTTCCCTGCTTGCGCTTTCTTTCTCTCAAAAGTAAACATTAAAAAAAAACATGAAAAAGATTTCGAACATAATCCACAATCATCCCTTATGAATTCACTCAGCCTTACTTAATTAATCCTTTTTAATGGTCTGTCTTGGGTTGGCATCTCATGAACTCATCTATTTCTTATTTGGAGTTCTAGAAATTCTGACTCAGTCCAATGAAGTGGGTATAAAGCTTTATAAACACTGCTATCAAAAATTACCTTGCAAAATCCTTTTCCATGGATTTCTGACATAGTTCTTCATTAAAGGTAAAGAATTTTGGCTTCTAGCTAGTTACAAATGCTTTCAGGGCAACAGCAGAACAAAACAAAAACTATCTGCAGATGATAAAAGATTTTAAAAGGCTGTGGTTTACTTAATACTGATAATTTTCAAAATTTGAAAGATTGGTTGAAAATTCATTATAAGAATAACACAACTGAAAAAGAAATTTGATTGTTTTTGTGGTATGCAAAAGAAGACAAAAATCAACCCCCCAAATTTTGGATATTTATAAACATGATTTGTAAGCCTACAAATAATATATATTATATCTCAGTTACAAAAATGAAAAAACAATCATATTTACAGAGAAAAACTTCAGATATAGCATAACAATATAGTGACATAATGTGCCACAAATATACCAACCATATAGTTAGTATATACCAAGAATATATAAAGACTATCAAGTAAAGAAATTCTGTAATTCTGGAAAGGTCCTAAGCATTTATATATTAGTAATGCTCCATAGTTAAGTGATACGAATTTTAAATTCGAAACCAATGATATGATGCTATTTTAAATAAAAGAAGTGAAGTTACAACCAGGTTAACATTTTAAAATTAACTGAATTTATGACTGAAAAAACTATACGTCATCTAATATAAGCAAAGTAGCCACAAGATTCTAATAAATAGAAACATATCATGGACAGCAAGGACAATGACAAATCTCTATGAACTTCCCATATAGCATACCTTATCTATATTAATATTACTTTAGCGATAATTTAATCCATGGGAATCTAAGTCTCTCTCCCGATTGACATCTCTGTCCATGAAACTCATCAATAGTAACATATCAAATAAACCTAATTATTTTTGGCACCCCTCTTTTTACAAAATGAAAAATCCTTTGTGAGGTTTCAGGAATTGTCTGGCAAATTGCAAAAATAATTTTAGGTGCAAAACTTGATTTATTGTTCAATTTTTAAAAAACAATAGACTTTTTTAAAATTAAATGTGTATTTATTTTTGAGAGAGATAGACAGAGTAAAAGCAGGGGAGGGGCAGAGAGAGAGGGAGACACAGAATCCAAAGCAGGTTCCAGGCTCTGAGCTGTCAGCACAGAGCCCGATGCGGGGCTGGAACTCATGGACCGCGAGATCATGACCTGAGCCAAAGTCAGATGTTTAACGGATTGAGCCCATCCAGGTTCTACAGCAATAGACTGTTTTTAAGAGCAGTTTTAAAGTTACAGAAAAGTTGAGCAGAAAGTGTAGAATTCCAATATCTTCCTTCTCCCCATCTCTCTTGTTTCTCCTTTAATTAACATTTTTATTAATGTGGTATATATGTTACAATTGATGAAGCAATATTGGTACATTATCATTGACTAACATCCATAGTTTAGATTAAATTTAACTTTTTGTTGTATAGTTCTACAGGTTTTGCCAAATGTATAATGAATGTCATGTATCAACCATTACAGCATCATACCTGGTAGTTTCACTGCCTTATTCCTTATACTTCATGTATGCATCCCTCCCTCCAACCACTTTCCTCATCTCAGGCAATGGCAACCACTGTTTTGTTGTTGTTGTTGTTTGTTTGTTTGTTTGTTTGTTTGTTGTTTGTTTCTTTGTTTTAATGTCTCTATAGTTTTTCCTCTTCCGGAATATAACATAGTTGGAATTATACAATTATGTAGCATTTTAGACCGATTTCTTTCAGTTAATGATATGCATTTAAGGTTGCCCTGTGTCATTCTGTGGCTTGATGGCAGCCATTTCTTTTTATTTGAATCACATTCTGTTAGAGAAATGTTTCTGTTCACCTATTGAAACATCTTGGTTTCTTCCAATTTTTGTCAGTTATAAAAACTGCTATGAACATTTGTATGCAGGTTTTGTGTGGATGTGTTTTTAGCTCCTTTGGATAAATACCAAAGAATGTGATTGCTGGATTATAAGGTAAGAGTATGTTAAGTCTTGTAAGAAACTTAACAGTTTCCAAAGTGGGTGTACCATTTTGCATTCCTGCCAACAATGATGATGTGTCCTGTTGGTCTACATCCTCACCAGAATTTGGTTTTATGTTTTAGATTTTATTCATTCTGATAGGTATGTGGTGGTATGTAATTTTGATTATTCCCTAATGACATATAATGTTGAGCATCTTTTAATGTGCTTATTTGCTATCTGTGTGTCTTCTTTGTTGAAGTGTCCATTCAGATCTTCTGCCCACTTTTCCATTGGGTTGTATTTTGATTTTTACTTTTTATTATTTTTTTTAAATGCTTATTTATTTATTTTGAGAGAGAGAAGAGAGAGAATCCCAAGCAGGCTCTTTGCTGTCAGCACAAAGCCTGATGTGGGGCTTGATTTCACGAACCATGATATAATAACCTGAGCCACATTCGAGTCAGAAACTTACCAACTAAGCCACCCAGGTGCCCCAAATTGTTTGTTTTTTTAATGTTGAGTTTTAAGTTCTTTGTATATTGATGATATGTGTTTTTTAAATCATATATATGTTTTACAAATATTTTCTTCAAGTCAGTGTTTTGTCTTTTCATTCTCTTAATGGTATTTTTCGTGGAGCAGAAGATTTTAATTTTAATGAATTCCAACTTATTAATTTTTTCTTTCCTGGACGATGTTCTTGGTGTTGTATCTAAAAAATTCATTGTGAAACCAAAGGTCATCTAGATTTTCTCCTATATTATCATCTAGAAGTTCTATAATTTTACATTTTATATTTGAATCTATAATCCATTTTGAGTTAATTTTTGCAGAAGTGTAAGGTCAGTGACTAGGTTCATGTTTTACAACTACACGTTAACTAGATGCCAATTATTCCATTCGTTAAAAAGATTTCCTTTCTCCATTTGATTGTCTTTCTTCCTTTGTCAAAGGTCGGCTAAGTATGTTTGTTTGGTTTTATTTCTAGTTCTCTGTTCTGCTGCATTGATCTATTTGTGTTTTATTTTGCCAATACCACAGTAGCATTTTTTGTGTCTGTGTGTCTGATTTGTCTTTACAATTCTAAAATGCCTTTTTGATAACTAAAAAAGAAAGCATCCAGAGAACTAAGAATAACACATATGTGACAGATTAGCTTTGTATAAACTTGATAAGTACTTGTAAAGTGCAAAATGAGAACAAATTTTCTAGAAATAACTATAAAAAGATGGATTCTAAAAAATGGAGAAACTGAGCATATAAAAGTTCAGGAAAATCTATTTAATTTCTATGTCAGATAACTCTTGAATTCACATAGTGACTTTCCAGAGAACTCGAACATATGAATGTCTTAGACACCCTTAAGTTCTAGGGTATCTTCTGTAGTCAGTATAGAGAGCCAAGCACCAAATGCCCAACACTGTTGAATTGGTTAGACAAATGACAAATGTTTAATTCATGGAGTAGTAAGCCAATACATTATATTAATAAACATTCTCAGTTGGAAAAAATTTAGTGTTTAATGTGTAAAATTAGAATATAGAATTGGCACAATGTGAACACAGGTAAAAGGTGACTAAAAAGAAAGTTATAAATACTTAAACATGTTGACAGTGCTATACTGCATAAGGAGCTACATATGAAGAACTTGTGTAACTTTTTCATTTTTTGTAATAAACACATTTGCTTTTTAAGAAATTTTACTGAGAAATAATTTACATACCATAATATTCACCTGGAGGTCTACACTTCAGTGATTTTTACTATATTTACAAAGTTGTGTAACCTCTGTTACAGTCCGATTTTAGAATATTTTCATGACACCCTAAATAGACCCTGTACTATTAGCAGTCAGCCACTATTTCCTCTCTGCCCCATAGCCCTAGTCAACCACTAATTGACTCTGTCTCTAAACATTTCCCTGTTCTACACATTTCATGTGAACGAAATCATACAATATGTGGTATTTTTGTAATGGCTTTCCTTCATTTAGTATAATGTTCTCAAGGGTCATTCATGCTGTTTGTGTGCCAGTACTTTATTCGTTTATGATCAAATAATATTAGACATTTAATTTATCCATTTATCAGTTGGCAGACATTGATTCTACTAATACAGAAGTGCCTCATATTTACTTTTAAAAACAAGAAGGAAATTATTCTAAAATATCTGTATTTTGTCTTAAAAAAAAATACTGCATGAACATTTGCACATATGCATACGTTTCTATGTGTATTGTGATGGTAACAGTGGAGTCTGTTGGAAGGGTTCCCTGGGTTAGATATTAGGGTCAAGAGAGAAGAAAATCAGTATGTACACTTGCTGTTATTATGTGGCTTATTGTTATTCCAGGATCTCCACATCCTATCTGTAGACTCCTCATTTCTGATAAAATGATGACCATATACTTAAGTGGTAAATTGTTCCTTTCAATGAAAGTAACTCACCCTATATAATAGTTTAAACTTATTAATAAGAAAATCAATAATTTTGGTATTAAGTGCAAAATATACATGGCCAAGTATTACCTATTAGTATATTTTATAGTAAGGCTATATAAAATAATTACCTAGACTCTAACTAAATTGGTAAACTTTAAGATAAGGTCATGAAATCATAGATACCTTAATATCAGCAAAATTTAAATATTCAAATTATTTAAAAATCAGCAAAATTGAAATACTCAGGTCATATATTAAATAAAATATATTTTTAAATTCAAATATATGAAAATTGACTAAATATTCATTAGACTCAGAGGAAATACTTAACAAAATATCTCCAATTACACCAAAAGAAAAAAAGACACAGAATTGGAGGGATACAGAATTTATAGGATTTATTGGAACTCCTATAAAGTCATTGCACAAAGAAAAAACATTAAAAAAAGATTAAAAAACTTATCAAATAAATAAAGTAAGCTTCTAGAATTAAAGGTCTCATAAAGCAATTAATGAAAACAAATTCCATTATGAAGTTATAATTCATCATGGAACTTCAGAGGTATGGGGATAAAGAGACTCTTAAAATTACTGAGAAATAAAAACACATCAGGAAAAGGATTAGAATGACCTCCATATGGTAAATCCACACACTAGTGTGGAGTCTTCAAAACTTCTTGTTCCAAAGTTCTAAACTAGAATTCTATACGCCGTCACAGTATGAGTGTGAGGGAGAGAATATTTATATTTTTCACACATGAAATATCTTCAAAACTCACTCAATTCACTAACTACTAGAGGATAAGCTCTACAACCAAGAAAGAGCATCCTATTGAATTCAGAAAACAGAAAATAAAAAACACCTTACAGGTAAAGGTGATGCTCTGGAGAAACATGAAGAGAAATTCCAGAATGACAGCTAAGCAGCATACCTAGAGAGCAGCAGCCATACTGGAACATTGGAATAGGAGGAAAATTAGTCTGGGAGGGATATTATTCAGGAGACAAAACAAAATAAAAAATCCAACACACTTAAATAAATAAATCACATATGTATATACATATTTATATGTTTATAAATTATATATGTATAAGCATATTTATATATAATAATTTTATATATAAATATATATTATATACATATAATATATTAATCTCAACATGGAGAAGAGGCTTATGTTTCTGTTGGTGATGAAAAGTGGAAAACAAAAAAAAATTAATTTCCAGTGAAATTAAAAATCGTACAGCCATGGATGCTGATTCGTTGAACATTAAATCCTTGGTGGTGGCAAGTTAAAATATTGTCTGTCCTAAATACCAATCCTTGAAATTGGGATGTTTCTATATCAGAAGTGAATGAAGAAGGGAGGTATGAGTATGAGTGGAGAATGCTGTATATGAGAGGTCTAAATTCTTATATTCCAGTTATGGAAATGTTATATTAAAAACTCAAACATGAGGAGTATTTGTATGTTAGCTACAAATTGAGAGGCATCAGAAGAAGAATCACTTTGAAAAAATGCAAATTATTATTTTCTAAGATTAATGACTTAGTAAAGTGAGTGAGGAGTGGGGCATATAACTGTATGTTTAATTTTTAATTTATTAATTTATTTATTTTTGAGAGAAAAAAAAAGAGGAATGTGAACAGGGGAGGGACAGAGAAAGAGGGAGAGAAATTTCTAAGCAGGCTCTGCGCTGTCAGCTCAGAGCCCAAGGAAGGATCTGTGAGATCATAACCTGAGCCGAAATCAAGAGTCGGACGCTTAACCGACTGAGCCACCCAGGCACCCCCAATTACTGTATTTTTAAAGATTATAAAACCACTTGAATTTTGAAACTGACAGGTATTTATTTAATTTAAAATGGAGTAAATTTAAAAATAACTATAGGAAATATATAGTTCATTTATTTCTATCAGGTAAAAAAAAGTGGTGAAGGGAGCAGAGAAGGAATGAATGGCAAGTACTTCTCACACCTTTTTTTCCTCAGTGATGAATCCCAAACTAAATAAAATACCAAAACTAAGGACTATTTGGTTATGAGAATCTCATGGTTGCAATTTAATAAAAGTATTCTTAAATTTCACTCTCCACAATCAAATGATCATGCACTGGTTATCTAGTTAATGACTGAAGAGCTCCTTTAAAGAGTAAGCAAGGATGCCTTTCTTGACTGTCCATATTCTATTTCCAGTGCAGCCAGCATACTCTAATATAACCCTACCTAGCTGCTTCACATAGATATTTTCCATTAATATGTTTCTATTTAGTGTTTTGCAAAAATTAATTGCTGCATGAATAATAGAGGCATCCATAGGAATGAATTTGCCACATATGTAGCTATTTCTATCATCATTATACTTTGACAGTTGTCTGCTTGCAGTGAAAGGAATGGCATTTTATAGCCTCTTTACTCCACAGATTTAAATGTTTTAGATGATAATTTTTCTAAAAAGACACTTTCAGGATGCAGAAAGAGACGCAAATGATCAGAGTGTCAATTATAGTAATGCATTCACATAATAGATATAGGCAGTGTGGCATGAAAACTGCTAGTCTTCTTCTTGTTACTAATAATATGATGCCAATCAATTTCCATACATGCGGGTAGTGGCTCATGAGGTAGGTAATAAAAATGAACAAACATATTTTTCCTATTATCACCTGAAGCACACAAAACAAGGTATATTAGGTCATATTCCACAAAGTGAGAACAGGATCCGAGCAGCGATAGTCTCTCTTCCTAGACTTTTTCAAAGATACTATAAATAGAACGTGACATTAATGTTTATAGAGAAGAGGTAGCTTGTGGGAGTATTTGGACATTAATTTGCAGAGTAATATCAGATAATAGTCAAATCACTGTGAGCTCTCCAGGAAAGAATGCACAAAGTAGCTCTCTTAGGTAACAGATTATGCCTCTCTTACAAGAAGAGGGATTTTTTTTTTTTTTTTCTGAGAAGAAGAGGGATTCTTTTTTTTTTTTTTTTTTTGGTTTCTTAATGTTGATTTATTTTTGAGAGAGAGAGACAGAGAGAGACAGAGAGAGAGACACACAGAGAGAGAGAGGAGCAGAGAGAGAGGGAGACATAGAATCCAAAGCAGCTCTCCTGAGCTCTCAGCACAGAACCTGACGCAGGGCTTGAACTCATGAACCGTGAGATCATGACCTGAGCCAAAGTTGGAAGCTCAATTGACTGAGGCACCCAGGTGCCTCAAGAAGAGGGATTCTTAATCTGAAATCCATAGACTCCCAAGGGTCAAGGGTCCATATACAGAGGTCCATGAATTATGAATGGGAAAATTATATATGACTGCAGTCATAGTATCAGCAGTGCCTGTGACTTTGACCCTAATAGAAATCAGAGATGTTATATATCACAAGGCACTTACTGCAGATATTTTGAAATACAGTTTATGTTCATTAATATTCCAAAATTATTGCAGTTTTGGCATACTAGTGGAATTTGTTATTTTAGACATTAATAAAGAAATAATATAATTTTGTTAGTATTTTCAAAACTTTATTTCAATATAGTTTCATTTGTATTTAATTCTATGTAGTTTATTTATTTAGGAACATTATTCCGAAAAGGAGTCCAGGATTTATAAGAGTGGTAAAGTGATCCATAGACCAAAAAATGGTTATTCTCCGGTTAATTGCAAGGGTAAAAATGTTCTACTTGTGAATTTGAGAATGTTTCAGGATTGAGCACTCAGGTAAATGCCAGGAAGTCAGATGTTGTTTAGAAATGGCTTTGAGGATTTTTTTTTTTCTTTTGAATGGAAGGGAGAAGTGCTGGACATTTTAGAATTCTTGTAGAGCATGTACAGGTCTAATGTAGGAACATGAACTGTAAAACTTTTGTAAGCCTTTAGACAGTTTAAAATACTGTATTTTAGCACCAAGTCAGTGGGGGAGGAAGAGAGAGATTACTTGGACAGATGGGGATAATGGATAGGGATTCCAAGTGTTGTTGGGGACATTCTAAAATGACCAGAGCGTGATTTAGCAGTCCATTTTCACTTATTGATTTTTCACTGGTGATTGAATTGAACTTGTTTGTTCATCAGAAATTGCCCCTGGCACCTGATTTTTCCTCCATTTTCTGTTGGTTTCTCTTTTTTCATCTAAATCATGTCATATTAATCCTCATTGCCATCTAGCAACAGAATATGGCGCTCCTGAGAGAGGAAAGGCCATGTGATTTAGAGTCTTCTGCTATAGCTGCTAGGAGGACTGACAGTCAACAAGAGATCAGTGCTTCCTATTTTTTTTTTTTTTAGTTAATTTAGTTTTTTATTAAAAGTTTTATTTTTAACAATGTAAGAACTGAAAATTAAAATTACCAGATACAGGTTAGGGAGTATTCTCTTTTTCCATTCTTTTTTTTAAATTTATTCATTTCTTTATGTATTCATTTTGAGAGACAGAGTGAGCGCATGTGTGAGCAGTGGAGGGGTGGAGGGAGGGAGGGAGGGAGAGAGAGAGAGAGAGAGAGAGAAACTTAAGCAGGCTCCACACCAATTATAGAGCCGGAAGCGGGACTTGATCTCAGCACTGTGACATCATGACCTGCGCCAAAATCAGGAGTCAGATTCTTAACCAACTGAGCCACCCAGGCACCCCTTCTTTCCATTGTTAATTTGGCATCTAGTCAAACGTACTCAAAGATGCTTGCTGAGTTTTCAAACATGTTACTGCTAGGAAAGAGCAATTCAGAAGGTATATCTAGCCCTGTCAGTTTTAACCATTCTTCAGGAAGCTTTTATGAGTATATCTCATTGGTGCTGTGACTCACTTGAAACATTTTTGACATTTATAAGTTTGATCTTTCTTCACACTATTATAATACTGGGGAAATTTTTCATGACAAAAAAAGAGAGATGGTGGCATATAATAGACATTTCTCCCCAAGTATTTACATTGGTGCTACTTTCATGAGGAGCCTGCAACACAGTGATCTTATTTTGCATCGTGGTTAGGGATAGCTATATTTGAAAAAAATAGCGATGGCTTTACAATAATGTGCCTTTAAAAAATACTTTAAGAGTTCTTCTCTGGCTAAAATTCTCTTACTGTTTATTTATTTGGATAAATTGTTTTGTTGTTATTGATTTATTTACCACACTCTTACTGAATAAAACAAAACAAAACTCTACTTCATTGTATTCATTGACTCTCAAATTGTGCAGACACTTATTACATTATCCTTCTCCTGTTCTCCTTTGCTTCAGGTCTCATATATTAAATGTTTCCTAGTGGTTTCTTAGGAGTAATGAGATGACTTCTAATCCAGTTTAAGCCATTTGATTATCTTGTGCTAATTCTTCATTTTTGGCAATTTGATTACTAGCATTAGAATCCATTTATATGATCCACAATTTCTTATCATAGAGAATAATAGCAAACCAATGGTAAAAGTCTTTGAAAATCTTATCCTCACCTGATGGTGGATAATATTTTAACATCTTTGAATTAGAATTGAAAAATAGTATATTGTTTTTCCTTCACTGAAACTTTCCTCTTTTTTATATCCAAAGATACTTTATATCTACTGAAGCAAGGAAAATAAGCCTTTACACATAACTATATTCAAAAAGGAAAAAAATGACAAAACTTTTTAAAGTAAGAAGTAAACCCAGATTGTTCTTGTCACCTTATGTATAACTTTTTTTTTGTGTTTCATAATTATTTCTTCTTTTTTAAAATTTGATTTACAACTGATACATGATATTAGTCACAGGTGCAAAACATAGAGATCTGACATTTTTATATATTATGAAATGATTACCTTAATAGATCTGTTATCTGTCATTATATGAAGTTATTACAATATTATTGATTGTATTCTTTATAATGCTGTACATTATATCCCATGGTTTATTTCATAACTGGGAACTCTGTACCTCTTAATCCCCTTTACTGATCTTGACCATTTCTTCAACTCCCCTCTGAAAACAACAGTTGGTTCTTTGTATCTGTGAATCTGTTTTTGTTTGTTTTTTAGCTTTCACATATAAGTGAAATCATATGGTATTTGTCTTTTTTTTCTTATTGTAAATTTTTGTCATCTAGTTTGGGTGGTGTCTATGATGCTTCAATCCATTCATGTCAATATAGTATACTTATTTAGAGGATGAACTTTGGACCTAGACTGCCAGGGATTAAATGCTGACTCTGCCACTTCCTGGACAGGTAACCTTGGGCAAGTTACTTAACCTTTGCTTCATCTCTAAAATGGGCACATTCTATTGGACAAAGAAGTAATGAAGGCTGCCCACACTGAAAGTGTTGCAGAAATAAACTACACATCTTGAAGGGAAGAGTACTGACACATTGCAAAGGATCCTTGACATAGGGACTATAATTTATTGATGGCAATTGCCATCAAGATATACCACTTGTTGATTAACTAAATCCAAAATACATCTTTTTATAGGATAACTGTCTGCTTTAAAGGTGGGAATATCCTTAGCCTACAATATCCCATCTTTCTGCTCACCAGGTTAAATTTGGACTCTCTGAAGGGCAGAATGAACATTTCCTATCAACACGTTCTTAACAAAGCTCTTTGCTTAGTTTAAGGTAAAACTTTAGACTTTTCAAAGGAGAATTCTGTTCTTTCATCAATGATCTAAGACATTTTTTTAAGTGTCTTTGTTGAAATATATTCATCATAATTATCTACCAAATTTATTTTTAAAAATGTGTATTCCTGAACCCAATATGACAGTCTTTGGCAGGTAAGAACAAGATATTTTTCCTTCTTTGTTTTTTTTTTCTAGCGATATTGAGATACAATTGATATACAACAGTGTGTAAGTTTAAGTGGTACAACAGGATGGCATACATATTGCAAAATGATTTCCATAATAAGGTTAGTTATACCTTCACCTTACATGATTCTCCTTTTGTTTTTGTTGTTGTGGTGAAAGTATTTAAGATTTGCTCTTTCAGAGAAGGAAAAAATCTTCCTCTATGCTTCACGGTCTTCCAGCTGAATTAAAAATTAAACTTACATGAGACAGATTAGTGGGAGAAAAAAAATCAAAGTTTTATTCCATGCACATGGAGGCTCAATAATGAAATTGAGACCTAAAGAAATGACCAAGGCAGATAGTTTTTATACATTTTAGACAAGGAGACAATATATTTGTGAGGAATTGACAACATGAAGAAAACAGGTGTTTGAGAGTTTTAATTAGTAGGAAATTCTACGCAGAATTTAGGCAGAAGTAGCAGATTAGAAAAAAGGAACAAGGTTTGTTTCTACAGCTTTCTTGGCTGTAAAGCTCCTGTAACTGGTGATAAGGATGCCTTTTTTTACTTCTTAGTACAGGAAAGATATTTTTGTATGGGAGATTTGTTTCCTGCTTTCAGAGGACAGATGAGGGTCTGATTGTCTTTGCATTGGCTGTTTCTTAAATAACTTTTATTTAAAATAATCAATATGCCAAAGTGGCACAATTTGGGTGGCCTGCACTTGGCCCCTACACTCTTAGCAACTTTCAAGTATACAATGCATTATTGTTGTCTGTGGTCACTATGTTGTACATTACATTCCCCTATTCATCTTATAAATTTTTGACCAACATTCCAGTTTTCCCAATCTCCCAACTCCTGGAAACCACTGATCAACTCTCTTCTCTCTATGAGTTCAGCTTTCTTAGGTTCCATATATAAATAGTATAAAGTATTTGCTTTTCTGTCTTTGATTCATTTCACTTAGCTTGATGGCCTCAAGGTCCAACATGTTTTCACAAATGGCAGGATTCCTCCTATCATATGAGAAATAAACCACTGTGTATGTATGCATGTGTATATATGTATGCGATATATGTATGTGTGTGTATATATAGTACTATATATATATAGTATATATATATATATACTATATATATATACATATATATATAGTACTATATATATAGTACTATACATATAGTACTATATATATGTATATATATATATACTATATATATATACTATGTATATATACTATACATATAGTACTATATATATGTATATATATATATATACTATATATATATACTATGTATATATACTATACATATAGTACTATAGTATATATATATAGTATATAGTGTATATATATATATATATATATAGTATATCCATGTATTCATGGATGCATGATATATATGATATGATATATATGGTATATATATATATATATAGTATATATATATATATACTATATATATATATATATATAGTATATATATATATACTATATATATATATATACCATATATATATATATGGTATATATATATATATACTATATATATATATATACCATATATATATATATGGTATATATATATATACCATATATATATATATATATACTATATATATATAGTATATCCATGTATTCATGGATGCATGATATATATGATATGATATATATGTATATATATAGTACTATAGTATATATATATAGTATATAGTGTGTGTATATATATATATATATATATATATATATATATAGTATATCCATGCATTCATGGATGCATGATATATATGATATGATATATATATCCATGCATTCATGGATGGATACCTAGGTTATTTCCATATTTTGGCTATTATGAATACTGCTGCAGTGGACATTGGGGTTTAGATTTTCATTCAAGATGATTATTTCCTTTCTTTGCATTTATATTTGTGCTTTGAGGAAGGAGTCTCTTCTAGCCTTTATCAGCAGTCAGGAGGGACTGCTAGCTTGTTTCTCTGCCCTGGTGAGCTGTACAATATGCTCCGAAGCAGTCTTGCATCTCTGGCCACGCATCTCTGGTGGAGTGAGATGCTGACTTGCTTCTCTGTCCAGATAGGGCTATATAATGGGCTCCAGGGCTAGAATAGCCCACCAAAACTGAGCAGAACTGAGAACTGTTGACCAAGCTTACTGACCCAATGGGGCCACCAGCTTCACTCTGCAGATGAAGAGAGCCGCTACTTCAGATCTCTGCTTGGTTGCTGTTGCAGCTGGAATTCAGTCTGCCAATATCTGCACACTCTACTATGAGCCCTAGCCCTCTGCTTCTAGCTGATTGCCCCAGTGATTCCTATGAAGTGATAACCTAAGTAGGCTTCCTGGAAGCATCCCATAATGTTGGGGAAGCTGGGTATTCACCTTGGGCTCTCCTTTTCCCACTGGAGAAATTATAGATCCTCAGTTCAGCATGGCACCTGCCTGTGAGAGGGTGATGCAGTCCTAGTGAAATTTCACCTTTTACCCATTTTATGTGTTTTTTTTTCACAACTTCTGTGGTCCAACAAGATATTTTAGTCTCCCCTCCCGGTTCGGGGATCTTTACAAAGGCATCTTGTCTATGGATAGTTGTTAGTTGCTTTTTCTGTGAAGGGAACTAACGTCAGGAACAATCAATTTTGCCTTCTTGCAGATGTATTTTATTTATTTTAGTACAAATTTTGGGTAAATCTATGCATAATAATAATATTAGAGAACTGTTGATTTATTACATATTGGGCTCCCATGTTGACTGCATAAAAAAAAATGTATGTGTGCTCCTGTAACACTCAGAAGCCTTTATCTTTTTCTATAGTCTGAAAGAAGTTGTAATAGCCCTGGTTAAATGTTTTCCCTTATCATTTATAACATTGGGAACAAGGTAATATGTCTTCTGTATTCTAACTCAGAAGGCCAGGTATACATACTCTCCCACCCTTTCTCTGGATTTAGAGAAAATTCTGATCCAGTGAAAAGAGTAGCGTGTGTGCTTAAAGTAAAGTTTGTAACCAGCAGGGACTGGAGAGATCCTCTTGGATATACAGTATATTAAGTTCCAGAGGAATGCTCATAAATAAAGGCAGGGACTTGAAATGGAGATGAAGTCTTACACACATACACGTATAAGGTAAAAGTCACCAGGATTTAGGTATGTAGTTAACCTTCATTTTATTCACAAGCTATAGGTGCCAACATCTTGCCAGAAAAATATTTCAGGCAAGAACATTAATTAGGTGCTTTCAATACCCTTGGAAGGATGGGGGGAACAAATGTCAGAGAAAGTGCATGATGATCTCAGGAAATTTTTAAGTTGCAGAAATTACAGGATACCAGGACTGCTAAATTCAGCTACCTGCAGTACCTAATTAATCGATTCATAGGAGAATATCTAGAAGACATAGCATAACCTTTCTCTCAGCCAAAGTCAATGTGCCTGCCCACTGTTGTTAATGGGACAAAAATAAATGTTAGCTCTTATCTATCTCTAAAATCTTGGAAAGTGGCTGTCTTTGGCAGAATCTAAACTAGAACTCAGCTAGGAAGTTGGTGTGGAAAATGTTTTCTATGCATCTTGCCTGAGAGATATAGGAGACAACTTAGAGAGTTTCGTGTATTGCTGAATGTAAGTAGTTATTATGTACATTGCCTAAACCATAATCATATGTAATATTCTTCTTCTCTTTTCTTAGATTAAAAAGACTAGGAAGCTTGTTAGAATGTAGGTTCCTAGTATACATACTTGAATATTTAAGTTTTGAATCAAATTAAAAAAAAAAACTACTACATCTTTAGAAAGTAGTATAGAACTTAAAAATACATCTCACAATGTAAAAGACAATAAAAGGTTTTTGCATAAAGTGCAAAGTGTTAATTTTATAACAATAATTTTCCAGATTGGTCTTAACAATTTTTGAGTCTCTTCATGTTTCTATAAGGGAACGAGTAAGGATCTCCTCTACAGCAATTTTAATGATTCTAAATGTGAATGACCACAAAATTTTTAAGAAATCTACCTTTTATTTTTGAGATAGGTTAAATTATATTTTAAGTATTTATTTTACTTACAGTGTAAATTATATTCATCATATAATTTTCTTAATAAAATATGTATGAGTGGAAACAATATCTTAAGTATGGAGGCAGGACTTATTCTCAAAAGTCCCTTTCTCATCTAAAATGTGTGACTCTCCAATATTTTGGCTGATTTAAGAAAAAGAAGCCGATAATATTCAGTTAAAATTTCCTAGTATTCAAGTTACTTCAAACCAAGTTATATCTGGCCTGAAAAAACTATGTCTCCAAGGAAACTTAACCTTATTCTCTTGATAAATCTATAAATACTTTCTGGGGGCTGCCTCTCTTACTCTCAGAGTCTTCTCATAACTTTATAGCAACTGGTGGAAAATTTAACAAAAGCATCTTAAGTTCATTTCTTTTCAGTTCAGAACTTCCCGTGCAAGATGAACTTTTTATGAAGTTCCTTTTCTCCTTTTAACCCCTTACCTTACTCCATCAACATCATTTACCTGATGATTTCTTATTCTGCCTGCACTAGGCTGTAATCAGAAGGACGCTTCTTTGTTCAGTGTTCCAGCCTCCCTTGGGTCAGTGCCACCTCTGCTGACATACATGGTCTTCTACTATTCTCTATACCTGTAAGCAGCAGGACAAACTTTTTCTCTCAGGGATAGTGCAATAAGATTGATAACCTGACAAAGCAATTACAGTAAAACTCTATTACAAAGCACTACACTATTTCACAGATTCGATTACACCTTGGGTCAAACTATGAGCACTGTGTATATTGTGCATTTCTCTTAATATAACATGGAAGGAGCCTACAAGCTAGGTGTTATCTTATCCTCTGACATCAGCCTTATTACAGCGGTCTCTTTTATTGCATTGATTCATGTTGCCACATAGAAAAAAATTACTTCCTATGCAATTTTCAAGGACTAGTAGATAAACAATGTCAAAAAATAATATCCGGCATCACTTTGTCTTGTAATATAAACTTATCCCATTATATATTGTCCCAGTTATTTGAAATATAGTTGGTGATTTAGAGTAGTAAGGCAAATATTTTAGAAATGATTTTCTATGAAAGATGTTATAAGAAGATATGATATTTGCCTTAAATAAAAATGTTTATTTATATGACTGATGATAGCAGATAGATTGAATGCCTGCATGTCACATACCTTCATCCCGTAGTTCTGTGCACTCCACACACTCATCTCACATCTTCAGGACTGACTTATCTGTCAGACACAGTACCTAGGCCCATACTGCTTTTAGAAGGTCACAAGAATGTTTTGATTTCCTTTAAAATCAGAAGAAAATAATGTTTTAATATATGATAGTAATATATTTGTCTTTATACAAATGCAGTTATAAAATGACAGTTTAAATTCTTTTTTGATGGAAGGGACTACCATAATGGTAATGTGACCACGCATGTCTTTGCTTTCTCCATGGTTGCCTGCTTCGCTATCCAAATGTGTAGCCAGGAAGTATAACATCCCTGGGGGAAACAGGTAAGAGTTCTGGAGGCAGGTGAACAATTTTCCTGGGAGAATCAAATCCTTGTTGCCCCTCTATTATATCTTCACATACTCTGTAAAGCGTGTTTACATACATTTTTCTGCATCCCTTTCTGAAGTATAGATTCAATTTCTTACTTCCCAGAGAGCACAAACTAAGACTGCCTCTGCCCTTCACCACCAGTTTCAATCTTTTAAAGCATAAAAATGTTCTTATAGGTTTATTCTTTCCAGTTATAGTTTCTTTTATAATAACAGGTTTATTTATAATTCACCTACCATTTCCAAGAGTACAATTCAGTGGTCTTGAGTATGTTTACAGAGTTATACAATCACCATCATTACCTAACTTTAGAACATTTTCATCACCCCAAACGAAACCATGTACCCGTTAGAGTCTTTCTTCTAAATATATACTTCCAAATAATACTCCGTTGTATAAGTACATTACTTTTGTTTATTCATTCATAAGTTCATAGACATGGGTATAGTTTCTGATTTTTGGCTATTAGAAATAATGCTGCTTTGAACATTTGTGTACAAGTTTTTATGTGGACATATACTTTCAAGTCTCTTGGATTTTTACCGAGGATTAAAATTGGTCATATGGTCATTTAACTTTTTGAGCTATAGACAAATTGTTTTCAAATGCAGTCAACTCTTGAACATCACAAGCTTGCCTTGTGTGAGTCTATTTATGCACGATTTTTTTTAGATAAATACAGTACAGTACTATATATTAGCTCTTCCTTATGATTTTCTTAATAACATTTTCTTTGCTCTAGCTTACTTGATCTTAAGAATATAGATAGGGGTGCCTTGGTGGCTCAGTCGGTTCAGCATCTGACTTTTGATTTTGGCTCAGGTCCTGATCTCACAGTCAAGGGATAGAGCTCCATGTTGGGCCCCATGCTGAGTGTGGAGCCTGCTTGGGATTCTCTTTCCTTCTCTCTTTGCTCCTCACCTGCTTGTGTGTGCGCATGTTCTCTTTCTCTGTCTTAAAATAAATAAATAAGCTTTAAAAAAAAGAATACAGTATATACCACATATAAAAATATGTGTAGTTGACTATTTACGTTATTGGTAAGGTTTCTGATCAACAGTAGGCTATTAGCAGTTGTTTTGGGATATGTAACTTAAGCGCAGATTTTCTTTTCTTTCTTTTTTTTTTTTCAACGTTTATTTATTTTTGGGACAGAGAGAGACAGAGCATGAACGGGGGAGGGGCAGAGAGAGAGGGAGACACAGAATCGGAAACAGGCTCCAGGCTCTGAGCCATCAGCCCAGAGCCTGACGCGGGGCTCGAACTCACAGACCGCGAGATCGTGACCTGGCTGAAGTCGGACGCTTAGCCGACTGCGCCACCTAAGCGCAGATTTTCAACTGTGCAGGGATCTGCACAGGAGGTCAGTTGTTCAAGGGTCAACTGGACTTCACATTTTCACATTCCCACTAGCAATTTTGAGTGTTGTAATTCTGCACATTTTCACTAGCACTTGTTACTATCTTTTATTTCAGCCACTCTTGTACATGTGAAGTAGTATCACATTGTGGTTTTGTTGAACATTTCTCTAGTGACTAAGTTGAGCATCCTTTCATCTGCTTACTAGCCATTGAATATTTTCTTTGGAGAAATGTCTATTCAAATGATTTTTCACATTTTTAATTTACTTATTTGCCTTTATTTTTCAGTGCTAAGAGTATTTTGTACCTACAATGCCATTATTAGTAAATGATTGCAAATATTTTCACCCATTCTGTGAGTTATCTTTGAATTTTCTTGATAATGTTCTTTGAATCACAAATGGTTTTCATTTTATGAAGTTTATTTTAATTATTTTCTATTTTTTTCTTTCATCACATGTGCTTTTGGTGTAATATTTAAGAAATTATTGGGGCGCCTGGGTGGCGCAGTCGGTTAAGCGTCCGACTTCAGCCAGGTCACGATCTCGCGGTCTGTGAGTTCGAGCCCCGCGTCAGGCTCTGGGCTGATGGCTCAGAGCCTGGAGCCTGTTTCCGATTCTGTGTCTCCCTCTCTCTCTGCCCCTCCCCCGTTCATGCTCTGTCTCTCTCTGTCCCCCCCAAAAAAATAAATAAATGTTGGGAAAAAAAAATTGAAAAAAAAAAAGAAATCATTGCCTAACCCAAAGTCACAAAGATGTATTCCTATATTTTCTTTTGAGCTTTATCTTTTTATTTCTGATATTTAGGTCTATGATTCATTTTGAGCTAATTTTTGTACATGATATGAAGTATGGAACCAAATTCATTCTTTTGCATATGGGTATACAGTTGACAAAGCACCATTTATTGAAACAGCCATTGGTTCCCCATTGCATTGTCTCAATAAACTTATCAAAAATTAATTGACCACAACGTAAGAGTTTATTTCTGCATTCATGGTTCTATTTCATTGATCTATATGTCTATCCTGTGCCAGTACCATATGTTTGATTAATGTATATTTCTAGTAAGTTTTGAAATCAGGAAGTGTGAATCCTGCATTTTTGTTCTTTTCTGTCGAAGATTGTTTTGGTTATTTTGTCCCTTGAAGTTGGTTGTACATTTTAGGATCATTTTCTCAATTTCTACTAGAAAGATAGCTAGGATTTTGATAGGGATTGCCATGAATCTGTAGATCACTTAAAGGAGTATTACCTTGCTTACTAATATTCCATCTGTAAATATGGGATATTTTTCCATTTGTTTAGGACTCTAATTACTTGGGAGTGTGTTTTATGGTTTTAAATGTGTGTTTCCTTTGTCAAATTCATTCCTATTTTTTTTTTTCTGTTGGTGCTATTATAAATGGAGTTGTTTCCTTAATTTTATTTTCTGATTGTTTATTATAAGTGTATAGAAGTAGAGTTGATTTTATTTATTGATTTTGTTTCCAGCAATTTTGCTGAATTCATTTGTCAGCTGTATCATTTTTTTTTCTTAATGGATTCCTTTTGATTTTCTGCATAAAAGATCATGTAATCTGCAAATAAAGATAGTTTTCCTTCTTTTTTTCCAATCTTGGTGCTTTCTATCTTTTCTTTTGCCTAAATGCCCAAGTTAGGAATCCCATTCTAATGTTACATAGAGGTAGAGAGCATGCATATCTTTTGTTTTTGTCTTGTTCCTGATCTTAGAGGAAAAACTTTCACCACTAAGTATGGTATTAACTGGAGATTTTTCATAAATATGCTTTATCATTTGAGGAAGCTCCTTTTGGCTTCTAGTTTGTTTTATAATGAAAGGGTGTTCGATTTTGTCAAATGCTGTTTCCACATCTATTAAGACGATCATGTGTTTTTCGGTCTTCTAAATAATGCTATGTGTGCATAGATTGTTTTTTGTATTTAGAACCACTCTTGCCTTACTTAGATAGAGCCAACATGAATTTGTTATATAATGTTTTACTTGTTGGATTCAATTTGTTAGTATTTGGCCGAATAGTTTTGCATCTATATTCATAAGGGATGTTAATTAGTATGATAAATTTTTCCTTGTTATATCTTTGCCTGGTTTTAGTAGTAAGGTGTTGGCCTCATTGAATGATTTCAGATATCCTTATTCCTCTCCTTTTTGGTAGAATTTCTGAAGATTTGATATTAATTCTTTGAACATTTGTTAGAATGCACCACTGAAGTGATCTGGGCATGGGCTTTCCCTTGTTTTTTGATTACTAATTGAGTATCTCTACTTTTATAAACCTAGTTAGATTATTTCCTTCTGAGTCAGTTTCAGTAGTTTGTGTCTTGCTGATACTTGTCCATTTCATCTAAGTTATCACATTTTTTGGGCATACAAATGGCAGTACTTTATATTATCTAATGGTATTATCTTATAATATTTTTTTTCTGTAAATGAGATAGCGATGTTCCTCTTTTCCTGATTTTAGTCATTCAAATCTTCTCTCTTCTTCTTGGTTACTCTTGGTAAAGTTTTGTCAATTTTGTTTAAATATTCGTAAAGAAACAACTTTTGATTTTTTTCAGTTTTCTGTGTTTGTGTTTCTGTTTCTATATCATTTACTTCTGCTCTATTCTTTGTCTCCTGTGTGCTTTGGGTTTTGATTGCACTTCTCTATTTGGTTTCTTCAGGTAGAAAGTTAGGGTGCTCATTTGAAATCCTTCATTTTTAATACAGGTGACTACAGCTAGATGTCAAGATCTATTTGAATTTTTGGTGTTGTTGATACCTTCTTTTTCTATACTCATCTTATGTCTAGTTTTTCTATCCATTACATGAAGTGGGGTATCGAAGTCTTAAGTAATTATTGAATTGTTATTTTCCCTTAAATTCTATCAATTTTTGCTCCACGTATTTTTAGGCATTGTTTTAAGCACATATATGATTATAGTTTTTATATCGTCATGATAGATTGTTTTTGTCATAGAAAATGTACTTATTTTTCTCTAGATATAGTTTTTGTCTTAAGTCTATTTTGTCTGATAATATATCAGCTGCAGCTCTTTTATGCTATATGGTATATCTATTTCCTTCCTTTCACTTTCAACCTACATATGTCTTTGAATAAGCTGATTACAGATCATAGTTCATGTTTTTTAAATTACATCTGCCAACTGGCCTTTTTTTGAATATTAAATGTACTTAGGTTTAATGTAATAATGTAGTTACTGATAGGAGGAACTTTAAGTCTGACACTTTTGCTATTTGTTTTCTATCTATGTTAAGTCGTTCTTGTATGGGTATTACTTTTTTTTCTCTACTTCTTTTCACAAAATAGCTAGTTTAAGTGTATCACTTTAATTCTCATGTTTCTATTATCATATTTTAAAATTATTTTCTTGATAGATCCCCCAAATATTACAATTAACATTCTAAGTTAAAAATATCTAGATTATAGTGAGGCAAATTTAATTTATACAATGAACAAAAACTTTGCCCCAATACATATCCAAACTCCCCTTCTTTGTCCTTTTTCATATAAATACTTTTATGTGAGTCCATTAACACAGTTTTGTAATTATTTATTTGTACAGAAGTGAAACACTACAAATAAAAATACACTTATAATGTCTTTTATATTTATCTATGCAATTATTTTACTAGTACTCTTTATTCATTCCCATGGATTTGAGGTAGGGTCTACTCTGTTACTGAAGGATTCTTTTTAATATTTCTTATATGGTAGGTCTGCTAGTGATGAAAACTAGTTTTTGTTTATTAGGGTATGTCTTAATTTTTCCTTCAATTTTGAAAGATAGTTTTGCTGAATACAGAATTCTTGGTTGACATTCATTTTCTTTCAGCACTTTGAATATATCATGCCATGACATCTGGCATCTATTTTCTGATGAAGAGTCTGCTAATTTATTGAAAGTTTTCTCTTATGGGATGAGTTGTCTTTCTCCTGCTACTTTCAGCTTCCTTATTGTTTTTTTTTTTTTTTTTTTTTTTTTTTTTTTGGCTTTTGTCAGTAACACTATGATGTGTCTGTCTCTCTAGTTTATCCTTCTTCGAGTTATTCTTAGATGGGCAGATAAATATTTTTCACAAATTTGGGGAGTTTTTAACGATTATTTTTTCAAATATTATTTCTGCTCTTTTCTTACTTCTGTCTTGAGACTCCAGTTATGAATATGTGAGTATGCATGATGGTAAGTCACAGAATTCTGAGGCCCTATTCATTTTTCTATATATTTTTTTCTTTCTGTTGCTCAGATTGGACAACCTTAATTGACCTATCTCCAATTCAGTATTTTTTTCTTTTTCTTCCCATCTGCTGTATATGCTCTAGTGAATTGTTCATTTCAGTTACTATAGTTTTTAATTGCAGAATCTCTCTCTATCTCTCTTTAATGGTTTCTATCTCTTGATTAATATCTATTTGGTGAGATGTTCCCACAGTCTCCTTAATTCTTCAGACATGGTTTTCTTTAGCTCTTTGAACATAATATATCAGCTGACCTGAAGCTAATATTAAATCCAAAGTCTGGACTTTGAAGTCTCTGCTTGGTTAGCTTCTTCTTTGAACATCTGGGCGGCTCAGTTGGTTAAGCTTCTGACTTTGGTTGGCTCAGGTCATGATCTCATGGTTCATGAGTCTGAGCCCCGTGTCGGGCTCTGTGCCAACAGTTCAGACCCTAGAGCCTGCTTTGGATTTTGTGTCTCCCTCTCTCTGTGTTTGTCTTCTGCTCTCTCTCTCTCTCTCTCAAAAATAAACATTAAAAAAATTGTTAAGTGTCTTCTTAAATGCATTAACCAATAAATCTAGACTTAACAGAAGAGCTCTGTGTTTGTGTTGGTGTTTGCTTTCAGTACTTTGGAAGGCAGTTAACAGCTCTGCCTTAGCTTTCAATTCCTCTGTCAGAGTGGCAAGGTCAGAGAGAGCTAAGGGATAAGGTCTTCTTTTGTCTTTCTTTGGCAAGCACACAACTCTTGTATATTGCCATTATCTGTTTGGATTTCTAAAAATAGGTTAGAGCTTTCAAAGTCTCATATTAATCCCATTCTCCATTTTTTACTTTTAAGTTTTTGATCATTCTTTTCTTTAGTCCCAGTTGTTATTATCACCTCAGGAATGTGAGATTTTAAAGAATTGCCAATGATTGTGTTAGATTAAAAACCCATGGTAAACCCATGGTGAATAAGCTCTGAATCAAGTGCAATAAAGACAAATCCTGAGAATTAAGCTTTTTGGGCATCAGACTGAGAGGTAAACAGTGACATTTCTCTGGGATGAAATTTTATGGGAAATTCTTAATCCATTTTGCCTTCTCCAGTGGCTGCTAGACTGCTGATTTTCACAGTTGTTTCTAGCCGGGCTATTGGTTTTCAAAATTACTATGCAGTGGGGATAAAGGGATGGGCATGGGGCCGGTTATGACACTTTTCTTATTGATATTCAGCCTTTTTCCTTTTTGAATAACATCCCTGGTTGTTTCAAGACTTTGGTTAATTTTTAGAGTTCTGAAAACATTGATTTAGCCAGGCTTTACCAGCATTCTTTTTGCCTTCATGGAAGTGCAGCATTTCAGACGTTTTGCTTTGCCCTCCCCAAAGCGTTTCTTCTTTAAATGTATTTTAGTCTACATGTCTAATGTTAACCTAAATATTCTTAGTACTCATATCCTTAAGTAAAAAAAAAAAATCTAAAAAGGGAGAAATCCAAGGCAAATATATTATACCATCCTGGCTTACTAAATTCAAGAGTAAATTTACTGTGGCTATGAATCTAACAGGAGTCACTATTTTTTTTTTTTTTTTTCATTCTGGAAAAAATTTGTATCACATAATGTGAAAGAAAAATGGACAGCATGTTTCTTAGTGTGAATACTACTCTAAATTGCTTTCTAGCTCTGGAACTTGTTCAGATCATTTCTTACAGGGACGCCTGGGTGGCTCAGTCGGTTGGGCCGCCGACTACAGCTCAGGTCATGATCTCGTAGGTAGTCTGTGAGTTCCAGCCCCGCATCAGGCTCTGTGCTGACAGCTCAGAGCCTGGAGCCTGCTTCCGCTTCTGTGTCTCCCTCTGTCTCTGCTCCTTCCCTGCTAGCTCTCTGTCTCTCTCTCAAAAATAATAAACATTAAAAAAAATTTAAAGAAAAGAACATTTCTTACAGATTAATTTCCACTCTCTTTAATAAAAGAATAATGCGTTCTATGTGGAGAACAAGTGTTGTAGTTCAATTCTATACGTAAACTGATGTTCAACTTTATGGATTGTGTATTTCCTTTATATAACTATCAAATTACAGAACTTTCAGGTGTTCCTTCTTATAAACAAGTCTACACATAAATATTATCTGCTTAACCGACATCTGGAAAAACAGAGTCTATATGTTCCAATAAAAGAAGACTGTTACAATGCTGCATAACCAATATGTACTGCTACATATATATCTCTTTGCCACCTTTTAATAAATCTTTTTCTTATATAAAACTAAGAGAAAAAAGCTCCACATGGCTTTCCAAGAAAGATATAAAAATTTACTCTCTGAATTTAGGTGATCTTAATTATAGAGTGGGGAATAATACACCAAAGGTGTGATTATCATTATTGTTACTTACAAAGTATTTACTTAGTGATTTTCAGGTAATAAATGGCTGTTTTACCCACTCCCTATAATTCACATTTTCATTGTTGGTGTTTTATTTACTTCTCGATCTTCATAGTATCGACCACTTGCATTCTGTATATATTCACTGATCCATAACTCTATTTTCTAAATTTTTTAATGTTTATTTATATTTGAGAGAGAAAGAGAGAGAGAGAGAGAGAAGCAGAGAGAGAGAGAGAGAGAGAGAGAGGGAGGGAATGAGTGGGGGAGGGGCAGAGAGAGATGGAGACAGAATCTGAAGCAGGCTTCAGGCTCTGAGTTTTTAGCACCAAGGCCTGATGTGGGGCTCAAACCCACAAATGGCAAGATCATGATCTGAACCGGAATCGGACACCCAACCGAGTCACCCAGACACCCCTCCATTTATTTATTTTATACCACTTGATATCAGCTGTAAACTTTTTAAATGAAGGAACTAGATCTTGTTAATTTTTGTCTGCTTAATTTTCTATCACATAGGCTATATAGGGAAACAGATACAAAAATATACAATAATACACTGTAATAGTATGGTATAATACACATCTCTTTGGAATTATAAAGTGGTTGTTCATATTAAACTATTAATATGTAATCACTTTTTACTTTTAAAAATAGAATTTAATGTGATCCACCTTAATATAATTTGTCTGGCATAGGCAAAAGATTAGATAGATATCACTTTATAGAACAGATGGAACTTGACTCCACTTCAGGATTTAATTTGGAAACAGTGAATTTAATAATCATTACTTCAAAATATTTGCACTCCCATGTTCACTGTGCCATTATTCACAATAGTCAAACATGGAAATGACCTAAGTAGTGTCCATCAATGGATGAGTGGATAAAGACAATCTCTCTCTCTCTCTCTCTCTCACACACACACACACACACACACACACACTGGAATATTATTCAGCCATAAGAAAGAAGGAAATCATGCCTTTTGTGATAACAGGGATGAACTTTGAGGACATTATATTAAGTGAAATAAGTTAGAGAAAAACAAATGCTGCATGTTCTCAATTATATATGGACTCTTAAAAAGCCAAACTCATAGAAACAGAAAAGAATGGTGGTTATTAGGGGCAGGCAGTGAGGGAAATGGGGAAATGTTGGTCAAAGGGTATAAACTTCTAATTATAAATTGAATAACTTCTGTGAATCTAATGTAAAGCATTTTATGTATAGTGACTAATACTGTATCATATACTTAAAAGTTGCTGAGAGTGGAAATCTTAAATAATCTCATTACATGCAAAAATATGGTGGTTATGTGACATGATGCAAGTATTAGCTAACCCTATTTTGGTAATCCTTTCACAATATATAAATGTATCAAATCACCATATTGTATGCCTTACAGAATATATATATATATATATATATATATATATATATATATATATATATAATCTAAATTAAGCTGGAAAATTTTGTAAAAAGCAACAATTACTATTTAGTCCTAAATGTAATTCTATTCTGTATTTGGGCACATGGCATTCAGTGATACCACACTGATCAATTAAGATGACTTTTGCTGGAAGAAAGTAAAAACTTGATTTAAATTGGCCAAATGAATGAGAATGTTTTTGGCTTGCAGCTAAGAATCTAGAGTAATATGTGTCTCAGGATTAGTATAATTAGGTGGCTCCACTGTCTTGTGATTCCCTCAAATAAGTTTTTTGTTTGTTTGCTGGCTTTAAGTCTTACAGCATGATATTGAAGGAACAGTGGAGGCCATCTTTTATATTTGCTTTCTCTTGAGTGTGATCCCCTCCCCCAAACCTCAGACCATTCGTATATCTATTTCCATAGCCAGGATATCTTCTAATTATCTTTGGCCTAATTTCTGAAACAGTCTATACTAAGTGGTTGAGATTACCCTTAGATTCTTCAGGCTACTCCCGGAAACACTGGTTTATGCCATTGTATCAGAGATATGATGGCACTGGCAACTAAAATGAATATGCATTTACGTATTTTCTGTTCAGTGCAATGAAAGAAGAAATGCAATGAAGTGCAATGAAAGAATAAAATAATGGGCGTATTTCAGCTAACTCCCTATTCACAGTAAATGGTGAAATGCAGAATTCTATGGGAGAATTATAGAAACTCTCATCCTCTGTGGCTGGAGGGAAAACTGCTAAAAGTCATGCCTAAGACCTAAACGGGAAAACATTGTAGTGAGTAGGTAATGCTAACCTAATGCACAAAATTGGATATGACATTTTGTGAATTTGGGCTGTTTTATTTCAAGATAGATACATAATTTGGACCAATGACCATTTTGCGGCACTATATTCCTGATAACTTGAATATACTGGTCTGGGAACTATTGCATAGAAATAATATTTGCTTTTTTCATCACAACTTCCCGTGACCGACTTGGGAATTTATTTCTATGTGCATGACTTTAGGCACTGCTGGAATAAAGAAACTGATTCCTAAAGTGTGGGGAATGGTGGCTTGGGAGCAGGGAGGAAGGGGGAATATGCTTCCTTCAGGGAACACAGTAAGAGTCCACTAATCCTTTAGATTATGGCCACTGCTTTGTCGTTTTGGGCCCCTCTTCACAGTAGACAAATAGTCAGGAAAAGGGAGTTGAAGGCTTTAGTGTCTACATTCATTAATACTATCCTGAACGCCAGCATGAGGATGCTACAACAGGATATTATTATTTATACACAGTAATAGCTCCTTAGGCTTGTCTTTGCCCTAGTTCTTATCCCTGGGGTGATGTGAGAAGCAGCAGATATCATCCTGCATGTAACAAATTCTGTGGGTAAGGATCACAAAAAATAAATTTGGCATTTATTGAAAAGAAAGAGGCAACCGTCCCTCCTCTTCTTCTAAGAGTCTCTTTGGAAATAAAATGAGAAGGATTCTGGGACTTTACGCTTTGGAATCTAAATAAAGGTTTATGGGAAAGATGACACTCCTATATACAGCTTTATAACTCAAGGGATGTCTCCGTACTTTAGGGAGGTAATTTAGGGAGTATAAGGGGTGCAGTGCAGCAAATACTGGTGCCACATCTATATCCTCTCAAGGAACTCCAGACCATTTCTAACTGATAGTACTTGCATCTCTTTGCCTAAAAGTTTTTTGTGTTTTTGTTTTTGTTTTTACTGAAGACTTAGAAGTCAATTTGCACAGATAACAGTTTGAAATATCAGGCTAATTAATAGTCATTGAGAGCATACCAATGACATGATTAAAGGAATCTGAATAAAAAAACTCTGCTCTTCTGAGAGACATGTTCTTACCTCATTTCTCAAAAGTTTTTTTTTTTTTTTTCCTATGGAATTACACTAAAAAAAATGTTCTTGTCTTAACTGACAGCATTGCTGGAGTGACCTCTAGGTACCTTATCCCACAGGGATCTGTGGCGAAGTTTAATGGATTATGTTCCTTTTTATTTTTTTAAATGCTTATTTATTTTTGAGTGAGACAGAGGGAGACAGAGAATCCCAAGCAGGCTCCACACTGTCAGTGCAAAGCCTGATGTGACACTCAGACTAACAAACTGTGAAATCAATACCTGAGCTAAAATGAAGAGTCAGAGGCTTAACTTCTTACCAACTGAGCCACCCCAGTACCCCTATGTTCTTTTTGATAGTAGGGCTGCTGAATAAGGTGTTGATGTATGCAACATAAAAAAAATTGATAGCTGGTAAGCAAAAGACTGGCGTTAGCTCCCGAAATGGAAAATTGTTACTACTCACCCAATTTTCAGACCTAAGCTACATTTCAAATCCAGAGCATATGGATGGAAGTGGAGGCTAGATCCATTTAGTGAAGGATTTTTATTTTATACCTTACAAAGATGAAATGAGTGATGGGTGCTTCTTCTAATTTGTGAGGCTGCATATAACATAGTTGAAACACTGCTGCTACTCATTAATTGGGTGACTCAGCATACTTAGTTCTGAGTGGGGCTTAAAGCAATAGAACTAAAATAAGTATAGATCCAGTCCTCATTGTCCTGTCACCCGGGCTACCTGTGCTGCCGGTATCTCATCTTTAGCACACGCTGGGAATCTTTCCAAGTTCTGCCCCAGAAACTAACCTCATGCCCTAGGAAATCCACCTCCACATAAATACCTCCAAAGGTAGAGGTTAGTTAAGGCACCAGGATCATCCTATAACAAATGGATGTTAAGAGCTGTTTTATAAATGTTCTAGACTCCTATCTTTAAAACACACAATGTTTACCTATAAGTTTCTCAGGAGT
The DNA here is from genome assembly GCF_018350155.1 of Leopardus geoffroyi. Lineage (NCBI taxonomy): Eukaryota > Metazoa > Chordata > Mammalia > Carnivora > Felidae > Leopardus > Leopardus geoffroyi. The sequence goes on from NC_059327.1 coordinate 129,061,435, forward strand.
TGGCAGCAAAAGAAAACTTCTATTGTTACAAAACAACCTCAACCTCAATTATACATCCTTTTCTGTTTCACCCTCTCAACTCCCTCACTTGTATCTTGGGATAACCAACCAAATACAGCACAACAGACCCATGAAGAACCGTCTTCCAGCATGGATTTCTTGATTTTTTTAATAGTTTATTTGTTAATTTATAATGTTACCATTTTCATCTTTCCACTCTCTTTGGGTTTAATTGTTTTTATTTTTCTAACTCACAGGATGGTTAGTGTGCTTATTGAATTCTAGGTTTTGTTTTCTCCCTTATATATGCATTAAAGCCTATTGATTTTCCTCTAAACACAACTACATGGTATTTTGCTATGTTTAATTTCCATTATTACACAGTTAAAATATGTTTACATTTCCATTTTGACCTATAAATATAAAGCTCAATTTTCAATATATATTTGGCAATTTCCTAATTACCATTTTGTTGTTATTTTTGATTTCTACCTTAATTTCACCATGGACGCATTATGCATTTCATATAATTTCATTCCCTGGGAATTTTTTTGAGACATGACTTAGAGCCTGACTTTTAGTCTATTTGGGTAAGTGCTCCATAAGCACTTGAAATAATATTTATTCTATTTAATTACATTGTTCTATATACATCAGTTAAATTAGGTTTCTGAGTAGAATTTCTATATTATACATGTTTTCTGGTCTGCTTATTCTGTCAATCACTGAAATAAATTTTCTAAATCTATTATTCTGATTATGAATCTGTTAATTTTTCCTTTTAGTTCCGTCAACTTTTGCTTTATATTGTTTGAAGCCATTTTATTTGGGTGCATACTCACTAAGTGTTGTTATAATTTTCTGATAGATTAACCCCTTAAGGATTTTTAAATGCTCCTCTTCTTTTTCAGTAATACTTTTTGCCTTAATATCTACTTTTCCTGATATCAATATAGAAAACCAGATTTTTATATAGCACGTACATTGTATATCTTTTTGTCCCTATTTTAAAGCTTCTAGGTCTTTAAACTAAAGCGGTGTCCCTAAAAACAGCATATAATTGGCTATTTCTTTGTTGTCTTTTGCATTTTCCAAGAGTTCATATTGACAAATCTTAATATTTAATTCATTGGCACTCAAAATAATTATTGTTAGAATTGGGTTTTATCTACCATATAACTAATTGGTTTCTATTGAGTGTATGTTTACTTTTGGATATATAAAATAATTTTAAAAATTCTTTTTATTTCTTTCTCCATTAGCTTGTTAGATATAAATCCTTTTAATTTTATTAGATACTTTAGATGCTTTAAGTGTCACTACATGAATTATTGATTTATTAGAACTTCCAAATATGCTTACCAGTTAGATTTTTCCAGACTCTCCATAAAGTTTTAGGACATTGGAATACTAACTTACTTAGTTTCCTCTCTGTTGTGTTATTGCTCTAATACATTTTAATTTTACACATATTTTATGATGTCTAGATCTCAATTGTTTAGCACAAATGTTTAATTTTTATATATTGATAATTCTCCTTTCTACAGTTCTTCATTCTTTTCAACATTTCTATGTTTTCAATCTGTGGCCATTTTCTTCCTTTCTGAGAATACTCTTTAGTATTACTTTTACTTTCAGAGAATACTTTTAGTATTACTTTTAGTAGCAAAAGTATTACTTTTACAACTTTTAGTGGAGATCTGCCTTTTGTTTATCTAGTAATGTCTTTAATTTCATATTACTTTTGAAGTTAAGTAGCATTTATTTCTAAGCTGTTGGACCAGCCCTCTCAGAGTTGTTAATCATAAACTGTTAATTATAAATTTTAAAAAAAGTATTTGAAAGTACTAGAGATTCACCAAAATTATTTAAAAAATAGAGATTCAATTATTAATAGGAAAAGCTGAACGAGATTTGTGCTTATATAACAATTTTATATGTATATTTCATTTATGTAGCCTGAGACATACCCTATTCTTGGCAAGTCTTTCTAGTTTGAGAAGTTAGAGGAGAGAGCTTGAGAAAAGAGAATAAGTTTTTTTTAAAAAATGAAGTACATAATGACAAAAATTTCCCAAATATGGTGACAAATAGGAACTCACAGGTTGAAGCAGCATAAATACAAATAAAATCACACCCAACTACATTGTAGTCAAACTATTGGAAACCAAAGATAAGAGAAAATCTTTAATGCTGCATAGAAAAAATGTTTTATATATGGTGAAAGAGATAAATTACTAAATATTTGGAAGTAAAAACGTGGAAATCTTGGATCAAAGAAGTAATCAATAATGAAATTATAAAATATTTAAACAGATTGATAATGAAAATACAACCTATTAAAATTTATAGGATGCAAATAAAGGCTGTGTTTCATTGAAGGTTTTCAGTTTTGGTGTTTACATTAGAAAAATAAGTGTTTAAAGTGAATAATGTAAGTTTCTACCTGTAGAAGTTATAAAAAGATAATCAAAATTAAATGAAAATTAGTGGAAGGAAGGATATAAGAAGAGTAATAAGATATTGATGAATGAAATTGAAGAAGACACAAATAAATGAAAGGATGTTCTGTGCTCATATATTGGAAGAATTACCATTGTTAAAATATTCATATTATCCAAAGCAATCCGCAAATTCAATGCAGTCCCTTTTAAAATTCCAATGGAGTTGGAAAAAAAATTCTAAAATTTATGATGTTTGATGAGGAACCGTAAAGACCCCAAATAGCCAAAGCTACATCAAACTAAAAAAGCTTTTGCACGACAAAGGAAATCTTGAACAAAATGAAAAAGCAATCTGCATAATGGGAGAAAATGTTTGTAAACCATTTATCTGATAAAGGGTTAATATCCAAAATATATAAGGATCTCATACAACTCAATAGCAGAACAACAAATAATAAAGCATGGGCAAAGGATCTGAATAAACATTTTTCCAAAGTAGTCATACAAATGGCCCACTAGTACATGAAAAGGTGCTCAATATCACTAATCGTCAAGAAAATGCAAATCAAAACTGCAATAAGATAGCACCTCACACCTGTCAGAATGGCTATCATCAAACAGATAAGAGGTAGTAAGTGTTAACAAGGATATGGAGAAAAGGGACCTTTGTGCACTGTTGCTGGAAATGTAAACTAGTATAGCCTTTAGGGAAGACAATATAGAGGTTACTCAAAAATTTAAAAATAGAACTACCATACAACCCAGCAATCCCATTTTTGCGTGTATATCCAAAGGAAGTGAAAAAGTATATCAAAGAGATACCTGCCTTCTCATGTTTAGTGCAGCATTACTTCACAATAGCCAAGATATGGACACAAGCTAAGTGTCCATTAATGAATAAATGGAAAAAGAGGATGTAGTATATATACACAATGGAATATTATTCTGCCCTGAGAAAGAGGAAGTCCTGACATTTGCAACAAATGGATGGACCTTGAGGGCATTATGCTAAGTGAAAAGTGAAATAAGTCTGAAAGATATATACATCCTGCAGGTATCACTTATATGTCCCCTGCCCAAAAAGAAATCAAACTCATAGTTTTGTCTACAAACAGAATTGAAAATTGGTTGCTGGAGGTGGGAAAATATGGAGAGATAAGTAAGAGAGTACAAATGTAAAAAATAATAGAAATAAAAAGATTAATAGCAGAGACTGATAGTTTGGAAAAAACCAAAATAGTGTACTTGGTAACCATAAATAAACCTAAACACTGACATTTTAAATTGATTAATAAAATTGCTCAACAATTGCTAACAAGATTAATCACATAATAGAGAAATCAAAATTACCAAATTTAGGAAGGAAGAGAGGAGTACCATTTTTTATGTTTTTGACAGTTTGGATTAACATTTTATGTAATGCCTGTTCATTGTTTCCATCTAGCTGTCTCTTGGTTATTAATTTACACAATTTTCTAAAAGCATTTGGTGTGCTGTAGCAGGTGAGCACGAGGAGGACAGTTTCAGTGAGGGAAACTGAGCAATCCTGCGAATCCTTGGGAAAACCTGAAGATAGGAACACGATAGAAAGATTGGATTTTTATTGTTTGGACCATGGGAAGCTTGCAGATACTACAGTATAAAACACCGAATAAAACATGTAAACTATTTGATACACTAAGTTTGTATATTTGGAAATATATGCTCTATCAAGTAGGAACAGCAAGAAGTCTAGAAGGACACATTTAGTGCTTTTAAACTCACTCAAATACATCATCAGGACCTCAGATTCTTCTGAATTTCTGCCACACACGTTTAGCATTTTGACTTTGCTGCCTGTTGTACTTTATGGCATTGTATCTCTGTTTCAGGCAGGAGAATTGGGAGAAGGGGACAAAAGGGCTCTTTATACAGCTTCATGTTTTTATTTGACCTACACAATTATCTCTAGAAAACTTTCCCAAATATCTCCTTAGTCAAAATTGGTCGATAAGCCCACCTTTGAAAAGTCTTTGGTAAATAAGAATGAGATTACATTTCTAGTTAAGGCAAGTCATGACTAATTTCCCAGAACTGCAGTCTGTTATCAGGGAAAAATGAATAAGAGTGAATAAGTTTTGGGTAAACCATGGGCCATTTCTGGTGAATAGATACAGTATAAAACAATCATTTCGAACTGTTCTCTGCAGAAATTCAGAGGATTTTATTGAGCAATTTTAATGTCCAGAGGGGATTTACCATGTACAGATTCATGTTCTACAACCCTATTTTCACTACAGAACCTGAAACTATTTTGTCTACATCATGTATTGTGTTTCTGCACAATTTGTTTGAATAAAAGCTGAGAAAAACAAAGCCAGCTATAGAAATAAATGGATTTACTGTTTTTCAGACTTGACTCCATGTGTAGGTTGTAATTTGAGCCAAAATTTGGGCTTAGATACTGCCTCTTTCTCTTTTATGTTATAACCTGAAGGGAGATTTTTAAAACTTTTGTAACCTTCAGTTTCCCCACCTATAAAAGGAACATCATACTGGCACTTTTATTTTAATAGGGTCATTTGAGGATTAAATGAGATAGTATATGTACAACACTATGACAAAGTTGTGTAGAATGGGTGTTCTAAGTTGTTGGGCAGTGTCTAATATATGGACTTTAGAAAGCAACTGAAAAAAAAAAATCAAACAAACTGATAATAGGCTTTCTGTGTAAAGAATGATCCAAACTCTTACCTGAATAAATTCCATTTACTGTTTATTCATGGATAGCTTGCTTTTGACTGACTTATCTAGAAGCAGGCCTGAGACCGGTTTCAATGTACACAACTTATTGAAAGAGTGGTCTCAGGGGGCACCTGGGTGGATCAGTTGGTTAAGCGTCCGACTTCGGCTCAGATCATGATCTTGCAGTTTGTGAGTATGAGCCCCGCATTGGGCTCTGTGCTGACAGCTCAGAGCCTGGAGCCTGCTTCGGATTCTGTGTCTACCCCACTCTCTGCCCCTCCCCTGCTCATGCTCTGTCTCTCAATAATAAATAAACGTTAAAAAATTAAAAAAAAAACAACAACAAAGAAATAAAGAGTGGTCTCAGGAGAAAGTTGTGAGGGAAAGGAAACAGACCAGAGAATGCAGCTAGTAAGGAAATGGTCTCAGATGGAGTTTTGCGTCAACTGGATCTCCTGGGAAACTGGAGCATATATTGTGTCATAGAACTGGTTCATTTGAAGGAACAAAGATGGCCTTTTCTACTGCCTTATCATTCAATTACTGTGGGTTGCTCTTGATGTGTGGGGATAATATTTTGTGTGAAAACACTCCCATTTGGCCAGTATAAATTATTCAGGAAAAGGGACATCTATACATTTTGGCATCCAATAATCACTGTAGCTAGGTTCTGTGTACACAGACTCGTAAAGGAGATCTTCATGCAGTGTCAACAATGTGCACAACAGTCACCTCCTTGCATCTATGAGAGCCCTTGTCAAATTAGACTCATTCCATTCAGGTCTACTTCCCTAGGGTTTGGGTTAGGCACAATTTCTGGAAAAAATTTGTAAGAGGAAGTTAGTAATGTGGATTGTAGTTGTCACTACTATAGTTGGTCCCATGCTCTAATTGACACTCATTATCTCCCTTTACTTTCTCCTTTAAATTTCTACTCCCACTTGGCTAGCCCTCTGCTTATCTAAATGACTTTTCCAGTGTGATTCAGACCCTCCTCTGAAAAACGTGAGGGCCTACTACCATCCCTTTATGACACTGTGTTGTTTGTTCTAGCCCATTTTAATTTAAAACTGGGGATAGAAGCATGCCTTGGAGGCTCAGTCGGTTAAGCGTCCAACTCTTGATTTCGGCTCAGGTCATGATCTTGCAGTTTGTGAGTTTGTGCCCCTCATGGAATCTGCACTGTGAGTGCAGAGCCTGCTTGGGATTCTCTTTCTCCCTCTTTCTTTGCCCTTCTCTTGCTTGCTCTCTCTCTCTCTCCCCCTCGCTCTCAAAATAACTAAACAAGAACAACACAAAATGCTAGAGATGGGTGAAAAGGCCCACAAAATACCATGACATATAATCTAAGTGCCAAACACCCTGTTTCTATTATGTCCCCGTTATGTAGCAGAATAGCCCTATTTCTTCATAATGATCAAGATCAATTATACCTGCCAAAAAGGCCACTGTTTCTTTGCCTGCTAGTCAACTGGCACATGGAATCCAAATTGTCTAGTCAGTAGGTATAGCTTTACGTTTACTGAGACACTAATTGTGTCCTCTGGTAGAAGCATTTCTTTCTCTGGGAACAAAGACTTCTAAACACTTAGAACCTAAAATCATGGGGATAAGAAGCATAAATTTTCTAAATGTGTCAGTAGGAATGATGGTGAAGAAGACCATACCTACTTTTATCTTCACATTTTTCATCCCATATAGGCTTGCTTATTAATGACAGAATATCATACAATAGCCATTGACTTACATTGCATATTGTCCTGAAGTACAGTGCCCTGTGCTCATTGGCTGTTACCTCCAAACCAGTACATGTGCAGTACTTCTGAAAGACTTCCTTCTTCTGCTATATCAGGCTGGCAGCTTAGGGATATTGTACAGTAGTGTGAGGTAGGACCAGTGGATTTCATGGTCATCTGCTGAGTTTTCTGTGCAATAATGTGAGTATTGGTCTGAGGCAGTGATATAATCCCATGGCAGTAGGTGAGACATCATCTGAGACTTCTGATAGTAGTGTTGGGTGAGGCACTGTGCACAGGAAAGGAAAATCCATACCTGAGATAGATATCAGTCCTAGTTGGTCTAATTTCCCTTTCCATGGTCAAAGAGATTCAAGGAAATCAACCTGCCATGAAATAGGAAGTTTCTGTAATGAGGCTCAGTATTGGTATCGGTTTTATGTGTGGTTCTGATACTTAATAGCTGTTCGGAAGTGTATAGATCGCTCCATCTCTGCATCCAAGGTTCTCAGTTTATGAGTCCCATTTTACAATCACCAGGGTAGATGAAGATAGAGGATGGATTACATCTACTCACCAAGTCATTCTGTCCATTGTTTTGTTTTGTTTTGTTTTTTAATATCTCTTTTGCAGGGAATGCTCTTTGAATGGCATTAATATGCAATACAAATATCATAACACTTTGTGCCAACTGACGAGTCAGCTAAGCCATTTTATTCTGTCTGTGAGTCTGCATATATCTTTAAATAAGGCCACATCTCTTTTCCACATATATCTATAAATAGATATATCATAAGCTGAACTTCCATAAACTCTGCCCATTGGGTAGATTCCTTCTCACTATTTCCTTTTAGAGCCACTACTGAGTTAAGCTGTGGAAAAGCCACAGTCTGTTCCTATGCTTGCCAAACCCGATCAGCACTTCCTCTGTAAGTAGGTCATAGGAAACCCACACGTTTATGTATGTGAACTAAGGGAGAGGAGTTGCTGCAATATTGAGACAGAGGTCTTGGCCACTAGTTTGGACGGCTTACGCATGTCTTCTGTAGTTGTTGGCACCAGTTGCAAATGTTCTACTTCCATTACGTGGTGTTTTTTTTTTTTTTTTTTTTTTTTTTTGCTACAGAGGTCACCTGACCTTATGCCTTGTTGGGTCCAACCGTACTGGATCTTGATGGGTAATTTTGTTTACATATCTGTTTAGCGTGCCATAGTCAGATTCTCAATCTCAACTTAGGCTCAATAGTGTTCAAGAAACTGCTTAATAAACTTGCTATTTTAGAAAAATTTTACATGTACAGAAAAACTGAGAAGATAGCTCAGGGACCTCTCTTATACTCTGTACCCAGTTTTCCTTATTATTAAAATCTTGTGTTGAAATGGTAGATTTGTTATAATTAATGAAACAGTATTGATATACTATTATTAACTAAATGGCAAAATTTATTCAGGTTTTCCTCAGTTTTTACATAATACCTTTTTTCTGTTCTAGGATTGAGGATAGCATATTACATTTAATTGTCAAGTTTCCTAAAACTTCTATTGGCTGTGAAAATTTCTCAGATTTTCCTTGGTTTTGATGGTCTTGGCAGTTTTGAGAATTGCTGGTCAGATATTTTATAAAATGTCTCTCAGTAGGGATTGTTCTGATAGTTTTCTCATGATTAGATAGAACTTACGTGTTTCAGAGAAGAACAGCACAGAGAGAAAGTGCTATTTTCATCATATCACACTGAAGAACTATGTTATTAATATGAATTATTGCTATTGATATTAACCTTGATAACTTGGCTAAGGTACTATTTGTTGGGTTTCTCTACTATAAGCCTACTCTTTGTCCCCTTTCATACTTTATTCTTTGGAAGGAAAACACTGAGGGAGATGTGCTCCATCTCCTGGAAGGTGGAATATCTACGTGAATTACTTGAATTCTTTTGTGTGGGAGATTTACCTCTTCTCCCTTATTTATTTATTTACTTACTTACTTACTTACTTACTTATTTGCTTATTTATTCCTTCAGTCATGTATTTATATCAGTATGGACTCATGTATGTGTATTTTATACTTTGGATTGTAATTATTTTATTACAGATTCATTAAGACAGATTTGGCTTTAGTAGCTCTTTCAGTTGGTTCCTGTGTCCCTTTACATGCTCCCAATATATGGGGTTCCCCCCACCCCAGAATTTACTTATATTCAAGCACAATAAGATACTCCAATATTACATTGTGTATTTACTTCTTATTCCAGCCCAACGATCAACCATTTCTCTAAGGAGCCCTAGGTTCTTTTATTGGAAAACGGTGTTAACAAACAAGTTCTGTACACTAGGTATGCCAATGACTATTAATGTTGCTTCTAGATCCTCTAGGCTGGCCGAGCAAGTTCATGTATGTGTGTATCCCAACCAGAGTATAAACACATATCTGTAGGTATTTCTATATGTATCTCTGTCTATATTAAGCAAAACTTAAGTTCATTCTGATGTCTCTGACTCTAATAGATTATAACATAAATCATCCCAGCTTTCTTCCCTCAGGAATGACTTTTTGAAAGTTTTATAGTCCTTTCTGGCAGACAGCATAAATCCTTTCTCCAGAACAACAGTGGTCTGTGCTCTGACTTGCAACATTCACATTAAATCTTCCCAGATGTTCTACCTGCATTGTGACATGTTTTTCTCTAGCAAACACACCTCACCCCTAGTGTCATGTAATCTGTATGTCCTCTTCTAGTGTTAATGCTGCATTTTTACAGCTTAGGTTTGCTATAGAATGCCTTTGTTTTCCCCCTTTGGGATCCAATTAAAACCAATATATTAGAATCATTTGATAAGTGGATTGGAACAATATTCCAAAGTGTAGAATATGCTAACTCTAATAAGTATCAAGCGTTATGCTTGTTTTATGAGGTAGGTGGTACAAGGTGCAAGATCCTGTTCTTTACATTTACATTGGATGGCATGTCCTAGTAAGCCCAAGAATACTAGGTACCCTAAAATTTTACCTTATTTGACAAACCTCTAAAGAACGTTTGCTAATTTTTGTCATTTGTTTCAATTAAAATGACATAATCAACATTGTGTCCTAATGTATTTTGTAAAATGTCCAGAAAGAGCAAGAGCAGGAGAATGAACATAATCCTAGGCCATATCAGTGAATGCAGTCTTGCCCATCCTTTGTGAAGATAACCTGTTTCTGTTCCTCCCTTAATCCAGGTGTGTGTGCAAGGGAAGAGGTAATATTTGGCAAATCAATTGCTGCCTGTGCTTTGAGGTTGGGTGGAGGGGTGACTACTGGCTGGGTCCCATGTTTGGAGGAGCCTTCTGGCTAGCTTCTGTATTCAAGTGGGGCTGTTGTGTGGTCTCTCTGATCAGGCTAGGCTGCTGGCTGTCCTTCTTGGTCAGGTGGGACAACTAGCTAGGCTCTATAGTCACCTCTAGTCTGGTGAGGTCTTAGGCTGTGTTCCCTTGCAGGCTGGTGTCTTTATGATTTCACTATTGGGCAGAGCTATGAGTTGGGCTCTAGGATTGCTCCTGGTTAGGTAGAGTCTCAGGGTGTTCTCTCTAACCAGATGGTACCACTGGCTGGACTCTGTGTTCAGGTGAAGTTATAGGCAAGGCTTCATTATTGGACAAAGCCTCAGGCTGCGCCCTGGGATCAGATGGAGATATAGGCTATGCCCCAAAGTTGGTCAGGGCTGCAAGATGGGCTTCCTGATCTGGTGTAACTCTGGTCGTGCTTCACTGTTGGGTAAAATTGTTGGCTGGGCATTTTGATTGGGAGCACACTCCAGCTGTCCTGCAGTTGGTCGTACTGGAGATTGTGCTCTGTGGTCAGGTTGTATCATCTGGGCTTCCTTTACAGGTGGGACCGCAAGCTACACCCCATGATTGAGTGGGGTCATTATCTGTGTTCCCTTCCATGGGCTGTGTTCAGCAATCAGGCAAAGGTGTATGCTGCACTTAACAGCTAAGCATTATTAAAGTCTGGTTACTGAGGTTGTTCAGGGCCACTGTTCAGGCTCCCTCCGAATTTGGGGGCCAGAGACTATACTTAACAGTTGGGTGGTAGTGCTGACTTAGCTCCTGCCCAAGAGTAGCTTTAGAATGGACTTTGTAGCTGTCTGGATAATCTGGTCAAGCTTCTAGCTTAGATGGGAATGGGGGCTATACTCAGCAGTTGGGCAGGGCTTCAGATTTGCTTCCCTGCCTGGGTGGGGTCTTAGGATGTGTTTCACTGCCAGAATGGGTCACTGGGTGGGAAGCCAAATCATGTACCACTACCATACAAACTCCCTGACCAGACAGAATCACTGGCTTGGCTCTGCAGATGGGCCGAATTGCTAGCTGGGATCTCTGTCCAGGTGCCACTGCAAGTGCTGCTGTAGGAGGAGTAATGCAACATACTCGGGTCAAACTTCCTGGGTATGTGGAACTGGAGGCTATACTCAGCAGTTGGGCAGGGCTTCATATTTTCTTCTGTGCCTGAGTGGGAAGTAAAACAGGCTCCAGATCCCGTAAAGCATGTTGACTGGTGACTGAAATCAAGTAGAACTGCCAACCAAACTCCCTGGCTGAACTCTGGGACACCAGTTCGGCTTTGCAGATGAGCAGAGATGCTTGATGGGATCTCTGCTGAAGGACCACTCCCAGGATGGTCATAGATCTGAGCACTGGTTGCTGTAAGCCCATCCTCTTCTCTTCTTTTTCTGGTTCCCAGTGGTTAAGTTCTGCAGAAACATCCCTGTGAGGTGAGACCTGAGTTTGCCTCCAGGGAAGCATTCTGCAGTGCTGGGGGAAATGAGATGTCAACCTTAGGTTTTCTATTTTTTACTAAAGAAACCATATGTCAAAGGAGGCCTTCTTGTTGTGGTGCTGTGGCTGTCTGGGGTAGGGCAAAGTGATCAGAGTGGAGCAGCCACTTCTCTTACCCTTCTAATATGGTCCTTCTTTGTCTCTGTGGTTCAGAGAGGTGCGTCAGACTCATCCCTGGGTTTTGGGATTGTCCCAGTGGTATGTTGTCTATGGATAGTTGCTGGTTGGTCTTCTTATCAGGGGGAATGAAGTCAGGAACAATCCATGTCATTATCTTGATGATATCACCCGGAAATTTTTTTTCATGATAATAAACTATATTACCTTTGTGAAGGGGACTGTTTATTGTTTTTTCTGTATGTCAGGGAGATCCTAAATATGGAAATGACTACTGTAGTCACTGTCCATTGTAGGCTCAGAGCTTAATTTGGTTATAGCATTTGGATCAGCAAGCCTAGATTATTATCGTATATTAGATGACTATGTACCAAGTAATGTGTTGGTTAGTTAGAATGTTCATTCTGACCCTACTGAAATTTCTAAGAGATTTTCATTGTTTAATTTAATATATAAAAATGTATTAAATGTGGGTGAAATTTGGGAATTTACATATGTGACCACACTCAATCTGTCATATAAGAGCATGGACAAGATCATGCAAAATTAAGTTAGTGTGTATAATAATTCTTTGAACCTTGCTTCTATTTATTCTTTATGTAGTAGAAGTTAATCATGAGGCTACCTTTCTACATTTACTTTTTTTTTTTAAGTTTATTTATTTATTTCGAGTGGAGGAGGGGCAGAGAGAGAGGGAGACACAGGAGGTGAAGCAGGCTCCCTGCAGAGAGACTGATGTGGGGCTCGAACACATGAACTGAACCAGGAGATCATGACCTGAGCCAACGTCAGATGCTCAACCATTGAGCCACCCCTGCTTTTGTTTTAAGATCTATTCCACACACATGTTAATATGTCTAAATGATACTTTTCCCAATTTTCCTGATTTTTGATTCATGTGCAAAGTTGTGAATCAGATTGAATCGCCTGAACAAATTCTCATACTCCCCCAAACTTCCTGTGTGTTTGCACCCTGTCTGTTTGAACATTTATATTTAGAATTCTAAAACATGCCCAGGGAGTAAGAAATATACAACAGAAACATCTGTTCCTCTTGGCAAACTATTTCATGCTTTTTTACTTTTGCAGGGTCAAGAAAAATATCCAGGGATTGTTTTCATATCTGAAGAGTTTAACATTTTTCTTTGTAATCTGAGACTTAATGCAATGATTTAAACACACACATACACACACACACACACACACACACACACACACACGTGCACACTCAGGAGACAACAGATGCACACAATGGTGAGATCGATAGGAACAACTGATCCTTTTTTCAATATGTGATTTTTCCATAGTTGTTTTACCAGCTTATTGAGCGAAAATAAACCACCTTTCACCCACCCAGCCAGCCTTTCTGCTGCCTATCTCCACTTTCACTCATTCTACCTTTAGATTTTATAAGCATGAAAGAAATGTTTTAAAAATAAAAGCAAATTTTCTTGGATGTCAGCTTATCTGGTTGCTCCTCAGTTAGCTAAGGTCAAAACTGTAAAGCTTATTTATACCTTTTGGCAAATCTGGAGGCTGAATTCACTTTTTAGAAATATACTGTAAAGGTCACAGCTAAATGTGGTCTGGTTCCTGTTAGTTCTTCCTGGGCAGGGCCTCAAGCACACATTTCCCATTCTGAGTAGCTTTTGAGGGGGTGCCTTAGGAAAAAAAGAAATGATAATTTTAACAGCCTTCCTCCCTTATCTAATTCCCTCTTCAAAAATTTAAAATTCATCTAAGCCTGTGGGGCCAATTAATTTTTTTGAAGGCTAAGGATAGCCCCAAGACAAGATAAAGCCTTTCATATTAGTACTTATTTTATAGTGAATACCTCTAATTGTCTTTGGCTTGATAGAAATAAAATCTTTGCCAACTGTGTTGGGAAATTATAATGGTCTTGCTAATGGGAAGTGGCTTTAAAAGACAGGGGATATGACTATTAAGCTAATTATGGTTTGAACGGGTACCTTAAATTGCTCAATCTAAAACTGCCAAGTATAAGAACAATTCAATATTTATCTAAGGTGTATAGTGTTAAACAACTGCAAGAGAGTGCACACTACCACATTTTATTATCAGAGTGAAGTAAGTGTCATTAAAAACATTTGCTCAAGAAGGAACATTTGTAGAATATATTTTACTGGGAGTAAAATTGAGATAACTATGTAAAGCATCTAATGTAATACTTGTCACCTTGTAAACATTCAGTAAATAGTAGTGACTTTAATTGCTTTAATGGCTACAATTCTTAGTCTATAACCCTTATAGGAGGATTGTGATTTGTTTTCTATGATTAAACATAATTTTAATTTTGAGCCTCCATTCTACCAGGCACCAAGTATTAAACCAGACTTGAATTCTTAGGGTTGTTTCTCTTAGGGACTTAATTAAGACCAATGGTTAGGCTTGGGAGGCAAGATATACCTAACAAAGGTCACGGGCATGTATTTATGGTGGTTTGCATTATGAAATCTTCATTCACTTCTGCTTATTGATGGTGGGTCCACAAATACTTTTGGTTCATTTTGACACATTGCTTCATCTTGCCTCAATAGCCTTCCAGGTTTACTAGATTGAGGTGCCATTTTGTCTGCTCCTGGCTGTAGAAGCAAATACTTTGTGGCTGTCTGATCCATGATGGGTACAAATAAGGATTTTATCAAGTTATCTCAGAACTGGCTGACTCTGGAGCCCATGCAGATATTTCTCATTCTCTCACATCAGGCTAGAAGGGTACAAGTTTGATTCTTGATCCTTTCTGAACCCTAACTGAAAAAGGTGGTTTGTTGGAGAAATGAATAAAGTACTGCACCAAAGATGGCCGAGGGGACGAAAAAAAGCTCTGGTCTCTAGCTTGGAGACCCCTCTTCTGGGTTCTTTTTGTCCTGTTTGCTGCATGCCCGAAAACCTGCCACAGGTATGGAAGCTGACAACTATAAATTACCCTTCCCACTTGCATTTGGCACTCAGATCTTTGGAGAAACGGTCTCCTCTGAGCCTGCCGGTGTTAAATAAATCTCTGATCCACCAAGATCTCTGAGTGCCGCTTGGTGTTTCTGCCAGTGTTCCAGCCTGGTTCCGTAACAGTTCAGACTCTCATCTGCTTTTAGGTTCCCCAAACTAAAATCTATCAGGAATTCCCATCCTCACCACAGGGTTTGTGTGTAGACTCTGGGTCTGAAGTTCTTTCTTCTCTAGCAAAAGAGTGGGATTCAGGATTGAAAGCGAGAGATGGCTAATCTCTGGGAAAAGACCAGAGCCCTGAATAAGGGTCCTTGCCCCATTTGTATTAAGATCAGAAGGCTTACAAACATGGTGATGGAGTGCACAAAGGGACAATGAATCTGTGATCATTAACTTGTGGACATGAGGGAAAGGGGGTCTTGGGATATTTGTGGTTGGGGGTTTGGGTTAATACAAAACAAAACCCGGGTGCCGGAAAGTCAGGAGGAGGGTTGTTTATAGCGGAAATGAGGCAGCACCTCTGTTTATGTTAGCTAGCTGAGGGGATGAGACAGATAGGGGGAATAACTGAAGGGTTGACAAGACATCTTTTCTTTTGTTAATCATCTCAGATCTGGGCTACTTTGCCTGCAGTGCAGCGGACCATAGTCCAATTCACCAATTTACCTAACGTGGCTCTATTCTCCTGTGAAAGCAACTTTTCTGCTCTAGTACTAAATTGGTGGTACTTCCACCCTGAACATCAATCTGGTTTATTTCATATACCTATGTATTGGGCATCTTTGCACCATTTCTGTTTTAGGCCTTTGCCTCTCCCTCTCTATTTTGGGGGCTCTGCACCCCTTTCTATTTTGGGGTACCTTTGCACCTTCATAATCCTGGCACCTTTGTGCCTCCCTATTCCCAGGGTGTCTTTGCAACCCCCTATTCTTGGGGTGCCAATCTGATTTACCCAAACTCGGATGTGAGCATTTTATGACTTTGTATTTCTTTATGCCTTATTAACCCATTGGTGTAACCCCGGGGGATTCCTAAGCTTAGGAAATCTGTGGGGGCACAGATTTGTATATGGCAGACACCGTTCATTCTAGGCAATCACTAGCATTTAAACTTTTGTTTCATTTCTTTCTCTTAAGCTTTTGCGGACCAACTTTATCCAGTCTCAGGTGTGCTGAGAAGTGAGGTAGCTGCCAAAATTAATTCTACTGTTTAGTTTTCTAAATTATTTACAACATAAATTTTAATTTCTAAATAATTTGAGATTTAGGATTTTGAAATTAAAAGCTTTAGCTTTTGAAATAAAAGGATTTCTCTTGCCTTTTTGCTGTGAACATATAAATAAAGCCTCTGGGTTCATGGGAAAAGGTAAAAGCTAGATCAACATTTCAAAATATTACCCTGCTACATTTGTATCATACTTAATGATGACTACTTTTTATTAGTTGCAAATCATTTAATAGCCAGTGAACCAGTATTAAAAAAAAACAATCTTCAATTTCAAAGAAAATTAAAGGTAGACAATTTTTTTTATCTTTAATTCTGCTGATGAATAAATGTCAGGAGGTTAGAGGAAAAATAAAAATCAATAACTTTCCAGGGCACCTGGGTGGCTCAGTCAGTTAAGCAACTGACCTTTGATTTAGGCTCCGGTCATGATATCATGGTTCATGGGTTCACACCCCACGTGAGGCTCTGCACTGACAGTGTTGGAACCTGCTTGGGATTCCCTCTCTCTCTCTCTCTCTCTCTCTCTGCCCTTTTCCCACTTGTGCTTGCTGTTTCGTAAAATAAATAAACAAACATTTTAAAAAATCAAGAACTTTCCAAATTCCCATGCTGCCTCCACCCTTATGTTTTAGTTTTTTTTAACTTTGTTTGTTTGTTTGTTTATTTATTTACTTATCTTTTTTTGGGAGGGGGGATGGGGAAGGCCAGAGAGGAAGGGTGAGAGAATCCCACGCAGGCTTCATGTTCTCAGTGCAGAGCTGGATGTCGGGTTCATTCTCACTAAATGTGAGATCATGACCTGAACCAAAATCATGAGTTGGAGCCTTAACCAACTGGGCCACCCAGGTGCTCCAACCCTTATGTTTTAGATTCTCAAACTAATTGAGAAAACTACATGAGGTGCTGAGCAGATTAGATATCTTCACGTGAACTAGGAAAATATGTATCATGGAAATGCTAAAGGTTTTTAATAAAAGGTATATAAGAACATACTTTGTTCTCATTTTAATACATCAAGACTAAAGTCAGTTATAGATAGTAAAAAATGTAAATTTTCTTATAGTTTTCTTCCTGAGGGCTATATATAAGTTCTATTTTAAAACTACTCAGTATGAGAGACTTCTGCAAAATGGCAGGGTAGGAAGATTCTGAACTCATCTCTTCCCACAGACACACCGAATTTATAGCTATAAATGGATTGTTTCCTTCTGAAAAATATCTTAAAAATAAACAAACTACTTCTCCACATGAAGAATAAAAAGGCCACACTGGGACAAGTAGGAAAGGCAGAGACACGGTCTCATTAAAAAAAAAACAAACCTCCATGTGAACACAAAGGAAGGGACTTCACCAATCTGGCACATCTGGAGGAATGAGGCAGTGGTGCCCTACTTCTGGTGTCTCAACCCCTAGGATCCCTACCAGAGAGATAAGTCTCCAAAATGTCTAGCTTAGAAAATCAAAGGAGCTGATGTCCAAGGGACCCAATCTTCTATAAGAAACTGAAATCCCCCTTTAAAGGTCTCCCTTACAGTCCTACTCATCCCAAGTCCCAGCATAAAAACAGCAATTTGAAAAGTGCCGAAACTATATGTGAAAGGAGACTCATTGACTAAAAGCATCTGCTCGAGGGGTAGGGGACAGTTAAAACTCTCCCTGGATTCGGAAGTGCTGGCAGATGCCATTTTTGCACTCTCCACCTACCCTAGTAGCACAGGTATGTGAACTCCCACATGTCACCCTTCTAAAACAGCCAGGGGCAAGCAGCAGTGGCACTAATTCACTGCCTTGCTAAAGCTGAAGAGCGCTTACAACACTCCCCTCAGCATGAGTGGTCATGGAATTCTCATGCTCCCAACCTAAGGATGGCACATGTGCACAGATAAAACACTGTCCCCTGCATTTCTGATCCTGTGGGAATGAGCACTCAAGAAATTTTCCTGCTGCCAGGAATGTTTGAAGCCAGCAAGTATCCTTGGTCCTTACATTCTCCCGCTAAAATCTAGCTAAATCGAATGGGTGTCCCTTGATCCCCTGGATCTGGTGGCAGGGGGGACTGGCTACCTGAGTTACATGTAAATGTAACAATTAGAAAGAATTCTTGGGGGGCGCCTGGGTGGCGCAGTCGGTTAAGCGTCCGACTTCAGCCAGGTCACGATCTCGCGGTCCGTGAGTTCGAGCCCCGCGTCAGGCTCTGGGCTGATGGCTCAGAGCCTGGAGCCTGTTTCCGATTCTGTGTCTCCCTCTCTCTCTGCCCCTCCCCCGTTCATGCTCTGTCTCTCTCTGTCCCAAAAATAAATAAACGTTGAAAAAAAAAAAATTAAAAAAAAAAAAAAAAAAAAAAAAGAAAGAATTCTTGGAAAGTTACCACCCTCAGGGTACTGCACAGACAGCAGACTGAAAAACAACCTCAGTCTTCCTACGAAAAAGGCCTAGTTACTTAGTAAGGAGCTTCAGCCTGAGAAACAGGCTTCAGGTTTCCCACACATATACAGCCTAGGGAGATGTTCCTGAATAACGTAAGCATGGAGACATAACCCCTGCATGCCCCACTAGCTTTGCTACAGCTTGATAGGACTCCCAGAAGTCAGTTTATATGCTTGTCTGGAGCCCTGTTTTTGCAACTATTACACACAAAAACTTCCAGATCTCTTGAACTGGAGGCCAGCAGGGTTTACAACTGTGGTGCGATAGCATAGTATATATCTGCATACTTTAAGAGCTGCCTCCTGAAGATCTACATTGTAATCAGCATAGGTGAGATCTCATAAATGAGATCCCTTCTATTGGAACACAGAGAGGTCTTGGCACACCTTCAACAATAGGAACATATCAAGAATAAATCAGGTGGTTTAGACAATTACAAAGGATCAAAAGATAAGAGCTAATGCAAGTTCAAAGGAGAAGTTTCATCACCTATGTAAAGCCAGTCCTTCAAAACTGAGAGAGGTAGCCATTTCATCTAATACATAAAACCAAACACAGAGAGTCAAGACAATGAAGAAACAGAGAAATATAGTCCAAATGAAAGAACAAGACAAAAATCTCAGATAAAAATACCATAATGATACAGAAATAAGTAATCTAGTTGATAAAGTATTCAAGGTAATAGTTGTAAAGACAGCCACTGAACTCAGGAGAAGATGGATGAACACAATGAGAACTTCCACGAAGAGATAGAAAATATAAGAAAGTACCAAACAGAAGTCTCAGAACTGAAAAAAGAATTGAAAAAAGTGAAGATTACTTAAGGGACCCATGGGCAACATCAAGAAGAATAACATTCACATTTTTGGGGTCAAATGTTTATTTGAAGAAATAAAGCCTGAAAGGAGCAGATATCCAGATCCAGAAAACCCAGAAAGTCCCAAATAAGAAGAACCCAAAGAGAGCCACACAAGGACACATTGTAATTAAAATGTCAAAAGTTAAAAAGAGGGAATCTTAAAAGCAGCAAGACAAAAACTTGTTATATGTAAGGGAAACTCCATAAGGCTATCAGCAGAATTCTCAGCAGAAACTTTATAGGCTTGAAGGAAGAGGCATGACATATTCAAACTGCTAAAAGGAAAAAAAAAATCTTCCAACTAAGAATACCCAGCAAAGTTCTTCAGAATTGAAGGAGAAATAAATAGTTTTCCATAAAAGCAAAAGTTAAAGGAGTTCCTCTATATGAAATTGGCCATACAAAAAATGTTAAAGGGACTTCTTTAAACTGAAAAGAATTGGCACTAATTATATGAAATTATACAAAAGGAAAAATCTCACTGAAAAAGGTAAATATGTAGTAAAGGTAGTGGATTAATCACATAAATCTTATATGAAGCTTACAAGACAAAAGTAGTAAAATTAACAAAATACAATAGTTAACTAAGAGATACATAAATAAAAGGTAAAATGTGACATCAAAAACATTAAAGATGGTGGTGGAGCAAAAATGTAGAGTTTGGTATGTGTTCAAGTTTAAGTAGATATCAACTTAAAAAAGACTGTTATATACATAGGATGGTATATAACCATGGTGAACCTCATGGTAACCACAAGGCAAGAACTTATAGTAAATATGCAAAAGAAAGTGATAAAGGAATCTAAACATAACATTAAAGAAAGTCATCAAACCACAACAAAAGAAAAAGAAGAAAAGAACAGGCAGGAGCTACAAAAACTGCTAGAGAACAATTAACAAAATGGCAATAAATACATACCTATCAATAATTAATTTAAATCTACATGGACTAAATTCTTCAGACATAGAACGGCTGAATGGATAAAAAACAAGACACATATATACCACTGAAAAGAGACTGAATAATGTTAAAGGGGCTTATCCAGCAAGAAGATGTCACATTTATAACTGTATATGCACCCAACAGAGGAACACTAAAACATATGAAGCAAATATTAACAGATCTAAAGGGAGAAATTGACAGAAATACAATAAAAGTAGAGGACTTAACACCACAGTTACATCAATGGTTAGATCATCCAGACAGAGAATCGATAAGAAAACATTGGCCTTAATCGACACATTAGACCAGATGGACTTAACAGATATATACAGAAAAATCCATCCAAAAGCAGAAGAATGTAAATTCTTAAATACACATGGAACATTCCCCAGGATAGATCACATTTTAGGCCACAAAACAAATTTCAGTAAATTCAAGAAGTTTGAAATCCTATCAAGCCTCTTTTCTAGTAAGAAACTAGAAATAAATTACAAAGAAAAGCTGGAAAAACTACATATACATGGAAACTAAAAGCATGTTACTGGGCAAATCCTGGGTCATCAAAGAAATCAAAGCAGAAATTAAAAAACCTAGAAACAAGTGAAAACAGAAATACAACGTACAAAAATTTGTGGGATGCAGAAAAATCTTAGTTCTTAGTTCTTGGAAGGAAATACGGGCCCACCTCATAAAACAAGAGAAATCTCAAATTAGCATTTTAACTTTGCAGCTAAAGAACTAGAAAAGGAATAGCAAACAAAGCCCACAGTTACTAAGAGGAAAGAAATAATAAAGATCAAAACAGAAATAAATAAAATAGAGATTAAAAAGACAATAGAAAATATCAATGAAACTAAGAACTAATTTTTTAAAAAGAAAATCAAACCTGAGAAACATTTAGCTAACATCACCAAGAAAAAAAGAGAGGTCTCAAATATATAAAATCAGAAATGAAACAGAAGTTACAACTGATACCACAGAAATATGAAGAATCATAAGAGACTATTATAAATAATTGTATGCCAACAAATTGAACAACTTAGAAGAAATGGAAAATTCCTAGAAATACACAATGTTCTAAGACTGATCATGAAGACTAGAAAATCTGAATAGAACGATTGCTGGTTAGAAGATTGATCAGGAATCAAAAATTTCTCTACAAACAAAAGTCCAGGACCAGATGGCTTCACTGGTGAATTCTATTAAACATTCAAACAATATTTAGGGCCTAGACTTCTCAAATTCTTCCAAAAAATTGAAGAGGCAGGAGCAGTTGAAAATTCATTTCAGGAGGCTATCTCTACCTTGATGCCAAAATCAGACAAGGACACCACAAAAAATGAAAGCTATAGGCCAATATCCCTAATGAACACGAATGCAAAATCTTTAACAAAATACTGTCAAACTAAATTCAACAAAATATTAAAAGGATCATATACCATGGTCAATATCTGGACATCAATCAGTGTAATACACCACATTAACAAAATGAAAGGTAAAAATCCTATGATCATATCAATAGATTCAGAAAAAGCATTTGACAAAGTTTAACATCCATTTATGATAAAAACTCTCAACAAGGTATGAGTATAGGGAATGTACCTCAACATAATAAAGGTCATATATGACCAACCTAGAACAAATATCACACTCAATGGTGAAAAGGTAAATGCTTTTCTTCTAAGATCAGGAACAAGATAAGGATGCCCACTCTCCCAGATGATGCCCATATGTCTTCCAACATACTATTGGAAGTCCTAGCCAGAGAAATTAGGAAACAAAAATAAAAAAGCATACAAATTGGAAAGAAAGAAGTAAAAGTGACATTATTTGTGAATGACATCACACTGTGTATACAAAACCCTAAAGACTCTCCCAAAAAATTTTTAGAACTAGTGAATTTAGTAAAGTTTCAAGATACAAAATTAACATATAGAAATATGTTGCATTTCTATACTGTAATAATGAGCTATTACAAAGAGAAATTAAAAAAGCAATTTTATTTAGTCACATCAAAAAGAATAAAGCACCGTAAAACCTTGGTTTGTGAGCATATTTGTTCCAGAAACATGCTTGTAACCCAAAGCACTTTCATATCAAAGCAAATTTCCTCATAAGAAATAACGGGAACTCAGATGATTCGTGCCACAACCCAAAAATATTCATATAAAAATGATTACAATACTGTAATATAATACAAAATAATAAAAAATACACAGCATAAAGAAAAATAAATAAATCTGCACTTACTTTTGAAAAACTTTGTGGCTGGTGTGAGAGAGACAAAAGAGAAGAGGGTTATTGTGTAGGATGATTTTCACAATCACTAACGGATGTTGAGTAAGCACAGTATTAATAAACTCTTGCAATATACTGTATTTAATGTAACTGGCAATAAGGTAGTAGAGGAAAAGGTCTATATCTGTGGGCAGCCTGACCTAGAATGATGCAAAGCATTCCTAAGCTTACTCGTGTATGGGAAAGCAAAGGACTTTCCATAGGTGCTTTGAAGTGACAAAAAAATACACTAGTGCCAGTTGTGGGCACCTTCCAACATTCTGAAAAGTCACTGATTTCTGCCAAACACCACGGCCTGACACTGAGCATCTGAGCATGGGAGACGATCACCCACAATCCTGCAGGGAGAGAGAGAGAAGAACCATTGGCTCAGTTGTGATCATGTGACATTCGGCATCATGTACTACTCATATTGCAAGACATTGCTTGTTTATCAAGATAAAATTTATTAGAAATGTTTGTTCATCTTGTGGAACACTTGAAGAACACCTTACGACCCAAGGTCTTACTGTATCTAGGAGTAGATTTAACCCAGGAGGTGAAAGACTTGTATACTGAAAATATAAAATTTCATATATACATGTGTGTGTATATATGCATATATGTATACATATATACACACATGTATATATGTATATGCACATATATGTATATAAAAGTATAAAACATAAAAAAGTATAAAACATAAAAAAATGAAGAAAGAATGGAAAGACACTCTGTGCTCATGTATTGGAAAAATTAATACACAGAATACTACTCAGACATGAAATGGAATGAAATCTTGATATTTATGACATCATGGATGAAACTTGAGGGTATTTTGCTAAGTGAAATAAGTCAAGCATAGAAAGACAAATACTACCTGACTTAATTTACGTGCAGAATCTAAAAAACAAACAAACAAAATCTAGACTCATAGATACAAAGAACAGATTGGTGGTTTCCTGAAAGGAGGGTGTTTGGGGATAGGGGCAAAATGGATGAAAATGATCAAGAAGTACAAACTTCCAGTTATAAGTCATGAGGGTATAATATACATCATTGGGAATATATTCACTATTTTATTTTGTATAGTTACAGATGGTAACTAGATATATTGTAGTGATCATTTTGCGACATATGTAAATGTCGAATCACTGTTGTACACCTTAAACTCATAAAATATTGTATGTCAGTTATTCCTCAGTGGAAAAAAAAACCTAGTCAATGTTTGATTAGGTATATTTGATAAGTTCAACCTCTAACAGAGTTTTTAACAATATCTCAATAAATCTAAGAAGAAATTCAAGTATCTTAATTCAAATTATAAAGCTCCTCATGATCTTCTCTAGCCTCATTTGCTAATTTCTGTTACTTGTACCCATCAGTCCCTAACACCTAGATACTGGGTGTCCTTAATTTCCCTCATCTGACAAACTCATTACTCCCGGGTCCTAGAACCTGCTGTTTTCTCTAACTGGAACATTTTTTCTCCTTTATCTCACCTTCCTTACAAAAATCTATCTATGTCTTATTTTAACCTTTCTATTGTTACCAATTGGTGGTCCTTTCTTCTAGGAAGTCTTTTAATTTTCAAATGCCTCTGTAATACTACTTATTTCCCATGTTTTAGAATTCATTTCATTCTGGTGCTCACTTAAAAAAATGTTTTCTAACAGCTTTATTCACATGTTATACAATTATCCCATTTAAGTTGTAGAATTCATTGGTTTTTAGTCTATTCATAGTTGTGAAACTATCACCACAATCAATTTACCATAAATCACCATAAAAAGAACCCCCATGCACTTTGGTTATCACCTTCAAATTCCTGCTTGGCTCTAGCCAAACACGAATTCACTTTCTGTGATTTGTCTGTTTTGGAAATTTCATGTAATTTCAGTTACATAAAATGTGATTTTGTGATTGGCTTCTTTTATATAAAGTGTACTTTCAAAGTTCAGTCAGATTATAGTATGTTATAGTGCTCCAATCTTTTTTATAGCTGAATAATATTCCATTATATTGATGTACTACATTTCATGTATCCATTCATCAGTTGATAAACATTTAGGTCATTTCCTATTTTTATCTATTATAAATAGTGCTGTTTTGAACACTCCTACATAAGAGGGTTTTTTTTTTTTTTTCAACGTTTATTTTTATTTTTGGGACAGAGAGAGACAGAGCATGAACCGGGGAGGGACAGAGAGAGAGGGAGACACAGAATTGGAAACAGGCTCCAGGCTCCGAGCCATCAGCCCAGAGCCTGACGCGGGGCTCGAACTCACGGACCGCGAGATCGTGACCTGGCTGAAGTCGGACGCTTAACCGACTGCGCCACCCAGGCGCCCCGAGGGTTTTTTTTTTTAAAACATATATTTTCATTTTTTTTTCTTGGCTATATACCTAGGAGTAGAGTTGTTAGATTCTATGGTAACTTGATATTTTACACTTCGAGTAATTGCCAAGCCATGTTTCAAACTGGCTGCATCATTTTACAATCCCACCAGCAGTGTGTGAGAGTTCCAATTATTCCATATCCTCACCAATCCTTGTTATTGCCTTTTTAGTTTAGGCATCCATGTGGAAATGAAGAGATATCTTATTGTAATTTTGAATTGCTTTGCCCTTACAGCTAATGATGCTGAGCATATTTTCATGTGATTTTTGGCTATTGGTACATTTTCTTTGGAGATGTATATATTCAAATCATTTCTCCACATTTTAATTGGATTATATGTCTTTTCAATTTTGAGTTGTAAGTGTTCTTTATATATTCTGCATATATGGCCCTTATCCAATACGTGATTTGTATGAACATAACCATATTATGTTTATACATTCATCAGATGATAGACATTTGGGTTATTTAGACTTTTTGGCCACTATGACAAATGCTGCTATGAATATTCACATACAAGTTTTTGTGTGGAATATATTTTAATTTATCGGGGTACCTGAGAGTAGAATTGCTGGATCAAATGGTAACTGTTTCACAATGAGTAACTTCCTGGCTGTTTTCCTGAGGCATTTTACATTATTCCCAGCACTGAGTGAAGGTTCTGATTTTTCCATATCCTTGTAAAAACTTACTATTTTTGTCTTTTGATTATAAATATCCTTTTGAGTGTGAAGTGATATCTTATTGTGGTTTTGATTAGCATTTCTCTAATGGTAAATGATGTTGAACATCTTTTCATGTATTATTATATGTATCTTCTTTAGAGAAATGTCTATTCAAATAGCATTCATTTTTATAATAGTCATACTACATCAAACAATGAAACCCCTCCTAGCTGGTTTCATTTTAGACTTACCATCTCAGACCACAAGTGGGCCTTCAATATTGATTCATGAATTCAGCCATATCATAATAAACATTGCTTTATGCTTTGGCCATAGAAATTGATAATTCTAAAATTAATGTGGAAATACAAAGGATCCAAAATAGCCGAACCAATTTTGAAAAAGGATAGCAAACGTGGTGAACTGAAATTACCTGATTTAAAACACATAATAATGCCACAGTTATTAAGAAACTATGGTATTGGCCAAAATATATACAAATATATCAATGGAATAGAACAGAACGTGTAAACATAGTCCTACACATGTGGACAACTGATTTTTAACAAAAATACAAAGATTACTTAGGAAAAGGGTAGATTTTTCAACAAATAGTAGAGCAGCTGGGTATCCACTCCTCCCTGAAATCTTTATACTTTGTAACAAACACAAGGGGCGTCTGGGTGGCTCAGTCGGTTAAGCAGCTGACCTTGGCTCAGGTCATGATCTCGTGGTCCGTGAGTTCAAGCCCCGCGTCAGGCTCTGTGCTGACAGCTCAGAGCCTGGAGCCTGTTTCAGATTCTGTGTCTCCCTCTCCCTGACCCTCCCCCGTTCATGCTTTGTCTCTGTCTCAAAAATAAATAAACGTTAAAAAAAAATAAAAAAACACAAAAATTTTCTCAAAATGTATCATTTAAATATAAAATTTCAAACTGTATAAAACATCTAGAATGAAACATAGGAGAAAATATTTGTGATTTGGGGTTAGGCAAAATTTTCTTAGACATGATACGAGAAGCTTGAATAAAGAGAAAAAAATTTTAAAAATTCTGCTTTTTGAAAGACCCCATTAAAGAGATGATAAGCTATAAATGGGGACAACATATTTGTAAGTCATATCATACAGAAAATATTTGTATTATATATGAATTTTAAGGAAGCATAAAAAGTAAGGAACCTAATTTCTTAAAATGGTGAAATAATTTGAACAGACTATCCAAGAAGCACATATAGATACTCTATGTCGTGAGTCATTAGGGAAATGCAAATTCAAGTCACACTGATATACTACTACAAACCTATATAGAATTGCTAAATTATAAAAGGCTATGTCAGATATTGGTGAGAACATAGAACATTTAGAACTTTCATGAACTGTTTATGGAAATGTAAAATGGTACAATGACTTTGGAAAGCAGATGGCAGTTAACTTTTAAAAAGTTAAAAAGCAGTTGACTTTTTCTAAAGTTAAACCGATTCCTATCACATTAGTCAGCTATTACACTTTTAAGTATTTACGTAAGTAAGTTTCCTGTCAGAAAGCATATGATCATACAAAGATATGTGTCTGCATGTTTACAGCAACTGGGAAAAAACCCACATGTGCATCAATAAGTGAATGTATACACATATACACAAATTGTGATATATTTATGCAACTGATTTCCATTAAGTAATAAAGACAAACTGTTCATACACAAAAATGGGTGTATAATATCTCAAAATAATTATGTTTATTGATAGAAGACAAATCAGAAAATCATATATATGCATGATTCCATTTATACAAATTCTATTAAATGCAAACTAATCTTTAGAGAAAAAGGATGAGTGTGATATTTGCTCAAAAGTTGATAGCTATTTAATGCTTCCTTTCCCTCCAAAATTTTAAATCTATAACCACATGCACCTGAATAACTATGGACACAATTAAGACTTACAAATTTATTTAGCCAATATCACCAAACTCTAAAAGTCTAAGTCATCAGGCTAAATGTTTCTTTCTTTAATAACTTTTTTCCAACTCCATAGTTCTTGGATGGTGTTATCCAAGAACTTTTCAAAACTTTTACAAGTCTTTGACACCTCTCCTGAAGTTTTTGGCAAATTCTCAGTGATAGATTAACAAAAAGGACAATAAAGGAGACGGTATTGAAGCACTAAAGTTATGAAGCAGGAGTTTGAGCTCTTTGAAGATTTAAAACAGGTGGGGAAAAGAATGAAAATACACTCATAAATATACTCCCCAGTCAAAAGCAATCTGAAAAGTATTCTTGAAAGCCTGTGTGATTTCTAGTACTCTCAACATCTGCTGATACTACTGGTTGAAACAGACAAGCGTTGTTATTTCCATAATGATGATTATTGAATGTGGGCACGGCCATTAGGCAAGGTATTGGATCAATGAACAGATACACATGGGAGATATATTTTAAAGATTACTTCTCTGTAACATACAACCAAGTTATAGGCTCTAAATTGCAAAGGACTTGTTCAGCGTCCAGCAATACTCAGCACATAAAACATCAAAAACAACATATGGTTGTCAAAAGCATCCATTTAAAGCAACAGGGAGTGAATGAGTGATAGAGGTATTAGCTTTCCATGAGTATATTAATGCTTATATATTTGTCATATTTTTCACTCAACTTAATACTTACCTATTTTGACCTTGGTCTGTGTTTTGTGCCATGAATGTTAGAAGCACATTACCAGTACTGACTCCTGAGAGAAATATGAAAATAGAAAGAATAAAAATTGAATAATTAGTGAAGAGAACATGATACATTAAAAGGTTCCTACAATAGGAAAAAACATACAAAAGCAGAAACATACCAATAATTAAGTAATAAACAACAAACATCAAATAATTTTTAGAATTTTCTGTGATTCAGTCATTAGAATTTTCAATGACTCTTCTAGCTGAGAATTTTATGCAAAGGAAATGAAGAAAAATATCTTTACTGCATTAAAAGTGTTATCAAGAAATTATATGAGCAATTTTTAAGAGCAGAAAAGCTATTTTCATTTAAGCATTATCTGTTCTTGCCACAGATTCACATTGTACTTTTTATGAAGCTGATTATGTAGTAGGCACTCTATTATGTCTACTTCTTTCTCCATTCCCCTAACCCTTTCTCTTCATGATATAATAATGGGAAATTTCCTTCATAATCAAACTTGTTGACTTGCTCTCTATTTTTACGCCAGAGTCTCTGTCTTCTCCTGTTTTTCTCTGAGTTTCTATTTCATTTACCTGTATAAAACATTTTAAAACATATTTTATCATTTGATTCACTCCCCTCCCCCAACTTTACATACTTGTCTTCTCTAAACCCATGAATATCATGAAAACACAGGCTATGGATATAGTAATTCTTGTTTTTCTCAGGAGTAACTTGTTTAACAGTAGAAACTAAGGAGTCATTAGGTGCAGATACAGGAGAATATATAGAGAAAAGTTATATATTCTAGGAGGGTAATAAGGTGGAAGAGATATGCAGAGCTTCCAAATTCATCTTTTAACAAATATCTTAAGCATATTTCTAGAACATATCCTTGGGAATATAATCCTTTATTGGAAGAGGGCAAAAACTGGCACCTCAAGCTTGAGATAGCTATTTCTCTATGATTTAGAAATATTTATGGAAAATAATGAAGACAAAAATACAGCGATTTCAAAGCTATGTGCAGGTTTTCTGTGTAATTATCTGTAAAACTAGGATATGTAGTTGAGAGCACATAGTTTCTTTGGTCTAGCCTGACCTACCAAAAATATGAACACTGGGTACTATAACTATGAAGTTGAACCATAACTGACAACAAGTAATGGGGTTTTACATAAACTATCAATCTGTCAGGGCTTTTTGTGTGCGTGTGTGTCTTTCAAGTTTTTATTTAAATTCCAGCATGTAGGGTAACACTAGTTTCAGGTGTAGAATCTAGTGATTCATCACTTGTATACAACACCCCGTGCTCATCACAAGTGCCTTCCTGAATACCCATCACCCATTTAACCCATCTCCCTACTCACCTCCCCTCCAGCAATCCTCAGTTTGTTCTCTACAGTTAAGAGTCTATTTTCTGGCTTGCCCCTTTTCCCTACTATGTTCATCTCTTTTGTTTCTTAAATTCCACATATGAATGGAATCATATGGAATTTGTCTTTCTCTAACAGACTTATCTCACTCGGTATGATACTCTCTAGTTCCATGCATGTAATTACAAATGGCAAGATTTTATTCTTTTTTGTCATGAGTAATATTACATTGTATGAGAGCTTTTTTTGTGAAATAGTGTGAAATATGGCTTCTATTGTAAGTGAGAGTTTACACCTGCAGAATCTTTCTTTAGAATTCTAGGTTTCAATATTGTGTCTGTGTCTATAAACATATATAATATGCCATGTGTATATATACTTTTTACTGAAAACTACAGTAGGATACATATTACATCATGACTCAGGAAACTAACTTACATTTTCATGTGTACATGTCTTTATATGTACAAAACAAAGGCTTTATAAAATAATATTATCTTTAATTATGTGAATTTAACACTGATATTTTCATTCCTTTCTTGATCTCTGCTATTTTTAATGTGGTGACTAAATAATGTCCATTTATACTACCTGGAGTGGGATAGAGATGAAGTATCATGCACGACATGTATTCTCTTAAAATAAATAACAAGTAAAAAAAATACATTTAATCACTAGTATTTAAAACACCATATTCTTTACGAAAACTAAGGAAAAGAGAAAAAAAATTGAGAAGGCACATTCCCTCAATAAAAGAAATTGTGTGTTAGAAATCTAGGAATTAGGGGCGCCTGGGTGGCGCAGTCGGTTGGGCGTCCGACTTCAGCCAGGTCACGATCTCGCGGTCCGTGAGTTCGAGCCCCGCGTCGGGCTCTGGGCTGATGGCTCAGAGCCTGGAGCCTGTTTCCGATTCTGTGTCTCCCTCTCTCTCTGCCCCTCCCCCGTTCATGCTCTGTCTCTCTCTGTCCCAAAAATAAATAAACGTTGAAAAAAAAAAAAAAAAGAAATCTAGGAATTACATCAATTTAAGAGTAGAAAACTGTGTTTTCAATATGAAATCTTCACAGCATAAATTTCTTAACTAATACACACAAATATATTTAAGATGTTGATAATATGAAATGTCATAACATGGCTTTTGCAAATGAAGCATAATGAAGTCTCTGCCTTTTATATGTTTGTCCACTTTAAATAAGATTTGCTTTTGGGGCGCCTGGGTGGCGCAGTCGGTTAAGCGTCTGACTTCAGCCAGGTCACGATCTCGCAGTCCGTGAGTTCGAGCCCCGCGTCGGGCTCTGGGCTGATGGCTCAGAGCCTGGAGCCTGTTTCCGATTCTGTGTCTCCCTCTCTCTCTGCCCCTCCCCCGTTCATGCTCTGTCTCTCTCTGTCCCAAAAATAAAAATAAACGAAAAAAAAAAAAATTAAAAAAAAAAAAAGATTTGCTTTTAAAAAAATTAAAAGAATTTTCAAATCTTCTTCATTTTGTATTTATAAGTAACAGCTATAAAAGGAGACTGGTATAGTCGTGTTGTATTGGCAACATGAATCCCATGAATTGTGTTGTCTTTGATGATGCAGTTTTCTGAAGGAGTGAAAAAAGAAATTCTAAGCAAAATTCAGTGTTCTCTTGATTTACTTGAGATTTACAATCCTGAAAATTACAGTTTTTAAATCCATCAAAAATGTGTCAGAGTTAGTCTTAGATTCAGGTAATTATAAACTAATTTCCAACTAGGTTAATATCTTCTAGGATTTTAAGTTGTTATTCAAGCCAGTACATAATTCTTTGTGGTTAGGGACTGTCTCACACATTGCTTACGCGCTAGCATTTCTGGCCTCTATCGACTAAATGACAGTAGCCTCCCTCATAATTAGGAAATTATAGAAAAAAAAATTGGAAATTTCCAACATGTCCCTTGTGACATAGTAATGCTCCAAAAAGAACCACAATTCTTGGCCAACATTCACTCTCTCTACCTCATCCTCCTTAGCTTCTGCTGGTCACGTTAAAAGTCACAAAGATTATAAGAGAAGAATATTAATAAGAAGATGTATAGATTAAAAATTCTTCATGGAATTGAGATGTATTACTTGGGTTTAGAGAATACATGGGCCTTAGAGAGTCAAGAAAAATAATTGTAGATATGGCAAAAATAGGAGAAAAGGCACAAATGAATATGGATATGATGTGATCAAAGACAAAACAAATCCTAAAAATATTAAAGTTTAAGATAGGTTAAGATATGATTACCTATGGCCTTAAGTTAATATTAGACAAATGATTTCTTGTCTCAAACAGAAGATCAAGTAAATGTGTTTGTTTACTCTTACTGCTAAACCTACAATAAAATGGCAATAAATAATTGTGTGTGTGTGTGTGCGCGCGCACACACACATTCATAAAAGAATAAAAGAGAGAATAATGGATAAAAGAGAATAAAGAACAAGTGGTAAGGGATTTCAATGCAGTTTAAAAGGATATCAGGGGTGGGGCGCCTGGGTGGCGCAGTCAGTTAAGCGTCAGACTTCAGCCAGGTCCTGATCTTGCGGTCCGTGAGTTCGAGCCCCGCGTCAGGCTCTGGGCTGATGGCTCAGAGCCTGGAGCCTGTTTCCGATTCTGTGTCTCCTTCTCTCTCTGCCCCTCCCCCGTTCATGCTCTGTCTCTCTCTGTCCCAAAAATAAATAAACGTTGAAAATATGCAAAAAAAAAAAAAAAAAAAAAAAAAAAAAAAAGGATATCAGGGGCGCCTGGGTGGCTCAGTCGGTTAAGCGGCCGACTTCGGCTCAGGTCATGATCTCTCAGTCCGCGAGTTCGAGCCCCGCGTCGGGCTCTGTGCTGACAGCTCAGAGCCTGGAGCCTGTTTCGGATTCTGTGTCTCCCTCTTTCTCTGACCCTCCCCTGTTCATGCTCTCTCTCTCTCTCTGTCTCAAAAATAAATAAATGTTGAAAAAAAATTAAAAAAAAATAAATAAAAGGATATCAAATTATTGGGAGTGCTACTACTGATATAATAAAGGCAAAGAAACTGCAATTTGGGTATGTACACAATGTGAAACCAAAAATAGGAACTCAAGTCATAAATGCTATGTTCTCTGTCAGTGAAATCCATTGAGAATAATAACAAAAAAAATCTAGACCCTTCCAATATAGCTATAAAATTCCCTAAATAAATTTATTGTATAAATCATAGTTTAAGAAAGAAATAAAAATGGAAATTAAAAAGTGTTTTGAACCAAATGAAAATACAATATATCACAATATATCAATATTTGTGACATCCTGCTAAAGTGCCATTTAGAGAGAAATTTTAAAACTAGAAACGTTTACATATCTGAAAAGAAGATTGTGCTCAAAACAATACCTTAAGAAACTAAACCCAAACCTGAAAAAAATCTCCCCCAAAATGAGAAATAAAAGGCAATTTCCTCAGTGTCATAAAGGGCACCAGTGAAAAAACAACAGCTAACATGAATTTAGTGGAGAAAAACTTTTTTTCCCTATAAGATCAATTCAGAATTTCAGGTTCTACCCAGTAAAATAAGACATGAAAAAAAAGTACAAGACATCCAGATTGAAAAAGAAATATATCTGTCGGTATTTGCCAATGAAATAAATGTTTACATAGAATATTGAATGGAATGTATCCCCCCAAAATATATACCACAACTATAAAGTGATCTTAGCAAGGTTGCAGGACACCAAATCAAAATAAAATAATCAAGTGTACCACTTTAAATAGCAAAAAAATATTAGAAAAAAAACCATGAAATACTTAGAGATAAATGTTAATTCAGAGACCCACGCGGGGCTCAGTTGCATGACGCTGGGATCATGACCTGAGCCTATATCAAGAGCTGAATACTCAATGACTGAGATACCCAGGCACCCCAAAATTGGAAGCTTCTTAAAAAGTTTACCAAATACCTACTTGATGATCCAGCCATTATATTCCATGATTTTATCCAAGAGAGATAAAAACATATGTCCACACAAAACTTGTACACACATATTCATACAGGGTTTTTTTTTTTTTTTTGCAATAGCTAAGTCTGAAATCAGCCATAATGATGATTAAGTAAATAGAAAAATTGTATTATATCCGTGTAGTGAACACTTTCTAGGAATAAAAAGGAAAAAACAGTTAATACACATATCAACAAAAATTCAAAATAAGTATGCTGAGAAGAAAAATTCAGATTAAGAAAAGAATGCATACTCTATGACTCTGATTTATAAAGTTTCGTAAAATGCAAACAAATCTGTAGTAAAAAAAAAGCAGATCAGTGGTTTCCTGGGGATAAGTGAGAGGGAGAGATGTAAATCGTTATGAGGAAATTTATTGAGGGTGTGCTGATGAATCCTATTTTTACCTTCAATGTGTTTGTTGGGAAATCATTTTTTGAAAGACAATTTGCTGGATATAGAAATCTAGGATGGCAGTTTTCTATTTTTTTTCTTTCAGTATTGCAAGCATTCTCCAGATGGTTTCTCTATTATTTTTGTTCAGCTATCTATCATCTACATATGTAAAGTTTAAAAGGACCTGAAGGTGTTCCTGTTTCTTAGGCATCAGGGTGGTGGTTTCCATTGAGGCAGGAGGATAATGGTTAGTGACTGCTTTGTGAGGTAGGGTAGAGAGGGGATTCTGTATTGTTAGAGATCCTCTATTTTTTCAGTTTTGTGATGGTTACATAGATGTGTTAAAATTGTGAGTATTGAACTGTATATTCGTGTACTTTTCTTCATGTATATTATACTTTAATTTAGAAATTTCTTCTTGAAAATGACAAAGTAGTTTGAAATAAGATTAATTACTAAAAAAGTTCTTGGAAATGAACATGTAACAGTAAGGAAAATCAATGGAACATTTTATTTATTTTTTATTTTTTTCCCAATATATGAAATTTATTGTCAAATTGGTTTCCATACAACACCCAGTGCTCATCCCAAAAGGTGCCCTCCTCAATACCCATCACCCACCCTCCCCTCCCTCCCACCCCCCATCAACCCTCAGTTTGTTCTCAGTTTTTAAGAGTCTTTTATGCTTTGGCTCTCTCCCATTCTAACCTCTTTTTTTTTTTTTTTCCTTCCCCTCCTCCATGGGTTTCTGTTAAGTTTCTCAGGATCCACATAAGAGTGAAAACATATGGTATCTGTCTTTCTCTGTATGGCTTATTTAACTTAGCATCACACTCTCCAGTTCCATCCACGTTGCTACAAAGGGCCATATTTCATTCTTTCTCATTGCCACGTAGTACTCCATTGTGTATATAAACCACAATTTCTTTATCCATTCATCAGTTGATGGACATTTAGGCTCTTTCCATAATTTGGCTATTGTTGAGAGTGCTGCTGTAAACATTGGGGTACACGTGCCCCTATGCATCAGTACTCCTGTATCCCTTGGGTAAATTCCTAGCAGTGCTATTGCTGGGTCATAGGGTAGGTCTATTTTTAATTTTCTGAGGAACCTCCACACTGCTTTCCAGAGTGGCTGCACCAATTTATCAATGGAACATTTTAATGATAAACTTTAGAAAATCTCACCGAAATATTACAAAATTAAATGTTATGGAAAATTGAAGATACATGTTAAGAAAATCACAGTATTAGTGTGGGAACCAGTATCTAATACTAAGGATAAAAGAAATGAACAAATTGACAGGGAAATTATCAAATAAATAATGCCAGAAAAAAATTAGAATTGAGGAACATGTGTCTCTAGATTAAAAGGCCTCTGATTCTCTAGCACTGTTAATAAAGGATAGCAAGTCACAATATTATAAGATTTCAGGACATCAAAATATAAAAAGAATAAAAGCCATATTCAAATATCAAGGTTTAGAATGGCATTGTTAGCAATATTGTAATATAGAAAATAGTAGCACAAAGCCTTTCAAATCTTATATAAAGATGTTTTTATATGTAATATATGTTCTATGATAATTCCTGTACTCCTTTTTAATTGCCTTGCTCCCTTCTGTTTGCTCACTGAGCTTCAACGGGCCTTGCTGTTTCTGGAATATAAATAAAATACTCTGAATTCTATGCCAGTTACCCCTTACAATCCCATCTAAAACATCAATTACTTCCAACATCTTCCTACTTAGTTTTGTTTTTCTTCACAATATTTATCACTTTCACTAAGTTACATTTTGGGGTTTTGTATTTTGTTTATCACTGTCTCTTTAGTCTCAATTCAAAACATAAGATCATTAAGGACAGAGGTTTTAGCTTTCCATTGTGTCCCTAAATCACTAAATAGAAATCAGTTGATGTTTGTTATTTGCATCCTTAATATCTATCTAAAGGCTTCAGTGGTGATACAATCCCTAAATACTTTAGAAATAATATTATTTGTTGGGAAGTCTCTGTTATTGTCTTAAACATTTGTTCTCACTGATTCTCCCTAATACTTAGGCCATTTTGTGTCCTTGACTGAGCTGTGGAGTGTACAGGGAAAACCCGTAAAGACTTTATAACCTCCAAAGCAAGGACAAAAACTACTTTTCTTGAGTGTGTTAGCAAGTTAGGTGACTATTGGTTTGCCTATGTGACATCCTACATAATCTCCCTCTGTAAGTGACTGATAAAACAATCTTTTCTTTATTCTTATATGAAACTATGAAAGAATCTAACCAAACATAATAGCATGGACATTTTGAAACAATTCTACAGTTATTGTATTTCAATTTCATAGAGCAAAACTTTGAGACTATTTGCTTCTAACTAGTTTTTAACCACAGATAGCAAAGGAGTAAGTCATATTTACATTCCATCAACATGAGAGAAAATAAGATGATTTATTCAACAAATGTTTACTGAATGTCATGGTGATTTTATCTGTTGTAAATTAAAACAGAGGGGCAAAGAGAAATAAATATATCTTATTGTTATTTAGGAGTAGTAAGAATAAATTCAATTACACAAATGGACAAGTATCATTTGGTTTAATTGTCCCTCCCTTTGATGTATATGTAAGAGTTGGCAAAGAAAATTGTCCCATTTGCTTCATTGTTCCCTAGTGCTAAAATTGTTTCTTGATCTAATATTTTTGTTATATTATTTACAAATGCGTAGTAAGGTTCTTCAAATATTTTTAAGATGGTAACATGCAAATAGTTTTCTCCTGCAGAAGAAACAGATGTGCCTCTTCTTAGTGAAATTCCTACACTTTTGCAAATGTCAAAACTCTGAAGAAACTCATATACGCTATTGCATTGTTAAAGAAACAAAAGTAAATATTCCCCCCCCCGCCCCCAGTTTGGCTATTACAATAGCAGTTATTGTTCTGTTTCCTTTTTTAAATTTAAAATGACCACTACAAATTTCTGATAGAAAGTTGATTGTTTTCTACAATTATATAAGTGAACAATTACTTTAAATTATGCCATGTTACTTAGAAACATTACACATACTCTTAGCATCTTAAGTATGATGTTGATGGGAATCAACTTGAAAAAGTTGATGAAACCAGACTGATTGATCTGTTAAATTATGATGAAATATATATGAGTGACAGGTATGGAGGATGGTATTTTTTAAAATTTTTATTTTTTCTCTCCTTTTAAGGCATGAAGAGTAGTCATAATGTATATATTTATTCTTTATTCTACTCCAGTGCTTGGTTATATGAGGAGATACTTACCAAGAACATTTTAATGGACCCACTTACAGATCTCTAAGTTTGTTTTAAATACCGGGTCATGGATTATGGGTGCTGTTATATGAGTCTCTCAATGTGGTCATTTTTACCTTCTGAGGTCTTCCCAATAGTGGCCTAGTTAAGTTAGTAAAAGGGACATAATTTAGAGGGCTGGACATCACTTACAGATATATGTGACATCTCAGAAGATAATTTAAAATGCAATGAAAGCACAACACACTTTTCTTTCTGGGACAGTCCAGTAAATTAGGGGATTGGATTCAATCACGTGGTGTGACTTGCGTCTTGGAACAATGTTGCCTGCCATTTTTGTGTTGTAATAATTTCTGATAATTGGAGGTGTGAAAGAACCTGCTAATATCATGATTGACACATTATTTGTGTATCTAAATTACTTATTAAATCTATTGATGAATTCAAGTCCTTAACAAACGTATGTTAAGGAAAAAACAAAACAAACTTATCTCATCTTCTTCTTGTAGAGGATTCAATTTCTTCCAACAACTGTGCAATGCAAAATTTTTACAATTTCTGTCTGGGAATTTTCATCAATTTCATCGAGGAATTTCTTAGTATAACAGAATACTCAAAAGACAAATTAAGATTCTAAATTCAGAGTAGTTATGTCAATAAAAATTATACAATTTAAATGTACTGGTTCATTTCTCCAAGTGAAAGATACAAAACATTGTTCTAAGATTGGGCCTAGGATGAAAGTTATACTGTTTCATGTGCTGGAAGAAAGAATAAAAAATAATAGTTAAGGAACAATACCTCCCAACATGTATTTCACAGAGTTAATAACTGAAGTATATCATAAAAACACTGTATGGTCAAATAAATTTGCACAATGTTGAGTTAAATAAAATTGAATAGTTGGTTTTGCAATATGACGTCTCAAAGCTGTTAATATGTTAATGCATATTTCAGTATAAAAGAGTGTTATAAATAGTAAGCAGAACTTTAGAAATACATCTGGTGAAGAAATTATTGTTTTAGATGCAAATCTATAATACTAGTGAATTAAATAAAAAGGGCCTTTAATCTCCTTCTTCTGAAACTTAAACCTCTATCACTAGTTAGATGTCATTATGCTGTCTAGTTGATGTAGGATAAGTCTATGCGTCCATATCAGAGATTTAACATGACATTTTAGTCATTTCTGGGACTTTGCACTAGGATTTCCTGACTGTGAACACTATCCTGAGAGTGTCAATGTATAATTCCCTCCATTTATTCATGACTAAGCTACTCTACAAGTCACACTTTGAAATTAAAAGGTTTGACTCTGCTCACACTAATTATTATTAGGAATATATTTTTATTTTTAATTCACATCTGTAAGCTATTGAAAATATTCCATTCATCTTGATAATTTTAGAAAAATACATCTGAAAAATATTTACTGAAAATCTTAAATGGAAAAAAAAAGAACTTGTCTCTAAAAAACTTTACCCTATGATATCCATCAGACTTGTGCTAAATAATTTATGTATTTTTGGAACATGTTCAATAGTTCCTATTAGATGGCTACCAATCAGAAGACAAATCATACTGTTTTTCTAGTTTCTTTATGAAGTTGTACCTATATGTGACAGGAGTTTGAAATCTTATTAAAGGCAGGTACATGTGAATCTCAAAAATTATCCTTGTCCAATAAAAAAAAAATTCTTCTGACAAAATCCATTCCTCTAAAA
Source organism: Leopardus geoffroyi (assembly GCF_018350155.1). Classification (NCBI taxonomy): domain Eukaryota; kingdom Metazoa; phylum Chordata; class Mammalia; order Carnivora; family Felidae; genus Leopardus; species Leopardus geoffroyi. The sequence goes on from NC_059327.1 coordinate 129,100,446, forward strand.
GCTATATTACACTATAGTTTCCTCACTTTTTGATTGCCAAGGTCCTGATAAGTTTCCATGTAGGAAAGCGAGACAATTAGGAAATGAACATACTTTTCCACTTTATAAAAGATACTATAGGACACCTCCAGTTTCTGGTTCAACATGTTAAAAACTTAGAAGTCATCTCTCCTGTTCTCACAGCAAGCAACAACTGAACAAACTGAAAATCAACAACTCTTCCTAGATCCATCAGAAAATTGAAGACACAGGGAAGACCACAACCCTGAATAGTGAAGAGAAAGACAAACACAGGGAATCACAGCTTGTTGGGAGCAGAAGCCACTGCTAGAGCCTTATAGGAACAAATAAAGGGTAATTGACCAATTGCTGGATACTGAGGTGGGACCAGTGTGAGAGATTAAAATTACTGGAGTCCCCTCTCTTGCATGAGTTTCACTTTTGGAAGTCCCATCACATTCTCAGAGGAAAGATAGAATAAAGATTCCCTCATGCTTCCAACAAAGGATAGGGAAAAAGAGCCATTTCAAATACATCAAAAGTATTTTGTTTACTTAGCAAATGCTTCCTCTGAAGTGACTCTTTTTTTTTTTTTAATTTTGTGTGTGTGTGTGAGAGAGAGAGAGAGAAAGAGAGAGATTGAGAGAGAGATTGAGAGGTAGTGCTAGCGGGGGAGGGGCAGAGAGAGAGAGAGAGAGAGAGAGAGAGAGAGAGAATCCCATAGAGGCTCCACTCTGTCGGCACAGAGCCCAATGTGAGGCTTGATCCCATGAACTGTGAGATTATGACCTGAGCTAAAATCAAGAGTTGGACACTAAATGGACTGAGTCACCCAGGTGCCCCAGATTAATCTATTTTAAAAGAGCCTACCAAAATGGGGAAAGGAAAATACCCAATTCCAGCCCCCAACTCCCTTGCCCCAGGCTTCCAGTCTCACCTAAAGAAGGGGGAAAAGGAAGCTGACAAGCACTTGTGAAGGCCACAGCACAGGGATAGGACACAGGCTTACAAAAATTTGAGATCATCATTATATAATGTTTCTCCTTTCTTCAAACCTTATCACCAAGATTAATAGAGCTCTTATAGATTAATAGGGGGCACTGGCTGAAAGAACTACAAACCTCAGACCTTATTTGAAAGGGCTCTAGAAAATCTCAAAGACACACAGAGGAGACAAAAACAGGTCACTAGAGGACATTTTAGCCTCTGAGACTACAGATAGAGCACAGAGTAAACAACCTAATACCAACCAGATAAACATAAAACCTCACACTAAAGGCTTATTCAGTTCCTTTTATCCAATACATCATGTCTGGCTTTGAACAAAAAGCAAAGTGTACCAAAAGGCCAAAACAGTCTGAAAAGGCAAAGTAAGCATCAGAACCAGTCTTATATGATAGGCAATTTGAAAATTTCAGATCAGGTATTTAAAATAGCTGTAACTCAAAAAATTAAAAAAATAACTATTTTGCTGAGGGCCTTAATGGAAAACAGTGGACAGCATGCTAGAACAGATGGGTAATGTAAGCAGATATGGAAACTCTAAAAAAAGCAAAAGGAAATGCTAGAATAAAAAAACACTGTAACAAACATAAAGAATGTTTTCAATGGGTTCTGTAGTAGAGAGGCATGGCCAAGTTAAAAATCAGTGAACTTGAAGATAGGTCAGTAGAGACTTCACAATCTGAAAAGCAAATTGGAAAAATAATGGGGAAAAAAAGCCCTCAAAAGAGTATTTGAGAACCATGAGTCACTTACAATAGGTATAACATAAGTGTGATAGGAATGCTGTTAAAATAAAGGAGAGGAAGGAACAGAAGAAATCACTGAAGTATATTTCATTGTTTTCTCATTCCTTTGTTTGTTTTCTTTGTTTCTGTTTTTGCTTATGTTGTTTTCTTTTTTCTTTCTTTTATTTCTCTTTCTCGGATACAGAAAGCAATTTTATTTATTTTTCTTTTTAAGTTCTATTTTATTTTCTTTATTTTATCTAGTTTATTATTTAAAAATATTTTTTAATGTTTAATTTTTTTTAATTAAATTTTTTTTTCTCCTTTTTTCCCTTTGTCTTTTTCTATTTTTCTATCAAGCTTCTCTCAACAAGCAGATTGAAACACACGTAGGATCTAGCTTCCTTTATTTTGTTTTGTTTTAATTTTTATTTTATTACATTTTTTCTTTCTGCAAAATGACAAGATGGAGGAATTAACCCCAAAAGAAAGAATAGGAAGAAATGACAGCCAGGGATTTAGTCCCCACAGATATAAGTAAGATGTTGGCTAAGACTTTTAATGATAGACATCAAACCAAAGGTATGGGAAGCAAGATAAATACCAAAAGATCAAAACCTAGGCATATCATATCCAAACTGCAGAAAAACAAAGACTAAGACAAAAATCTTAAAAAATGCTAGAAAATGGAGGAAACCTTACCTTAGAGAGGCAAAGATAAGAATTTTATCCAATTTCTCTTTAGAAACTATGCAAGCAAGAAGAGAATAGAATGAAATAATTAAAATGTTAAAAGGAAAAACCACCAGCCTAGAATTCTGTATAAAGTGAAATTATACATCCAAAGTGAGGAAGAAAAAAAAAATGACTTTCAGAAAATGGAGGGAATTTGTTGCCAGTAAGCATGCCTTCCAAAAAATGTTAAAAGAAGTTCTTCAAACACAAAGAAAATGACATAGGTCAGAAACTCAAATTGAAGTGAAGAAAGAAAGAACATTAGAGAAGGAACAAATGAAAGTAAAAATGCTTTAAGATACTTCAAGTCTAAAATAGAATTCTACATACATTTATGTCTCCCATATTTCAAGTCCTTACTTAAAATGTAAGAGAAAGACAGAAAAGAAAGCTAGATATAGAGCAAAGGGGAACATGGGCCCTGTCAGAAAAAGATTTTAATAAATATTTGGAGAACAGAGAGCAGATGGAAGGTTTTCTGTTATTGTGTACATTCTGTAGTCAGATGAACAATTTCCTTTCCTGCAGCAAGTTAGAAGAGGCTAGAATCTGGGATGTTCAGGGAAGAAGCTATAGCTGAGAAGTTGCAGTTTTCCCTCACTGGACTCTCAGAGAAGCCAGGCTCTAGGAAAATCCAAAGGAGGACAGGATGAGCTGATTGGTTTATTCAGAGTCTGTATGAGAAGAAATGATTTCTCAAACACTGTTTTCACATCAGCATGAGCAGTACAGCTGGGAGATAGCATCTAAACCTCAGGCTAAAAAATGTCTCTAAAGAAATTGGATGAACACCTTGAGAAAATAGGCCACTTTGTGCACTTTTTAACCCCTTAATGCAAAGCCTCCACATTAACACATCAGAGATCTCCCTACAGAGTGATCACCTAGGCTTATCATCCATGACCCACCATAGTTGTGAGGACTACTAATTGATAAAACTCTTTTCAAGTTACAGCTCCTAGAGAGAGAAAAATATCACCTATATACAACATGAATGGGGTGCTGTGAAAATGGATCTTTTGGAGAACAAGTGCTTTCGGAGAATATACATACATGTGGATATGCATATAAATGTGTGTGTACATATATATGCATGAAATACACATACTGTGTATGTATGTGTTTGTGTGTGTATACACACAGGAAATAAAGTTAAGGGACTCTGAAAAAGTAAAATAAAAAACAAAAAAAATAACAAATAGAATGAGAGGAAATCAGTCTAATAGCGTAGATATCCTATTAATAGTAGTTTAATTAAAAAGTGGCAGAACAAGGACTCCTGGATGACTCAGTTGGTTGAATGTCTGACTCTTGATTTTGGCTCAGGTCATGATCCCAGGGTTGTGGGATTGAGCACCACATCAGGCTCTGTGCTGAGTGTGGAGCCTGCCTGAGATTCTCTCTCTCCCTCCCTCAGCTCCTCCCTCTTCCCTGCTTGCATGTGCTCTCTCCTTCTTTCTCTAAAATAAAAAAAAAACAAATAAATAAATAAAATAAAAAATAAAAAACAAAAATAATGGGGAGGACATTACAAAACATGTAATAAAAGATTATTTAACAGGAAAGAGTTGCACAAATATTAAAGACAAAATGATCATTGATATACAACTTAGCTAATAAAAATAATACATGTAAGATGCAGGACTGTGACAACTTACATTACCAAAAATATAAAGATGACCCTAATCCTTCTCAAGATTTTCAACAAGATCACTTATGAAAGCCTGAGAAACTACCCAGCATCAGAATTTTCATCAGCAAACTAGAGGATAGACATCAGTGGACAAACAAATCCTTATGCAATTCTGAGGAATAATATTGACTTTTTGTCATGAGAAGCAAAAGTCTAAACCCTAGTTGTTTAAGGCTGTGCTCCACAAAAATAAATTACTTAATCAAGAAAGAAATGGTTACAACCAACAGTTATGGTTGGATAGTTGCTGGGACTGGGTTCATTTAAAGGTTTTTACACTCAGGTCAGAGACCTGAGCTGGGTTGTCTAGAACAGCAAGGAAATGGTCAGGAATTTCTATTTCTTCATCTTAACATGACTGGTTTGGGCTTCCTTGAAGTATGGAGTTCTCAGGATAGTACAACATTTTCAGAGGCCCATAGAAAAGCAGCTCAGACTTCTTATGGCTCAGACTTGGAGGTCTTATAAGTCACAGATGCCTGTTTTATTGGTCAAGGAAGTCAGTAAGACCTTCCCAGAAAGGGGGATAAGTCAGACTTTCCTACACAATGACAGAGTGTGTGTCATAGCCATATTCAATATAACATAGCGTGCTACCCATATCATCTTTTTGTTCTCATCCTATTCCCTCTGCATAAATAATCCAAGATTAAAATTTTAGTAAGTAAAATTGTTCACCAAGGCCAATATTTAATTGGAATATAGGATTGTTGCTAAAATTTGAAATGTTTCATAGTGATTGGTAAAATAGATGACATCATGAGACCCAGTCCTCCTATTGCCCTAGTCACCCAAATCTGACATCACCCTAAATAGTCCCAGGATCAAGCAACTCAGGTATTAATGTTTGGCTCAATACAGAGTACCTGAACATGTCCAGTTATGGGCAACTTTTGTTATATTTCATGGCCCATACCAATAGTCTCGAAAGGCATATACCAAGGGCATTGTGGTTGTCTTTTTATAGAGACCTCAGAAGTTTGGACCATGCCCCACTTAGATTTTAGTCTGGCTGTAAGTCCCAGGAAAGCACCAAGAATTTGGCCTGGTGAAACTCAGGCCCCAGGCTTTCCAACCAGTTCATGTCCATGACAGCTCCCATATCCAGGCCAATAAAACTCAGCCCTTAACAGGATAGTTTAAATCTACTTTTCTTGTCTCAAGCTTTTATTTAAATTAGTTAATATGGAGTGTAATATTGATTTTAGGAAGAGTTTAGTGATTCATCACTTAACAATAACACTCTGCTCATCATAACAAATGTTCTGCTTAATACCCATCATTCATTTAGCCCATCCACTACCCACCTCTTCTCCATCAACCCACAGTTTGTTGTGTACAGTTAGGAGTCTCTTATGGTTTGTCTCCCTCTTTTTTCCTCCCAATTTCTGTATGCTCATCTGTTTTCTTTCTTAAATTCCAAACATGAATGAAATCATATGGTATTTGTCTTTCTCTGACTTATTTTGCTTGGCATACTACACTCTAGCTCCATCTATATCATTGCAATTGGCAAGATTTCATCCTTTTTGAAAGGCTGAGTAATATTCCATTTGTGTGTGTGTGTGTGTGTGTGTGTGTGTGTGTGTGTGTATACATACCACATCTTCTTTATACATTAATTAGTCAATAGATATTTGGGCTTTTCCATAATTTAGCAAATATTGATAATGCTGCCATAAACATTAAGGTGCATGCATGTATCTCTTCAAGTTAGTATTGTTGTATACTTTGGTAAGACCTTGGGGTGCAATTTGCTGGATCATAGGATATTTCTATTTTTGCTTTTTGAGGAACCTCATACTGTTTTCTAGAGTGCACCAGTTTGCATTCCCAGCAACAGTGTAAGCCGGTTCCCCTTTCTCTGCATCCTCACCAACATCTGTAGTTTTTCTGTGTTGTTAATTTTAGCCATTCTGAAAAGTATAAGGTGGTATCTCATTGTGTTTTTGATTTATATTTCCCTGACGATGAGTAATATTGGGCATCTTTCCATGTGTCTGTTACACATCTGTGTCTTTGGGGAAATGTATATTCCTGTATTCTGCCAATTTCTTAACTGGATTATGTGATTTTTGGGTGTTGAATTTGATAAATTCTTTATATGGTTTGGATACTAACCCTTTATCCAACGTCATTTGCAAATATCTTCTCCCATTCCTTAGGTTGCTTTTTAGTATTGTTGATTGTTGCCTTCTCTGTGCAGAAGATTTTTACCTTGATGAAGTCACAGTAGTTTACTTTTGCTTTTGTTTCCCTTGTTCCAGAGACATGTCTAGTAAGAATTTTCTATGGCCGAGGTCAAAGAGGTCGCTGCCTGTGTTCTCCTCTAGGATTTTGGTGGTTTCCTGTCTCACATTTAGGCTTTTCATCCATTTTGAATTTACTTCTGTGTGTGGTGTAAGAAAGTGGGGCAGTTTCATTCTCTTGCATATTGCTGTAGTTTTCCCAATACCATTTGTTGAAGAGACTGTCTTTTTTCCACTGGATATTCTTTCCTGTATTGTCGAAGATTGGTTGGTTGACCATATAGTTGTGGGGCCATTTCTGGGTTTTCTATTCTGTTCCATTGATTTTGTGTCTGTTTTTGTGCCAGTATCATACTGTCTTGATGACTACAGCTTTGTAATATAGCTTGAAGTCTGGAAATGTGATGCTTCCAATTTCGCTTTTCTTTTTCAAGTTTGTTTTGGCTCTTTGGGATCTTTTGTGGTTCCATACAAATTTTAGGATGGTTTGTTCTAGCCCCTGTGAAAAATGCTGTTGGTATTTTGATAAGGATTGTATTAAATGTGTAGATTGCTTTAGGTATTATAGATAGTTTAAAAATATTTTTTCTTCCAATCAATGAACATGGAATGTTTTTCCACTTCTTTGTGTTATTTTCATTTATCTTTCATAAATCTTCTATAGTTTTCAAAGTGCAGATATTTTACCTCTTTGGTTTGGTTTATTCCTAGGTATTTTATGGTTTTTGTTGCAATTGTAAATGTGATCTACTCTTTTATTTCTCTTTCTGATGTTTCATTATTGGTGTCTAGACATGCAACAGATTTCTGTATGTTGATTTTACATCCTGTAACTTTGCTTAATTTATGTATCAGTTCCTCAATATATTTTTTTTTTTGGTGGAGTGTTTCAGGTTTTCTACATAGAGTATCATGTCATCTGCAAATAGTGTAAATTTGACTTCTTCATTGTCAGTTTGGATGCTTTTAATTTCTTTTTGTTTTCTGATTGTTGAGGCTAAGACTTTCAGTACTATGTTACATGACAATGGTGAGTGTGGATATCCTTTTCTTGTTTCTGACTGTATTGGAAAAGCTCTCAGTTTTTCCCCATTGAGGATGATACTTGCTGCGGGTCTTTTTTATATGGCCTTTATGATGTTGAGGTATGTTCCCTCTATCCCTACTTTGTTGAGGGTTTTTATCAAGAAAGGATTCTGTATTTTGTTAAAACCTTTTTCTTTTATATATTGAAAGGATCATATGGTTCTAATCCTTTCTTTCATTAATGTGTTGTATCACATTGATTTGCAAATATTGAACGAATCATGCAATCCAGAAATAAATCCCACTTGATGATGGTGAATAATCCTTTAATGTACTGTTGGATTTGATTTGCTGTTATCTTGTTGAGAATATTTGCATCCATGTTCATCAGGAATATTGACTTGTAAGTGGGGGTCGTTGTTGGTTTTAAAGTCAAGGTAACACTGGTCTCGCAGATTGAATTTAGGAGTTTTCCTTCCATTTCTATTTTTTGGAACAGTTTGAGAAGAATAGGTATTAACTCTTCTTTAAGTCCTTGGTAGAATTCCCCTGGGAGGTAATCTGGTCCTGAACTTTTGTTTGTGGGAGACTTTTGATTACTGACTTAATTTATTTGGTGGTTATGGGTCTGTTCAAATTTCCTATTTCTTCCTGTTTCAGGTTTGCTAGGTTGTATGTTTCTAGGAATTTATCTATTTCTTCCAGATTGCCCACTTTGTTGGCATATAATATTTCATAATAATTTCTTATAATTATTTATACAAATAATATAATAATAATATTATTATTTGTATAAATTTGTATAAATTATTTGTATAAATTTGTAAATTGTATAAATAATATTATTATTTGTATAAATAATAATATTATTTGTATAAATTTATACAAATAATAATAACATATTATTTGTATAATATATACAAATAATATGTGGTGTTCATTTTAATCTCTCCTCTTTCATTTGTCATTTTATTTATTTGAGGCCTTTCTCTCTCTTTCTCTCTCTCTGGTAAATATGGCTAGGGGTTTATCAATTTTATTAATTCTTTAAAAGAACCAGCTCCTGGTTTCACTGATCTCTTCTACTGTTTTTTTTTTTTTTTTTTTTTTTGCTTATTTATTTGTTTGTTTGCTTCTGTATTATTTATTTCTGCTCTAATATTTATTATTTCACATTTTCTGCTGGCTTCAGGCTTTATTTGCTGTTCTTTTTCTAGCCCCTTTATGTGTAAGGTTAGTTTCTATTTTTGATATTTGTCTTGCTTCTTGAGGTAGGTCTTTTTTGCCATATACTTCCCCCCTTATGACCGCTTTTGCTGCATCCCAAAGGTTTTGGACTGTAGTGATTTCATTTTCATTTGCTTCCATGGATTTTTAAAAATGTCTTCTTTAATTTTCTGGTTAGCCCCATTCATTCTTTAGTAGGATGTTCTTTAACCTCAATGTATTTGTGGTCTTTCCACAATTTTTACTTGTCTTTGGCTTCAAGTTTATTAGCATTATGGTGTGAAAATATGCATGGGATAATTTCAATCTTTTGTACTAGGTAAGGCCCAATTTGTGACCCAGTATGTGATCTATTTTGGAGAATGTTTCTTGTGCACTTGAAAAGAATGTGTATTCTGCTGCTTTAGGGTGAAGTGTTCTGAAAATATCTGTTAAGTCCATCTGGTCCAGTGTATCATTAAAAGCCATTGTTTCCTCATTTGTTTTCAGCTTAGATGATTATCTGTCCATTGTTATAGGTGGAGTGTTAAATTACCCTACTATTATTGTATTTTTATCAATGAGTATTTTAATGTTTGTGATTAATCAATTTAATATATTTGGGTGTTTTCATGTTGGGGGCATAAATATTTACAATTGTTAGATCTTGTTGGATAGAACCTTTTATTATGATATAGTGCCTTTCTTCATCTCTTGTTACAGTCTTTGGTTGGTTAATTAATTAATTAATTACTTAATTAAAGTAGGCCCTATGCCCAGAGTGGAGTCCAATGTGAGGCTTGAACTCATCACACTGAGATCAAGACCTGAACTGAGATCAAGAGTCAGATGATTAACCGACTGAGCCACCCAGGTACCTTACAGTCTTTGGTTTAAAATGTAGTTTGTCTGGGTTTACCTGGGGACTCAGTTGGTCAATCATCCCACTATTTTTTAGCTTAGGTCATGATCTCATGGTTCATGGGTTCAAGCCCTGAGTCAAGCTCTGTGCTGTCAGTACAGAACATGCTTGGGATTTTTTTCTCTCTTCCTCTTTATGCCCCTCCCCTGCTCATGTTCTATCTCTCCAAATAAATAAATAATCTTAAAAAATTATAATCTATTTCGTCTGATATAAGAATTGCTAGCCCAGCTTTCTTTTGATGTCCATTAGTGTGATAAATGTTTCTCCATTCCCTCACTTTCAATATGCAGGTGTCTTTAGGTCTAAAGTGAGTCTCTTGTAGGCAGTCATTAGATGATTCTTGTTTTTTTTTAAATCCATTCTGATACCCTATGTGTTTGGATTGGAGCATATGGTCCATTTACATTCAGAATGATTATTGATAGATATGAGTTTAGTGCCATTGTATTACTTGTAGAGTTGGTGTTTCTGGAGATTTTCTCTCTTCCTTTCTAGTCATTGTTGCTTTTGGTCTTTCTTTCCCCTCACAGTTCCTTTCATATTTCTTGCAGTGCTGGTTTAGTGGTCATAAACTCCTTTAGTTTTTGTTTGTCTGGAAAACTCTATCTCTCCTATTCTAAATGACAGCCTTGATGGATTAAGTATTTTGAGCTGTTTATTTTTCCCATTCAACACGTTGATTATATCATTCCACTCCCTTCTGGCCTGCCAAGTTTCTGTGGAGAGATCTGCTGTTATCCTTAATTGTCTTCCCTTGTTGGTTAGGGATTTCTTTTCCCTTGCTGCTTTCAGGAGTCTTACTTATCTTTGTATTTTACAAATTTAACTATAATATATGTTGGTGTTGGCCTGTATTTATTGATTTTAATGTGAGTTCTCTCTGCCTCTTGTATTTTGATATTTGTTTCTCTCCCCAGATTATGGAAGTTTTCAGCTATAATTTACTCAAATAAACCTTCTGCCCCTTTTTCTTTCTGTTCATTTTCTCAGACACCTATGATACAAATGTTATTATGCTTTATGGAGTTGAGGAATCCTCTCAGTCTACATTCGTGATCTAGTATTTTCCTTTCCTTCTTCTTTTCAGATTCATTATATTCTCTAATTTTATCTTCTATATAATTTATTCATTCCTCTGCTCTTTCCATCCTTTTGGTCATTACATCCAGTTGGCTTTGCATCTCAGTTACAGTACTTTTTTTTTTTTTTCAATCTGACTATTTTCATGTCTTTTATCTCTGTGAAAAGGGACTCCCTGGTGTCATCTATGCTTTTCTCAAGCCCAGCTTTATCCTTATGGTTGTTGTTTTAAATTCTGGTTCAGACATATTACTTATATCTACTTTGATTAGTCCCTGACTATGACCTCTTCTTATTCCATTTTGTCTAGGTCTCTGTCTTCTGTGTGTTAGGAAAGCCTGTTTTGCAAATAATGGCTATATTAAGAAGAGGTCGTATACTGTTCAGGGTCTGGCACTTCAGGAAGTGTTTCTGGTGTATGCTGTGTGCACTTTGCTATTGCGTTTTGGCTGCTCTTTTTCTTAGGTTTGTCCTCTGAAGAATTTCTCCTTCCTGTTGTGGGAATTGTTTGTAGCTTGTCCACTGTGAAGCAAAATTCAACAAGGTGTGTTTTGGTCTGCTTGTAAAAGAGGCTAGATCCTATTTCCCCTAGAGGTGAAGCTTTTCAGCACTCTATGGTCAGTAGCTCTCAGGCACAGTTGCCCTAGTGTGAAAAAGCACCTGCAGAATGCAGTGGGTGGGGCTTGGTGTAAGACCTTCAATTCTCAACTATGGGGACTGTATTGTTAACTCTAGTCCATTGTGATGCTGGGCAGAGGATAATGGCATCAGCCAGCCCTCTCATCCCCAGACAGGAGAGTTTTTGCCTGCTGCTGTCCAGGAATCCCACAAAAAAGAGTGAAAAATCTCTCATTGTGTGTTCCAGTCATCCCTCAGATTCCTATCTTCACCCTGTCTGTCATTCTTACCTTCAATCTGTCTGCCCACCCACCAGTGCATTGCTCCTGTGTTTTATCTCAGATGCACAGGGTGGGGTCCAAACCTCCAAATTTTAGGGACCTGGTGTGGCACAGACCCACACTGATCCACTGGGAGATGACCTCACTGTGCTTTGGCTGGTACTAGTTTGTCCCAGAAGGGAAGTTGCACAAATGTGCAGGTGCTTGGAGTTTAAGGTAAAGCACAGCAAAAAGTTGGTGTTTACATTAGCTGACTTTAGGAGCTTCCTCTGCTGCTATGCTAATGAACTAATTAACTGGGGGGGGGGGGGCGCTGCGGGGAGCTCAATGGCTCCCACCATGTCTTTTGTCCCTGGACAGGCAGGGCCAAGTCTCCTAACTGCACTCCAAGAAGGGGACCTGTCTTTCCCCATGTGACCCATGGGATCCTGAGACAACACTGTTCACTTCCTGACTTCTGCCCTCCTTCTCTATAGGATCACCTCTTTGCCCACCAGGCTCCAACCTGGTGATGGTGCAGACTTCTAAAACTTTAGACTTTGACCTCTGCTGCTTATAAAAACTTGCAATTATCTGCCCTTTTTGTTTTCCCTGTCAATGGTTGGGGAGGTGTTTTTCTTGTGGTATGCCCTGCACCCTGCCTTTTATTTTCTCTCTCTCTCTCTCTCTCTCTCTCTCTCTCTCTCCTCTCCACCTAATCTGGGTTCTCTCCCCTCTGCAGCACTGTTGATTCTTTCTTTTCTGTCTCAAATCATCTTAACCCCACCTACCTTCCACAATGTGGGCTCTTTTCTCCCTCTAGTTGTGCAGTTTGTTTTCTCAGTCCTCAGATTAATTTCCTGGGAGTTCAGAATGATTTGACATTTATCTAGCTGTGTTCATGGGGTGAAACAAGCATAAGGTCCTCCTACTATGCCACTATCTTAACTCAGGAATGAGAATAGTTTACATCTTTATAGAAGTTCTGACATCTAGGAAACAGATGGTTCAAATGCCTCAAGCCCTCATACAGTATGACTGCCACTGGTAACTATTGCTCCCCTGGGGTTAGTCCTACATAACTCATTGACAAAATTGAGAGATTCTATGAGAGGTAGGGAGAAGAAGTGAAAAGGCAGCACCAAGGACCACTGCAGGCCCTTCTTCCTATGGATCCTCCAGTAGAGTGGCATTTCTGTTGCAAAAGAGAGGACTTAAGGGAAAAGCCTGTTCCCTACTGTGCATCTGGGTTTCAGAAGAATCTCAGAATGTAGTTTCTCCTTTTCATCATTCCTATAGGATTTTGTTCCTCTTCAATATATTTGGTAAAACCATCAAAATTCCCATCCTTAATAGACATTACCAGAGTTTAATTTTACCAGTCAAAGGAATAACTAATTTTTCCAAAGCATTTACTCTATGCAGGACACTGTTATAAATTTACATTAAATGATAAGAATACTATAATTTTATCTTATCATTTACAGTTGAGGTAATTGAGGAACAAAGATATGACTTAAAAGATAAATGTCAGAGTTGGGATTCAATATAAGCAGCCTGATAACAAAGTCTAGCCTCTTAAATGCCATGCTATGCTGCTTTTGCAGGGTTATATTTTATTAAATTAAATATGGCACTGTAATAAACTACCTTTATGACTTTTTCAATAATAGAGATATTGAACACTGAAAAAAATCACAGACTGGGTTGAACATTTTGAATATAATTGCTGTGAAATTAAGTAGAGGGGAAAGATGATTCAGCACCATGCACACTATCATTGATGTTAAGAAAAATTCTGTACCTTTTGAGACCACAAGTAATCTAATAATTTTCAATTTAATGAGGAAGTTATTGGGAGAGTTTCATATGGTGCTTTGTGTCAAATAATTGCACAAGGCACCATTATTAGCTACTCTTAGGTCTGTCTCATATATACGTACATAGAATTCAAATAAACTTACAACATCAACTTATACAATATCAGTTTTACTAAAAACTTGTTCTATATTTTTGTTATTTAGAAAATACCCACAATTTATTATGTAAGTAAATAAGTTGATTATATAAAATATATATTTATCACATATAATTTAAAATTTAAAATTCTTATTTGTAAATTTTGATGTATATTGGTTTGTATGCTTATTAATATTACCATAGTGTTTACTAAATACTCTATTACCCTTTTTATTAAGAAAAATATTAATGGGTGGGAGTTGATATCTGATATTGAGCACTTTATTACTTCATCTGAAAACGTGGAGACAGAACTAAAAGTGATGAAACATTTAAGAAAAAAAAAATAGAATCGCCAATCTGATAAAACAGGACAAAATTAAACTCCAAGAGATACAGGAAATATAATAGAGTTATTACAGGAACCATTTATGAATACATTAGATTCATAAAGGAAGAACATATTGTAATTTAGCAATGAAAAAGAAACAGAGTTATCTACAATTATAAATAAGACAGCTATAATAAACAAATGAATAAACAAAATTTTAGTATTGTTAAATAATAAATTACTGAGCTAGAATATCAAAGATCCTCTTCCGATGCTGCGTGAGACAAGCAAAAAAGCTAAAAGTTAATGAGTAAAAGTTAGGTGCATTGAAAATAGAATGTGGTGACAATATTCCTGTTATAGAATTTCTAAAAACTAATAACAGATCACAGAAGGGAGGAAATAATAAAGGCAATGAGAGAAAAAAAATATATTCAAGTTTTTAGATTGAAATACTGTTCAACAGAAGTAAATATGTAAAAACTATATCCAGAAACATCTGTTAAAATGTTAGAATTCCTGGAGCAAAAGAAAAAAAAGAAAGGTTTCAGAGGAAAACAAAAAGACTACCAACAATGAAAAAAAGTGTTAGTTTCTTTTCAAATACTGGGTCAGGAATGTCCTAAAAGTTCCAAAAAAATGTTCTTTTTGCACCTGTAATTTTATGTCTAACAAAATGAACATCAAAGAGTGAAAAGACAAAATAAAAATTATTTAAGAAATTCAAGAACTGAGGATGTTTAGCATTCAAGAACAAATTCTATATTTTAAAAGAATAATTTATAGATATAGTTATAATCACACACACACACACACACACACACACACACACATACCCAGTATGAGAAAAGACATCAGTAAAGCATATAATCAGTCCTGATTATTGAAATAGTTGTGAAGCTTAATATAATTAAGGATTTATTTCTAGGAAAAAGGTATAATAGCAAATAAAATTGATGAAAACTAGGAATTTAAACTCTAGATAAAAGGAACAAGATATTCTGATGTGTTATAAGTCCTGTCTCATTTAGGATGAAGATGATATTGATACTGTAATAAACAAGCAGTCTTAACATAGCTACTGCACATTTCAGGTTGTCTACCAAATAAAAGTAATAGGAATAGCTTTTGAAATGCTAAAATTAAAAAAAAAAGTAAAGATGAGAGAAGAAAGATACAAGAAAAAGGTAATAAAGAATAAATAACAACAAAAACCCAACATGATAGTGTTATTAGAAAAAAAATAGTATTTATTAAATTGAAATGGGATACATTTCCCTTATAAGGTAGTTATTTTGGGTAAACAAAGTTAAATGTAAAATATACCAAATGGGGAGTAATGTCAGTAAGGTGGCCAGAGAAGACATGTCTCACGTGTATCCCCGTTCAGGAAAAATCTGATATATATCCATGGACAAAGTGCCTTTGTGGCCACTTTGGGATCTAGGTAGGAACTTATAAAACTCCAGTGGAGTCTAAGACCAAGGAGAGTCATTTTGAGAAAGCAGGTTCACACCCTGGCAGCTGACTCACCTACCCTGGTCTTGCTACATACCTTAAGATAGCTCTATACCCCTAAAAACATGTCTTTGGCATTGGGTGCTTCACCAGCATCATACATCAATGGACTTGGGAGGAGTCATTGACGAACAGGCATATAGAACTTGATCTTGGCTGTGGACCCTGAAGTTCCCTATGAATTGGCTCCAGCCCACTTTGCTGAGGAACCCTTGGAGGTAAGCCTACCAAACTTAGTTAGACTATAAATTTTGAAAGGCCTCTATAACTGAGCTCCAGCTCATGCTACCACTGTCAGTGAAGAGTCCTACTGGAACAGAGACCCAGCAGGAGACAGTTTTGTCTTTGCCTACCAGTGATCCTGAAAAGGCTCTATATTTGGCTCTGGTTCCTCCAGCCATAGTCAGGGAGCAGTCTAGCCCACCCAGGGACCTGGTGGGAGACACGCCCATTTGTATTTCCAGAGTCAGATCGGCAGACCTCAGTCTTGGCTATGGAGCCTGAAACAGCCCTGGAATTCAGTTCTACCATCTCTCAGCCACAATCTAGGATCAGTCTTGCCCACCTAGGAAATAAGCGACAAGGCAGGAGACTTCTCAGGGACCTGACGGGAGCTAAACCTGTCCATGAATGTGGAACTAGGCAGGCTGACTAAAAATCCAACTATGGACTGTGCTTCCCTACTGAACAAGGTACTAGAGCTATTCCTATTCATCAGGGATCAGAGAGGTTGCACATCTACCAGTGCCTATGGTTAGCAAGCGTACCAGCTGTGGACCCACTGCAGACCCAGTGATAGCTTCAATGAAGGTGTAAGAAAGATGTGCTATGTATGTGCAACAGTATATTACTCAGGAATAAAAAAGAATGAAGTCTTGCCCTTTGTAACAACATGGGTGGAGCTAGAGAGTATTTTGATAAGTGAAATAAGGTAGTAAGTGAAAGACAAATACCATATGATTTCACTTATGTGTGGAATTTAAGAAACAAAACAAATGAGCAAAGGGGAAAAAAAAGAGGGATGAAAATCAAGAAACAGATTCTTGACTATATAGAATAAACTGATGGTGACCATAGGGGAGGTGAGTGGGGGGTAGGGGTAAAATAGGTGCTGGGGATCGAGGAGTGCACCTGTGACAAGCACTGGATGTTGTATGGAAATGCTGAGTCACTACATTACATACATGACTCTTATATTGTACTTTATGTTAACTAACTGGAATTTAAATGAAAACTTCAAAAGAAATGGAAAGATAAAAGACATTTCCAGGAAACAAAACTTACGGGAGTTTTATCACCAGTAGACGTGCCTTACAAAAATGCTAAAAGGAGATCTTTAATGTGAAATGAAAAACAAACAACCAAAAAAACCTAACAATATGAAAACATATAAAAGTATAAAACTCAGTGCCAAAAGTGAATATATAGTTAAATTAAGAATATACTGATACTGTAATTATGATGTATAAATGACTTTAATCTCAAGTATGAAAGTTAATATTAAAAGCAACTATAGCTACAATAACTTGTTAATTGATGCACAGTTTAAAATTATAAAGAATGACATCGACCACAAAAAGTGTGAGGAGAGGAGTAGAACTGTATAATGATAAAGGAGTCAATTCATCAAGAGGCTATAATGATTGCAAATATACATACATCTAATATTGGAGCACCTAGATATTTAAAGCATATATTAACAGAACTGAAGAGAGACATAGTATATGATAATAAAAGGTGACTTCAATATCCCATTTTCAACATTACCTAAATTGCCCACATAGAAAATCAATAAGGAAACATTGGGCTTAAAATAGACTTCAGACTAAATGGGCTTAACAGGCATATGCAGAATATTCCATCCAACAGTATCAGAAATACACATTCTTCTTAGGCATATGCAGACTATTTTCTAGGATAGATCATATGTGAACCACAAAGGAAGTCTTAATAAATATAAAGGGATTGAAATCATTCCAAATATCTTTCACAATCATTATAGTATGAAATTAGAAATAAATAAAAGAAGAAAAATAGAAAAAATTCACAAATGCATGAAATTAAACAACACTTTAATTAACACAATAGGTTAAAGAAAAAATGAAAAAAGAAATCAGCCACAATCCTGAGACAAATGAGAACAAAACACAACATACTAAAACTTATGGGATGCAATAAAAGTATTTCTAAGAGGGAAATATGTAGAATTAAATGGCTACATTAAGAGAAAGATCTCAAACAACTAACTTTACACTTGAAGGAATTAGAAAAGAACAATTAAAAAACCAAAGTTAGCAGAAGGAGAGGAATAATAAAGATTAGAAGAGAAATAAATAAAACTAGAAAAACAATAGAAAAAAATAAATGAAGCAGAGTTGATTTTTTGAAAAGATAACAAAATTGATAAACTTTTAGAAAGAGATTCCACAATCAACATTACAAAGGAAAGGGGAAACACTGTAATTGACAACACAGAAAACAAAGGGTCCTAAGAGGCTACTCTGAACAATTATACACCAACAAATTGGACAACCTAGAAAAAATTGATAAATTTTAGAAATGTATAATCATGGCAAGTGATAAAATCTGAATGAGCCAATAATGAGTATGGAGATGGAATCATTAATCAAAAACCTCCCAATGAAGAAATGCTTAGGCCCAGATGGTTTCATTGACGAATTCTAC
This sequence comes from Leopardus geoffroyi, assembly GCF_018350155.1. Classification (NCBI taxonomy): domain Eukaryota; kingdom Metazoa; phylum Chordata; class Mammalia; order Carnivora; family Felidae; genus Leopardus; species Leopardus geoffroyi. Next base: position 129,118,461 of record NC_059327.1, read on the forward strand.
CAAATAGAGAATGAACTATTAAGCCATTCATCCACAAAAATTTATTAAAATCCATAAATATCCATAAAAAATTATTTATTATTTAATTTATTAAGCTTATTAAGTTCATCCACAAAAATATGTGGATGAACTATAAATGTACATTAAGTGAAAGAAGGCAGCTTAAAAGGCCCACACATTATAATTTCAATTGGTTGACAATATGCTAAAAACAAAATTATGAAGGTTATATAACTATCAGTGTTTAGAGAGAGTGGTGAAAGCACAAAGAAAATTATATGGTAAGGAAACTAATGTGTATGATATTGTAATGGTGAATACATGACATCATGTATTAGTCAAAATCCACAGAACTTGAGAGTTTGAAAACAAACCTAAGCGTATGTAAATTAAAAGAACATGCTTATGTCTAGAAGGTTGAGGGATTCCAAAATAGAATGCAGTATATTACAAAATGACTTAACTGTGTTATAAATGTATGAAAAAACCTCACTCAAAGGAGAATGGGGGAAAATGATGCTAACCTAAGTAATTTTGGAGATGAATGTAGCCTGTAAAGAGTAAAGGCAAAAAAAACCTGTGCACAAGAATTGTAATCTTTTTGATAGCTCCCATGGGGAGTGGCTTACAATTCTGATAGTACTATATTTATATATTAGATCTAACAATTAAGTATATGGAATGACAGATGATGGAAACCAGATTTCCCACTGTTGAAGTAGAGGATAACAGATAAGCAAGCAGAACAGCCTAGAATGATTCATGTAGTAATAATGTATAGTAGTTATAGACATTAGTATGAATTCTACATCAGCTTAATAGAGCCACAATATATATATATAAATATTTCTAGATGTGTGTATATATATGCCTGGTTTAGTATGCACACATATATTTCTTTCCTCTGTTAATCAAGAGGGCCTAGAAACAATGAAATCCTAGTAGTTACAAGCACACCTAGCACTCAGATCTTGCTTTTCTTGGGGTGAGGGTGGGGGAGGGGAAACTTCCTTAATTTATGGGACTATAAATTACTCCAGGCATACATTTATAAATCCTTTCTGAATACTAGAATTGTCTCTTTTGCCCAGGTTCTTTTTAATGGAGAAGGATTTTAGAAACCAAGAAAACCACAATGATGGTGGTATGACAAAGATATACATGAGCCAATTCAAAGAGCCCTCAATTATCAAAACTGGAATATCTGAGCAACAATGTCAATAAAATATCACATTTTAACCCAAAATATAAATTAAGTATCTATCAGTTCATGCTAATAAAAATAAATAGGGAAGAAGAGACAGATCTTTCATTTCCAAATAATTTGTATTGAAAATTCTGTTCTCAAGTTGGTGGCAGGTAAACACTCCTTAAGTGTGGACTGTACATACTGTCTTCCTCCAAAGGGGAAAAATTGGTACTTTTACATTGAAGAAAATTAAACGCTACATCAGCATGATAATCAAGGTTTACATGAACAATAAGTCACATTGACACACATGATATGTAATGATGGAGATAGCACTTTCTTCAGTCATCCTCTTAATAATGTATAACCTCATTCTAATCATGAGAGAAACATCAGACAAATCTCAATTAAGAGACCTACAAAATATGTGATCAATATTTCTTAAAACTGTCAAGGTCGTTAAAATCTCACAAAGTCTAAAAAAACTGGCAGAGTCAAGAGGAGCTTAAGAAAACATGACTACCATACGTCCAGTGGTATCCTAGATGGGATCCTGAAGAAAACAAACAAAAAGACGTTTGATAAACTAAGGACATTTGAATAAAGTTTGGACTTTAATAATAATTTATCAATATTTTCATTAATTGTAAGAAATATACTATTGAGGCTAATAATGGGGGAAGTTGGGTGTGGTACATAGGGAACACTGTGCTGTCTTCAGAATTTATCCGTAAATCTAAAATTGTTTCTATAAATCTAAAATTTTCTGTAAATCTAAAAATCTATAAAATAAAAAAAATAACTTAAAATAAAAGCACTTCTTTTGATATACCTGTGGGAACAATCATCAAAAAAAAAATCCTTAAATAAGTTGATGTGAAACAGAAAATATTGGATATATATAATCTAAACATTTAATTGGAAAAAAATAAAAGCACTTCTTTTGATATACCTATGGGAACAATCATCAAAAAAAATCCTTAAATAAGTTGATGTGAAACAGAAAATATTGGATATATATAATCTAAACATTTAATTGGAGAAGCTAGTATAATAACAACTAGTATAATTTCTACTGTAGGAAGTAGAAATTAATAAAGATGAAAGCTTAAATTAATTTACAATTAAACCAAGAAAAATAGATTTTGTAAGTAGGTCTAAAAGTTTTTTTTTTTTTCTTTTTTTGTTTTGTTTTGTTTTCTTTCAGGGCTGCCTCAGTGGCTTAGTTGGTTAAGCATCTGACTTTTGATTTTGGCTGAGATCATGATCTCACAATTGTGAGATTGAGCCCAGTGTCAGGCTCTGCCCTGGGATTCTCTCCCTCCCTCTCTCTCTGCCTATCCCCTACTCACACTCTCTTGATCTCTCTCAAAATAAATAAACATTAAAAAAATAGAAGTTGTTTTTTTTTGAAATAGTGAAAGAGTAAGAAAAAATGGCAATTCTTCATAAAGGAAAAATGAACATAAACATAATTAAAAGTATATATGGAAATAAGAATGCAACAATATATGGAAAAAAATTCTACATGTTTTAAGAACGCTTGAGATCATATAGAAAATTTGTATCGACCTATATAACAAAACCATAAAAACATAAAGATGGGCAAGATCACCCTCCCCAAAAATGCCAACTATAATTTTCCTGTATTAACTCCACATAATATTTAATAGCTCAACATAATATTATTCTGTTTAAAATATGAGTGATCAATTAATAAAATGAAATATTTTGTGATTCATCCTAGCAAAAACAAAAACAAAAAAAAAACAAAAAAACAACAGCAGCCTAACATGTATAAGCTAACTTTATACATGAACATAGATACTATTTTAGTTTCCTGTGGCTACTGTAACCAATAAACAAATTTGTTCTTGCCGCATTCAGCCCCTGGGGGCTACAGGCATGGTGCAGGTCCCCCTTCCATCTTCAAAGCCAACCATGACCAGTCATGTCTCACATTGCATCACTCTGACTCTAACTCTTCTGTCTTCCTCTTGCACATTTCAAGGATTACATCGCCCTTCCACCATGAAAGACAATCTCCTTATATTAACTAACATCAACTGATAGCAACCTTAACTCCATCTGTAACCTTCATTCCCTCTTGCTATGTAACCTAACATTCTCATAGGGTCTGGGAATAGAACGTGGACACTTTGGTGGGGAGGGGGAATATATGCCTACCACGTATAGCAATAGCAATGGAGACATATTAAATTTGGTGACTGTTCTAAGTCCTTTACACAGTGCATTGGATCAGAGTGGGAATTCTGAAGTGAGAGTTTGTGGAAGCCCAGCCACCTACTGTGGCCATTAGCTCTGAAACCTCAGGTGAATTTGGAATTTGTGATTCAGTTTTTTTGTGAAACAAGAATAACGACTGTCTAATGCATACAAATGTTGAAGAGATTAAATGACTAATGCATGGAAATAAACAAAAGCCTGTCAAATTGTACTCCTAAAGCATTCCTCAGAAATGTCAGATCCTTAATTTTTCTGTGTTATTTTGTTCATAGATATCCAGATAGCTCACATATCATTAAGTTACATATCTTCTCCTGATCACCATATTAAAATTCCAAACCTCATGTTCCCAGCATTCTAGTCATATGCTGGAGCCAACTTATTACAGGCTTATGATAGTTGATCGTTAATATTTTTGAAAATTTCCGGGTTGGTTGATATCACACTGGTAGCTTAAAATTGGTGGGAACATTTACTCCATGGAAATTAGAAAGTACTACAAAGTAGGATTTTTTTTTCCAGTGGTGGTTTTTAAACATTTGCCAGCACACGACTACCAATTCCTTTTATTTCTCTATTTTTTCACAGTATTTATGAGCTTCTAAAATACATGTTGATATTCTTATTTTTGTGTTTATTATTTATTGTCTATCTTCCCTATCATAATCTAAACACAAGGGTAGACATTTTTACTTTGTTCACTAGTGTTATCTCTTTTCTGCATCTGTACTTAGAAAACTGCTGATACCTAGAAGTCACTCAATAATACAGGTGGAATAAATGAGTCGTAAACAATATAAACTGTTTCATTGCAGAAACAAACAAGTGTCCCCAAAACAAAGACTATATTTCTCAGATTCCTTTGAAGTTAATCATGGTCCATCTTCTCATTATTTGATCGTCTTCAGGCCAATAGGAGGTAACCAGAAGGTGTTCAACTCGTTCACTATGACCTTGATAGGGAAGGGATGAACCTACAAACAATTTAGAATACAACAATAATCTTGTGGCGTCAGACCATTCGTTTGGGGCAGCACTGTACAAATGTCAGTGTGAAACATATAATGGGGACCAGATCCCTGATACAGAGATACTTCAATAAGAGTCCTGGACTGATCCTGAGTTGATTGTTTAAGATGTAAATAAAACTCCCTCTTGTTTAAGCCAGTGCTTCATAATATTTTTGACATATGGCAGAGTTAGAAAATACTATCTGTACAATTTTTCTGGTTAAATAGATGAATAGGCCCGGTGGTTCCTACTACCAGTGGCATACAAGTGCCCCATGGCACAACTATTACAATGCTCCGCTTTCTGTCAGTGTTACTTGATCTTTGTTACAGTAGCTAGTCTGTATTTTAATTAATATAGAAAATCATCTGCTTTGTTGATTAGTTTATTTGATCAAATTAAATGAATTGCAACTACTCCCTTTGTTATTTTATAATAATATTGGATTATAAATTAGAGGATTTAGATGCCTGTCTGTACTAGCTTTCTTCTATGTTAGGCTATTTGTACTTGCTGATTCTTCTTTCTGTAATATGATCATAGTGCTCTCTTTCCCAGTAAATTTCTTCAAAGAGGTTTAAGTTCAAATATAATTTACTTAAGAAAGCCTTCCCCAAACTCTCAGGAGAGATAATTTTCTCCCAATTTTATACATGTGCGCTTGTGCGCTTGTGTGCTTGTGTGTGTGTGTGCGCACACACACACACACACACACACACACACACACTTTAGTGCTATTTTTTGCCAGCTTATTTAAAACAACTTTGTGTCATTGATTAGTGTGTTTCTATTTAAAGGCTAAAAATAAGCATGTCTGTTTTTCTATTTCCCGGTACCTGATAAGCATTCAAATAATACTATTTAAAAAATGAATCAGCAAAATATTATGTCTGAAACTATTTTTTAAATTACAAAATGGGACAATAAGATAATATATGCCATGGTAAGTTTGAAGTGTTTTTATGAGCATGAACTCAGTTGAAAGATTTTATGGAACTTTGATAATAATATAGTACTAATAAATATGTATAATTAAATGAATTATGAACTTTGTTTCATGTGATACATTACTAGGTAGCATAAGCCTTGTATGTTTTAATTTCATTAAATGATTTAATTTTGCTTACTCGTATGCCCATTGGAAATGTTTAACAATAAAGTAGATAATTTTGTTTTCCTTTATTTCTAATTTTTTAAAAATATGCGGTTATATTTTTCATTTATATATAATTTTGTTATTTGTAGTCAAAACAAGGTTTTGAGTTTGACACAATATTAAATGAAGATAAGGTGGAGCTATTGGCCTTTTATAAGTCTCCAATGACAACTTTTAATTTTTGGTAAACAAGATAAACAATTTTAAGAATTAGTGAAAAGCTTTGGAATGTAATAATTCCCCATAAACCAGCATTTTGGAGCTAAGTATGTGTAGATCTCATTCCAGATGGTGACCTTTAATTTAAAACTTTCTGGGTTTATGCAATTTGAGCTCCTGAGAATTGCTGTCTACCAGCTGGTAGCAAGGCACCATTACAGAGTTAAAGGCAATCTAACTTCATTTATTACAGTTCCTAGAACTCATTTACACACACTTTTATTCATGTTGCCAGTTGCCAGGTATTTCATTAATGTTTACTTTGTTCTAAACACTGGATATATAGCAGTGAATTACACAGTGTCTGGGTTGTCAGATTGCTTAAAATCTAGTGTGGAAGACTCACAATAAACACATAAAATGAATATATAACATAAACATAATAACTCAAGAAGTAGTTCTATGAACAAAATTAAATAGGAAAGAGAGGGACATTGGAGTAATATTTCTGCAAATATTCAAATGCAGCAGCTGCATGAAGTTCTAGGTAAATGCATTTTAGTATATGTTAAATAGCCATTAAATAATTGCTAAAGGAGAGTATGCACATAAACTGCATAGAGCAATGATTGTGCAAAGATATGGATAGATAGGAAGGAGCAAGTTATGTTCATTAGGGGATATTGTGATTTTTGGAGTCCAATAGAAATGATTCAAATAACACTGTAATCTCAATTTCTTCTGTAAAATAAGAATAAGAGCAATATTCATACTATTATTGTGAGCCTTTAAGCGTTTTATGTATATAAACAGAATAACTTGCATATGCTAGGAACTGTTTATGAATATTATCTCTCTTTCCTTTTCTTTGGGGCTTACTGTAGTAAAATATCTCACATGGTACAAATATTGAATTTTTTCTCAAGGGAAAATGTGAAAAACATAAATTAATTTCTGATGCCTGATTTTTAATACCTTAAACATGATAAATTACAAGGAATTTTCTTCTCAAACTGTATAAAAAATATTTTTTGAGGTGGTGCTTGTTTTTTGGTTTTTCAGTCTTCCTATGTTTTCCCTCTGGGTTCCAAATTTTTGAGTAGTACACTTAAACTTAAAATAAGGAAATCATACACTGCTTTATTCAATCCATGAGAACAGGGCTGTATGGTTTTAAATTGGTCCCACTGGAACTAATAATACAGTCATTGGGGAGTGTGCTACCAAAAACAAGAAAAGTTATTCTTTGGTCATAGCTATGACTCTAGGCAACCTGTTTATGTCTAGCATGCTTAGTAAGAATATTGCAGCTATATATGGATAGATAGATATAGATATAGATATAGATATACCTGTAAAATAATGGTTGTTAAATAATGATTAATAATGATTAATAATACCTATGGATAAACTTACAATATAATTAAATGTCTCCTAGTTTATATTTAGTAATTTAATTACATACATAGAAAGGAATACTGGAAGTGTGTGTGTGTGTGTGTGTGTGTGTGTGTGTGTGTGTATACATAAAAATATGGAGATAGAGATGTAGGGTAAAGATAAGTATATGTAAGACCATACATTTGCACACAAATGTAACATAAACACACCAATACTAGTAGTTTAGACATATGAATGCATTTGCTGTTTTAGCAGAACGTTAGTCAATATTCTGTTAGTTTTTAGTGTAGGTAGAATATGAGAATTTTAGCCTTGTACAATGATTCTCTGGATGGTATAATCTACAAATAAACTGGTACATATGAAGACATTTTAGAAAAAGCTGGAAGAGCAAAACCAAATATAACTATTCTAATAGTGTAGGCATCTACATTCATGTTGAGATTTGTGGTCAATACTTTAAAAATTCACAACGTGTAATCACGCTTTTCTAATAGTAATAGCTTTTTCTTTCCTCTTCAGAGAAAGTAATGATTTTTCAAAATTAGAATGGAAGGAAACCTAAAAAACAAAAACTTTCAGATTTAGTACTGCAACAATGGCTTACTTTGCCAGATGTTTCCTGGATAAGGGCTAAAGCAATCAAATACGCAGTTTAGAAGACTGATGCCTCCCTGTAGAAATGCCATTGTATCCCACATAGAAAAATGTCTTGTCTGTTTCTATGATCAAATCTCCTGATCATGGTTGATATCTGATTATAGAGAGATATGTACCACACAAACTAAACTATAATGAGAATTAAGTATAGTAAAGAAATTGATATATTATTTATAAAGGAAAGTAATCTACGATGAAGGTGAAATCAGTACTTTTTCGACTGTGATATGACATATGCTTATCACAACTCAGGGGTGAAAAGGCACACTTTGTTAGAAACTGACAGGCATGAAAGGATGCACTATTAGTACACCAGAGTCATGCAGAGTTGATGTCCTTGTTGTGAAGAAACTTTGTCCATCAGACATTTGATATCTGATATCTACAGTGAATTAAGGATAAATTTAATTTTTCAAAATTAGTGCTACTTAAATTTTTAAATGGAAACTTTGTAAATTGGCACACAATTATTTTAGGCTTAATTTTTGCCACATGTGAATTCATGAAAGGGCATCAGTTTTAATGCCCACACACAAAGATATAGAAACATATTTTTTGCTTTTTTTAAGGAACAAAACTCAAATCCTCATTAGAAATGAAAGAGATTTTTTAATAAAATCCAAGAGAGGCGCTTCCTCTACCGTAGTATTGTGTACTTGTGTTGAATTTAAATCAGCTGTTCAAATATAAATTGAATGATTTAATAAAAATCATTAAGAATATGAGATAAAAATGAATTATAAGAAAACTGGAAGGAAATAATGTGTTAATGACAAAATTTCCATATTCACATTATGTTGTTAATGTCAGTAGTGATTGCCTTCACTCTTCTTTTTACATCACTCTTTGCTATTCTCCTTCATATCATAGTTGCAACACTGTACATTATAACTTTTAACCAAAGTAACTAACTTGTCTTTCAAAAAATAACCTGTCAGCTAGTTATTTGAGAGCTAGCTGTCATACATAAACATTTTAGCAGAACTGCAAAGATCATAAGCCCACAAAATAAAGCCCTCTACAGCCACATACTTCCTTTTACACTTTCTCAAATGGTAAAAATGAATAATTACAATACTAATCGTTTTTAACATAACCCAGATGTATAATTACAATTTTAAATAGAAGCAAACATATAGTATGACTATCTTGATGCCTGTGTTTCGCTGTGCTAAAGATTTGTGAACTACAACCCCCTCCTTCTAATACTCACACACACACACACAAAAAAAAATAATGAGGTATTAAAAATAATGAGGGACATCCACAAAAACAAACTTGTGGATATTCCTATGACTATTATTGTGCTTCACTCCATGTCCTAAAAGGCACATTCATAATCTTTTCTGAGCAGACTTCTCTCTACTTAGGTGTGTCAAGCTATCATTGAACAATTTGGTTATAATTCACAGGTCTTTTTGTCTAGTTGAGAATGTCTATGTTGAGAGTGTCTTAGATCTTTCAGACATTTTAATAAAATTTAAGTGTCTGAATTTCTGTTTCATTTATTTATTTCTGCACGACAAATCACCCAAAACTTAATGCTTTAACATAAAAATCATTTATCATTTCTCACAATTCTCTGCTTTGGTTGGGCTTGTGTGCTTGTTCTTCTGCATCATTTGGCTTATCTGGGGTCACTCATTGGGCTATAACTAGCTGGGGCCTGAATATACGAAATGGCTTTACTTGCATATTTCATGTCTAAGATGGGATGGCTGCAAGAGTTGTGGCTTAGTATCTCTCTAACAGAATAATTTGACTCCTTGGATGTTGACCTACAGTATCAAGACAGCAAAAGTAGAAGTTGTCAAACACCACATGGTCTTGGCCTGGAACTGGTACATTATTGCTTTCCTACATGCTATTGCGGAAATTAAGTCATAAGGCCAGCCCAGATTCAAGAGGAAAAAGGATACACCTCTTAAAGGAGTGATATGAGGACATAGGAATGGGAGAATTGTTGGTGACCATCTCTGGATGTAATCTGTTACACTCATAAGCAGACCACACACACACACACACACACACACACACACACAAAATTAACAAAACGGGGGTGCCTGGGTGGCTCAGTTGGTTAAGTGTCTGACTTTTGCTCAGGTCATGATCTCACGGTTTGTGAGTTTGAGCCTGACATCGGGCTCTGTGCTGACAGCTTGGAGCCTGGAGCCTGCTTCGGATTCCGTGTCTCCTTCTCTGCCCCTCCCCAACTTGTGCTCTGTCTCTCTGTCTCTCAAAAAATAAATAAACGTAAAAAAAATTAAAAAAATTAAAAAAACAGACTTTCAGTAGTATATCGTGTGACAACAAATAGGTCCCTGAACTCAGTAGAAATCACTAAATGTTCAGAATATACAATGCAATTCCCAAAACGACTACCACCAATGGGGAAGCCATGTTAAAACTAGAATCCAAACTAAACTTGGCCAAAATAATAAAAAATAAATAAAAACAGAGAAACAGAAACAAAACAAAAACAAAACACAAAAACAAAAACCAACAAAACAGAATCAGAGAGGCAGCAGAGGTAAAATTCTCTTTCTGTTTGTGATTTACTCTAGAAACAAGCAAAGACATGCCTGGACTTAAGCAGTCCATGAGGTATACATTTTTGGGCTACACAGTTTAATTGGCTCTACAAGATGAGTCCACTTGGACATCTTACTGCCAAAGCACAATTTTTTAAAAGTTAAAAACTCTTACACAAATAGAATGATCATGTGTCAAAGATTTATTTAATTCATAAATGAGGATAACAATAAAATGGAAAGACTTCTTTTGTTCTTATAGTTTTTTCTTTATATAAATGAAGACACTATCTTAGGAAAGTTATTTGCTGAAAATCACATGGGCAGTAAGTGTTAGACGAGGGAATAAGATCTAGGACAAAGTCTCATTTTACTACACAGTCCCCCAAGTGAGATAATTCCATTCTTTAAAAACTTATTAAATAGTCTGCATGGTATTTAGCTGAGATCATCAGGTCTATAACTTCTAATTTTTGATCCTGAATAGCTTGGTAATATTATTATGCCTTCCTTGTGTATCATGTTTTATTAACATATGTTATGTGTTCACTAAACTTTCTGTAAGATACATCATATTTTTTATTTGCATTAATTTTTGTATCAGCTATAATCATTAGATCTTATTATTTGTAAGGTACTATGTTAAAGTTACATTGACTTTTTTATGGCAGCAAAGTTTATGTATATGAATAGTGTTATTATTTTTCAAATAATGTGTGTCAGTCAGAATTTTTGATTGCAAACAAAAATTGGCTCTGTATAATTCAAGAATAAAAGAGAATTATTGAAGGATAATTTGATAATTCAAATAATTCATGGAAAGCCATATGGGAGCAGGAGCAACATCTAAGACCCGGCCACAGAAATACCTTGGTCAGAATGGGAATTAGCTGTTGATGTTAACAGTAAATATTCTGGTACTGTATACACTGATGCTAGGGAATATATTAAAATTTTAAATGAATATCCATTTGTTCATATAGGATCGCATAACTTGTTCAAGATTCACAATACTGAGTTGAAGCAACTACTTTCAAGCTCTATCAGATGTTTACTCCCTAAGTGCCAGGAGATATATAGCACATTCAACTTTTGTAATGGGAGGCAGAAGTCTCAATAGATTTTTTTTCCCCTCTATAGAAAGGGAGAGTAAATGACTTTTAGACAAAAAAATGTCCACCTTTCTGGGGGGTAACATTTATTCATATATATTCTCTTTCACAATTACATCTTAAACTAACAACAAAAATACAACAAAACACAAGGTTCCCGTAAAACACAATGCACACATCCCTTCCAAAGAGAATTAAAGAAGTGAATTCCCGTGTCCAGCTACAAGTCTAAGTGTAGCCGGACATCTCCTCTAGTTAAAGTTGAAATCATTTCTACATGTGATATAATTTACAGACTAACTTGTAAAGGAAACTACCATTAAATATTATTTTTGTGTAATATTGACAGAAAAATTTGTAAAAATATAGACATAATTATGACACAGTAACATGGAAGACTGATGAAAGAGTTTTCTTGTTTTTGCTTCTAGTCACAAGGCAAAAGCTCTAATTTATAATTCCCTTCATCATTGCCCATTGTATGTACTCTTTACTGGTTAGTAGTATCTTGTTGGCCAACATTCTTTTTCTGGTAACACAAGCCCAACCTTAATTCTGAGGGATGAGAACCATAAAAGTTTATAGTAAACTATGTAAATTTATAGTGCACTTCAAATAAAACTTACCACTCTATATAGAAATAAAACATTGTCTCCTGGGTAGATCTAAATATATGTTCACCGGATAGGATATCACATAGTTTTCTATCCAAACCACTATTTTTTACAAGTCAGAAGACATTTTTGATGATTATACTCAAACAACATCTGTAGACAGAGAGTCTCCTGAGTAATCTAGAATGCATTTGTATCCAATAAATAAGTCACTCCACTATTATATACTGCCTATCTCTAAGATACACGGTGTATTAGAAGACCTGAAACTCCTAAGGCATCAGACTCTGATCTACTGTTTTCTAAAAAATGAGAAATGTTTTGTCAGAGAACATGTGTTATCAGGCATTCAATATGCCCAAGGGTGGTGCTCCTAACTTGGGGATGAAAATCATGGGCAAAACTCATTTAGGAAATACAGTCTCATATTTCTTTCTAAACCTTGTCACTAAATGGCCAATCTTGTTCTTTCCATATCCCTGATTATCTGGGTCTTCTTGTCAAAACTTAGGCAACAAGTATAAACCAGAATGTATCCTTACACTAAGCTATCCATCTTTCTGGTATAAGTGGATAAATTGGCCCAGTGGAAGATTGGCTCTCTCTACTGCTCCTAAGAGACATTCCTAAACAGGAAAGGCATATACCCTACATGATGATGAAGGCCTGTTTGGCAAGCCCAACCTCTGGCAGACAAGGTGTATTAGATACTTCTTATTCAAGGGAAGAAGCACACATATGGCCATCTGTTGTGCCACTCTTTATTGGGACCCTGTCAGCCAGTCAAAAATTATTTCTCAAACACCAGACTTCTAAACCTATCCTTTTCTTTATCTCACAAGCCAATCTAGTGAAAAAATATTTTGCTATAGGAATGACCATTTTTGCATCTTTCAATGCTTTTATAGTGATAGTAGTCTTATATTTTCCTATGATTGTGGTATTGCTTTTAGTTTACTATTTTTTAGTATGAAATTTATTGTAAAATTATTTACTTTTTTTGTACAGACAGGGAGTTCTAAATGCATTCATGTGTCTTTTTCTCTCATAATTCATAGATTAATTAACTAAATATATATTGAGTTCCCACTAGATGACAGGCATTGATTTGATATTGGGTGAGCATTATAGAAAAAGACCAAAAAAAGAGCCCCTCTTCTCATAGAGCTTCCATTCTAGGGAGGGTAACATGTAATAAACTCACACACATGCATGCACACACACACACACACACACACGTGCACACATATACACAGAAAATTTTCAAATAACCTTCAGTAAAATTATTAAAAATAAAATGGCTTGGTACAATAGGGGAGGTAGGAAGAGAAAGACACACATCAGGAAAGGCCTTTGGTGGTGTGGCCTTTATTTTCCAAACCTACAAGTTTGCATTTTTGCTGAAGTCTTAGAAGAGTCTACATGTGGGAAAATTAACCAGTTGTGCTGGTTGTTTTTGCATTCTAGCTACTGAGAAGGCCCTGAAGTTTCCATAGGGGTAGGTAGGACTCAGTGGAGGTCAGCAGATTGTAGGGTTCCAGAAAATGAGCAGGGTGTAGACTCTTGCTTTGAAGAAAATAGCAAATATAGAAATTTAGCTTTCCTCATTTATGATTTCTGGATAACAGTTTGAAATGAAAATTAAGTCAGATGACACAATTAAGATCTTGGCCTAATTCAGGGTAAGTGGTACTATTAAATAAATGTAGGCTGTAAATAATATAAGAATAATGGATGATTCTCTTGAGAAATTAAGTGCTCTATTACTAGTCACAAAAGATAAATTTCAATTGTTTTATTCATGTTTATTTTCATTTTGGTTGAACATTATCCATCCCAGATGGAACGCTATATTTTCTCTGGCATATAGTTTGTGCGCAATAAAAAATACAATACATAAATATAAATGTAAATGAATAGAATAAATGATAATTCATAAAATAGCAGAAAGATATGAGTGACCTAATTCTTTCTATGTCCTCATACACATTTTACCACTGACCCCAAATAAGCAGGCTAACTAGTTCTTTATGTTTTTCCTTTTAATCGTTTCTTATTCTTCTGTATTTGTGTTTTGTTTTACCTTTAGTCTTCTGACATTATTAGATACTGTTTAATATTTTAAAATTTGCCCTTTCTTGTGCTTCCCTCCTCCTACACTTTGCCCAAGACATTTTTATAACCGAGCTCTGCAAAGAACTTACTGTATCATCACGTTCATTTCTTTAGATGACTCACTGTTTTGGCTCTCATAGGTATTTTGTGATAATACTATCAAAATTTTGTATGACGTTTCCCCTGAGTCAGAATCTAGCCTCATGTTTCTGCCCGTGGAGTTATATTTATTTTTCTATGGATTTAATGAAACTTACAAAATTCAAAGGGGATTTTCTTGACAAAGCTTAGTAATTCCTTTCTTTGCAGGAAGGACATCATTCTGGTACATGGGTTGGGGATTCTCACCATTGTAGCAAACTACCCATGTCACACATCTTTTTCAGAATAATTAATTTTTAGTGGGAGAGGAGACAAAACTACTCCTGTGAATCTAAAGCTTTTAATTTCCTAAAACTGAATTTTAAATTCACTATTTCATTCCAGGGTCTTTCTGGTAGAGGTGGAAAGTACATTTACTGTCAATCAATAAATTTTGCATGAAAAGTATTTTGGATCTTTACATAAGTATAGCATACATACTGAATCACCTCAAATGTGAAGTACCGTAGAGTTTAGCACTTGTACTTTCTGCTCAAGAGACCACAGGGGGATTGGTGATATAAAAAGAAAAAGTAAATTATTCAACAGGAGACAGAGCTCAATATTACCTATTTTTAAGGCACATATTGTGTAGTAAAACTGCCGGTTTCCCTATTGTGTGAAATGACAAACAAAACCTGTTTACAATTTGCTTGCCTTGGCTAATGCTGTAGAGCGTAAAAGTGTCTATATTACTGAAAGGAGGAATTTGGAAATTTGGTAAGGTTTGTAGCATCCTTTCTGCTACAAAGAGGCTTCCCCATTGATGTTCAATGTGGTGAAATACTTTGAACCCCTTGGAGACTCATTGATGTTCCTGGAGTCTGAGGCATCAGCAGTAACCATGAATGTCTCTGTTCATTTGTAAAGTGCTCTAGCCAGAAAATTAAGCTGCAAGATGAAGATCTTGCTTCAGTGATCCATACTCTTGACATATTCAGCCTTTCAACCTGGTATATTTCAAACCTCTTTATTTGAATCTCTCCAGGGAAGCCAGTCAAAGAATAAAAATGGCCCATAAAATAGCAGACTGCTTTTTGAATTGAACAAACAGCATTCTGCAGTGATTTTCTTTAGCCTTTGCTCATTGCCAGGACACTTCCAAGTATAAGAAAGTCTTTTCTTCTCATTTTCAAAGCATTACACAAGATGAACCCCAGCTTCTTCAAACAGCATCAAACTTCACACCACTCTATCTGAATCCAGAATAGCATTGAACCAAAATGATACAAAATTCCTAGAGTCCCAGGTATTGGGACTTTCTATTAAAAGGACATGGAAAAAAAAAGATAGCCTATAATTCCTCACACACTAAAACAAGTACCACAAAATATAGTTAGTTTAGACTACTGAGGTACTAAATGTAAATTACATATTTTAGAAATAATTTTAAGGTTAGAAATTTCTATATTTATAAAATTTTAACCACAGTAAATATGTGCATGTCACAAGTTTTATATCAGGGTACAAAGCATCACTCAATTTGAAGATACTGCTGCAAATTACACGGCAAATTATAAAATGTTTTATTACATTATATATATTTAATATGATAGGTTAAATTGAATCATATCTGTGCACATTTGGCTGCCTATTATCTGTGAAATGATGAAGAAATCGATGCTCTTCTTTTATCTCGGAATATCAGCAGCCAATATTGGAGCATTTCTGAAAATATTCTATATGTCAAAACTATGCTTGGAACAGTGAAGTTGTATTAATACAAAGGGTTGAGTTGTCAAGCTGATTTATGCAACTCATGCATTTTACTAAACATCAAACTTTACTAATGATTTCAAGTATCCAAGATAGAATCATGTACAGTTGTAGCATTTTCTTCTGGAAGAGTCCCATCAAGCACAGCTTCCAAAAATGTACATTTCTCCCATATTAAAGACTGTTTTTGAATTCATATAGACAAGTTTTGAATAGTGTATATAGGAACATTGTTTGCAAAGTAAGTCATTTTTTCTTGGTTACTCCTAGGTCGCTAATTTATTAGTTACACATATTGAAGAATATATTGTATTTCCTATTTTCCAGTCGTCCATGTGACATAAATCCATAATATAGGTTTCTTTATAATATATCTTATAGACACACCAGATGTATTATGCTGAAAAGCATTTTTAGATAGGGGCTTCCATATCCTTCTGCTCACAAATGATATCGGCATGTTTACGAGGGAGTCTGGTCAATATCATCCAGATGTCTGTCATGTAGAAAAGGAGTGGGTAGTGGGTCACAAGGTGAAGTTAAGCCTTTTATTTCTGGAGGTAAAAAATCATATATGAGGTAACATAGATAAAGGTATTGAAAGTTACAATACTCATGTTTTAAAATTATGTACATCTAAGTGTGTAGACATTAGATATCTATAAAAATTCCAATTAAATGGCTAATATAGGTTTTTTGTATCACTTTTATCGTATAAGAATGAAGTACTAAATGTTGTATATATGCAATTAGAGAACAAAATAGTAAATGTTAAAATGCTCCATATAAGAAAGACAATTTTTAAAAATTGGAAGAGAGAAATTTAATTTCTCCACTAACAAATTCATTGTTGATTGAACAGCCAGTGTGACCAAGCAATATCAGTTAATGGCTTATTCACAAACTGCGTGAAGGTTGAATATGATGTAGGGTTTGAAGGACACAAGTGACTCAGGCAGAGCATAAACACACAGATGCAAAATAAATATCTACACTGTGAATGCATAGTGATAATGTATGGTAGAGAAAGTATAATGAGGATCTCCACTTATTGGGTTAAGGTAATTGTCATTAGAAGTAGAATATTATTATCTAAAATAACTTGGCATTAGATCATGAAAGACCTTGAAGAGGAACCTGAAGAATTTAGTGTTTATATAATCAAAGTTGGAGAGCAGTGTGTACATTCTTCAGCAGGACTTAACATGACAGCTTGGTGTTTTATCCATGTTAATAGGCAATATTTGTAATAGGAATTGATAAGATGGCCCTGTAGACAGAAAAAAAGCTGCTGATTGTAATAGGTGTTAGGTAAGAAGAGTAATTTAGGGAGTAAATGCAGAGATATTGAGAAGGAAAATAAATTTTAGGTTTTGGCTTAACACAGAGCAGAAGGAAAGCTAGAAACAATGATGGCTTCAAGTTTTTAGACTATAGTGCTGTGAATAAAAAGGTAGAGGTTAAGCAAGATCTCTGGATTCACTAGTGAAGCTAAGATGTATAAATTAAAGAATTGTCCATTTGTGACAATATATGGAAAATAGGGTACCAGATAAATTAGAAGAGATACTTTTCAAAGCTGTGCATGAGAGTATTGAGGCAAAATTACATCATGAGGTACCAGAAAACATGTAGAGTTCTCCAATGAAAGGAAGACTTAAGGTTGCAACGAACAGTTAGGACAGTAAACAAAAAGCAGCCAAAAGGGTGGTATAAGTCATGAGATGTAAAAATATGGTGATTCAGGAAATCAGGTTTAAATAGAGAGGCCAAATTGGGGGCAACCTTTTAATGAAGGAGCCTAGACTGAGCCAGTGAAGTGGAGATGACTCCTGGGAATGTCATCATGAAATGAGTATTTCGGATTCTAGATGTGCTAGTTAATGACAAAGAAGTGGCAGCTGAAATCATATTAGAGGATATATTTTTCAAAGCAACAAGAATGAAGTTTAATGAGTGGAGAATAAAGCCCATATCTGAGAAGTTTCCATAGTTGCAGATTCTAAAAAAGGAGGAGCCAGGAAAACATAAAAGAAACTGTTAAGTCCAGTTGTCTACACAATGTGAATATATTATTGTTAACGTTTATCATAAAACTGTATCTTATAAGAAATACTTGCTCATTCTCATTCCCTGTCAACATGTCTTGGGGAGGGACGGAAGGTATAAGAAAAAACATCATTGATGCTTTATGTTTATATTAACCTACTGAATGAGGATATACAGCATAGGAGTAACCAGAACAAGAACCATGGCTTTTAAATTTAGGCAATTATTCGATGATATGTTTTGTTTTTGTAGATCCATTTTTTGTATGAGTCATTTTCCTTTTGCCCAAAGAAATTCATGTACTGTGTATAGCAATGATTTTTTTCAGCTTTTGTATGTCTTTTAAAAATCTGTATTTTGACATTATTTCAAAAAACTATTGCTGGGCATAGAATTCTAGGCGGATAGCTTCTATTAATACATTAAAGATGTGGCATTACTTTCTTCTCGTTTGTATTGTTTCCAACAAGTGTGCAGCCATCCTTAACTTCATCCGTTTGTTCATAATGTCTTTTTGTTCTATATACTCCTTATAAGATTTTTGTCTTTAGTATTGGTTTAGAGGAATTTGAATACTATGCACCTTTAGCACAGTTTCCCTCATGCTTTCTGTGCTTGGAGTACATTGAGTTTGTTGCATCTGGAGGCTTACAGGTTTCTTCATGTATATAACATGTTTGGTCATAATTGCTTCAAATACTTTCCTGATTCTTTTGTCTCTCCTTTGGGAATTCCAAATTCAAATATATTAGAATACTTAAAGTTTTCCCACTGATTCACACTGAATGATTCGCTGTTTATTATTTTTTGTCTTTATTTTTACCCTCATTTTCTGATAGTTTCTGTTACTACATCTTCCGGTCAACTAATTTTTTTAATATCTAATTTGCTATTAATCTCATCTAGTATATTTTTCATTTCAAACAAATAGATTTAATTTGTAACTTTTTGAAAGAATATGGTTATAATGACTATTTTAAAGTACCATCTTTATTTATTTATTTATTTATTTTATTTTTAAGCAATCTCCACATCCAACATGGGGCTCAGATTTATTACCCTGAGATTGAGTTGCATGCTCTACTGACTGAGTCAGTCAAGCATCCCTCATTTTTTTTTTCTAATTATGACACTTGTATGACTTCTGGCTTGGTTTCAATTGATTGATTTTTCTGCTAATTCTATATCATATTTCTTGTACTTTTACATGGCTGGTATTTTTTGTTAGATGTCGGACATTCTATATTTTACTTTGTTGGGTGTTGGGTATATTTGTATTCCTGTAAATACTCTTGAGTTTTGTTTTGAGATGCAGTTAAGTTGCTTAGAAATAGTCTGATCATTTCCAGTTTTGTTTCTCAGGTATATGAAGTGGGACAGGAGCAGTGTTCAATCTAGGACTAATTATCTCCATTGTAGAGATAGGAAACTTCTGTATCATCTCCCCAATCATGAAGCTTTTCAGCACTGTGTGAGCACCAGACACTACTCATTTTTGCTTGTTTGTTTTCATTCCTGGTTTTGATTACTTTCCTCAAATCCACATTCTGAGCGCCACTCAGAAAAATATGTAACAGGGAGGCTCTGCAAATCTCGAGTTTGTAGTTCTCTCCTCTCTAGTTATCTCTTCTGAACTCTAGTTGCTGTGTTCACTCCGGACCATCATCTCTCTCTCCAAAATTTATGGAGTCTCTTGTCAATTTCCACCTGGTTTTCCTTTTCTGAAATGTGGTCTGGAAACTCTCATGGCAATAATCTGGGATGAAGATAGGGTTTATCACATTTATTTTACAACTTGAAATGCTATTCAAGGCACTTACTAGGGTCTGGTTGAAACTGCTGCTCCATTACTTCTTTTTCTTTTCTTTTTTTAGTCTTTCTTTTTTTTTATTACTATCTCATATAAAAGGATAAGCCTGGTTCCTATTACTTCGAGGAGGGGCATCCACTTGGAGAAAAGAAAATTTGTTTTAATGTTCACGTGTATTTTGATCTTATTTAAAATTCACAGCTTAGAATGAAAACACTTATAGATCACATATCCAACAAATAACTGATATCAAAACATATTTAAACAACTCTCTATATGCAACAGTAAGCAATTAAATTAAAAAGTGGACAAAAGGCTTAAACAGGTAATTCATTAGAGAAGATGTACTAATGGAAAATAAGCACAGGGAAAGATACTCAACATTATTAACAATTAGAAAAATGCTAGTTAACACAATAGATACTACTACCCACCTGCAAGAATATCTAAAATTAAGAGTTTGAATATATCAAATATTGGAAAAGATATGGGAGGACTGAAATTCTTATACATTGTTAGTGGAAATACAAAATGGCACAGCTGCTTTGGAAAACAGTTTGACAGTTTCTTAAAAAGTTAAACATATGCCTACACATGACTCTGACATTTCCCTCAAGTTAGTTATCCAAGAGAAAGAAAGCACGTGTCTACACCAACACTTGCATATGAATGTACATAGAAGCTGCATTTGTAATAAATAAGTCAGGAAACAGCCTAAATCCATCATGGGAGAATGGATAAACAATTGTGGCATATTTAGAAATAGAATCATATTCTATTATTAAAAGGAATGGACTAGCTCAAAATAATTATGATAAATATAATAAAGTAGACATAAAGTGCCTATGCTATACGATTGTATTTATTAAAATTCTAGAAAATTCAAGTTCATCTGCATTGAAAGAACATTAGAACTGTGGTTGCTGGGAATTGAGATGGTCTGGGTGAGGCTGAGAAGGAAAGATTACAAAGAAAACTTTTCAAGTGATAGATATGTTCATTATCTTAATTGCAATGATTTCATGAGATTATACACACATCAAAATTTGTCAAATTTAAAATTTTAAATATACACAGCTTGGAGTGCCTGGGTGGCTCAGGTGGTTGAGTGTCTGACTCAACCCTTGATTTCAGCTTGGGTCATAATATCAGGGTTGTGAGATAGGGCCCCATATTGGGCTCCACATTGGTAATGGAACCTGCTTAGGATTCTCTGTCTCCCCCTCTACCGTTCATGTTCTCTGTCTCTTAAATATTTTTTTAAATTAAACAATAAATATATACAGCTTATTTTATGTCAATTATATCCCAACAAAACTTTTTTAAATTTCATATTTAAGTCATTAAAAACAGGAACCGCATCTTACCTTTACTTCTTCACATCTCATCCATTCTATGTTATACAGTAGCCACTCAACAAATACTTTGTGATTTAATTTGTTAATGTTCCATGAATGAGAAAAGGTAGCATTCTGGTTCCCAGAAAAGTTCCTTAATGATATTGAAGACATATACAGATAAAAATTCCAATGGAATATGATAAATTATGACTTATGTGTATCTAAGATGAAGTGGGAAAACATCTTGTCTAATTTATATTTGTAGATCAGGAAATAATTATTTTATTTAAATGTTTATGTATTTTTGAGAGAGGAAGCGAGAAAGAGAGAGAGAGGAAGGCAGAGAATCTCAAGCAGGTTCCACACTGTCAGCACAGAGCCTGATGTGGGGTTTGAACTCATGAACAGTGAGATCATGACCTGAGCTGAAACCAAGAGTCAGATGCTTAGCCAACTGAGCCACCCAGGTGCCCCAGGAAATGATTGTTGAAGGGGCATTGAGCTGAGCCTTAAATGACAGGCAACATTAGAGAAAAATGATAGGAAGAGAATTTTTATAAAGAGTGATTAACATGTTCAGAATCATATGGGTGAAAAATATAGGTGACATTATAAAATCTGATATGGCTGGAGTTTGAACTTCATTTGGTAAAATGGCAAATTAAGAAGGCCTAGAAGTAGCAATAGCAAGATAAAAAACTGTGCTAACTTATTGGTCTATACTTTATGCTAAAAGCTATAGGGAGACAGGAACAACTTGAAGTAGGAGGGTACTATAATGAAATTTGTATTTCATAAAATTATTCTGGCATTGAAGAGATTTAAGACCCCCATTTGGGGACTGAGTAGACTTTTGTAATAATGTAGCCATGAGGTTCGAACCTATAGCAGAAGCATTGAAAGTAAAAAGAAGGGAATGGATTTCAGATGTGTTAACAATTGAAATAGAGAGAACTTGGTGACCAACTGAATTTGGGTACTACAGCAGAGGAAGAAATGACTCAGGAAACTGAAGACAGGAGGATATCCTTCAAGGGAAACAGTCGATAAAGGAAAGGAGTAGGTGTGGTATAGAAGAAAGGTAATTCTGACCTGGTCAGTCGATTTGGAGATACTTGCACAGAACTCCTAAGTCCTTCTCACTTTCTTTCCTGGAGAAATGCAGGGCTTTGCAACAAGCCCTGTCAACATGCGTCTTAGATCTTTAAGTTATGAGAAGTACGCCTGACACGCTGAATGCTTTGAGATGGCAGAATGTAAAGAAGGAAGAGCTCAGGTTTCTGATAACATGTTTTAGGTACTTCGTCAACATTGACATTGTTCTGGCTTTGAGCTTCTTTATCTGTGAGGTAATACCTACTTTTATTTAAGTCACTTTTAATGTGGTATTTTATTTCTTTGCAACACTCTAATACAGAGAAACCCTCTGAATGTAGAGGGAAAGATGAGGAGCTTGAGAAAACAAAGTAGATGAGGAAACACTTTTGAGACACATCAGAATCTAAGTGATAAAGTCATTATTATGTATAATTCATTTTTAGTAACACTGATTGTATGTCTTATGTTATCCACTCAGCTTCCATTCCACCCGTTTCTAGTTCACCTTTGTGTAATGCAGAGGCTGGAGAAACAAAAACTACATTTTCCAAACTTATTTGGATTCAGGTTTCTAGATGTGATTTAGATTTGGCCGATCACATGCATACATAAGACATTGGAAGACAGAAGTGAAATGGAGGCCATATGGCAGCTTCTTCTGCTATTTCACCTGGCAAACATGTATATTAAGGCAATTTGCTGTTTTACACAACACATCGACAGTTGTACCATAGTTCAGTAACAGGCTATGTGAAAGCAGAAAGACAGGGACAAACACCAATTTTGCTGATGCAGGCTGCAGGAGGTATGGTTCTGGGAACAAGAGCAAAAACTATAGTACTATATATATACATGTATATATATAGTAGGTGTATGAGTGTGTGATTTCCTAATCATGGTGGATTTCGATTTTGGTAGTTCCTGGTTGCGACAGTGTAAATGTGGTTCTGGGTTTATAAGTTTATGATCTTAAAAGAAATTTCCTTGGCATTGTGTTTCCTGGAGTGATTTGAATAGTTGTTCTTGAAATTCAACCTGCATTTCCTTCTTCAGCCCTCACACTGTTTTCTTAAGCCTTTTAGTATGTTAAAATAATATCTAATTAATATCTTTTAATATCCTTCAATAAATTCCCTCTTTCTTAAACAACCTAGATTAGAATTTTGTTTTACTTAATCCTGAAAAATACCAAAACTATAATTAATTTATCATTATTACGTATATTTATGCATTAATTATATGTTTTATTGCGACAATCTTTTTTTCTCTAGTATCTAACAAAGTGCTAGCCATATGGCAATTCATAGTTTTATATAGATATATAAATAAAGATAAAATTGTATATAATCTAGTATCATATTTGTGTCAATAATTTTATTTCAAAATATTCCCTTCTGTTAGAGTATAAAAGTAGCGACAAAGAAGTAGGTTAAACATTCATTGTGAAAGTTTTATCGGGAAATATGAAAGGTGAACTCCTGGCATTTAAAGTGCCAAATGTATTCAGACATTCCTTTGAAGAAGGTAAGTGCTACACAGGATATACATTGTTTAATGACAGGTTTACATGATGTCACAATATGCTTCTGGCAGTGAATAAATTGATGAATACAGGCATAAGTGCCTGAGCTGATCTCACTCTGTTTATCTACTGTTTCTAAATAAATTTTCTTATGAGCTTGCAAAGAATTTCTAGCCCTAAGCTTTTTTATTGACCATTTCTGGTTTAGTTTGAAAGATATTCTTCAACTTAATGTGGACAATTGTTGGAAGGAAAAGAAGAACCCATAAAGACAAAATTTGAAATGTTATCCACAGATAGTCATTATTAAACTTCTGCTTAACATCTATCAGTCCATTAGCTATCAGGAAGCAGGATTGTCCTTATACTTAAGCAGAGTAAGTAGCATTCAGCCTAATTTTATTTGAGGAATTATGCATGGTGTTTAAGCCCTTTATCTTTGTGTTCTGACTACATTGGTTCAAATCCTAAATCTATTACTTACTAGCCAAATGACCCTGAGTAACTTAAGTAACTTCTTGGAGGCTGAATTTCTGTACCTATTAATTACCTATCCATTATTCTTCATCTATTTATATTTTTAAAATAGTTTTAGGATGATATGCCCCATAGGAGTTACATAAAGATTAATTTTTGTTTCTCCTAAAGCATGTGGTTTAGTGCTTATCACATATTTTTTTTTCAACGTTTATTTATTTTTGGGACAGAGAGAGACAGAGCATGAACGGGGGAGGGGCAGAGAGAGAGGGAGACACAGAATCAGAAACAGGCTCCAGGCTCTGAGCCATCAGCCCAGAGCCCGACGCGGGGCTCGAACTCACCGACCGCGAGATCGTGACCTGGCTGAAGTCAGACGCTCAACCGACTGCGCCACCCAGGCGCCCCAAGTGCTTATCACATATAAAAGGCCAGCTTTTAAAATTCCTGAGGCGTCTCTTATTTCAAACATATTCCCACAGTCTTCTTAGTTGTTCTAATCAACAATTTTAACATTTATCTATAAAGGTTATCTCAAGGAGATGTGCACTTAAATTTCATTTAGGCATTAAGTTATAACAAATGCATCCATTAAACTTCTATAAGTGTCAAAGGATGTGATATCCACTTTATAGAAAACTACAGCCATGCAGGCATGTATATTTTGAATGGAACAAAAAAGAGTGAGAACATATAATAAGAGAGAGGATTACAGAAAAGGCAGAAATGTTAGGTCACTGTAAAATGTTGTAACACTGTAAAATGTTAGGTCCACTTAATTCAAACTTTTAAACAACAACAATGATATTAATAGAATTTTTGAGTGCCTAAACAAAGTGAACTGAGAAATATATCAAGGAATATGATTTCAGGTACTCAGAAAACTAGATTAGGCATAACAACTAGCAGTGATGTCTTATTTGATATTTCAAATATAAACGTTAGGAATCATTGATCTGATAATTAATCAAATTTACAAGATGTTCTTCTTATCCAATAATATATATATTTACATAAAAAGGTTACAGTGATTTCTTTTAGTCCTCTAGTTGACTTTTTTTTGTGTTACTTTGGCAAGACTTAATTAATTTTCAATGAACTTCCCAGGAGCACTTGTTAAGGTATTATAGGTATTACAGAGGCACTGAATATATTAATTTCTTATGACTTGAGCTGCTAATATACTGTTCTATCAAGGTTTTTAGACAGTTAATTAAAAATGCTTAACAAGGCAGCATAGTGCAAAGTACTTAAGGTAATCACTAAAGTAAGACACATTAACAAAAAACACAAAAGAAGAAAGAAAACATACCTTGATCATGGCAACAAAACAAATACCTTTGTTACGCCAAATAAATGTTCAGTAAAAAATCATTTCTGTTTCTAATATTGTTGGGCACTATCAGTCACAGTGTGGATTTCATCATAAACAGTGCAATGGTATTGCTGTAAATGTGTTATGTTCTGATAATACAGTTGGTAACTAATGTTGCCCCATGAACGGAATGTGTTAGAGATATGACTTAATTGCTTTGCGCCTCTATTTACACTTTCACAATATGTTTAATCATAATTTTCAAATATCAGTCTCAATATCATATTAATTTATTTCTTGGAACAAAATATTTGTAATCTTTCTGTCTTCTGAGAGTCCATATCATTAATATACTTGAAAGCTGGGACTATGTTCTGAAGAGAGAAATTGCTATAAATAAATGCTTACAGAAATTTATATTATTTTAGGTTGATTTAGAGCATATTTATTATGGCTAATATCAAAGAGTGTGATTTAGTTCTTTATAGAAAGTTATAATTTAGAGTTAGAAAACATCTTGAAAATTTGTACTTATAAATATTTATTGTGTGGGCAAAAAGGCTTTCATTTTTTTTTTCTTTTTTTTCAACGTTTTATTTTTATTTTTGGGACAGAGAGAGAGACAGAGCATGAACGGGGGAGGGGCAGAGAGAGAGGGAGACACAGAATTGGAAACAGGCTCCAGGCTCTGAGCCATCAGCCCAGAGCCCGACGCGGGGCTCGAACTCACGGACCGTGAGATCGTGACCTGGCTGAAGTCAGACGCTTAACCGACTGCGCCACCCAGGCGCCCCAAAAAGGCTTTCATTTTTACAGAGGGAATATACAGTGGCTTTTGGGTTTCTTGTGAGTGTGTGTGTGTGTGTGTGTGTGTGTTTTGAGTTTTTTGGTATACCAATTTACCCCAATAAAGATTAAAATAAATTTTGTTTCATGTTTATTTATTTTTGAGAGAGAGGGCAGGGGAGAGAGAGAGAGAGAGACAGAGAGAGAGAGACAGAGAGAAGGAGAGAGAGAGAGAGAGTGAGCAAGAGAGAGCATGACACAGAATCTGAATCAGGCTGCAGGTTCTGAGCTGTCAGCACAGAGCCCAACCCAGGGCTTGAATCCACGAACTGTGAGACTATGACCTGAGCCAAAGTCAGATGCTTAACTGACTGAGCCATCCAAGCACCCCAAGATTTTTTTAAAGAGTTAGTCCAAGGTAAAAGAAAAAAAACAGACTAATTTAGGGACATGGTAACATTAATACAAAGGTCTTCTCATTCATTCCATATATCTTTTTAATAAAATTTGTAATGTTTTTAATTTTTTTAAAAGTTTTTATTTAAATTCTGGTGAGTTACATACAATGGAATATTAGTTTCAGGTGTACAATATAGTGATTCAACACTTCCATACAGTACCCAGTGCTCTTCACAAGTGCACTCCTTAATCCCTATCACCTGTTTAACCCATCCCCACATCCATTTCGCCTCTGGTATCCATGAGTTCATTCTCTATAGTTAAGAGTCTCTTTCTTGGTTTGTCTCTCTCTCTTTTTTAGCCCCCTTTGCTTGATTGTTTTGTTTCTTAAACTCCACATATGAGTGAAGTCATATGTATTTGTCTTTCTCTGACTTATTTCACTTAGCATAATACTCTCTAGCTCCATCCACGTAGTTGCAAATGACAATATTTCATTCTTTTCTATGGCTGAGTAACAGTCCATAGTTTGTATATGTATACGTGTGTGTGTGTGTGTGTGTGTGTGTGTGTGTATGTGTGTGTATGTGGTGTAGGACATCTTCCTTATCCGCTCACCAATCAATGGACACACTTGGGCTATTTTGACAATTTGGCTATTATAGATACTGCTGCTATAAACATTGGAGTGCATGTAACCCTTCAAATTAGTATTTTTTTATTCTTTGGGTAAATACCCAGTAGCTCAATTGCTGGATCATAGAGTAGTTCTATTTTTAAAAATTTTTAAATATGTTTTATTTTTGAGGGAGAGTGAGAGAGAAAGCACTGAGCAGGGAAGGGGCAGAGGAGTTCTGAAGCGGGCTCTGTGCTGACAGCAGAGAGCCCAATGCAGGGCTCAAACTCATGCAAACCGTGAGATCATGACCTGGGCTGAAGCTGGAGGCTTAACCCACTGAGCCACCCAGGCTCCCTAAGTAGTTCTGTTTTTAACTTTTTGAGGAATGTCAATACTGTTTTCCAAGTAGCTGCACTTCTGCACCAGTGCAAGAGGGTTTCTCTTTCTTCACATCCCCACCAACACGTGTTATTTCTTGTGTTATTAATTTAAGCCATTCTGACAGGTGTGAAGTGATATCTCATTGTGGTTTTGATTTGCATTTCCCTGATGATGAGTGATGTTGAGCATCTTTTCATGTGTTTGTTGGCCATCTGTATGTCTTCTTTGGAAAAATGCCTGTTCATGTCTTTTGCCCACATTTTAATTGGATTATTCATTTTTTGGATGTAGAGTTTTATAAGCTATTTATGTATTTTGGATACTAACACTTTATCAGATATGTCATTTTCAAATATCTTTTCATATTCTGTAGGTTGCCTTTTAGTATTGTGTTTCCTTACCTGTGCAGATTTTATTTTGATGAAGCCTCAACAGTTTATATTTGCCTAGTGTCCCTTGCCTCAGAAGACATGTCTAGAAAGAAGATGCTATGACCATTGTCAAAGAGGTTACAGCCCATGTTCTCCTCTAGGATTTTTATGCTTTCAGGTTTCACATTTAGATGTTTAATCCATTTGAATTTATTTTTTATGAAACATCAGGAAGAAAAATTAAGGAATTGATTCCATTTACAATTGCACCAAAAACGATAAGATACTTAGGGATAAACTTAACCAAAGAGGTAAAAGACCTGTACTCTGAAAACTATAAAACACTGATAAAAGAAATTGAAGTTGACACAAAGAATGGAAAGACAAACCATGCTCATGGATTGGAAGAACTAATATTATAAAATGTCTATACTACCCAAAGCAATCTACACATTTAATGCAACCCCTATCAAAATACCAATGGCATTTTTCACAGAACTAGAACAAATAATCCTAAAATTTGTATGGAACCACAAAAGACCCTGAATGGCCAAAGCAACCTTGAAAAAGAAAAGCAAAGCTGGAGGTATCACAATTCTAGACTTCAAGTTATATTACAAAGCTGTAATGGTCAAAATAGTATGGTATTGGCACAAAAATCGACATATAGATCAATGGAACAGAATAGAAAACCCAGAAATGTATGTATGGGGTCAATTAATCTTTCAGAAATCATGGTAAAATATCCAATGGGGGAAAAGACAGTCTTTTCAACAAATAGTGTCTGGAAAACTGGACAGCACCATGCAAGGAATAAAACTGGACCACTTTCTTACATCACACACACAAATTAAAAATGGATTAATTATAGTTTTAAATTAGATAGTTCACATTATTAGTAACAGAAGATAATAAAGCTTATATATGTTCAAAATGCAAGTTTGAATCCCTTTATAAGAGAAATTAAGGAGATAATATTACTATCTGTCCATTAAAAATAATTTGATAAGCTTCTAGATTCCTGGAATTATTCAATGATTCAAGGAGCAATTACAAAGATGTTTTTAGAAGCAAATTGGATTCTATCAAAAATTGCACTAATAATGGTATTCTCTCTACATATAGATATGTAGAATAATGTATGTGCAAAAATAATTAATTTGATCATTGTAATAGAAAAATTCATGTTGTATAAAAACTAAAAGCCTTTGATAAAGGAGATTTAAGTGAGTCATGGAGCATTGATACTATGGAAAGCTGTAATCCTCAAAACTAAATGAGGCAGTTCTATTTGCATTAATAGGAACTAATTTACCAGATATGTAAATAAGTATGATGCAGAAAAATGTGTAATACAGAATAGAAAATAAATATGTATTTTTTTTATTTGAGTTTAGTTGACAATGTTACACTGATTTCAGATGTACAATATAGTGATTCAGCAAGTTTATACATTATGCAGTGCTCACCACAGGTGGAGCTGCCATCAGTCACCACCCAACCCTATTGCAACGTGATTGACTACATTCCTTAGGCTGTGTGTTTTATTCTCATGACTTATTCATTCCACAACTGTAAGCCTGTATCACCCACTCCCCTTCACCCATTTTCCCCATCCCCCATTCCCCTCCTCTCTATCATCAGTTTGGTCTTTGTACTTATAGATCTGATTCTGATTTTGTTTGTTTATTCATTTGTTTTTTTCCACATGTAAGTGAAATCATATTGTGTTTTTCTTTCTATGTCTGATTTAGGTCACTTAGTATAATTCCCTGTAAGTCCATCCATGCTGTCACAAATGGCATGATTTCATCCTTTTTCATGGCTGCATATTATTCTAGGTGTGTGTGTGTGTGTGTGTGTGTGTGTGTGTGTGTGTGTGTACCACATGTTCCTTATCCATTTATCTATGGATGGACACTTGGGTTGCTTCCATATGTTGACTATTTATTATTACAAATAATGTTGCAATAAACATAGGATTGCATATATATTTTTGAATTAGTATTTTCATTTTCTTGGATCTAAAATATGGTCATTTGAATGTAGTTTTAAAATAGAGGTAATTATTTTTAAAAATGCCTATACACACAAAACCTATTCCAACTTAGAATATTTCTAGAAACATGTATAAGAAACCGGTTGCAGTGGCTGTAGGAGGGCAGGGGGTAGAGCTGTAAGCAAGGCACAGGGGATATTTATAGATCCATGGCCTGTCCTCAAGTTCCTGTAACCCTTTATTGGAGTATGACTATTATGGGCCATTGACCTGATTATTTTGTACTGGTGTCCACTGATCTACAAGTTATTTTAGAATAATAGTTACACCTGATACTGATATTCATAGGCCCTGATTGGCCTCTAGCATCTTTAGCCTCCGTTTTCTTTTCCCAAGCCTCTTCCATACCTATTCTTTCTATTGGGGAAGCATCTCCCCCTCCCCACCAGACATTGCTAATATATTTCCCAACATCATATCGGACAGGGCACCATGCATACAGTTTCTTCTCCTATGGCCTAGAAAGCAGATTTCCCCAAATACAATAGGATAATTCTACAACTCTTATTTCCTGGAGTTTGAATCAGCTGTGGGGGAATACATGCTATCAGGATCTCATCTTTTTGGAATACTGAAAAGCAGGTGATTCCTGTTAGATATTGAAACTTGGATATGGCAGAGACATTTATTTTGTGATCCTTATAAGCAGAACTGTCTAGGAACTGATAGCCCAGAGCCAAGCTTCAGTCTTCTCTGAAAAGTAAACAATGAATCTTTTTGAAGCATTTTGACAGGAAAACAATTGGTTCCAGCTGAAAGGACATAAGTATAAGATGCGTACATTATAGTGTACATGTCAAAATTCAGAAACTATAGAGGCTTTCTCTCTAACCTAGGTGGTCCTGCACTGATAGTTGAGGGCATTTTAACTGACATTGACATCAGAGTACACTGTCTCCTTTACTTTTGAGGAAAGACTTGTTGCCATTACGAGTCTTTTGGCTCAGTCTCTTCTGAAGGAAGATGAACTCTGAAAGATTTATTGAGATACAACTCATTATGTAATATTTAGACTTTCAACTTCATATTCCCCACTAAATGTAAATTATTTTTCCACTAAGCAGTTCGACTTTCAAAAACATCATAGAATGTTTGTATAATCAGAACTTGATGTAGTGCTTTACCCACAGTAGGTCCTTTATAAATGCTCACTGAACTGAACTGATTTACCTGTTTTATTAACAGTAAATTAGATTATCCTGTTTATAAATTTCAAAAGGGATATTAAATTTATGTGACCAAATATAAGCTAGGAACAAAGATTAGAGATGTGATATTTTGCATGGTCTTTATTCATGCTAGTATGTAAAACTGGGAAAGGAAATGTAAAAAAGTTCTAAATGTTTTTCCTAGGACAGGAATAAATCACAAAGTAAAGGGAAGCACTACTGTATAGATTTGAGGAAGTAATTACCAATTAAGGGTCATCACCAACTACATAAATAAAAACAAATAGTAAACAACAAAAAAACCTGGGACACAAAATTTTCTTGGCCCAACTATGTCTCATTTGTTTTTTTTATTTTTTAGCATTGAAGATGTCCTTTCCATTAATAGTACCTTAAATCTTTTGGCTTAGTGCATATAAACTGAGTAATTCTATAGACAGCCATTGACCATTTTTTTTCATTAAATTGCATATTACTTGGCACAAATAAAGAGTCATCCAAATTATTCACAAAGATTCAGGAACGTAGCATAGCAAGAATGTGTTTATTTTGGATGGCTAAGGCATTAATTTTCATAAAAAATAACTTACCTATAAGGTACATGAACTCACGTGTACCTGAAATGTGGCCTTATATGTTTTCAGATTTGATAGCTTGTCCATAAGCACACATCTGTGAATTTTAATTAATGCTTATAAACTCAGGTCAATGACTATTTCATGAAAATTCACTAATGATTTATGAGAATTTCACTTGGGTTAGTATCAACTTTTGAGAACTTTATGTTGGAAATATTTTAGAATCAATGTAGTGATATTACAGTTATTTAGATGAAGTCTCCATTCTAATTGCATTTTATTAGCCTGTCTAAAATATTATTTTCTTTCATCAACTGTTTTTATAATTTTAGTTAACAGAGTCAAACACTATGAAAGCCTGCTTATCTTACTGTATGGACCATGCAGTTGACAGATTCATAAAATCCAAAACTTTAGATTTTCTCCCCCTACATATTATATGGTGATATCCTGGTGCTATTACATAATTCTGTCTTTGGATTGTCTTTCTATTTCTTTTATTGTCATCTACTTCTTTGTTTTTTAATCTCTTTCTGGTCTTTCTTATTAGATTCCTACCTTCCTCCTTAAACAGAGTAGTTTAAATGGAGACTCTCAGATAGAGATGGGAAATGTGTTATGGAATTAAGATGGAAATATAGTGGAATATTTCTTTAAAAAATGCGAACGTTGACAAGGGGATGTTAGTTCACTGAGCAGTCATTTTTAAAGCATCAACTGATTATGAGTTCCTGGGCCAGATACTAGGGATAAGAAGATAAACCAGAAACAAGTATGATCTTCAAAAGGTCACAGTCAGAGAAAAGGTAAATATTAAATTATTGCATTATTATGCCAAAGTATATAATAGATGTAATTACCAGACACTGTGAGAGTTTAAAAGGAGGAATTAATCACAAGAAATTTTAAGACAAGTAATAGAATATTGGATTACATGGATTATGACATTTCTAAATATTAATTTTCCATACACATTATATACTTTGCTCATATATATTTGTATCTGTACCATCAGTGACAAACTTAAATGTTAGATCTATTTCATTTCTTATCTCAACACTTTTGTAAACGATACGCATTTCTGACTTTAAGTGAGATATCCTAACAATTTAAAACTAGTCTTAAGTTTATTATAAATTATTGGATGATTGATTATTACATGAATTTGTTGAAAAATATTTTCCTTCCAAAGGCTCACATAATTGTTTTGTAGGCATATATACATGATATAAAAAGACTTGGTTTCTAAATTCATTATTTTTCCCCTAGAACCACTTTCCAAGTCGTCACAGTGGGGTAATTGGGAAAATTTTCAATTAGCAATAATCACGCTTCAGATAAACCTCATTGTCTATGATACTGCCATTGCATAAAGCTAGAGCCACTTTCAGACCGTATAGAGTGATTGTGTTAAGAACAGAATCTCGGGGTGCCTGGGTGGCTCAGTCAGTTAAGCACCCCACTTTGGCTCAGGTCATGATCTCATGGATGGTGGGTTTGAGTCCGGCATTGGGCTCTGTGCTGACAATGCGGAGCCTGGAGCCTGCTTTGGATTCTGTGTCTCCCCTCTCTCTCTGCCCCTACCCTACTCACACTCTGTCTCTCTCTCTCTCTCAAAAATGAATAAACTTAAAAAATTTTTTAAAAAGAACATAATCTCAAAAATATATGAAGGAAGAGTTGGGAAAATGTGCACGTTTGTCTATAGAGTTTTTTCTTTAAAAAAAATAAACAGCTTTGTTGAGATACACTTGATTCACAAAAACTGCACATATTTAATGTACACATTTTGATGAGTTTGGACTTATATAAACAGGATTTCTCCTTGAAATCCTCCTGATTTCAATTATTTTGGACATTTATCCAGAGGTGGTATTCATTTGTGGGTCATATGGTAGCTGTATTTTTAATTTTTTGAGAAACCTCCATGCTGTTTTCCATAGTGGCTGTACCATTTTACCTTCCCACCAGCAGTATAGACATGCTCCAATTTCTCCATATCCTTGGCAACACTTTTTTCTTTTCTTTTCTTTTCTTTTCTTTTCTTTTCTTTTCTTTTCTTTTCTTTTCTTTTTTGTATCAAACTGTAGGATTTTCTTATATATTTTGGATATTAACCCCTTATCAAATATATAATTTGCAAATACTTTCATTCTGAGAGTTATCTTTTTAAAATATATGGAAAGTGGAGAAAAATGGAGATGGAAATTTGATGGTGGTCAAAATACCCTGATTATAGTTTCAACTTTAATATAATTCACAGATTAAAATTGTTTTAGCCAAGTCAGTTTATCACTTTTTTTTGGTCTTCTGGCATAAGTTCCTATGTTTATTGCCTACTTGGCTACAAAGTGAACGACAAGTTGAAGTTTACATGAACACATCATAATAATTATATAAAAAACTTTACCCTTGTGAGGTCTTACAGCGAGGGCTTAATAACTTTATGTGTATATTTGATACATGTTCTTAGGATGTATGCTTGGCCGAAAAGCCTATTTACATTACAACTTTCATCCTTCCATTAGCGTATTTGACTTATTAAATCTTCCAATAGACTTTTTTTTTTAATTTGGGAAATTTCCTATTAATATATAATAACATTGTTTGTGTTTACCAGTAGTGTTTTATATTTATAAACTATCTTATATCATGACATAATACCTATACTTGTCATAAAATATCATTGAAATCTACAAATGTTCAGTAAAATCTTCAAATGTAATTATGTACTCATCATTAAGTATAGCTTGGTCTTTTTCTTGCTATTAGAAAATGAACTGATAAATTTATCACAAAAAGTAAATAAAACTATAAAGCAAATTCCAACCAATACACCACATGGAACTTTTCCGGTGAATATATTTCCCCTCTCCCCTCAGACCCAGGGAAATTTGTAATGGAAAACTGTAATGGAAAATTTACTAATAGCTACCTATGATCCACCTAATAAAGGAAAATATGCTGTTTCTTTTTTTACCTAATGTAACTTTTAGTAACATTGCATATTAAATGAAATGGTCAGATGTAGAAGTGGAAGAAAGATTTTAAATCGCTGAAAAATTTCAGCAAAACTAAAAATTACTTAATATCCAAAGAAATACAAAAATGCATCTAAACAAACACATATGATGTGAATATAAGCATCATTAGTGTATTGCAAGTATTTAATGATACTGGCCATTGATATCCATTAAAAGCAAGATTTCAGAATGATCTCCCGGCTACCATAATTCTGAGCAAAAGACTCTACATAGAGTTCCAATGTATTTCCTTGTAAAAAGAAAAAAAAAAGCCTGGATGTCACTATTTAAAACATTTTTAATGAATATTTGCTTTGGGACTTTGGAAACAGGCCCAATGAGTGAAACTTTATCATGACTGACCATACAAACTATATTGTAACAATTAACTTTAGCTGCGAAATCAATCACTCCAAAATCTAGTTTCTTAAACAACCATCATTTTATTATTTCCTATGAATCTCTGTGTTGATTGGACAGGCTTCTGCCTCAACATTCATGTCAGCTGGCAGATCATCTAGAACTGGTTGATCTAGGATAGCCTCAAACTTATCCATTAGCCAAAGTAATTTGCATGGCAATGCTCAGAATCATTATGAGAGGCAACTATCTGAGGGCAGAGATATTGGGACACCTGAATAAATGTAACAATCTATGAGAAATTTTACACCTTTCAGTAGTTTTGATTTTTCCCACAAAGATACATTACGTGAAAGTTTATTTTGCCGAAGACTGGGCTGGTATGGAAAGGGAGTCCTTATGAGGATTTGGCTTCAACAACGGAGAGAGTGAAACTAATAATAAAAAATGAAGCCAACATTACTGGGTATTGTCCATGGCTGGTATACAAACTGATGTTTTCCTTCAAAAATTGTTTGCTTCTCTATTTTGGTCCCAGTATAAACATTTATAAGCTATTAAGTGCCTGAGTGGTTTGAAATATAAACTGATCCAAATTATCAGTGCCAACAGGCTAGAAAATAATAGCCAGCTGACCAAATAGGGTATGCAGATAGAAATAAATTATGATTTCTGAAACTCCTGCAAACTTTCTGGAAATTAATTTCAGAATGAAATGCATCTGTCCAGATGGCATTTAGACAATTAATAATGTCATAAATCATTACCTTTTTTTTTTTTTTTTTTGTGAGGAAAGTTTTACTCTACTCCACCATCATTACCCAGGAAACAGTGAAACTTTAGAAGGGTAAACCATCCACCACACACTACAGTCATTCATTTTTGTTTTATTATTCATACTTTTTTCCATTTATTTATATGATTTAATTTACATGATTCAATGCATCATTTGCATAATGGAAATATTAATGCTGACTTAATGGGATAATTGCAGGAACTACTTAATGAATAATTTTGACATTTTAAAACTGAAAAACACTATATACCTTCTGTTCCATTGCAATCAGGTGCATTCTTAAGAAACCATCCGTTATCAAATCAATATTACAAAATAAATTGTTTTAGTAGAAAAAAGGTATTTAAGCATTATAGAATTTTTAACCCATTCCTTTGTTAAAGAATATGGCAAGCCACTCCAACTTAGTATGTTTATGTTTATGTGCACAGCGTTTTCTCCAAAATAGAGCAGGATATCCAAAAGATTCTAGCCTCAAATTGAATAACAACAATGGTGTTTAGTATAATCAAGTCATATCCCATAATTAATTGATCACTTTATGGTTAAATTTGCATTATAAAAACTATATATTCAAATATACAAATTAATAAGCAACCACTTGAAAAAAATTTTTAATGACATGCCACTAAGTAAAATTTCTGAAATACTACTTTGGAGAATATACTGTTTCCGTACATATAGCAGAGAACATTATGAGAGTATCTTCATCTTGTACTTTCAGCCAAGAATAGATATTGATAAAGTTTTGTGGGTTAACCTCAAATGTCATTTGAGAGAATGACTTTTTGAATATAATAAGTTTAAATAAACTAGTGTCTTCTGGAAAACGTGTGTGTCTGTGTAAATTGTACTTCTTACTTCAGATCTGTAACAAAATCTTACTGTTTAATGTGTATTGGACAGTCTTTCAAGAGCACAGTAAATGTTAATATAGCCTCACAATACACTTAAAAGGTAGTACAGTAAAACCTAGGTTTGTGAACATAATTTGTTCCGGAAACATGCTTGTAATCCAAAGCACTTGTATGTCAAAGCGAATTTCCCGGTAAGAAATAATGGAAGCTCAGATGATTTGTTCCACAACCCAAAAATATTCATATAAAAATGATTATAATACTGTAATATAATACAAAATAATCAAACAATATAATATATATAAATATAAAATATAAAGAGAAATAAATTAACCTGCACTTACCTTTGAAAACCTTTGTGGCTGATGTGAGGGAGATAAGAGAGAGGAGGGTTATTGCGTAGAATGCCTTTTACTATGACTAATGAAATCACTGCTATCTATTGGCTCAATGGAATTTTTTTCTGCTTGGGGGCCACTGTATATTCTCACATAGATGCTGACTACAGTATAGTATTAATAAACTCTTTGTCATATACTGTATTTAATGTAGCTGGCAATAAGGCAGCAGAGGAAAGGGTCTATATCCGCAGGTAGCCTGACCTAGAAGCAATCAAAGCATTCCTAAGCTTACTCTTTTATGGAAAAGCAAAGGTGTTCATAGGTGCTTTGAAGTGACAAAATATACACTAGTGCCAGTTTAGGAACCTTTCAATGTTCTGAAAAATTACTGACTGCTGCCAAACACCACAGTCTGAGACCGAACATCTGCACGTGGGAGAAAATCACCCACAATCCCACAGTGAGAGAGAAGAACCATTGGCTCAGTTGTGATCATGTGGTGTTCTGGGTCATGTACTACTCATATTGCAAGACACTGCTTGCTTATCAAATTAAAATTTATTAGAAATGTGGAACACTTCCAGAACAAAGTTACTTGCAATCCAAGGTTTTACTGTATTACAACTATTTTAAATGTGACAGGTTAAGTAGCTTGCCCAAATTCACACAAAATTATTACACATTGAAATACAAAATCTCATCTTTGATCTCTTGATAATAAGCAGTATTTATCTAGAAATTGAATAGCTTTTTTGTGGGATTATATCCCCACCTTTGGCCCATTTTTTCCTTTCTCAAATGCTTCTATTGTAAAATTACTCAGCATGTTAGGCTTATCTCATTTTTCATTTCTTTCTAGATCTGGTCTTAAAGTTGTTGATATTTTGCTAGTTTTCTGATTTCTTCAAATATTTTTTTCTTTAAATTTTGTCTAATTTTTCTAGATGTTCCCTGTACTTTGGTTAGCCTGCAAAATGTTTCTTTACCATTCCTAGAAGCAGAAATCCTTATCAAGAACTCTAATCACATAACAAGAAAAGCATTGAATATTTCAGCCAGACAATTTCTCATTTACCACAGGTCCTACAAATGGTAGCTTATATCTACTATCCATGAAGATTTAGCCATTGTATCATCTGAGGTTCTCCATGTAGCAGACATCAGCACAGGATTGGATTTGCAAAGGAATTACTTGGGGCAATTCCTGTGTAGGATGGAGTGGAGGAAGAGCAGGAAGTAGGGAGTGGGCAGGAAGAGCCTGAAGACTACAATGCAAGTTTGACAGCTGTTAAAGAAGAAAATAAAGGAACATTGAGTGGAAAGAGCCTCAGACAGCGGTGCAGTTCTGAGAAAGTCTCAGCCAGGCCAACAGGGAGTCCCAGGACAAAGTTAACCTTGAGAATAGTCCCATATTGGGCAGGGATGGCT
Source organism: Leopardus geoffroyi (assembly GCF_018350155.1). NCBI lineage: Eukaryota > Metazoa > Chordata > Mammalia > Carnivora > Felidae > Leopardus > Leopardus geoffroyi. The sequence continues at coordinate 129,157,291 of NC_059327.1, forward strand.
TAGCTCTAGGATTCCTACTGCGCCCGGTCACTGGCTGGGAACATTCAGGGAGAGAATGGCTTTGGCCTAGCCAAGAAGATAAAGTGAATCCAGAAGGTAGAGCAGGCGGAGGCTATGAGCTCACTAATGCTTCTTGCAGGAGGTCTCTCCCGAAATGAGATCTGAGCAGTGCACTTTTGTGGCTGCCATGATTGAAATGTTACCAATGTTCTTCTGTTTTTTTACTTTGCCTTCCTATTATGTCAGTTTTCTTCTCTAAATAATGAGATAACTTAAGTCCAGATTTTTAAGGTTAATGAAAATATCAAGTGAGAAAATATAAATGTAACTGTTCTGAAACAGAGGTGCTAAACAAATTTTAATTATTATGTCACTCTTCAGAGATAGTTCCTTACAACAAATATTTCTTTCATAAGCTTAACAAACTTTAAAAAAGTAGATAATAAATATGAGTTTTAGAAATCTACTAATCATCTTGATGTGTTAGTGACATATACTTTAAGACATTTCTAATAGGAAAAAAAAAAGATATTTCTAACAGAAGTAGACTACTAAAAGGCATATTGTACCTGAGTCTATGTTTAGAATTTAGCATGAATTTCTATATGATTGGTTCTTTTTTTTTTAATTATTTTTATTTTTATTATTTAAAAAATAATTTATTTTTTATTTTTATTTTTTAATGTTTATTTATTTTTGAGACAGAGAGAGACAGAGCATGAACAGGGGAGGGTCAGAGAGAGGGAGACACAGAATCTGAAGCAAGCTCCAGGCTCTGAGCTGTCAGCACAGAGCCCGACGTGGGGCTCAAACTCACAGACTGTGAGATCATGACCTGAGCCGAAGTCAGACGCTTAACCGACTGAGCCACCCAGGCGCCCCAAAAATGTTCATTTTTGAGAGAGAGAGAGATAGCACGAGCAGGGGAGAAGAGGGAGACACAGAATCTGAAGAAGGCTCCAGGCTCTGAGATGTCAGCACAGAGCCTGACATGGGGCTCGAACTCACCAATGGTGAGATTATGACTTGAAATGAAATCGGAGGCTCAACCTAATGAGCCACCCAGGCACCCCACCTATGTGATTGGTTCTAAATAACATGTGATTTTTGATGTCCTGCACTTAATATAGCAACTTTAAAGGATTTTATTTTTTTTAATTTTTTTTTCAACGTTTATTTATTTTTGGGATAGAGAGAGACAGAGCATGAACGGGGGAGGGGCAGAGAGAGAGGGAGACACAGAATCGGAAACAGGCTCCAGGCTCTGAGCCATCAGCCCAGAGCCTGACGCGGGGCTTGAACTCCCGGACCGCGAGATCGTGACCTGGCTGAAGTCGGACGCTTAACCGACTGTGCCACCCAGGCGCCCCTGAAGGATTTTAAAATGGTAATTAGCTTTGGATTTCCAAGAGGAAATTCAAATAAATTCAACATAAATTCAAATTCATATAAAAAGCATATAAAAGTTACTAATACCAATAATATTTCCTGTGAAAGTAAACATGATCATCAACAGAATGTGTAAAATACCAAATTTCATGAGATAAATCATTTACAATAAAAACAGACAAAATATGTAGGCAAAAGCTCTTCTTTTCAAAGTCATATGTAATTTTTGTGGCTGGCTAAAATTGTTTAATTTTGAAGTCACTTAGGTTTTAAGAAACTTAAGAAATGATCTATACTATTTATAAATGATAAAATAATCTGCAGTTTTTCCATTATTATAAATGTATATCCCAGTAAAAAACTAATATCACAATTAATTTCTCCCTGCCTCAGTAGTTCGTGACACCATATTCTTTATTAATACATGTGTATAAGTATCTGAAATGTTAAGATAGACTTATATGCAGTTGGACAAAAATTACTTCTTTATTAAAATAATTTTAAAGTTTATTTGTTGAGAAATAGAGAAAGAGTGAGAGAGTGAGAGTGAGAGAGAGAGAGAGAGAGAATAAGTGGGAAGGGGCAGAGAGAAAGGGGGACAGACGATCCCAACTGGGCTCTGTGCTGACATCAGAGAGCCCGTTGTGGGGCTTGAACTCACAAATCATGAGATAATGACCTGAGCTGAAGTTGGACATTTAACCAACTGAGCCACCCAAGCGCCCTTTATTAAAATCACCTTAATTGTAACTGCCAGGGGGTGAATTTGGGGAATAGGTTTGAAGAGTGAAAATTACAAAAGTATGACTAATCTGTAAAATAATGTAAAGGTACATTGTTTCAAAGAATTGATTGCTTTTCTTAATTTTTAAAAAGTTTATTTTGAGGGAGAAAGAGAAAGAGAGAGGGATAGGAGTAGAGAGAGAGGACAGAGTGAATCCCAAGCAGGCTCCACACTGTCAGTGTGGAGCATAATGTGGGCCTTGACCCCATGAACCACAAGATCGTAACCTGAGCTGAAATAAAGAGCTGGACACTTAACCGACTGAGCCATCCCAGTGCCCCAAAGTACTGATTTTTATTAAAAATGCAAATAACAAGAACAAACCTGGTACATGTATTTGAAATATTTTTTTCTGATTTTATAGCATAGGAATAAGCAAGTAAAATTAACAACTCCAAAACTGCTTTTTTTTTTTAGGTTTGTTTTTTTTTTAATTTTTTTTTTCAACGTTTATTTTTGGGACAGAGAGAGACAGAGCATGAACGGGGGAGGGGCAGAGAGAGAGGGAGACGCAGAATCAGAAACAGGCTCCAGGCTCTGAGCCATCAGCCCAGAGCCTGACGCGGGGCTCGAACTCACGGACCGCGAGATCATGACCTGGCTGAAGTTGGACGCTTAACCAACTGCGCCACCCAGGCGCCCCATGGTTTTTTTAAAATTTATTTTTGAAAGAGATAGAGACAGTGTGAGCAGGGGATGGGAAAAGAGAGAAGGAGAGAGAATCCCAAGCAGGCTCTGTGCTGTCAGCAAAGAGCCCGATGCAGGGCTAGAACTATGAGATCATGACCTGAGCCGAAACAAAGAGTTGGAAGCTGAACCGATTGAGCCACCCCGGTGCCCTTCCAAACCCACTTTATAGTGTTCTTACACTAAATTATTACTATCACACAACCTTTAAATTACATTTAGGGATATACATTTATTATTATTTCTAAAGCTTTATAGAAGTCAATAAATACATGTGAAATATCCTCACTTGTGGCTTTAGGATAACAGTTTTCAACCTTTTGTATGTTTCTGCTACACTTCTGATTACCAAAATTTTGATAATATACTTGACAAATATTTTAAACCCACTAAATGAAAGAAGAATAATGAAAATCTAACAATAATACAATGATCTAATGTTGTGCATTACTTATAAAAGCAATTGTATTAATTGCCTTCTTCTTTTTGTCTACCTAAGCATTCCCTTACCATTTGAATAGAACTCTTGCCCTGGATGCTTATGTGTGCCTGCAATCACAAGATCATTTTTTGAGTGCCAACTTGATACTGAACCAATTTTCTCACTGTGAGCCACAAGTAGTATACTACCTACCTTATGTTCTAGTGGATAGATATCATTATAACTATGCATATTCACTGTAGAAAAAAATTTTTTTTTTAATTTAACTAGATGTCATACTGATTGAGAACTAATGTCTAGATATGGACTCTCCGCTGTGCTTTTCTCATTTTCAATATTGTATCTGGCATCATGGAGTCTTTATAGAAAGAGTTGAGTAAAATGCCCAAAATTGTATAATAAAAGAGTCTCCATTTATTCATTATCCTTCTCTTAAGGGGTGGTCCTATGGGTTCATTTACAAATAGATGAAACTTTCAAGAAATGAAGAATAAATTTAGAATTTTAGATGCTATTGTACTCTTGATAGATTATTTTCAGAAAATTGGCCAACCACAAAACCCCAGGTAGCCTTATTAGTAAATTGATTAGCAAGAAAAGTGTAATTCTTTTGAAGGTTTTCTACAGGGTGAAATATTTTTTAAGTAAGCTAGAATACAGATATTCTGTTTCTACAACTTTAGTGAGATGTGGGGAAGTATAAAATTTATGTTAAATGAATAACCTGTTAATTTATGAACTAAATTATAAATCTACATTAATGAAATAAATGTAAATCTTTTAAGTATATATGTATAAAAATGATGTGCCTTTTTTTTTTTCCATTTTGCAAGAGCTGTTACTAACAGTGATGAAAAAGAAATGATGCAGAGACTACATAACATGGAGACATGCCAACGAAGGAATGGGCATGTCCAGTGTTAAGAAACAGAGGCTTTTGCATAACAATGACATCAGAACAAGAGTAGATTAAAAGTACTAGAGAGGACGAAATTGAATTTGCCATATGTTATCTGGTAACTGTCTTTAGAATGTGTAACATAAAATCTATTTAAAATTCTCAAATACTTGCTTATAATGAGCTACAAACCTGTAAAATGGTTTCTCCTACTGGTAAAATACCTAGCTAGGCTCCTAGTCTCTGCAGTGAGTTTAACAGTAGGAAAGAAGTCTTCCAAGTTTTCAGCACTTTGAATAGCAGATGCTGTGTGTGTAACCATGTGACCCCAGACAATGTTGAAGTTGGTGTTAGAACTGGGAACATACAGGGTTCCTGTTCAAGATCATGAGCTAACCTCCTTCTATAGACATAAAAAATCAAAAGCTGTATGTAGGACAGTTTCCTCTGACAAAATGTGGAAATTGGTGAACGAACCGTTTCATATCCTACAAATGAGAGGGAAACGGTCTGAAAGTGGGTAGGAAAGGCTAAGACACAGTCCTGTCATAAATCCTACCCCCAGCACAGGAACCCACATTCTGAAGGGAGCTCAAAACCTGGAGCTTCTGCCTGAGGGGTAAAAGGTCCATAACTTACATTAGGCACCCAACTTTTTTTTTTAACGTTTATTTATTTTTTCAGACAGAGAGAGACAGAGCATGAACAGGGGAGGGTCAGAGAGAGAGGGAGACACAGAATCCAAAACAGGCTCCAGGCTCTGAGCTGTCAGCACAGAGCCTGACACGGGGCTTGAACCCAGGAACCGCAAGATCATGACCTGAGCCGAAGTCGGACACTCAACAGACAGCCACCCAGGCGCCCCTAGGCACCTGACTTTTAAGACTGGCACTTGAGAGAACTAGGAACAAATATAATACCCAACTAGTCAAAATAAAATAATAAAAAAAAGAAATCCTACCATTAGTTCCAAGAAAATGTGTTAAAATTTCATAGCACTGAAGTATAGTCAGTCTGAATTGCTTTATTCCCAAATATAATTTGTCTAAAGCTTTATGGTCTTGTTTGATCTAAGCAAAATAATTTTATAACCTACTATTGATAGTGCTTTCCTTTATCTAGATTTTATAAAGCTGAAGCTATAAATGTTCTTAAGAGTTTGAGTAGGTTAAACCAAAAAAAAAAAAATTGACATTGAACTACATATTTTTTTTTGGTGTACAACTCAGTTTATTCACAGTTAAAAATATAAGTGATGACAATAGCCTTTCAGAGTAATAGAAATTAAGCTTTTATCACCATAGCTTTTAGTACTTGACCCAGAACCTTGAAGAGAGTGTTACAACTGACATAGAAAAGTGTTATTTAGGTGCTTACACCAAAGATATATATTGCTGAGGAACAATTTTTGAGTGAGAAGTTTATATAGTATCCCTTTATAACCCATACTAAAATTCATGATTGTGGCTGTCATACTTCTGGGGAGCTAAAATATTGTGGCCTAGAATCTAATCAATAGTATACTTCAGGTAGAATAAAGTGTGGTATATCAATATTTTCACAACCATTATTTCCTCAGAACACATTACCTAGTATGTGTGGTAGTCATAGAAGAAAAATATAACAATATAGAGATTGCAAAATGGTATATAAATGTCTATAAAATGTAATATAATGATGCTAAGGATTTTCAAATCAAGTTTTTGCTCTTCTCTAGATTTTGTTCTTATGATATTAACCACAAAATTGCAAACTAGAAGTAAAGCACACAACATAAATAGTCCCAGTTATCTCTCATTTTCTTCAGATCCCTTCTTTCAATCTGATTTCCACTAGCCTAAAGTGAAAATAAAGAGAGCAATTATAGGGGGGCCTGCCTGGGTGGCTCAGTCAGTTAAGCATCTGAAATTTAGGCTCAAGTCATGATCTCACAGCTGGTGAGCTCTCTCTCTCTCTCTCTCTCTCTCTCTCTCTCTCTCTCTCTTTCTTCCCCTCCCCTCCTTGCATTCACACTGTCTCTCAAAATAAATAAATAAACTTAAAAAAAGTGCAATTATAAGGAATGGGAGATTCACTTAGAATTACTTTCAGTGTGTAAACATCTAGGAGGTTTTTATTTACTATGAGGATCCCTTACTAGCAGGGGCAGAAGTACAAATTTCAGAAAGGACTTGTCCCCTTTGTGTTAGTTATAAGTAGTTTCTGTTAGAGGGAGTTTCTTTTTGTGGATTACTGCTGAATAGGAGAAACACTTTGTAACTTTGTCATGTAACTCATGTAACTTTTCTTAGAAAGTTACTGGGAAAGATCAGGTTAGCTCACAAGAGATTAGTCAAAAGTCAAAGATCCAAGTATATGATTTCTGCATTATAAAAGGACTAACATGACTAATGATGATGAGGTTGAAAATAACATTTTACATTAGATGTTACATATATCTATATATAACTCATATATGATGTATTATAAGCATATTATATAATTAACATGGTTTAATGCATCTGATGTGGCAGGATCTATACTTAATAATAATTAATAAGCATTTTCATTTACAATCTCAAAAACTATGAGTTTTTTTATTGATACCTCAATTTTAAAATAGAGATGATAAAACTTAGAAGCATTAAATAATGTAGCCAAAGTTACAGAAAATGGCAGAATCAAGATTTCTTCTATATAATCAAATTTAGAAGCAGCTGTATATCTATGTAGCTACACCATCAAAAAAAATATGTTCTTTTGGGAAGGAAAATGTGTGGTGTTAAAAGTGCTGTAATAATAAATGAAATCATAAAGCCATTGTTAACAACGGACAGGAAATAGCAGCAGAAGCTACAGCAACAGTAACATTTTCAGGGTAGCAGTCAACGCTTGAACAAAATAATCACAACGAAAGTTTCCCTTAATAACCACAAAACAGGGATTTCCCCAAATGTGCTCCAGGACAAACTGATTTGGTGACTAAAGTTTTAGAGGAAGTACTTATTCTTTGCTATCACGTTGTAGTTTGTAGTCTTTCAAGTGGATTGAGAATGATTGAAAATACTGCTGCAAAGAATAATATAAATAATAAAACTATTGTGGTCCACTGCTTTTTTCTCCTTTCCCACAATCTCAAAGTTTTTCTTTGGAATATAGTAGAAATGTATTCAGCTAAAAACAAGAAGAAACAAAGTGTCCAGGACATAAAGTAGTAGAGGTTTGAAATATGGAGATATATTAATTTCCATATTAATAAGATTATATATTTATGCATTTATGTGAAGTGTAGAAAGTAGTAGAGATAATAGCAAGGACTCCTACAAAGTCTCAAAACTGGAACAATTAACAAAAAACTCAATATACCTATTGGTGAAGTTAAAAGAGCTAAGTCTTTTGAAATTATAAACACCAAAAATCACTAGGGATTTTCTTTTTTAAGGCATATAATTGTACTCAGCCATTAAATACAGTGTAATGAACTTTAATTTCCTGTGTTTATATAAATTTCAGTATAAAATTACTCTAGCACATAAAATGTTAATTTAAGAGAGTTTTAAAATTTGTGGAAAAATATGTTCTAAGTCAAATTAAACTCACTAAAACGTCCCTTACATTTCAATTTTTCTTCAGGCTATTATTTTTTTTTTCATTTTCAGAAATTACTTTCAGCTAATTCCTTAGTCCTTTTGGGTCTCAAAGTATTCAAAGATCACACGAGATTTTAAACACAATTAAGCACACATTAAATAAAATGATTTAATAACCATAATTCTCAACTATTATTACTGACATTGACCATTTCCTCAAGAAGTACCACTTTCCACAATAAGTGTTACATCTTGTATACTAGTTCAAATACTTTATTTGTAAAGCAGCAACTACAGTAGGATTAGAAATAATGGTCAAGATATAAAAAATTAATATAATGTTTGTAGAACAATCTCTTTGTGAATCCTGCATGTTCATACATAATATGTGGTGTTTAATACAAAAAGCAACAGCTGCTATTGAAGAATTTCTTTCTCAGAAGATATTGATTATGAAAAAAGGTAGCACCACCACAAAGTGCTCTTTTAGTTATTGGAAAATAATACAATTAGTTATATAGAGTTAGTAAAACTTTCAATATGATACTGAATTAAAATATAATCTTACTAAAAAATTGAAATGACAGGGAACATTATTTCTATATCTATCATCTATCTATCTATCTATCATCTATCTATCTATCTATCTATCTATCTATCTATCTATCTATCTATCATCTATCTATCTATCTATCTATATTGTTCAGAAACTTTGAGGCTGGAGAAATGTTCCATAGACTTTTGTAGCCAATCAATGAAACACACACCCCCCCCCACACCCCCCCACACACATTAGTGTGGGTTATGAATACATAAGGATATAAATAGTGTTGAGATATATGAAATCATCTATAAATAAAACAATGTTAGATGTAAAGAATATAATATTAGAGATAAGAGGAGGAAGAGAAACAATATTGAGACATACTTTGTTTCATATTTTCAGATAATCATTTTAGGTTTATAATCCCCATCTTCATAACTAGTCAATGAGTTTGAAACTAGATTATATTTTATAGAAAAGCAATGTGAGTATGATTTATAAGATGACAGATAAGTAACATTATTTGGTCCCATATTTCTCTGCCATCACTACCAACATTTTTATTTTACAATGTTGTTTCTTTCCATGTTCCAGAAGAAAAAGCTAACAGTAGACACTTAGGAGATATTGTTTATATAGAAGATAATATATCTTAGTGTATATTATATAGATATAATAGATTTATATATAAAAATATAACATATATATAAAATATAACATATATATATATATAATAGATTTCAGACTATAATATCCCTATACCTATCCATAAGCATGTATAGGTATATGACACATTTACATGCATATAGATTTCTATACTGGCAGTAAATATAAATTAACAAATATATATTGAACTTATGGAAAAGAGTAACACTAATAGAACTTTCAACAACTAACATTTATACACCAGGAAGTCATCTAATTGCTTTCATATTGGTTACTTAATCCTAAAGGGAACTTTATACTCTTAGTATCCCTGTTATAAAGATAATAATATTAAGGTTAGACATGCGTGACCACATAGCTAGAAAATAAAGAACTTAGTTGTAGAGCAAATCATTCTTATTCTAGACCCTGGACCTAGCTATTCTCTTGTGTTGCCTGTTCCTTGCCTTCAGTTGCTGGTGTCAGAGTGGTCATTAACAGAGTCCATTCCTTTAGGGAACAAGGCTTTAGTCAAGCTCAGAACATCTTAAAATTATATTGATAGTTTCCTGTTAAAATTAGACACAAAGCTTTGAGATAATATAAACATTCTAAACCTGTGTGGTGACTTAGTTGCTGAAGGGGTCATTGAGAAGACATGGCCTACAGCTGACCTGAAAGCTGGAGCCTGGCAATCAGAGACTCATCACCCCTATCTCTTCCTTGGAAGGCACTCTCCACCCAACCTTCCCATAGTGGGAACCATTTTGAAGATCACAACCTGGAGAAAGCAGTGTGTTGCTGAGACCATCTGGATGGTATACTGATACTGAATCCACTTAAAGCCTCTGTATAAACTTTTAGGTTCTGTCAGGCAGGTGTGGAGATTTACTTGTCTTGTGCCTTGCCAAGACAAGCCTCATATGTAAGGTCCCTTGCTTGCTAAACCTGCCATCTGGAGTGGCTTGCCTCATTCTTCAGTCTCTCCTTGCCCTCCATGTATGGGGGCCAGTTTTGGATTTACCTGGGAATCTCCTGAGGTTTTGAATCAACACTGGTGCAGTGCAGGATTTCCAATTTCCTGTCTTTCTCCCCCAAATAGGAAATTTCAACCTCTCTGTGAAGAATTAACATGTACTTTATTCCTTCCACATCATATTTGCTCCTCCCTTTTCAGATTAAGATACAGCGGTAGCACAGACATATGCATCTCTGTGACTGAGTGCACATGTTCAATACAGGCAGAAGTAGAAGAAAGTCCAAATTCTGTGTAAGTCCTAAGCTGTGTTTCAAATATTATTTTACCAATTGATCCTGGTGGTTAAGCATTTTGATTAAGTAAAATTCAATAACTAAAGTAAGCATTGTTATTTGTAATTATCGCATCATAGCATGAACCATTCAATTATTTCAATTTTTAATTTTTTTTTTCCTTTTTTTCCTACTTAGTAAAATTATGCATGTATTGAATAATCAAGAAAGATTAAAAGGATAAATGTGCAGGCTTTTAAGAATGACTTTAATGCTGAGGTACAACATTAATATAAATATATCATTGCACCTATACAAATATATAAAACATTTTAATTTGAAGAACTGATCACATATAGATCAGTTGATGCTTAGAATGCAGCTATGGCAATCCTATCATCTATCTATCTATCTATCTATCTATCTATCTATCTATCCATCCATCCATCCATCCATCCATTTATCATCTATCTATCTACCCCCAGAAAAGATAATACATTTATTTGACTCCAAGAAAAAGCTTTTTGGTAGCAATGGTATTTAGCTTAAGAAAAACATGCCAGCCCTGGTGGAGGAATGAATTATTAGGTTAATACCTATAACCTTACTACAAATACTTTTTACTTAAATGATGAAATTAAAATATATTCCCATTTTATTCTTTTCCACTTACTATCCTTTCTCTATGTTCTAGTATAAATATATTACATACTGTATAAGTCTTTTTTTTATGTTTGGGACAATTGAATAAATAGGACAATTAAGATAATTTGAAGAAATTATAAACCTCAGAAAGTCTGGACTGGGCAATTTATTGTGTTTTATTTTCTAACTTGGTATAGTTTAAACCTATATTTGCACAAGAAAACCAAATTCAGGCTTCATAGCTAAAAATTGGTTATCAGAGTGGGCTTTCTAAAAACCACTTTTTAAATATCTAATAATTATTAAGTATATTCAAAAACTCCAAAGCAAGTTTATAGTGATGAAATGAATGCTGGCAATGTAAACTCCCTGAACAAATATGTTTCCTTATCAAAGCTGTGTGAGACTTTCAAAGGAGTAAAATTACATACATTTGTAATTCATTCATAATAATTTCACTTAGTTGTCTAATTATGGTCCACATAACATTAAAAATTAGATAATATTAATAAGAGATTAGATTTTAGATTTCATGAAGCAATTTACTCATTTTTAGGCAAGCCATTTATTTTTAAGTGATATCTTTCTAAGGACAAGGTAGGGCTCATTTCTGTTCTTCATTCAATTGATGGGGAATGAAAGACAGAAATGTGTGTCATACTCCTTATCTATTTCTGAAAGTAAGTTGACTGAAACTCAAATTTTTATATAGTTCGAATGTTAGAATTGTATTGTTCCTAAATTTCAATAAAAAGAAATTTAAAAAGTGATCTTAGTTTTTTCTCTACTAAAGGAATTTACATTATCACTGTATTCATTAAGCCAAAACCCAAATGTTCTAAAAATTGATTTTTTTTTTTACTTAACTATTTTGGGATTTGAACTCGCACTGGGGTGACTTGAACTCAGGTGATGGTAAAACCAAACCAAACAGGAGTAAATCCATTTATAGTTTTTACAGAGCTCAACAGTGTGGATGTGCTTTTATTTTGCTGGAATATTTTGAATGTGTTTCACTACGAGATACTGCTGAACTAAGCTGAAAGTGTTACTCTATACAAGATGTATATTTTTAAAAACCTGAAAACATTTGAAATTTAGAGTACATCTGCCCCCATGAGTTTCTGATAAGGGATAGTAGGTCTGTAATAGCGCCTCCCACTCCTAGCTTTTGAAGACGACACGGTGAAGACCGTAAGACAAATATTTCAGTCCTACTTAAAAAGTATGCCTTCCAAATTTGTGTGGTCTCTGTCATCATCTACATGCCCTCTACCTGGATTTCTTCTTTTCACTCTACTTTCTATTTTCATCACATTTTTTATTCCTGCCTCACTAACAACCTTTGCTAATGATGCAGCTCTCTCATAGTGCATATTATATTCCACCAGTTAATCTTCTTATTTCTCCCTAACTGAGCTTTCAGACTAGATTGGCTTCATGGCTTAGTCATACTTCTATAATCATCTGAAATCTTACTCCTATGTGACATTAAAAAATGCAGAAAGTTTGAGCTAATAAATCGAGTGTGCTGCGAGTTAAAGAGAGCAAAATTTCTATGGAAGCTGAAATAAAATAAGTTTAAAGACAGAAAAATTAACAGTTCTTCTGTGGTATTAGACCACAGTTATTCTGTGGTCTTCTAATTGACCAATATCTGTCCTCCATTCTGTCTTCTTTTGGAAAACAGAACCCTGATATATTTTAACCCTGTTGCAAGAGTCCATGTACTTTTGTGCTAACTTCTGTAAAAGTCGAATAGGTCATAGTGACCACATTCCTTGTTATTATGTTTGTTTTATGGAAACTATAGGACACATGAGGAGAGATTTTCAGTGGACTTCTATAAAAGATTTACATACTATTAAAAAAGAGATGTTAGACAAGGCCCAGATGCCTTCTGAGGGGCCATTCTCCCAAGTCTATAATGTCAGATGTCTACAACATTACCTAAAGTATACTGCAGTATAGAGAAAGGACAACTTCTAAATCATTTGTATGAAGTGAATATACCATTGTTCTGCCTCTTCCCTTATCAAAAAGATAAGAATTCAAACAAATAAACCCTACACGCAGATAAACATTTTATTAATGTTAATGCAAAGATCTTAAATAAAAAAGCTGGAAAATATTAGAATATTAAAAAATATACTATGTCCCCAACTTGGGTTAATTTCAGGAATGCAAAGATCATTCAGATTTAGAAAAGCTATTATGAAGTTTATCATATTGATAGTTTTAAGAAATAAAGGTTATGATAATCTCTACAGATTCTGATAGGACATTTGTCAAAATTTATCCATTCCTATTTATTGATATTTGGACTTTTTCTTTTTTTAGTAGGTTCTAGTAAATAATTCAGAAAAGCTAAACAAAACACTTTTTAGGTTTCTTGTGATAGCTTCATTAATTTCTCTAATGTTTGTTACCTCTGATTTTTCTATGTTTTGAATCATAACACCTTTTTCCATATTCCTTTTTATTCTTGATCAGTCTTTCAAATGGATCGTTTGGTTAACACTTCCAAAAAAACACCAATTTTTGACTTTGTTCATCTTATTTATCCTTGTTTTATTGATTTGCACATTGATTTTTATTGTCCCAACTTTCTAATATCTGTTATTTCAACTGACTTCTTACATTGACCACTATTTTTATTAATATTTCAGCTTCTCTCTTTCTCTTTTGGTTTATATCAGTGTTTTTATTTTTTAAGACTTCATTTTTATTAACGATAATTAATAAACAGTGTCATATTAGTTTCCCGTGTACAATATAATGGATCAACAATTATATACATTACTTGGTGCTCATCACAGTAAGTGTACTCTTAATCCCTTTTATCTATTTTACCATCCCCACCACCTCTGGCAAATACCAGTTTGTTCTTTGTACTTAAGAGTCTATTTTGTTTGTCTCTTGTTTGTTTGGTTGATTGGTTTCTTAAATTCCACAAATGAGTGAAATTTTATGGTATTTGTCTTTCTTTATCTGACTTATTTCACTTAGCATTATAAACTAAGGTCCATCCATCCAGTAATTCCACTACAGGTATTTACCCAAAGAAAAAAATCTACTAATTTGAAAACATATATGCACTCCTATGTTTATTACAACATTATTTACAATTATTTACAATAGAGCCCATCCATAGATGAAGGGCAAAGAAAATGTGGTATGTGTACACACACACACACACACACACACACACACACACACATAATGAAATATTACTCAGCCATTCAAAAGAATGGGATTTTGCTATTTGCAATCACTTTGTTTTTAGAGCAGTTTTAGGTTTACAACAAATAGAGATTAAAGTATAGACATTTCCCATATATTCCCTGTCCCCATACATGCATAGTCTCTTTTATTTTCAAAATTACTCACCAGAATGTCACATTTTTTTAAAATCAAAGATAAACCTACATCACAATTACCTAGCATCCATAGTTGGGGGTTCAGTCTTACAAGGGCTTGTATATTCTATGAGTTTAGACAATAGTATAAGGATGTGTATCCATCATTATAGTGCCTAGTATTTTCACTGCCCTAAAAATCCTCTAACTTCCTCCATCCCTGACAACCATTGATCTTTTTATTCTTACCATAGTTTTGCCTTTTACAGAATGCCAAATAGTTGGAATAATACAATATATACCCTTTTTCGATTGTCTTCTTTCACTTAGAGGTATGCATTTAAATTTCTTACATGTTTTTCCTGGATTGATAGATTATTACTTTTATTGCTGAATAATATTCTATTGTCTGGACGTACCAGTTTATTTATCCATCCACCTGCTGAAGGACATTTTGGTTGTTTCCAAGTTTTGGAAATCATTAATAAAGATGCTATAAACATCTTTGTTCAGATTTTGTGTGGATATCAGTATTAAGTTCTCTTAGGTAAATACCAAGGAGGATGGTTACTGGATCATATGGTAAGAGCATGTTTAGAACTGCAAAACTGTCTTTCAAATTGGCTGTACCATTTTACATTACCAGCAGCAGTGTTTGAGATTTCCTGCTGTTCCATATCCTCACCAGCATTTGGTGATGTCAGTGTTCCAGATTTTGACCATTCTGATAGCTGTGTAGTGTTATCTCATCATTTTGGTTTATATTTCCTGATGATATATGGTATGGAGCATCTTTTAATATACTTATTTTCTATCTACATGCCTCCTTTGGTGAGGTGCCTAATAAGTCTTTCAGCCATTTTTTAATTTGGCTATTTATTATTTTTGCTGTTGAGTTTTAAGAGTTCTTTGTATATTTCACACACCAGTACCTTATCAAATGTGTCTTTTGCAAATATCTTTTTCTAATCTATGGCTTGGCCTCTAATTCCCTTGGTATTGTCTTTCAAAGAGAAGTTTTTAATTTTAATGAAGTCAAGGTTATCAATAATTTCTTTCACAGACCATGTCTTTGGTGTTTTATCTAAAAAGGCATCACTATACCCCACATCATCTAGGTTTTCTCCTTCACTATCTTCTAGGGAGTTTATGGTGTTATTTTTTACAGTTAAGTCTGTGATCCACCAACGTAATTTTCATGACAGGTATGAAGTCTATGGATGTCCCCGACCTTTTCTTTTACATGTGGATATCCTATTGTTCCAGCACCATTTGTTTAAATGAGTGTCTTTGCTCCATTGCATTGTCTTTGCTCCTTAGTCAAAGATCAGTTGACTATATTTATGTAAATCTGTTTCTGGGCTAACTGTTTCATTGATCTATTTGCCATGCAGTCATTATATAGACCTTGCTTATGATATTTAAATATTGCCACAAGGCCTCTGCTATTTTGGAATCCCATCATCCACAATTGTCACTGGAGAGCCCAATATGATAGCAGCAACTCAATGTCAACCTTGGCTTTTAAAGGACAGTCATCACTGAATATATCAATGATGCTAGAACCCCACACTAGAATATTTCTTATCATTTTAGTGAAGGGAATGTTTCTTTGATCCTCCTAGAGATGACTATCAGCTGGTAAATTCTTTGATCTTATATAATAAATCCATTTTGATGTCCTACCTTCAGAACTATTTGGCCTCTTCTTCAATATGCTGCCTAGTTACATTAATTTAATGTAAATCACTGTTCCCAGTTTTCATGGATTATTCTTACAGTATACTAGGACAGTTCCAGGAACCTTCACTGGAATGTTACACACTAGGTCACAAGAGTAACTCCACATCATTAAACCATTGCATATCCAATCATATGTCCTGCCACTGCATTCCAGTCCCTTCAATATCTGTTCTCCTGTGGTTACATATCAGTTAGGTTTTGGTTCTTCTTGGGGAATAGCCTGTTTCTTCCCTTCACAAGACTATGTTGATAATTGACCCTAACTATTGGTCTAGAAGCAATGAGTGGAGGAGGTAGCAGATCTTAAGAAGAATAAGCATTATTATATGAGGAAATCACCTCTGATGAAAACTATTCCAATTTTAAGCAATGAGAATGAGCTGCTCAATTGCATGGGTTAGGAGACCTCCTTCTCTAGCCCAAATTCCCTATAACAGAATCTAGATGCTTAAGATGATCATTTTTTTGTGCCCTATTGTTCATTCCTGGTCTCAGGATACTATCCCTTTCTTACTGGGGGTCTGAACTTTAGCATAGTAGACTTTCCGGGGCTGTGAATTTAGTTTCTTTTTACTATACCGCTATTACAGCAAGATCTTGGGTCTCATTTTCATCACACTCTGCCCTTGCAATGCAGGAAAAAAGATTATTTTAAAATGTTGTAATGGAGGCCTTTTGACTTTAACACTATGCTTTGAGTACATGAACCTATTATTTTCTTCCTACAGAGGAACAATAGTCAGCCCATACTTGATCCTTCTAAATACTACTGCCTCCAGGGCACCTGGATGGCTCAGTCAGTTAAGCCTCTGTCTCTAGATTTTGCCTCAGATCATGATCTCACGGTTTGTGAGTTCAAGCCCCGGGCCTTCTCTGCACTAACAGTATGGAGCTTCCTTGGGATACTCTCTTTCCCTCTCTCTCTGCCCCTCCCTGTTAATGTTCTCTCTTTCTCAAATAAATAAACAAATTTAAATAAATAAATAGTATTGCCTCCATATTTTCTCAAGTGCTACAGTTTTTTTTTGCATAATTTTTTTTTTGCATAATTTAGGAAATTCCCTTCCACCACTATCCTTAGTCTCAACACACTTGAAAGTCTTAATAATGGTGAAGATATAGCACATTGGAGGTTATTATCACTGCAGTCATCCCCAGTAAAAGTATGCTTGTTGAATATGGCTAAGAAATGATACAATTCTAGAATTCTATCCTAGGGGTCTACTTCCTGGAACCCTATTTCCAGTACCAACTCTGTTAGTTGTATGCTCTTCCTGCAGCTAGGAAAAGCCATCATGCAGAGAGTAAACTGGTGCTTCGGAGAGAGGTCATTAATGAGAACTGGAATGGTAATTGTTAAGAGCGTATGGGTGAGGTGTCCACACATTGCTGCACATGGATTCTGGATGAATTTATGTAATTAATGAAGGGTTATGCAATCTAATCCTATAAGATTGAAGTCCAAAGGAACACTAATCTGGAAAATAGCATTCAGATAATTTGTGACAACAGTTTTGACGTCCCTTAAAATACGACGAGGGACCGGGGCCACGTAAAGGATAAGCTTTCTTCTAATCATTTGGAAAAGATACCAATATTAATTTTAAAAAGCTGCTCCTTCTGCAATGCAAATGCCAGGGTCTATTCAAATTGAATTAATATCCACTCTGAAATTTCTATTTTTTGGAGTTTTATGTATTCTATTTAGGCATTTAAAAAGATTCATAGTAACATCAAATAGCTTTATAAGATATCTCTCTCTTTGTGTATTAAGACAGCTTAAATGAATCAAGGCTTCACTTTAAAAAATAACTCAAATCCAAGTAAATTTTACTTTCCCAGATTGTTGCATACTCAATGCTGCAATTCTTTTAGCATCTTCGGACTTCTGGTGCTTCCAGACTCTCTGCCATGGCCCGGCCAGTAAGAATCTATTTAGTCACAGCAAACAGGAAAACGTTTTTCTGTCTCGTCGAAGAATCCATAATGACTTTTCAACAAGGCAAATATGCTGTTAACAGCAATTTCACATTGTAATCAAAGCAACATTGTTTCCAAATTGTAAGGAGGATCAGGTGGAAATTTAAATAATCATTTTCCAAGTGCTTTTGGGAAGGGAAAGGAGGAAAAGAAAGGTCAGTATGGCTCATGTATTTAGAAATCCTTCTGATCACTGATCCTATGTGTTGGTCCCCTTTTTTTGGCCTCAGTTTTCATGTTTGGTTCCTACTTTTCCAGTTATCTCAGTTACCATCATGGTATTACATAGTGTTATTTTTCCCCCAAAAGTAATCTATTATATTTTCTTGGTGATTTCACTATTATTATGGCTACCAACATTTTTATTTAGGCCAGATCATAGTAGTAGCAGTAGCCCTGAGCTTTCACTGTTGTTAGCTTTTACCCATTTCTTTCATTACTAGAGCACATTGTTTACCAAAAGTATAATCACAGAATAAAATATTAAATGTTCAAATTTTTAGATGTTTTTGGCAGTAAATTTTCAATGAACAGAAATGTAAGTTAATAATTTTAGAGTTAAATAATATCTACTTGGTAGACTTGTTAGGTGCTAGTTCTTTCTAAAATAAATTTCAAGGAAAAGAGTTGAAATTATTTTAGAAGAAATCATTATTAAAAAGAAACTTAGGCCCTTAGACATATATAAGAAGATGAAAGACAACATTGTTTTGGATCACTCTAATAATCAACAAAGACTAGTAAAAATAGATTTAAAATTACAGTAAAACCTTGGTTTGTGAGCAAAATTCATTCTGGAAACATACTTGTAATCCAAAGCACTTGTGTATCAAAGTGCATTTCAAGAACCATTGTGATCATGTGACATTTGGCATCACATACTACTCGTATTGCAAAACATCCCTCATTTATCAAGTTAAAATTTGTTAGAAATGTGTGCTCATCTTGTGGAACACTCGCAGAACAAGTCACTCGAGATCCAAGGTTTTACTGTATTTACTGAATCTAATTATCACTCCCTTGAGGAATTGCAATTTAGGAATTCAGTTGTAAGTCTTCTAGGAATGAAATATTGTATTTATATTTTATTTAAATTGTAGAGAGTTCATCTAGCAAATTTTACCAGTTTTTTTTTTTGTTATGAGTAGGAAATCACTTCCTTTGTACTTTGTTAGCCTGCATAACAATAAAGTAAAATTTTTGACCTTGCCTAGTTTCAAAATGAATTTTACTTTCCTTTATAACTATATTGGTAAGGAATTTGAAGGCTCCTGTACTGACAAACAAATATATAAAACATTAAACTCTACTGATGCATCATTTTGCCTACAATTAATACACTTGCATATTTTCAATGAACTAGAAATGCTAGAACATATTTTGGTACAGTAGATCAAATAGAGAGCTGGGTTAGCATGTATTTCCTGAAGAAATTAAACTCCCTTTAAACTATAATATTAAACTATAGTAGAGGATTAGAATTCCAATATCACTATGAGTATGGATTATAAGACTAAATATGAGGCAATATCTTTCATCTATTAAAAGAATTATTTCTAGACCGCACTATTAGTTG
Organism: Leopardus geoffroyi; assembly: GCF_018350155.1. Classification (NCBI taxonomy): domain Eukaryota; kingdom Metazoa; phylum Chordata; class Mammalia; order Carnivora; family Felidae; genus Leopardus; species Leopardus geoffroyi. Next base: position 129,176,803 of record NC_059327.1, read on the forward strand.
CTGACCATGCGGTATAAAACTAAACATGATCTATTGCCTTAGGCCATGTCCTTCATATAAGATGTTAAGTGTCTCTTAAAGATCTGTCCAGAAATTAGAAAATAGTTAAAGATATCATTAGTTATTTTTCTTTTCTCTTTTCTCTAAGGTCATAGAGAAAAAATGTCCACAAACTCAAGTTTTCTGCATGGTAAAATAATTATTTACCAAATTTTCAGTGAAAAAAAAAAGATCATATTTTTCATGACCAGGCAGCTAGCACTGAAAATAAATTGTGCCAAATATATGTGTCTATATGTAGATGAGTGCACAAGCATGTATATCACCCACGTCAACTGTGCTAGCATAACCACTATTTATAGAAGCAAATCGTGGAGATGCTGTCTTCCCTCCCTCCCCAAAGCATATGGCCCTTGATAACTTCTTTTTAGGTAGATTCTCTTTATATCTATCCAAGAATACAAAATAGTGTTATTTGGTAGGAATTGGAACTTTTATGAGGAGGTTCTAGGTTATATGCCCTCTTAGGCATGATCTTGGGTAGCATTCTGGGATTTTGGTTACATTCTTAAATGTTAGCACCAGGTGGCAAATTTAACTGAGTAGTTTCAGCAGGAATCTCTTAAGTAGATTAGATGGAGAATAATATAATTTGCAAGATCTTAAAATGAATTGGTTATTTAAAAACAAACAGTGTAATTGTCTATAGACAATACAATAGGAGAACATTAAAAAATACTGCTTTTAACTTGCTTTCTTTCAGATAATCACAATGTGATTCCTCTGGTTAAAGTAATGATGCTTTTGGTTTTATCTGTAAGTTACTTAGACGGGGTTTCCACACATCTGGTAATAGTAACATGAAGTGCTGAATAAAAATGTGGTTTCCTGAGATTTTTCTAACACATTGAATTGAAATTCCAGGAGACAATTTAACAACCTCTGTTTTTAAAAGGGGCACTTGATATACCTCCTCATAAGGTATACTAGCAGGATACTACATTAGACTCTAAGATTCAAGTGGCTTGGAACCATTGACTACCTACAGTAATTGCTTAATATATATGTTAGAATGAATGACATTAAGACACATAATTCGTTTTCCAGGATAGTACTGCTTCTAATAAAGATTACCAGCTTAAGCAGTGATTGACATCTACAAGCTGTAGTAAATAAAAGCCTGAGTTTTAGGGTATGTTTTAAGAATTCCATTCTGTTTATTGGATGGTACTTAATTTTTTTTTTTTAACATTTTACTCATTTTTGAGAGCGAGAGAGACAGAGCATGTGTGGGGGAGGGCCAGAGAGAGAGAGAGGGAGACACAGAATCAGAAGCAGGCTCCAGGCTCCAATCTGTCAGCACAGGGCCCAATGTGGGGCTCTAACTCCCGGACTGCCAGATCATGACCTGAGCCGAAGTCGGACGCTCAACCGACTGAGCCACCCAGGCACCCCTATTGGATGGTACTTATACTCTCCTCATCTACATATAATTCAGGTTGTTTCCAAACCTCTTGCAAGGTATTTTTCCTGTGTGATCCTCTAATTCTGAATTCACGATGACAAGTAAGTCATACCAAAAACACATTTATATGACATTTCATTCCTACTTGTTTTTCTTTTCTCAGTCCAGTGAAAGATAGAAAAAAAGAGGAATCACTTTCTGAATTTTAAAATCTTTTATTTATGTATGTGTGTATGTATGTATTTTTATTTTAGATAGAGAAAAGGCATGAGAGGGACTGAAAGGGAGAGAAAATCCCAAGCAGGCTCCGTGCTGAGTGTGGCACCTGACATGGGGCTTGATCTCACAACACTGGGATCATGACCTGAGCTGAAATCAAGAGTCAGATGCTCAACCAACTGAAACATCCAGGAGCCCCTGAATTTTGAAGTCTTTTAAATGGGAGCATTTACGTGTACACCAATCTCTCGTCTTTATCATGGCTCCTCCAGTACGTCCTTATTCTTCTGTTGTCTATTTAGTGTACAGAATTCCCCCAATGATTTTTCAAAATCATTTTTTCCTATCTTTGCTTTCCTCAGTTCAAGTGGGAAATATCTGCACCTAACTTGAACATTGAGGGTAAGGTTAAATAAGAGCGCACATAGCATTGAGAAAAGCAGTTGTGCAGTCTTTTGACCCCCATTTGACTGTGTATGAATATGTCTTGGGCCTGAGTCACTTCCTTACCAAGAGATAAAGAGCTCTTACAGTCATTGCCAGGCTTCTTACCTTGTGTGCAAAGATCTTTCCCTGTTGCAAGCTCATAAAATATTCCTTTATTCTGCATGTAAATCACTGGCCCACAGGCACACCCTTAGATTCCAGACTCCATATGGGGGCTAATCATGAGAGATTGACTCACACCCTTGGAGATGATCTTACTCTTTTTCTTTCTTATGTGAGTGAAACTTTGTTCCATCCAGTTCTTGACTGCATTGTGTTTTCCTTGGCCACTCCGATAGCTGTGCAGTGGGCAGAAGGGTTTGTAATCTTCCCTGGGACTGGTAACCAGTGCACAGTGCTCTGGTTGACAAATAGTGGCTGAGTTTCAAAGAGTATTCATTCACAGACTTCTTTATCAATGGAAATTGTTTATCAATTCTGTAATTGATTAAGTGGCATAACCCTCAACAAATTGGGTCTGAGCCATTATTTTACACTATTCTTCATGAAATAACACTTTTTTTTTAAATTTTTTTTCAACGTTTATTTATTTTTGGGACAGAGAGAGAGACAGAGCATGAACAGGGGAGGGGCAGAGAGAGAGGGAGACACAGAATCGGAAACAGGCTCCAGGCTCTGAGCCATCAGCCCAGAGCCTGACGCGGGGCTCGAACTCCCGGACCGCGAGATCGTGACCTGGCTGAAGTCAGACGCCTAACCGACTGCGCCACCCAGGCGCCCCGAAATAACACTTTTTAAAACACAAAAAGCATAACAAAATGATTGGGAACAGTTAAACAGTGTAATTTTATCTAGAGGATGTTAACTTGAAAAAATTACAACCCATTCTAAAATAATTTTCATGACAGAACGATACTGGTTTGGTCTCAAAAAGTTGCATAGCCTGCCTCTTAAATCTTCTATATAAACATAGATTACTACAATAAACCTAGTCTTAGTACAGCAGAGCATTTGCTTAGCCATCTGTTATATTTACATAACCAGAGTCCAGGCTGCTCCCTGGGGCTCTACAACTTAATCAAGTACTCTATTTACACAGTCGCATATTCCCCGAGAGCTGCCTCTAGCAATGAAATTTACACTGCTAAATCTATCAATTAGTTCTAGCTCCTAGCCAATCAGTTCATAAAAGTGGAAAGTTTTGTGAAAGAGGAAAATCTTACTTGAAATTCCTTTGACTTTCTTAAGAGATTATTTAAAAGTGCTGAAATTGATGTTTTCCTTATTTATTTACTTTTTTGGTCAGTCTAAGAACAATTTGCAGCTATTAGAGAGATTCAACTGAAGTAGTGGAAAACAAAGGGAAGGGGTTATAGTATTGTCTGTAGAGAATTTGAAAACAATAAAAACCCAATTAAAAGTATGTCTGCTTTTTATTACCACCAGCCATTCTAAACATTTTCAGTAATAAAATACTCATTCACAAAAAAAACAAAATCATTTGTGTTCTAAGGTCTAATTAAAACAAATGCTGTACTTATCTCTGAGTTTTATGTATGCATATATATATATATCTTTTATACATATATAAATATTATATATATACATGTCTATTATATATATATTGGTTTGTGCATGTATATTTCAAACAAATACAGCTGTATTACTTATCTTTTGATAAACATTGTATTCTACATAAAGAATTACTCTGAGGAATCAGTTACGTAATCCTCCCTAACCCCTATTCCCAGACCTAGATTTGTGTGTGTGTGTGTGTGTGTGTGTGTGTAAGTGGGAAATTCAAAATAAAGTGATTATAAAAACAAGGGATAGAAACTGAGTCACTATAATTCTGTCATTGTATGTAAGCACTTAGAAATTTTTTAAAATTAATAAATATTTTACATTTTAGTTTAGTTTAGTTTTTATTTTAATTCCAGTTAGATATCATAAAGTATTATATTACTTTCAGTTGTACAACATAGTGATTCAGTACTTCGATATATCACCCTGTTCTCATCAGGACAAATGTACTGTTTAATTGCCATTACCTATTTAGCCCCTCCCCTTATCCCCCTCCTCTCTGGTGACTATCAGATTGTTCTCTATAATTAAGAATCTATTTCTCGATTTGTCTCTCTCTTTCTTATTTTTCCATTTGTTAATTTGTTTTGTTTCTTAAATTCCATATATGAGTGAAACTGTATGCCATTTGTCTTTCTCAGACTGACTTATTTTGCTTAGCATAATACTCTCTAGCTCCATCCATGTCATTGTAAATGACAGGATTTCATTCTTTTTTATGGCTGAATAATATTCCTTTGTAGATACACACACACACACACACACACACACACATATCTTTATCCATTCATCAGTTGATGGACACTTGGGCTGCTCCATATCTTGGCTATTGTAAATAATGCTGCTATAAAACATAGCAGTCCGTGTATCTCTTTGATTAGTGTTTTTGTATTCATTGGGTAAATACCCAGTAATAGGATTGCTGGGTCATAAGGTACTTACATTTACAACTTTTTTTTGAGGAACCTCCATAATGTTTTCCAGAGTGGCTACATCTGCCACTACATCATAGTGGCTACTATTCCCACAAACAGTACAAGAGGATTCCTTTTCTCCACATCCTTGCCAAGATGTGTTGTTTCTTGTGTTTTTTATTTTAACCATTCTGATAGGTGTGAGGTGATATCTCATTGTAGTTTTGATTTGTATTTCCCTGATGATAAGTGATAGTGACTACATTTTCATGTGTCTGTTGGCCATCTGCATGTCTTTGGAAAAATGTCTTTTTCTGTCCTCTGCCCATTTTTTAATTGGATTATTTGTTTTAGGGTGTTGAGTTTGATAAGTTCTTTATATAGGTTGGACACTAACCCTTTATTAGACATGTCATTTGCAAATATCTTCTCCCATTCTGTAGGTTGCCTTTTAGTTTTGTGGATTGTTTCCTTCACTCTACAGATTTTATTTTGATGGAATCCCAATAGCTAATGTTTGCTTCCATTTCCCTTGTCTCAGGAGACATATCTAGAAACAAGTTGCTACAGCTGATATCAGAGACACTATTGCCTGTTCTCTCTTCTAGAATTTTTATGGTACAGGTCTCACATTTAGGTCTTTCATCCATTCTTACTTTATTTTTGTGTATGGTGTAAATGTGGTCCAGTTTCATTTTTTGCATGTTGTTGTCTAGTTTTCCCAACATCATTTGTCAAAAAAACTGTCTCTCTCCCATTGGATCTTTTTTCCTGCTTTGTTGAAGATTAATTGACCATATAGTTGGGGGCTTATTTCTGGGTTTTCCATCCTATTTCACTGATCTATGTCTATTTTTTTTCAGTATTATACTTTTTTGATTACTATAGCTTTGTAATGTAACTGTCTCCAACTTTTATTTTTCAAAATTCATTTGGGCACTTGGGGTCTCTTGCGGTTCCATACAATTTTTAGGATTATTTGTTCTAGTTCTGTAAAAAATTCTGGTGATACTTTGATAGGGACTGCAATAAAAGTATAGATTGCTTTGGGTAATATAGACATTTTAACAATATTTCTTCTTCCAACCCATGAGCATGGAATGTCTTTCCATTTCTTTGTGTAGTCTTCAATTTCTTTCATTAGTGCTTTATGGTTTCCAGAGTATAGTTCTTTCACCTCTTTGGTTGGGTTTATTCCTAGGTATCTTACTCTTTTGTGTGCAGTTGTGCAGGAGATTGTTTATTTTTTTCTACTTATTTATTATTGGTGCATAGAAATGCAATAGATTTCTGTAGATTGATTTTGTATCCTGTGACTTTACTGAAGTTATCAGTTCTGGCTGTTTTGGTGGAGTCTTTCAGGTTTTCTATATATAGTGACATGTCACCTGCAAATAGTGAAAGTTATACTTCTTCCTTATTGATTTGGATTCCTTCTATTTCTTTTTGCCATCATGCTGTGGCTTCAAGGACTTCAAGGACTTCAAGGGCCATGTTGAAAAAAAAGGGGTCAGAGTGAACATCCTTGTCTTATTCCTGACCTTAGGGGAAATACTCTGTTTTTCCCCATTATGAATGATGTTAGCTGTGTTTTATTTATTTACTTTTCATATACTGCCTTTATTATGTTCAGGCATATTCCCTCTAAAACTACTTTGCTTTGCGTTTGCATCATGAATGGATGTTGTAGTTTTTCAAATACTTTTTCTGTGTCTGTTGAAATGATCATATGGTTCTTATTCTTTCTTATTAGTATGATGTATCATGTTGATTGATTTGTGAATGTTTACCTTCCTTGCTACATAGGAATAAATCCCACTTGATCATGGTGAATGATTCTTTAAATGTATTGTTGGATTTGGTTTGCTAGTAGTTTGTTGAGAATTTTTGCATCCATATCCTTCAGGGATCTTGGCCTTTTGTTCTCTCATTATCTGGTTTTGGTATCAGGGTAATGCTGGCCTCAGAATGAATTTGGAAGTTTTCCTTACATTTCTATTTTTGTAACAGTTTGAGAAGAATAGGTACTAACTCTTCTTTACATCTTTGGTAGAGTTTTCCTGTCAAACCATCTGCTCCTGGACTTTTTGATTACTGATTTAATTTCTGTGCTGGCTATCAGTGTGTTCAAATTTTCTATTTCTTCCTGTTTCAGTTTTGTTAATTTATATGTTTCTAGGAATTTATCTATTTCTTCCGAGTTGTAAAATTTATTGGCATACAGTTTTTCATAATATTCTTTTATGATTATTTGTATTTCTGTGAGGTTGGTTGTTATTTCTGCTCTCTCACTGTGATTTTATTTGAGTCCTTTCTCTTTTTTTCTTGAGGCTTATCAGTTTAATTGATATTTGTCAGAGAAGCCGTTCCTGATTTCATTGATCTGTTTTATTCTTTTTTAAAATTTTCTATATCTTTTATTTTTGCTCTAATCTTTATTATTTCCTTATTTATACTAGTTTTTAAGGTTTTGTTTGTTGTTCTTATTCTAGCTCCTGTAGTTGTAAGGTTAGGTGGTTTATTTGAGATTTTTCTTGCTTTTTGAGGTAGACTTGTGTTGATATAAACCTACCTCTTAGAACCACTTTTGCTGCATCCCAGAGGTTTTGACCATTGTGTTTTCATTTGTTTCCATGTATGCTTTTGTTTCTTCTTTTATTTCCTGAATGACTGATCCACTGTTTGTTAACATGTTATTTAGCCCCTATGTATGTGTGGTATTTCCAGGTGTGTGTGTGTGTGTGTGTGTGTGTGTGTGTGTGTGTGTGACTTCTAGTTTCAAGATTTGTTGTTGTTGTTGCTGTTGTTGTTGATGACTTCTAGTTTCTTGGCATTGTGGTAAAAAATACGCATGGTATGATTTTGACCATCTTGAATTTGTTGAGACCTATTTTGTAGCCTAATACATGATCTATTCTGGGGAATGTTCCATGTGCACTTGAAATAAATGTGCATTCTGCTCTTTTAGGGTAGAATATTCTGCATATACCTGTTGAATCAATCTGTTCCAGTGTGTCATTCAAAGCCATTGTTTCCTTGTTTATTTTCTGTTTAGATAATGTATCCATTGATGTGAGTGGGCGTTAGGTCCCCTACTATTATTGTATTACTTTCAGTTAGTTCATTTATGTTTGTTATGAACAATTTTATTAGTTTGAGTATGAGCTCTATGTTGGGTGCATAAATATTACAATTAATATTATTATTTTAATTTTATTTTTCATTTTTAAAAATTTACATGCAAATGAGTTAGCATATAGTGAAACAATGATTTCAGGAGTAGATTCCTTAATGCTCCTTACCAATTTAGCCCATCCCCCCTCCCACAACCCCTCCAGTAACCCTCAGTTTGTTCTCCATATTTATGAGTCTCTTCTGTTTTGTCCCCCTCCCTGTTTTTATATTATTTTTGTTTCCCTTCCTTTATGTTCATCTGTTTTGTCTCTTAAAGTACTCATATGAGTGAAGTCATGTAATTTTTGTCTTTCTCTGACTAATTTCACTTAGCATAATACCCTCCAGTTCCATGCACGTAGTTGCAAATGGCAAGATTTCATTCTTTTTGATTGCCAAGTAATACTCCATTGTATATATGTATACCACATCTTCTTTATCCATTCATCCATCGATGGACATTTGGGCTCTTTCCATACTTTGGCTATTGTTGATAGTTCTGCTATAAACATGGGGGTGCATGTGTCCCTTCGAAACAGCACACCTGTATCCCATGGGTAAATGCCTAGTAGTGCAACTGCTGGGTCATAGGGTGGTTCTATTTTTACTTTTTTGAAGAACCTCCATACTGTTTTCCAGAGTGGCTGCACCAGCTTGCATTCCCACCAACAATGCAAACGAGATCCTCTTTCTCCACATCCTTGCCGACATCTGTTGTTGCCTGAGTTGTTAATGTTAGCCATTCTGACAGGTGTAAGGTGATATCTCATTGTGGTTTTGATTTGTATTTCCCTGATGATGAGTGATGTTGAGCATTTTTTCATGTGTCAGTTGGCCATCTGAATATCTTCCTTGGAGAAGTGTCTATTCGTGTCTTTTGCCCATTTCTTCACTGGATTATTTGTTTTTTGGATGTTGAGTCTGATAAGTTCTTTATAGATTTTAGATACTAACCCTTTATCTAATATGTTATTTGCAAATATCTTCTCCCATTCTGTCGGTTGCCTTTTAGTTTTGCTGATTGTTTCCTTTGCTGTGCAGAAGCTTTTTATTTTGATAAGTTCCCAGTACATTTTTGCTTTGGTTTCCCTTGTCTCTGGAAACATGTTGAGTAAGAAGTTGCTGCGGACAAGATCAAAGAGGTTTTTGCCTGCTTTCTCCTTGAGGATTTTGATGGCTTTCTGTCTTATATTGAGGTCTTTCATCCATTTTGAGTTTATTTTTGTGTATGGTGTTAGAAAGTGGACCAGGTTCATTTTTCTGCATGTCACTGTCCAGTTTTCCCAGCACCACTTGCTGAAGAGACTGTCTTTATTCCATTGGATATTCTTTCCTGCTTTGTCAAAGATTAGTTGGCCATACATTTGTGGGTCCATTTCTGGGTTCTCTACTCTGTTCCATTGATCTGAGTATCTGTTCTTATGCCAATAAATATTTACGATTATTATATCTTCCTGTTGGATTATCTCCTTATTACTATATAGTGTCTTTCTTTGTCTCTTGTTACAGTTTTTGTTTTAAAGTGTATTTTTCCAATATAAGTATTGCTCCTCTGGTTTTCTTTTACTTCCATTTACCTGAAAGATGTTTCTCCATCCTCTCATTTTCAATCTGCAGGTGTTTCTAGGTCTAAAAAGAGGATCTTATAGGCAGCATATAGATTTTTTTGAATCTATTCTGTCACCTATGTCTATTGATCAGAGCATTTAGTCCATTTACATTCAAAGTAATTATTAATAGATAGGTTTTTATTGCCATTGTATTACTTGTTTTGTGGTTGTTACTGAAGATTTCCTCTGATATCATTCTTCTCTTTCTCCCTTTTATGTTTTTTTGCTTTTTTAGTGATATATTTGGATTTGTTTTTATTCTTTGCCTATTTACAGTGGTTTCTGATATATGGTTACCATCATGTTGGTATATAACCTCTTCTGCAAATAGGAGTCTATATATATTGATTGTCTTTTAAGTGTGAACCCATTGTTTTCTCCTCTTCTCCCCATGTTTTAGGTATATGTTATCATATTTTATATCCTTTTATTTTGTAATTTCCTTAGCTGATTTTTTTACAGGAATACTCATTTGACTACTTTTGTTTTTCCTACTTCTAAACTGTCACCTTTGGTCTCTCCTTTCCACTCAAAGTGTCCTCTTTAGTATGTCATACTAGGCTGATTCAGTGGTCATGAACTCCTAGTTTTTGTTTGTCTGGGAACTCTTTATCTTTCTTATTCTGAATGATAGCCTCGGTGTATAGAGTATTCTTGGCTGCAGAATTTTCCCATTCAGCACTTAGAGTATATCACGCCACTCCCTTCCGGCTTGCAAAGTGTTTGTTGAAAAATCTGCTAGCCGTATAGATTTTCCCTTGTAAGTTACTGACTTTTGTCTTTCTGCTTTTAAGACTTTTTTATCACTATATTTTTCCAGTATTATAATATATCCTGGTGTGGATCTGCTTTTGTTGATTTTGATGGGAGTTCTCTATGCCTCCTGTATTTGAAATCTGTGTCTTTCCCCACATTAGGGAAGTTTTCAGCTGTTATTTCTTCAGATAAATTTTCTGCCCTCTTTTCTCTCTCTCCTTCTTCTGGGATTCCTGTAATAGAAATTTTATTATGTTTGATGGAGTCACTGAGTTCCCTAAGTCTATTCTCATTTTGTATAACTCTTTTCTCTCTCTCTCTCTCTCTGTCTTGTTCAGCTTGACTACTCTCCATTACTCTGTCTTCTATGTCACTAATGCATCCCTGTACTTCTTCCACCCTGCTGTTCATTTTATCAAGCATGTTTCATTTATTGAGCCCTTTATCTCTGCTGTTATTCCTTATATCTGTGTTGTGTCTCATTCATGTCTTCTACTCTTTTCTCAAGTGCAATGAGTATCCTTAGGATCATTGCTTTAAATTCTCAACCAGGCATGTTACTTATAACATTTTGCTTAGATCTCTGGCTGTGGTCCTATCCTGTTCTTTCATTTGGGACAGATTTGCCTGACTCCTCATTTTCTCTGCCTCTCTGTGTCTGTTTCTGCGACAGCTGTGTTTTTTTACTCTTGAATGTAGTGGCTTTATGACGAAGAGGTCCTGGAGTGCACTACAGTGCGGTGTCCCCTGTTCACCAGAACCTGACACTTCTACTCTATATTTAGTAGTAGAGTTTGTTCTATCACTCATTGAATCATTCTCCAGTTTATTGACTTAGATATGCATGATATATATAAGTGAGCTCGGGATCCTCCTACCCCACCATCTTCCCAAGCTCCAACCCTAAAGTAATCAATATTTTAGATGAATTTTAGATTTATAGAAAAATTGAGTGTATAGTTCCCATAGGCTCTCCCCTCTCTCCTGCAATTTCCCCTACTATTAACATGTGGCATTATTCGTTATAATTAATGGACCAGTATTGATTCATTAGTGTTAACTAAAATTCATAATTTTTGTTAAGGTTCATTCTTTGTGTTATAAAGTTCTGAGCTCTAACATATGTGTAATGTTATGTATTCATATTATATTATCAAACAGTATTTTCACTGCTCTAAAACCTCCAGTACTCCATCTATTTACCCCATCTCCTGTCCCCTGATATCCCTGGAAAATACTAGTTTTTATACTTTCTACATAGCATTTGCCTTTTCTTATGTAGTTTGAATCATTCAGAAATAGTCTTTTCAGACTGACTTCTTTCATTTAATGTTTGCATGTAACTTTTCTCCATGTGTTTTGTGGCTTGAGACTCACTTATTTTTAGTGCTGAGAAGTATTCTATTGTTGATATGTACCCAATTTTGTGTCTCCCATTAATCTATGGAAAGAAAACTTGGTTGCTTTCAGTTTGGGGCAACTATGAAATAATGCCTGGTGTGTGTGTGTGTGTGTGTGTGTGTGTGTACATTTTCATTAATTTAAGGAAATACCTTTGAGCACAATTGCTGAATCATATATAAGGCTATGCTTAGCTTTGTAAGAAACTACTGAACTGCCCTTTAACATGGCTAAACAATTTAGCATTCTCAACAGCTATTAATGAAAGTTCCCTGTTGCTTTACATCCCCACCAACATTTAGTAGAGTTTGTACATTTAAAAAAAAACTTTTAGCCATTCTAACGTGTGTGTTGATAACTCATTGTTTGATTTGCAATTGCCAAATAACATATGTTGAGTTGTTTCAGATATTTATTTGTCACCTGCATATATTCTTCAGTTAGGTGTCAGGATCTCTTGCTTATTTATTAATTGACGTATTTATTTTCTTACTATTGAGTTTAAAAGTCCTCTGTATATTTTGGACACAAGTTCTTTATCAGATATGTGTTTAGCAAGTACAGTATTTTTCTCCAAGTATGTGACTTGTCGATATTTTTAACAGTGTACTTTTACAGAGCAGAAGTTGTTCATTTTAATAAAGTCTAATTTATCATTTTTTTTTCTTTCAATGGACTATACCCATGCTCTACTCTATGTCATCTCTCCCTTATAACTCTTCCTTTAAGATTCATGATTTACAAGGAGACTATCTCTAAAACTTACTATATGGACCATGTATTAACTTCCTAGGGCTGTTGTAACAAATCACCACAAAAGGGGAATGGTAATTTACTCTTTCAATTTTGGATGCTATAAATCCAAAATCATGACGTTGTTGGGGGTTGCTATTTCCTTCTGGAAGCCCTAAGGAGCCTCAAAGACAAACCAGGTGGCACTTTTCACACTTTACTTGGAAATCTCCTAAGGTAAATGTTCAATTTTATTGAACAGTAGAGCACAATTCTGCCAGCTTCTGCAATTTTATCAAAAGGATCCCTATTCCTTCAGTGCCCATTACCTGTCCTTTGTTTTCATCTGAGACTCACAAGAAACATCTTTAATATTTCTAGCACCATTCTGTTCTTTATTTTATGTATAATATAAATATACACACATACATACATATATATTCTTTAAGATAAAAGCTTCTCTATAGATCTCCTCACTTTCTGATTCTTCACCAGAATCTACTTTAATGTCCATATTTTTACCAGCAATCCTTTTAAGGCAAGCTATACTTTTTCTTTAATGTGCCTCAAAACTCTACCAGCTTCTACCAATTACCCAATTCCAAATCCAATTACACATTTTGAAGTATCTGTTCGAGTAGTATTCCACTTCCCAGTGACAAAATATGTATTAAGGTTCCCCAGAGAAACAGAACCAATAGGAGATTATATCTGTATCAATATATCTGTATCTATATATCTATCTATATTTGTCCCTGTGTCTATAGGTATATCTTTATTTATGTCTATATATAGTTCTGTATCATTTATCTCCATCCATCCATCCATCCATCCATCCATCCATCCATTTGTCCATCCATCCATGAAGAGACTTTAAGCAACAGGCCTTTGTGATTGTAGCAATTGGTAAGTGCTAGATCTTTAGGGCATGTTGACAGACCAGAAACTCATGTAGGAGTTCATACGTCAGTCTTAAGGCAGAATATCTTCTCATGTGGATACCAGTTATTAGATGAGAGCCCATTCTGTTGCAGTGTAATTTTATCTTAACTTGATTATATCTACAAAGTTCCTATTTATAAGTGAGGTCACATTCACAGGTACCAATGATTAGGATTTAGACATATCTTTGGTGGGGACATAACTCAACCTACAACAGGACACAAAATTGTATCATGAACATCAAAAAACTATTACCAGTGAAAGTGTGTAATCTTCTGTTCAAACTGTCAAAGTATTTTACATTGTTTCAATATCTAAAAATCAGAGTGATTACTAGATGAATGTGTGGTATGTAAATGTCGCCTGTCAACACTTTACATGGCCATGAGAAAAACCTGGTAAAGGGGGCACCTGGGTGGCTCAGTTGGTTAAGCCACTGACTTTGGCTCAGGTCATGAATTTGTGGTCCATGGGTTTGAGCCCCGTGTCAGGCTCTGTGCTGAAAGCTCAGAGCCTGGAGCCTGCTTCAGATTCTGTGTCTCCCCGCTCTCTCTCTGCCCATCTCCTGCTCACATTCTGTCTCTCTCTCAAAAAAATAAATAAATGTTAATTTTTTTTAAATAATAAAAAAAGAAAACCTGGTAATCAAAACTAAGTGTAGTGGACTTAACTGTATTAATGACAAATATTGTTTCGATGATCTTAAAAGAGTCTCAGAAAGAAAAGATCAGAGGGGCATCTGGGTGGCTCAGTCGGCTTAGCATCCAACTTTGGCTCAAGTCATGATCTCGCATTTGGTGAGTTCCAGCCCTTCATTGGCTGTCTGCTGTTAGCATGGAGCCCACTTGGGATCCTGTCTCCCTCTCTCTCTGCCCTTTTACCACTGTGCTTTCTCTCTCTCCCACAAGTATATTTTAAATGTCATGATTTATAAAAACTAACTAAATAAATATGTAACAAGAAATTAGAGAAAAGTGTTTATAGAATGAAGACCTGTGCTGGGAGATTTGAAAGTGGGTCTTAAAAGGCAGGGAACAGATCAAAATTGTGTAGAATTTCTGACACTATAATTTGGATTGCTTTATACCATGTGGAAAGAAACTTGAAGTGAAACTTGATGAGCAAGATAGTTTAGATAAAGTCTACTCTGCCAGGGACAAATAATGTATGCTAGGAAATATATGTATGTTGGTTTCAGCACACATAGTATATTTTTAAGCTTTCATATTTGGGAAATTTTCAAAAGAGTTTACAGTCCACTGAAACTTTTTTAAAAAAGGTTTTTATCTAAATTCAAGCCAGTTAGCAAACAGGATAATATTAGCTTCAGGTGTACAAGATAGTGATTCAACCCTTCCATACAACACCCGGTGCTCATTACAAGTGCACTCCTTAATCCCCATCACCGATTTAACCCATCCTCTGACCTACTTCCCCTGCGGTAAACATTAGTTTGTTCTCAATAGTTAAGATCCATTTCTTGATTTGCCTCTGTCTCTCTGTCTCTGTCTCTCTCTCTCTCTCTCTCTCTCTCTCTCTCTTTTTCCCTTTGCTCCTTTATTTTGTTTCTTAAATTCTACTTCCCAAGCCAAAATATTTTCCAGTGGGTCATTATTTTAAATCATATGGACTTGAATTTACTAAGATCTACAAAAAACAAAACAAAACAAAAGGAATCCTTTGAAAAATCAAAAATAAGATCTATAGAGAAGTTGCCACAAAATGATAATATTTAGTTATTTACAATAAAATTCTTTCTGACATCCCTCAACCTCTCTTCTTTTTTTAATCATCATTTAGAGAGAAGCAGCACTACATATGGGCATAGTTCAAAGGGAAAATAGATATCATAAAAGCCATAATTAAAAATTGTTTAATTAAAAATTAAAAATTATCTGTTTGGTAAATGAAGAGTAGCTTCAGGGATCTATGCATATAAAATTTAGTGACCTTGCCTCAAGTCAGCACACCAGGGATATTTTTTTCCTTCACCAGTGCTCTCTGCATGCCCTAGAGTACTGCTATCACTAGAATAGAGTTGTCTCAATTTTCACAAACTGTCATCCAATGAGATATGGCTTATTCTTTTTATTATATTTATGGGTAGCTAAAATTCCCGAGGGGATGAATTACTCATGATAGTTAAAGATGGTAAGACAAGAAGTAATGGTCCGAAACATGAAGAGAGAATACTTAAACTAGATAAGATGAAGAAATTCTTAGTCATGAGGTCAATGAAGCAGTCTAATAGGGTACCCAGGGAGGTAGTCAAGATAGCATCACT
This sequence comes from Leopardus geoffroyi, assembly GCF_018350155.1. Classification (NCBI taxonomy): domain Eukaryota; kingdom Metazoa; phylum Chordata; class Mammalia; order Carnivora; family Felidae; genus Leopardus; species Leopardus geoffroyi. Next base: position 129,192,331 of record NC_059327.1, read on the forward strand.
AAACACTACTCAGACTCAAGGGAAAATTAATGAGACAAGCTCTGGTTGGGAGAATGAGAAATCTTATGTTTTTAGACAAGGAAGAAATAATCTATTATAGGTAGCCCAAGATGCATCTTTTAAATAGTTCACCTATGTAAAAATGTTACTTCTAATTGGTATTAAAGTATTACATTTTAAGAATTAATACATTTCAAGGTGATTTTTAAAGGCTTCAAGCAGTACTTCTGCAACAAATATTTACTGAGTGTCTACATTGTGCCAAGCACTTTTCTAGGCTTATTAATATATACTCAGAATATCACGCAGGTGCATGAAATATTGATTTTTAATAAAGGCCATCGGTGACCTCATTGGTGACCTCCAACACCATATGTAGTTAAAATACACTAATGCTTCATTCATGTATCAGCACACAGTAATATACATTAGTGCTTGATGTGCATGTTTCTCTGCAAATGGCATGCTATTTCAAGTGCTTTAACTCCTGTCTATCACTATTGTCTTAATTTTTTCCTACTG